>NC_141879.1:141320000-142007500 GCF_056163025.1 Triticum urartu
ATGAAACAATTGCTTGCCTTGTCATCGGGGTTGTGCATGATGAGAGCATTCTTGTGTGACGAAAATGGAGCATGACTAAACTATATGATTTTGTAGGGATGAACTTTCTTTGGCCATGTTATTTTAAGAAGACATAATTGCTTAGTTAGTATGCTTGAAGTATTATTATTTCTATGTCAATATTAAACTTTTATCTTGAATCTTTCGTATCTGAATATTCATGCCACAATTAAGAAGAATTACATTGAAATTATGCATAGTAGCATTCCACATCAAAAATTCTGTTTTTATCATTTACCTACTCGAGGACGAGCAGGAATTAAGCTTGGGGATGCTTGATACGTCTCCAACGTATTTATAATTTTTGATTGCTCCATGCTATATTATCGTCTGTTTTGGACATTATTGGGCTTTATTATACACTTTTATATTATTTTTGGGACTAACCTACTAACCGGAGGCCCAGCCCAAAATTGCTGTTTTTTTGCCTATTTTAGGGTTTCAAAGAAAAGGAATATCAAACGGAGTCCAAACGGAATGAAACCTTCGGGAACGTGATTTTTGGAATGAACAAGATCCAGGAGACTTGGACCCTACATCAAGCAACCAACAGGGAAGCCACGAGGTAGGGGGCGCACCTACCCCCACCCAGGCGGGCCCTCCACCCTCATGGGCCCCCTGTTGCTCCACCGACGTACTCCTTCCTCCTATATATACCTACGTACCCCCAAACGATCAGATACAGAGCCAAAACCCTAATTCCACCACCGTAACTTTCTGTATCCACGAGATCCCATCTTGGGGCCTGTTCCAGAGCTCCGCCGGAGGGGGCATTGATCACGGAGGGCTTCTACATCAACACCATAGCCTTTCCGATGAAGTGTGAGTAGTTTACCCCAGACCTTTGGGTCCATAGTTATTAGCTAGATGGCTTATTCTCTCTTTTTGGATCTCAATACAAAGTTCTCCCCCTCTCTTGTGGAGATCTATTCGATGTAATCTTCTTTTGCGGTGTGTTTGTTGAGACCGATGAATTGTGAGTTTATGATCAAGTTTATCTATGAACAATATTTGAATCTTCTCTGAATTCTTTTATGTATGATTGGTTATCTTTGCAAGTCTCTTTGAATTATTAGTTTGGTTTGGCCTACTAGATTGATCTTTCTTGCAATGGGAGAAGTGCTTAGCTTTGGGTTCAATCTTGCGGTGTCCTTTCCCAGTGATAGTAGGGGCATCAAGGCACGTATTGTATTGTTGCCATCGAGGATAACAAGATGGGGTTTTGATCATATTGCATGAATTTATCCCTCTACATCATGTCATCTTGCTTAAGGCGTTACTCTGTTCTCTTGAACTTAATACTCTAGATGCATACTGGATAGCGGTCGATGTGTGGAGTAATAGTAGTAGATGCAGGCAGGAGTCGGTCTACTTGTCTCGGACGTGATGCCTATATACATGATCATACCTAGATATTCTTATAACTATGATCAGTTCTGTCAATTGCTCAACAGTAATTTGTTCACCCACCGTAAAATACTTATGCTCTTGAGAGAAGCCACTAGTGAAACCTATGGCCCCCGGGTCTATCTTCCATCATATTAATCTTCCAACACTTAGTTATTTGCATTGCCTTTTTATTTTACTTTGCATCTTTATCATAAAAATACCAAAAATATTATCTTATCATATCTATCAGATCTCACTCTCATAAGTGACAGTGTAGGGATTGACAACCCCTTATCGCGTTGGTTGCGAGGATTTATTTGTTTTGTGCAGGTGCGAGGGACTCGCGTGTAGCCTCCTACTGGATTGATACCTTAGTTCTCAAAACTGAGGGAAATACTTACGCTACTTTGCTGCATCACCCTTTCCTCTTCAAGGGAAAACCAACACAGTGCTCAAGAGGTAGCAATGCGCCACCATCCCCTCCCGCACCATCCCCCACACATGTTGATGCGCCACAATCCCCTCCAGCACATCACCCACACATACTGATTCATCACCATCCCCTCCATTGTCCGCATCATCCGCTGCGCTGGACATACGTGTTGCTCCTCTTCCCATTCGCACTGTTCCCACTATTCCCTCAGTCAATGACCGTTCTGTGCGCACTCGTTCCAAATCAGGTTTTCGTCAACCCATAGATCGTCTTAACCTTCACGCCACCTTGTCCTTGTCCCAGGTTCCCAAATGTTACAAAACTGCACTTCTTGATCCTAATTGGGCTGCAGCTATGCAAGAAAAATATTCGGCCCTTACTAAAAATAATACTTGGCAGCTTGTTCCTCGTCCTTCCAACAGCAATGTTGTCTCCGGTAAGTGGGTGTTTCGTTAGAAGTTTCACTCCGATGGTACTCTTTCTCGCTACAAAGCACGTTGGGTATGTCGCGGCTATTCCCAATAACATGGCATTGATTACGATGAAACTTTCTCTCCTGTAGTTAAGCCTAGTACCATATGCACTATTCTCAGCCTTGCTGTCTCCTCCACCTGGCCTATTCACCAATTAGACGTAAAAAATGCCTTCCTTCATGGTTCTCTCCAAGAGACCGTCTACTGTCAGCAACCTCTCGGTTTTGAAGACCCTTCTTATCCAAACCATGTTTGTCTTCTTCAAAAATCTCTCTATGGTCTCAAACAAGCTCCACGTGGGTGGTTTCAATGCTTCTCTTCCTTTATTCAAACCATAGGTTTTGTTTCCTCTCTTTCTGACGCTTCTCTCTTTGTCTATCATCATAATTCTGACATTGCATACTTACCTCTTTACATTGACGATATCATTCTCACTGCTTCTTCTCAAACCTTTTTGGACCGCATCATTACTCATCTCCGCTCTGAGTTTTCTATGACAGATCTTGGTCTTCTTCATCATTTTTTAGGCATTGCAGTGATTCATGATTCATCGGGTCTGTTTCTTTCCCAACGTCAATACATCCTAGATCTTCTCAACCATGCTGGTATGCTAGACTGTCATCCTTCCCATACTCCTGTCGACACTAGTTTCAAACTTTCTGCCAATGGTGATCCTTTCAATGATCCTACTCTTTATCGTAGTCTTGCTAGTGCCCTTCAGTATCTTACCATTACTCATCCTGAAATTTCTTTTGTTGTCCAACAAGCTTGTCTCTATATGCATGATCCTCGTATACCTCACTATAATCATATCTAGTGCATCCTTAGGTATCTCAAAGGTACTCTCGACCATGGTCTCCACATAAACAATTCTTCCCCTACCTCTCTCACCGCGTATTCTGATGCAGACTGGGCTGGTTGTCCCGACACTCGGCGATCTACATCCAGTTTCTGTGTTTTTCTTGGTGACAATTTGATTTCTTGGTCCTCGAAAAGGCAGGTAACCGTCTCCTGCTCGTCCGCTGAAGCTGAATATCGTGCGGTTGCACATGCTGTGGCTGATATGGTCTGGCTTCGTCAGTTACTCTCGGAGTTGCATTGACCGCTTGCACATGCTACCATTGTTATTGTGATAACATCACAGTTGTTTACATGTCCAGGAATCCTGTTCAACATCGCCGGACTAAACATATTGAGATTGATATCCATTTTGTTCGTGAGAAGGTGGCTCTTGGACAAGTTTGGGTGCTGCATGTTCCTTCTACGGCTCAATTTGCTGATATTTTTACCAAGGGACTACCATCAACATCATTTTGTAATATTCGATCCAGTCTCAACGTTGTCGAGCCTCTCGTTGATACTGCGGGGGGATGTTAGACTATTACTTGGCTCTCAAGTTATCTAGTCCTAGTCGTATTGTAATAGGTCTAGTTGGCTTGTAATCTCTTATATATACTGCTGCAATAATCAATCAACAATAGTTCTATTCAATCTTACAACGATGTTACTCATTTTCAAGCCTCTAGTTTGGATATATGATAAAAAGCACATATAGCATAGGCGTCTTTTTAGGCAATCCCTCTCTCTCCCAGACCTGTTGGATTGGGATCCAACCGTCCCACTTCAACTTGTACCTCAAGAACGCGACGAACAATGCATGAACCCGTTTTTCTTCTCCTCCTCTCCTATCCATGTCTCCGGGGGGTCATGTTTGTGTTCAATGACCAGACAAAGGCGTCACAGAACCCCACCTTGATCAATAAAGCTTTCCTCTTATATTCGCAATATCCAGATTGCAATCTTAGTTTCTTGCTTATTCTTCATTTGCCTGCAGGAAAACAGACCTTTGTGGTCAGGTTGATCGTATCCGGCATGGTCAATAACCTCTTGGAGTTGGTTTAGAGATTGCTAAGGCGCGACGTCCTCGCACGATCGTAGTCGGATCGTCAAAGTCGACTTCCTCCAAAATGATAGCCACAATCTCATCAAAAGACGGGACACCTTTGCCTCAATCATACCGTTGGTAATGAGATTGTTGATTCCCCGTGGCTCACAGATTATTACAACAACAGGTGCAGGTACATGTAAAGTGATGTTTTGACGTGAGAGTGATCCATGTTTGCTTTTGGAGTTCTTCTTCTGCTACTTCTTCTTCATAGTCGATCATAGGATGGGTTCCCGATTGGCAGCCTGAGATTAGTAGGGTGGATATCGTTCTTCTTTTCATTTGATTTCATACGTAGTCGGATCCTGCTTTTCTGTATGCTGATTGCTATGTATTGATGTATTCATATTGTATCTTGTGGCGAGTGTTAGCCTTTATCTGGTATTCTCATTTATTCAGTACATGGTATATTGTAATAATGTCCACCTTGCGAAGCATCTCCGATATGCGCTTCCATCCTTGACGCGACTTCTGAGTTCCTTAAGGATAGGACCGCATATTGGGCATTACAGCAACAAGTTTACAGCTGCTTCAGATGAAACCGCAACCCAAACGAACAAGGCCATACTCTCAATACAACATCCACCGGAGAATTCAAAGAGTCCACTTGCGTTATTACTCATTTTCAAGCCTCTAGTTTGGATATATGATAAAAAGCACATGTAGCATATTGAATCTTTTTAGCCAATCCCTCTCTCTCCCAGACCTGGTGGATTGGGATCCAACCATCCCACTTCAACTTGTACCTCAAGAACATGACGAACAACACATGAACCTGTTTTTTCTTCTCCTCCTCTCCTATCCACGCCTCCGGGGAGGTCACGTCTGAGCCCTCACCAGCGACGCCATGACCAGGACGACATCATCGGCTCAAGCTCGGGCACTGTCCAATTTGAGAGGGGATCAAAATTATATGCCCCTCCCCAACCAACACATGTAAACCTCCGACTCCTCTCCACCTTGTCACTGGCTTCGCGTCACTCCTTTCGGAGGCTCCATCTTTGTTCCCGCGCTTCACTGGCGCTCACGACGAAGCTGCTGTCTTTAGCATCAGAGCTTCACCCAGAAATCAATGGTCACAACAAAAGTGCCCTTCTAATTCCGAGCTCAAATGCTCCTGCTGTGAAGAGTAAACTCAGAAAAAGTAGAAAAATAACCAAAATAATCTGATTTTTTACAATAAACATTGCTTAGTTTTATAAGCGTAGGCAAATTTCATGATGAAATCACATTCAGAAGGTCTAGGGAAAAATAACAAAATTAGCACTTCAAAAGAGTAGGGCGTTTTGGAGCCATGGAGGCCAATTTTTTTTTTTGAAAAATTCAAAATTCTAAGCTCTCATTTTAATAAAATCTGAAAAACATGTACAAGTATACAAGGATGTGATGTGTATGAGTGTAAAATTTCAGGATGAAATCCCTTGAAATGTGTTATGTGCAACCAAAAAAATCGTGGACTTTGAGGATGAATAGTGCATGTACTAATAAAAAGCCCCCTTTTTTGTGTAGCGCTCATTTTAGTGTATTTCATCATGAAAATTTACACGTTTCTACATTATGTCTCTAAGTGTGTGTTTTGTTTCCAAATTTTCTGAAACATACAAGTATGAATTTTGATCATTTCAAATTCTGCCTTCGTGGAGGCCGAACTCCATTCAGCATTTTTGCTTCAAAATGCTTTTAAAAATAGTCATTTTGAAGCATCAATTTCATTCTCAGAGTAGTAGTAATGTTATTTACTCACAAAACTTTGCGTGTACATAAAACATTGAACAATGTTTGTTAAACTTTTCAAAAAACTTACTATTTATTTCAATTTAGCTTTTCACGGGACGCATTTGAGCCCGGTCGCAGAAGCCTTCTCAAGCCAAGTGAAGAATCGCAACTGCGAGGGAAACAAATAATGAACGGGGTTCGTGGCCTCCGTCCCATGGCTACCGCGGCAAAGTGCAACAGGAAGAGCAAAGAGCATCTGCCGTGCCACCCGACTGACCGTCCCGGCCCGCGCTGACCAGTCCCATTTCCCACCGCTTTGCCAGCCCCCGCCCCTCCTCCAAAGTTGAAAACCTGCCACCCTTGCGCCCAGCCTGGGTGCGCTGCGCTTGCCCGCTCGCACGGCGCCAGCAGCAGAGCAGGAGCCCCGCCCGCGCGAGTGGTTTCTTTCCTCACCCACGCGCGCGGCAGTGGCAGCGGCAGCGTCAGGTGCCAGCGGCCTGCGCTGCCGCTGCTCCCACTGCGACTGCGAGCGCAGGCCGCGGCATGCAGGCTCTGCGCCCTGCCTGCCTGCCCTGACCTCAACACTGGCCGAAGTGACCCATCCTCTGCGCCACCACCTCACCTTAATTCCCAGCAGAGCCCAACCCCACCCCCGCACCCACACCCACCTGACACGCCCTCATATGTGTCACCGCCCAGCCCAGTCCTCCTGACACACGCACAAAGCTGCAGTAGTCGCGGCGAGCATTGAACACCCCCTCACTCACTCGCTCACTCCCATCATGGCTCTGCCTCTATCCACCTCGAGCTTAAAGCCTAGCACGAGCCACGACTTGCCTCGCCGAGTGAGTGTGAGTGAGCTCTTGCTGTGGTAAGTAGCGCTCGCTTCGTGCTGTGGTTGGTGGCGGTTGGGGTTGTAGGCCGGAGAGAGAGATGATGCTGGGAGGGCACGGCGGCGGCGGCGGGAGGTGCCTGTTCACGGCGTCGCAGTGGCGGGAGCTGGAGCACCAGGCGCTCATCTACAAGTACATGGCCGCCGGCTCGCAGGTGCCCCACGAGCTGGTCCTCCCGCTCCGCCACCGCGACGCCGCCGCCTTCGCCGCCATCGACACCGCCCCCTCCCTCGCCTGCTACCCTCCTCCGCAGCCCTCCCGTACGTATATATCCATCCGATCTACTCCTAGTATCTTGCATCGTTCGTTTGACTGGTCGTCTGCCGTTCGTTTGATCTAGTAGTAACTGACTGTGATGCATGCATGGGTGGCGTTTCTTGCTTGTGTGCAGTGGGGTGGGGGCTCTACGGGGCGGGGGCGCAGTACGCGCGGAAGCCGGAGGACCCGGAGCCCGGGCGGTGCCGGCGGACGGACGGCAAGAAGTGGCGCTGCTCCAGGGAGGCGTACGGGGAGTCCAAGTACTGCGACAGGCACATGCACCGCGGCAAGAACCGTTCAAGAAAGCCTGTGGAACCGATGAGCTCCTCCTCCTCCGTCTCCTCCCCGGCCGCCTCCTACCGCCAGACCACCCTCTCCATGTCGCCCCCCACGCCGGCCGACACGCCCAGCTACGGCCACGGCCACCTCCGCGCAGCTGCTTCTCAGAGCCAGATAAACCCTCTCCAGCTCCACCTCGACACCCCGTCGCCCCCGCCGTCCTACCACAGGTACGCGCCGGCGCAGCAGTACGGGGGCTCCTTCTTCCCGAACAGGCAGCAGGTGCAGGAGGAGGCCGAGGCGGAGGCGAGGCGGCGGCAGCACTTCCTGGCTCTCGGCGCCGACCTGAGCCTGGACAAGCCGGACGCCACCACCGCGGCGTCCTCGACAACCGAGGAGAAGCCGCTGCGGCGCTTCTTCGACGAGTGGCCGCGCGACGGGAACGCCGTCGAGGGTCGGCCCTGGAATATGGGCCACCGGGACGAGACGCTGCTCTCCATGTCCATCCCCACGACGACGGCCTCGCACCCCGACCTCGCCGCCTACCGCCACCACAACGGTACGTTCGCGTGAAAGATCCATCTATCGATGCAGCTCGATCCACCTAGTCACTTTTACTACATGCAGCGCATTCTTCTGATCGATTTTTTCTGCACCAGCAGATGAATAATCAACCAACCGGCGGATCCCGCTGCTGCAAGAACGCTGCTTCTCCAGTCCAGTCCAGTCCAGTCCAGTCCTTCTGCGCTCCGTCAGAGGAAACGAAGTGATCGACGAAAACCTAGTGCTAGTACCTGGTGTGATATTGTATCCGGTCGATGTTAGGGCCGTTTGTTTCCGTGCAATTTTTCCGTTTGAGCGTCCAGAGCAACCCGACTTCATCCGTGCTCCGTCCATGTGAGCTCCAGGTCTAGTCTAGACTCTAGAGTGTAATAGGAGTACTGGTGCTACTGTAGTCAGGGCACTGGCGCCTTTTTATTTCGTTATATCTTGCTTGCACGCTTCAGCCTGCTGCCGCGGCCACTTCATCTTCTCTGCCTCCCATGGCTTGTCAAGTCTGCTGATTTGACTCCAGCATCGTTGCGCAGCGCGGCATGACTCATCGCTCAGAGATGCGCGCCAGTGCCATGCTCTCGTGCAAGCGACGGGAGCATGTGAGCGGGGACGAATCCCTGTCATCGTCTTTGGAGAAAGAAACAAGGCGGACCCTGCGCGCGCTCTGGCGACGTGCACGTGAGGGGCTCTCTCGCTCGCTCGCTGACGGCGCCACGCCGTGGTTGCCGCTGTCGGGGCGCGGCTTGGCAATGGCGCAGGGTCAAGAGGCCCGCCTTGCCTCGCGCAGGTGAGGCCATTATTCCACTGCCTATGAATGATGCTCAACCGGCAGCGGCCAGCCTGACGCCTCCCGGGTACCTCGATCGCCATCACCCTACGTACTTGTTCGGACGCCTCGCTCGTGTCTCGCTCTCGTGCCAACTGTAGAGCATACACAAGGCAGTTTGATATTTCTTGGGCAGAATATAGGCCAAAATCACTGTTTTAACCTTTTCAACAATCTTTGCCACAAAGTGAACTCGGCATGAAAGTATTTCACAATCTGACCCTTTTAGCAACATCATAGACCGTGGTGTTTCTTCTTCATATAAAAAGAAACGCCGGAGTAGCTCGTGTTTTAAATCCACATCTAAACGTCAAGCTAGTTAGCGTTTTCGATCCACATGGAAACGCCAAGCAAGTTGGCGTTGCTACCCAGGACGAAACGCCACGTGTTAGCGCCCCTAACGAGAGGGACCCAGTGGGCAGCAACCACAACAACTCTACAGCTGCCCGGCGGCCCACACGAGTCAAGCGGCCTAGACCGCGCACCCACGGGCCTGAATGGATCAACTAAGCCCGCGAGTACGACTACTTCAGGAAAGACGCACGAAGAGCACACCATCCAGTGGGTCAGGACGAATCGGCGGCTACCTACTTTCCTCTTCCCCAACCCTAGTTCTTCCCCTGTTCATTCTCCATTCGAGAGCGATGCTCCTGTAATCGATTTGTACTAGCTACTACTTCGGAGAGCAACAGTAGATCGATTCCCTCATCCAGTCTCTAACATCTGGTATCAGAGATCCAGCCACCACACACCTCCACCCCGCTCTGGCGAACCTCATGAGACAAGAGGGTTGCGGCACGCGCGTGAAGCCATGGATCCGAGCGTCTCCGCCTTTCTCACTCACTTCGAAAACAAGATCGAGGCCGCCATCGACGGGCTGACCAAGGCTCAGCAGTCCGCGGCGACGAAGATCGACGACCTTCTATCATGGCGTCCCGGTCTCGAGCGCCGAGTGGCGGATCTGGGCGACGCGGTCACAGCACTGCAACGTGCACACGCGCCGCCACCAGTTCGCTCCGGCACGGATCCGGTGCATGAGAGCACTGAAGAGGGGTTCCATCGTCAAGGGGCCGATGGCCACGGCGAATTCCAGATCAAACGGGGGCCATCAGCGGCGTCCCTCACGCCGCCGCCGCCGCTCCCGGCTAACGGTACGGCCACGATTCCCATCTCCCCAGTTTCGCTGTCTCCGTTTTCGCATGCCAGTCAAATGCTCACCGGCCTTGGCTAGGCACACCCCTCTATTTCCTTTCCGCAGTTCTCGGGCGAAAATCCTAATCTATGGAAAACCCTTTGTGAGCAGTATTTTTTCCATGTTTGGGATTGTGCCTTCGTTTTGGGTTCCTATGGCATCTCTGAACTTTTCAGGGCCAGCGGCAATATGGCTGTAGTCCATCCAGCGTCGTCTGGGCGAGTTCGATTGGGACTCGTTCACTGCTGTGCACGCGGTTCGGCCGAGATTGTCACCAAACTCTCATTCGGCAGTTTTATTCAGTTCGCCAAACCACTACCGTGGCGGATTATATTGAGAGATTTGAGTCTACCATCAACCACTTGAATTCATACTCTGAATCAATTCATCCTTACTATTTTCTCACCCGTTTTGTCGAGGGCCTGAGGACGGACATCAGGGCGGTCGTCATGGTGCAGCGACCCCCTGACCTGGACACGGCGTGCGCGCTCGCGCAACTACAGGAGGAGGTGGCGGATGGAGCGCGGGGACACCCACCACGCCCACCAGATGCGTCTCCAAGGGCAGCAGTGCCATTGCCACTGCCCCCACCTCCGATGCGCCATCCGACCCCTACGATCGCCACCGATCGGCGCGGAACTGACGCCGCGTGCGCGGACTCGTCCAAGATCAAAGCGCTGCGGGACTATCGACGCGCCCGGGGCCTCTGCTTCAAGTGCGGTGAGAGGTGGGGGCATGATCACGTGTGCCCCACCGCAGTCCAACTGCATGTCGTCGAGGAGCTCCTCAACATGATCGGCCTCGACAACTTCATCGACACCAAGATCCCACAAGATGAAGGCCCGAATGACACGGTCATGGCAATCTCTTTATCTGCCGTGACTGGGGGCGTCTCGGCCAAGGCGTTTCAGTTGCGTGCCTGGATACAAGGGCGCGAGGTACTCCTCCTCATCGACTCAGGCAGCTCCAACTCTTTCATCGACGAGCAACTGGCCACAACTCTCGTCGGGGTCCAAGCAATGGCCAAACCAGGCCGTGTTCGTGTCGCGGATGGCGGCGAAATGGTCTGCTCAACCTACATTCCACACTGTGCGTGGTACGCTCAAGGGCATGAGTTTTTCACGGATCTGAAGGTGCTTCCTCTCAGTACCTATGATGCCATCCTAGGGATGGACTGGCTGGAGGAACACAGTCCCATGACCGTTGATTGGCGCGCCCGTTTCATCGAGACAATCACCCCAGTAGGACCGATCCGGCTGAATGGACATGATGCAGCTTCGGTTGTCTGTGAAACCATCAACAACATCCAATTACAGAGTCTCTGCAGCAACGGGGCTGTCTCGCATATCATACACCTATGTATGATTGCACCAGACCAGGAGTCAACTGCACCTGTTTCGGACTGCATTCAGAAAGTGGTCGATGACTTTGCGGATGTTTTCTCTGAACCAAAAGGCCTTCCCCCGCGGCGTGCTTGTGATCACAGAATACCGCTCATCCCTGGAGCACAACCAGTCAACGTCAGACCTTACAGACACAAGCCAGAGCACAAGATAGAGATAGAGAAACAAGTCAAAGACCTGCTGCGATCAGGTGTGATACAGAGAAGCACAAGCCCATTCTCCTCACCAGTCATTTTAGTCAAGAAGAAAGACGGAACATGGCGACTATGCATCGACTACCGTCAACTCAACGCTCTCACAGTGATCGCCAAGTTTCCGGTACCTGTCATTGAGGAACTCCTGGATGAACTTCGCGGTGCATCTTGGTTCTCCAAACTTGACCTTCGCGCAGGCTATCATCAAATTCGCTTGGCTCCCGGAGAGGAATACAAGACAGCCTTCCAGACGCACCAAGGCCATTTTGAATTCAGAGTGGTCTCGTTTGGCCTCGCAGGTGCGCCGACCACTTTTATTGGAGCGGTCACCACCACTCTCAAGCCTGTCAACCGTGTCTGTGTTCTATTGTTCTTCAACGATATTCTCGTCTTCAGCGCAACACTCCAGGAGCACGTCGATCATCTGAGGCAGGTGCTTACTCTCCTCCGCAGAGACTGTTGGAAGGCCAAGCTCAGCAAGTGTGCCTTCGGTCAGCAGCAGATTTCCTACCTGGGGCATGTCATCAGCTCGGAAGGCGTCGCTACCGACCCCTCCAAAATTGCAGCAGTTAGCAACTGGACAGCTCCGACAAACGTCAAAGAGGTTCACAGCTTCCTGGGGCTTGCAAGCTACTATCGAAGGTTCGTCAGAAACATTGGTGTGATCGCACGTCCTCTGTTCAACCTGCTCAAGAAGGGGACTCCTCTTCTCTGGACCTCCACAACTGAAACAACATTTCAAGTCCTCAAACAGCAGCTGATTTCTTCTCCTGTGTTGGCTCTCCCTAATTTCAAACAAGCCTTTACAATCGAGACTGATGCGAGTGGCCACGGCATCGGGGCGATCTTACAGCAGCAGGGGCACCCGATCGCTTTCATGAGTAAAGCACTCAGCCCACGCTATCAGGGTTTGTCCACGTATGAGAAGGAATACTTGGCTATAGTCGTAGCCGTGGATCAGTGGCGTCCATACCTGCAACACGCTGAATTTGACATCCTGACCGATTAGAAGAGCTTGATTCACTTGGAGCAACAACGTCTGACAACCCCTTGGCAGTAGAAGGCGCGGCGTTCACTAAACTGCTCGGCCTGCGATATCGCATCCGGTACAAGAAAGGGATTGAGAATGCTGGTGCAGACGCGCTATCTCGTGCCAAGCCAAGCGACACACTTTTCTCCACCACGTCATGCAACCCCGCCTGGCTCGAGGATGTCACCAACAGCTACCACAGCAACGATCAAGCTTCGCGTCTGCTATCCCAACTTGCCGTTAGGGAAGACCCAAAAGGAAGATTCACCCTTCGGCAAGGGATAATCTACTTCCGAGGTAGGATTTGGCTGGGGGGAGCACTCATATACAACAAAGAATCATATCAGTATTTCACGACAGCCCCATCAGCGGCCATTCAGGGTTTCCCGTCACCTACCATCGCATCAGACGTCTCTTTGCCTGGCATCCATACAGTACGTTCGCTGTTGGTAGGTGTGTCAGCAAGCTAAACCAAACTGTGCCGCATCACCAGGTCTGTTACTGCCTCTACCAGTTCCACAATAACCATGGGATATGATTTTCATGGATTTCATGGATGGCCTTCCCCAGTCCAGCAAGTTCAACTGTTTGTTGGTGCTCGTCAACAAACGAACCAAATTTGCTTATTTCCTCCCTCTGGCTCATCCATACACCGCAGCTTTAGTGGCACAGCTATACATGAACCAGATCTACCGGACGCATGGTTTACCCAAAGCAATCGTCTCTGACAGAGACCCAGTCTTCACCAGCCATTTCTGGCAGGAGTTATTCTGTGGAGCAGGCACTGAACTCAGACTGAGCACGGCCAATCATCCGCAGACCGACGGCCAAACGGAACATGTCAATCAGTGCGTCGATACATTTCTTCGCTGTTTCACTCAAGCTTGTCCAAGAAGATGGAGTTTCTGGATCCCACTCGCTCAATTCTGGTACACCAACGCACACCATTCTGCTATACGCATGACTCCATTCAAGGCACTGTTCGGGTACGAGCCTGCACAACTGGGGATCTCTGCGGATAGTGTTTGCTCTGTGCCAGCACTGCAATCATGGCTGGACGAACGAGCAAAAGTTCAAGACCTGCTGCAGCAACATCTGAACAGGGCGCGACAACTCATGAAAGACCAAGCAGACAAGAAAAGATCTTTTCGAGAATTCCAAGTGGGCGAGAAAGTGTTCCTCAAGCTGCAACCATACATCCAATCCTCAGTGGCACCACGGGCGAACCACAAATTAGCCTACAAATTCTATGGACCATTCCTCATCATCAACAAGATCAATGAAGTAGCGTATAAACTGCAACTACCACCAGAAGCCACGGTGCACCCAGTTTTCCATGTTTCGTTGCTTCGCCGCGCCCTACTCCCTGGTTTGTTGGTCGAACCACAATTGCCTCATTGCTCTAATGATCTTGCTGTACCAATGGCAGTAGTGCAAACACGCTGGCGCAAAAAAAAACGAGGGTATGCAAGAACAAGTCAGGGTGCAATGGTCCAATTCTGCAACCTTGGGCACCACCTGGGAGGATAAGGCCAGCCTCATGGCGCGCTTCCCGCATGCAGAGGCTTGGGGACAAGCCTTATCTCAAGGAGAGGGGGATGTTAGCGCCCCTGACGAGAGGGACCCACTGGGCAGCGACCACAACAACTCTACGGCTGCCCAGCGGCCCACACGAGTCAAGCGGCCCAGCCCGCGCACCCACGGGCCTGAATGGATCAACTGAGCCCGCGAGCACGACTACTTCAGGGGAGACGCACGAAGAGCACACCATTCAGTGGATCAGGACGAACCGGCGGCTACCTACTTTCCTCTTCCCCAACCCTAGTTCTTCCCCTGTTTATTCTCCATTCGAGAGTGATGCTCCTGTACTTGATTTGTACTAGCTACTACTTCGGAGAGCAACAGTAGATCGATTCCCTCGTCCAGTCTCTAGCACCACGAGCAGTTGGCGTTTCTGTATCTGCATTTTTAGTTTCAGCCATGCATGTAGTTAGACGTGGATAGTTGTGCGTCTTTGTAGTCCAGAAGCTGTACGTGTGATGCGTACATGGCATGCAAAGCGAGCTGCGGAATATCGTCGTGCGAAGCGGCGTGTCTGGCGAGACGCGTGCTGCAGCGTGAAGCTGGAGTCAAAAGGCTGGACGGATAACTAGAGCTGGGATAGTCTGTTAGTTAGTTAGTGCATGATAGTTGCATGGTCGGGTCGTGAAAATCGTGAAGAGATTCCAGGACAGCCGGACGTGCGTACACGAAGGACTTGCTGTTAGTGGCCAGTATGGTAGCTGGGCATGTGTGCGCCCGTGTACTATTTAAGTTGTAATGCGGCGAGGACACGTTGTGCCAGGACTTCGAGAACCCAGCTTCCAGAGGAACGGCGCGGCGAGGAACCTGGACCCCGGGCAAGGCCGGCGGCAGTTTCTGCTACAAACGCCAAGGATCATGGCGTTTCCATGTGGATCAAAAACGCTAGCTAGCTGGGCGTTTGAATGTGGATTTGAAATGCGATCTACTCCGCGTTTCTATATGGAGAAGAAACGTCACGAGCTATGGCGTTGCTAAAAGGGTCAGATTGTGAAATACTTTCATGTCGAGTTCACTTTGTGGCAAAGATTGCTGAAAAGATCAGAACAGTGATTTTGGCCCAGAATATACGAGGGAGGGGATATGTGGCATGGAGGGCAGGGGCACGCAGATTGTGGCCCAAGACTCGGAAATCTGTTTGTGTTTATAACGTTTGCGCCTTGTATAAGATTTGAGTCTGTCTAGGACACATCTAGATGTGTCATAATTATGTCACATCTAATCTGATGTCTTTTATGTTTGTGGTTTATTTTTTTCCTAGTTTTTTTGGGTTCCTTGTTGTTGTGTATTTGTGAGAGTTTAGATGTGACATCTTTAGAAAACAGACATCTTTAGAAAACATCTAGATGTAAATTAGGAAAACTGATAATATTTGGTATATATATATATATATATATATATATATATATATATATATGTGTGTGTGTGTGTGTGTGTGTGTGTGTGTGTGTGTGTGTAAGAGCAACTCCAACGAGGTGCTCCCGACCGCTCGCCATGGATGACGCCCTCGATGCCGCCGCCGGCCTCGCCTCCCTTGCCTCGTCCGGCCTCACCTCCGCCCCTCCAGCAAAGGCAAGCCCTGCGCCCCTCGCAAGACCGTCGCGCCGCCCAAGAAGAAGCTGATGCCGGAGAAGCGGGTCGTGCAGTCGGTGAAGAGGAAGGGTCGGAAGCACGCAGCGGACGCAAGGGATGAAGCAGCGGCCACCACCGCCCTCGCCGCTGCCGCACAACAGGAGGACGCGGACGCCCGTGTCGCGACGGCAATGAGGGAGGCCCTCATCTACCTAGGGTTAAACCCTGGCCAGCACGGGCTCGTCAACACCGATGTGGTCGCGGCCAGCACCGGCTCATCCACGTTTCCTCGGATGGTGTTGCCAGAGTCGCCTCGCGCGTCGGCGACGCGCCCGATTCCCGGCTTCCACGTTTACCCGCAAGCCTCCCGACTCTCCGGGGAATGCTTGCCGGAGGTGAGCATGGTGGCTCCTTCCACGCCCGCGCCCACGCCCATCGACCTTAACTCCACGCCGGTGGCTGGTGGCTCGTTATTCGGAGGGACAAGGAAACACGCTCAGGAGATGCCACCCGATGTGCTCCCCGGTGCCCGCAACCTGTTCGACAGAATGCCGGCGGCTGCCGACGACGAGACGGCGAACCGTTTCATGGAGAACATCATCTTCGAGGGTGGTGTGGCGGTTGCTGGCAGTGCCACCGCGGCTGGCTACGATCACGAAGAGACCCAAAGCTAGGACGGCCGAGGGCCGTTCATGCCTGCGACCTATGATCAAGCTGGCATGCACGACGCCTTCATGCAAGATCAAGTCGGCCAGGCCTGGACGGCTTCCCGCTAGACCATGAGTTTCCGGAGGACTACGGCCTCGAGGAAGACGATGAGTTGGACATCGACGGGGAGGCTTTGTTTGAGGACGAGCTCACCAACCAAGCCGCTGGGGCGAAGCCAAAGCACAAGAGTAAGCGGACGAAGACATACACGACGGTCAAGGACAAGCTCCTTTGTGAGTGTTGGAGGAACATTGGGCAAGACCCCAAGGTCGGCGCCGAACAAAAGGCATCAACCTTTTGGATTCGTGTTGACCGTGAGTACCGTGAGCGCAAGAAGTTTGCGCCGTACCAAATGCAAAGCACGCGCGGGTGGTTGTCCATTTCGAAGCGATGAAGGGTGATCCAACAAGAGTGCAATAAGTTTTGTGCCACTCCTGAGAGCATCAAGGCACGCCCCATGAGCGGCATCGGCATGCAATACATGGTATGCATGCGGCCATCTTTGTTTTCATTCTGTTTATGCTTGTATGTCCATTTGCATACCCATTTGCCCATATGCTTGCATGCTATCCATCTGTTGGTGTTCCAAGCTTTGGAGGCTTTCAAGGTACAACATGAAGGCAAGTCCTTTAACCTATCCCATTGTTGGAGGGTCATAAACGGGAAGGAGAAGTTCAAGGCGCAATATGCCGCCCTCATGGCGGGTGGGGGAAAGAAAGCCATGGAGGAGGTTGGGGAGGGTGAGAAGCCACGGCCGCGGGGGAAGACCAACTCCAAGAAGGAGGACAAGCGGGATGCGGCATCCATCGCCTTGATCGCAACCGTGGAGGGCATGATGACCAAGAAGGACTCAAGGGAGGAGAAGCGCCGACAAGACAAGGAAGAGCAAATGAACGCCTTCATGGAGATCCAAAGGAGGAGGCTTGAGGTGAAGGCGGAGGAGCAAACAAGGATACTTGAGATGGAGGCGGAGAAGCAAGCCAAGATGCTAGAGATCGAGGCCGCCGATGTCAAGACCAAGGCAAAAGAGGTGGCTCTCGCTAGCATGATGATGGGGGTGGAGATCATGAACGTGGACCTCAACACCGTGTCACCGAGGAAGAGGCCATGCATGTTTGTTCTTGTACAACAATTTGAAGTGCATAATACTAGTCGAATCTCGTCATTGATGTTTTTTCTTTTGGGTATGTATGATTCAACTTGCTTGTTTAGTTTGTAGTACTTATCTATTAGATATATTAATGCGGTGTGATATGAAATACTACATCTTACAAGTGGAATACTACTACTAGGCGTGTTGTCATGCATCTAAAAATAAACTGCATTAAGTTACAAAGAGTGAAACATACTATTTGAAGTCTTACCTTCCAATTTGTCATGATGAAACTTAATTTGTTCAAATTTTAGTTAGTTTATTGGTTTGACTTCATGATTACTAACATTACATTGTACTCTCTTGCTACTCCATCCGTTCACAAATATAAGATGTTTAGCATATTTCAATATAGACTACATATGGATTGAAATGATTAAACGAACACACTGAATCATGTCTATATACATCCAATTAAAAAAATAGAACATCTTATATTTGTTAATGGAGGGAGTAGTATCTATCTTTTTCACAATTAATTCTTTGTGCTATGAAATATTACAATCTTGAAACTTACAACGACAATACAACTACTAGGACTATGGATATGTATGTAAAATAATGTTGTATTAAGTTACATATGGTGAAACTTAATGTTTGAGTCTTAAGTTGCTAGTTCTTATCGATGGAACATAATATATTCTAACTATTTGTTAATTTATTCGTTTGAACCCACGACAAATAACATTCCATTCATCTTGTCGTGCGATTATTACATTGGAATGAAATTGACTGGACTAATTAACGTATGTGAGCATCATTGTCTTAACTCAGAGACATTGAAACTTAGTGTTATGTCAGTGTACCGATAAATTTACTTCTGTGATATGACATACAAAGATTTATCTATTTATTTGTTGATGTAGTGTATTACATTGGTATGGTCAATTTAATAATTTTTCTAACAAAATAAGGGTAATCTCACTATTAATGATCTTTTTTGAGTTCTCTTTAACAAAACTTAATAGATAAATATTTGTTTTCTGGTTACCTTTGATAGGTTGTTCACAACACATGTCATCTAGGTACAATAATGAAACAAAACCAAAGTTTTCCCTCTGGAATAAAGAATAGGAGTGTATTTTACAATCCACGTTAGACGTTGATCATGCACATGTTTTTTTTGGATGGGTTTTCATATTAGACTCATCTAAGCTAGGTGTGTTCATCAAGGACCCTACCTATTGATCAATGACTAAGATGCCAACCCTTCTTGTAAATTGATGGCAAAGGGGGAGAGATAGATACACATCGAAGCTTCTTTAAAGAATTGCACAATTATAAGAGGAGAGAGACCTATATATTTCCTTGTGGGGAGGAACATATGATTGATTTTTGCTTGATCATTCTATATGATCTTCTGCTCTGATTTTGTCTCGCCCTACCTGCTCCCAATATCTACAATCACAGATTCAGGGGAGAGTAATTTCAAAGTTTACGGGAGAAAAATCCTTAAAATTCTATTGAAATCTTTATTGATTTCTTGGGGACATGTCAACTTTCAGGAAAGTATTCACCTAGTGATACTATCTTCTTTACATATCAACCCAATCTTGGTATTCTTGAAGTTCTTGCATTTTCTTGAAAAGAAAATATTGTGCTATTTAATCATGTTTTCTCAAGTTTGTTTCTTCAGGTATAATGCTCAAGCACCTCAATGTAAGTGTATGCATCATACTCATGTGCATGATGATTCCCTTCTTATTGTACATACTTGTTTGCACGAAATCATCATGGACACATGAACACTTTCATTCATATATTTTGCTCAGATGCATATAGCCAAGATCCATGTAGCACATATATAGTATTCCTATTCAAGTGTGTATTTGCATTCCAAACACAAAATTTCAAATATGCACGCTTGTAGGGGGAGCTTATACGTGTTACATGTCTTTCAAAGCTTTTATGCATTTCTATGGTATATTCTTATTTAAAACTTTGATGTATGTTGTCATCAATTACCAAAAAGGGGGAGATTGAAAGCACATTGCTCCCTTTGTGATTTTGGTAATTCATGTCAAGATACATGTGTTGGACTAATATTTTCCTCAAGCTACTAAGGACATACATTAGCAACGCTCCAAGATTCTACATTTATGGTTAAGTGATCAAAGATCACATTGAGTCCATAGGTAAGCCAATACTATTAAAAAGGGTTGAGGTATTGATCATGGAGTATTTTCTCAAAGTGCTTAGAAATATTGCTCCAAAACCCTCAGCCAAATCCTCACATTCTTATCGGTCCAAAACCCTAAAGTCAAACTCGGTCTCACTGATACATATTGATACGTCTCCAACGTATCTATAAGTTTTGATTGTTCCATGCTATTATATTATCAACCTTGGATGTTTTATATGCATTTATATGCTATTTTATATGATTTTTGGGACTAACCTATTAACCTAGAGACTAGTGCCAGTTTCTGTTTTTCCTTGTTTTTGAGTATCGCAGAAAAGGAAAACCAAATGGAGTCCAGTTGACCTGAAACTTCACGAAACTTATTTTTGGACCAGAAGAAGGACATGGAGTAAAAGAGTTGGGCCAGAAGAGTCCCGGGCTGCCCACGAGGGTGGGGGGCGCACCCACCCCACTACTAGGAAAATGCCTACTAATGGCGCACCAGTTTTTCCTACTAATGGCGCACTACTGGTGCGCCATTAGTATCACGCCACTAGTATTTCTTACTAATGGCGCACCACTGGTGCGCCATTAGTATCTGGTATACTAATGGCGCACCACACAGTGCGCCATTAGTATGCCTCCCAGGGGGCCATATTTAACCATGTGCTTTGGCATACTAATGGCGCACTGTTGTGTGATGCGCCATTAGTATACTTTGGCATACTAATGGCGCACTCTGTAGTGATGCGCCATTAGTATGAATATTAGGTTTTATTCTTTTTTACTTTTCTGATTTTTGCACAAGTTACAAAATATATTATTTGATAGAATATAGACAACAGCACACAGCAACAGCAGATTCATCGAATACAATAGAAGATTAGTCTCCGAATACAATTCATCATATTAGTCTCCGAATTCAAAAGACCGAACAAAGATAAAACATTACAAGTCTCGAGACCGCGAGTATCGAGTTTGTCTTCACATTACAAGTCGATATCGATCATCTAAACTACCATCACATAGAAGAGAGCTGCGGTCATCACGATGAGCATCATCGCGATGAAACTGGTCTTCATCCGGTTCCTCCAACGCTCCCTCCTCTCCTGCTAGATAGCGGGCGTATCTAGATTCCGCCTCCGCCCTAGTTGTGTACCCTTTGTAACGGTTACCGCTGAAATGGTGAACTTGTCTCCGACACTCCTCCCAGTCGTTGTAGACTCCGGGAACCTTACCCTTGTACACGACATATGACGGCATCTCTATGCACAAGCCAAACAACATACAATACATACATAAGCAATATAAGTATGCAACAAAAGGATCGGAAGAGAAAAGCAAGACATGACATTAATAGCACGATTCATGGTCCTACTAATAAATAGCATCGATTACATCTAAGTTGAACGACTGTCCAAACCAAAGAGACATACAAGTTCATTAAAGTTTAATTACAACATGAGCCAATCAATGTTTCAGAACTACACATAGCATCACTACCGTCGACTCGACTCATGGGACCAGAGCGTGGATGAAGCCACCGTCTGCCGTGATGGTCATGAAATCGCGGGCGTTGTCAGCCTGCATTTGTAGCGTTTCGTCTATCTCCCTGTTGGACGGTTGATATCTGAGGTAGAACTGCCTCGAGGTATGAAGGACATCTTGATGGATGATGTCCGCAAACTCCGACCGGATGCGAAAGAATTCTTGTCTGATGTCCGCGTCCTGGATTGCCGACAAGCTCGCGGCCCAATCTTTGAGATTATCTGGTAGCAGAAGGTGATGATGGTCCCTTACGATCACCCGCATGTGATGGAGGGCGTAGTAGGCATCCTTCTGACCGCCAGGCGGTTGCTTGACGCAGCAGAACTTAGTATTGTGGGCAAACACGTGCTTGCCGTACCTACGAACTAGCCTGGTGAAGGTGCCTCCAGATTTGGCGTAGCCGGGGAGAACATCATCAAGAACTTTCTTGATATTTGTGTAGTCCATCTTGGAGTCACGGTTCGGGTCGAAATACATGGCCATGGAATATTTTGGGCTTAAGAGGATGAGTGTGCAATGTGTGTCACTGCACAGAACACGGAATGTTAAAAAAAGGAACGATCGAAATCTAAGAAATCATATGTTACGGGGCGGTTAAGGGATGACTTACTCGGGAAAGTAAGCCACGAGGAAGTTATCCTTATCTGGGTTTGCCAGAATGACGCCTTCGAGGTGTGAACTCGCGACTTGGCGGTCCCCAGCGCTGCCCAAGAGCTTGGCACGCATGTAGAAGGGGTCGACTATCACGATGTCCGGGGTCTTGTCTCTAATGATCCGCATCTCCATACTCAGCGAAAACAGCCGAACGAAGGTGTAGTGCAGCGGATGAAGGTTAAACATAGCAAAGATGTCATCAAACCGCAGGATGATCGTACCCCCGATGGTGCCATCCACAAAGCCCTTGCCCTCTGGCCCCTTGGCCACGAAAACCAGGTATGCCACATCATTCTCTCTGAGACGCCGCTTCTCCAAAGAAAGAACACTGTCGTGCAGACTCCGCATAGCACCGGTTGTAGCATTGAGCATATTTGTCGGTAGCATCGCCCTACCCGCCACATGCACCCTCCTCAAGATATCCTTAGGTGAAGGTGGCCCGTCCTGAGCACGGATCGTACTCGGTGCCGGCTGGCTCGCACCCTTGTTACTCTTTCTTTTCTGTCCCTTCTTCTTCTGTTGTAATGGGACCAAGTTCTGCTCACAGACCACCTTCTTGAGTGTGTTGGGGCTGATAATATTTGGCACGTCGGCTATCTGAGGCTCGGTGAAGTCGGCAGCTGGAGGCGTCTCTTGAGAACTGAACGCCAGACGACGCCTGTTGCAACTGGGTTTCTTCGCCGTACCAGCTAGACCGCGGTCGTCTTGGTTGGGTTCTTGAGAAAGAGGCCCGCAGAATTCGTCATCGTACCCATGTTCGGCAAAGTACTTATCGATGTTGCTAAATGTACGGCCGTCGTTGTTGTCGTCGTCGTCCAGATCATGTGCCATATGCATGTTCGGATCCTGTGCCATAGGGATGTCCGACATGTCCGATAGCGTTGCGGCGGTCTTGCCATGGCTTGGCGTCGGCACGACTGTCGGTGTTGTCTTTGGGGTGGTGTCCCCCGCCCCCAAACGAATCTGGCTCTTCGGCCAAAGCAGGGGCCAGCTTAGGCAGGTGCTGAGGGTCATCAGATCATCTTCGTCGGCCCCGGCGGGTTGAATCGGAGGTAACAACTCGTCGCAGCCTGACAGCACCCGAACCAGTTGAACCCTATACACGGTGGGTGGCATCGGTTTACCGTGGAACACGGGGTTGCCCGGTTGAACAATTTTTCCCTTGGCGATATCGACCAACTCGTCGTTCACGAAGTGCGGGAGAGTGCACGAAACGTCGGCGGCGCCCTGCGAAAACATGTAGGGCGTCAGGGATGCCCAGTCAAAGGCAAGGAGATGAAGTCCTCGGCCGAGAGGCTTAATTAGTTACCGTGATGATGGCGTCGAGCTCGACTAATGTCGAGGCACCGCCAACGACGGGCGTGCAACTGACGGAGGGGCCGCTTGCTGGCGAGGTGCTGGCCGGCGTACACCCGGGTGCATTAAGCTCCAATGCCGGCGTCGGAGACACCAATACCGCCGCCGCCGGAGACACCAATGGCGCCGCCGCCGGAGACACCAATACCGCCGCCGCCGGAGACACCAATGGCGCCGCCTGCGCATTGTGCGAGTTGCTGGCCGTGAAGCTAGGAATCGGGGGTGGCCCCTGTTGGCCACCCGCAATCCACGTCGTTATCCCATGAATCAAGGTAGGCATAATGCCGGTGAGCGTCGATCCCAGTTGTTGTTGCACTTGCTCTTGGACCATCTCCGGAATCCGTGCCACTTGCGCCTTGAGTGCTTCAACCTCGTGCGACTGGCTTTCCGAGCTGGTCTTTTTCTCCTTTCGGCCACCAGCGGTATAGTATGACGACCATTTTGTGGACAAGCCTTTGCCGGCCACACGACCGGCTGACGTCGGCTTACTGAGCTTATCCTTGTTTTTTATTACGTTCAACGCCCTATTCAAAGGGGTGTCAAAATGGGAGCTCTGAGACGACCCCACGCTACTGCTTTCTTTGTCCTGCGGAAGGAACGTGAACCATTTAGAAATGTTGGGGATTAATTAGAATGCAACCATATGGAGCTAATTACGCAGGGGTGTATTCCTTACCAGAACAAGCTCAAGCGCCTTGGTCTTCGGATCCGTGGTAAGCTCCTTTGTTACCGGGTCCTCCTTGTACCGGGCCCTGAGAAAGTTCCTGGTCTGCTTGTCACGGTATTTATCGAAGCGGGGCGGTAGGCCTTGCTCGGCACGCTCCGCGTCCTCCTTGTCCCATATAGGATCCACCACTCGGTAACCGCCAGGACCGAGTTGGTGGACCCCTAAGTTCAACTGCCGCATTTCTTTCCCCCACTGACTTGATTCAGAGGTTGCGGGGCTCTCGCACTTGATCTTGAACTCCTTGTAGTCATCTTCGCTCATCAAAGGATATTTCGCCTTGATCTTCTCATAACTATCACCTTTGTCAATCATTGCCTTCACCGTGCTTTTCCAAGTAGACAGGGCCGTGCTCATCCTCGTGAGGGCGGCACCGTTCACTTTATTCCCCGAGAGGCATGTGTTGTCAAACTCAGCGGGGAACTTGTATCGTTCGTGCAGCTTCATGAAGAGGAGGCTGTGCAAATTCCCTTGGTCCTTATGCCTTAGGTTCTCGGTGTTGATCGAGATGGTGCTCCAGAGAATGCACCCGAGCTGAACCGAGTACCCCTTGACTACGTGTTTGGGCGCCGTCGGATGCCCGTCGGAGTTCACTTCAGTAAATTCCTCCCTGACGGTGCCGAGCACGCTCGGGCGCTGGTCCTTCCATTGCCTCTTCGGTTGGCTGCCATCTGTGCATGCGCCGCCATCATCAGTGGTGGCATCCGCGGCGCCATCATCAGTGGTGTCATCCCCGACGCCACTAGGGGTTGTGTAGTCAGGATCGGTGTCTTCCGCGGCATCCGCATAGCGGTGAGGTTGTTCCTCCAACTCCTGGGACAGCTCCCAGAATTGCTTGCCGCGCCGGCCTCATCGTCGTGGGCCATGTTTCGCTCTAAATAGGAAAAAAGTTTGGTCAAAAAGTTGGTTATTGTCAAGGAACAAGATCATGGTCTCATCATTTAGGGTTTGTCGACACCGAGGCATCCTAAAAGCTAAGCTTTTATCATTTAGGGTTTGTCGACGCCGAGGCACCCTAAAAGCCTAAGCTTTCATCATTTAGGTTCTTATCGACACCGAGGCACCCTAAAAGCCAAGGTTTTATCATTCAGGGTTTGTCGACGCCGAGGACCATGCATAACACAAGAGGTAGTTGATCCTACTTAATTAAGTACTAAGATACCCCGACCCATGCATTAGTAGCAAGTACCCCATATGTCCGATTTTTAGCAAAGTCATGCTAAAATTCACGGAAAATTTCAGCATGACCTTTGCTGAAAATAAGACATATGGAGTACCCGAATTTTCTGGAACGGAAGTTAATCGACATTCCGGCAAACTCAAGGGCCTCTCGGGGTACCTGCAAAATCATCACGACACGATGGTCGGAGACAAAACCTAGCAAACTAGCACCACAATGTGCCTCTACTTTCATATGGATGAAAAGGCCACAGACCATATGGTCCTCTGCTTTCATATGGACAAAAATCAGCTCAACTTATGTGAGCTTCCATTCCAGATCTAATAGGTCAGCCAACAAAAAATCATGAATAGTTTTAGCTGAAAAAAAATCATGGATTGCTGTTAACTGAAAATTAGTGAAAGAAACTGTTGCTGATCATGGATTACTATTAATTAAAAATAGAGCATCTGGCTTGTCTTATCATGTTCACTAAGTCCACAAAAATGAATAGGTTCAGTAAACTTGAAGTACTCAACACTAAACATGGTTCAGAGCTCACTACACTACACTACATCGTGCAATGGTTCAGACCTCACTACACTAGAACAAGCTCACTACACTACACTACACTACACATTCTTAAACTCTGAACATAAACAAACACCAGCAATGCAATATGTAAACTACCTCTGTTTCTAGGCAACAAGAGTTATCATCAATGCTTTTGAGTTTATTAAGTACCTTCAGTTCTGAGTTTTAAATGTCAAAAGAGCTTCACAGAATCTTGAATCCTCCAAATCACTCTTAACAGTTCTGCATTGCACAAAGGCAACAATGAGCCAATGATATCAGTAGCAATAATAGGTGCTTACATTATCATAACGTCAGTATTAGTTAACCAAAATTCAACCTACATAGTTCTAGTACAGTGAGTAACTCCCAATTCTTTTAATAGAAGCACAATTAACAACACAACTAGGGAGTCTAGGGCAATGCCACCAGATAGAATTTGAAGGAAAAACGTTCTTCCAGAACCTTCAAGCCACAATCATACATAGAGTGGCTGATCATATAAGCTATATTTAAATAAACATCAACTAAACTTGATGACAAGAAAAACTACAATCACATTGATACAAACTAGAGCATATAGCAATAGTAAATTGCTGCTCCATATAGCAATAGTAATGCACCTAATCAACATTGTAGAGCATCCTGTTACAAACTTGTTCTGATCCTGCAAATTAATGGGGAGGAAGAACTAGGGAGGGAGGGAATGGTAATGGTTCAGAGAAGAACAATAGTAATGCTCCATATAGCAATAGTAATGCTCCATATGTTCTGATCCATATAGCAAGAAGAACTAGGGAGGGAGGGAATGGGGAGGAAGGGTGGAGAGGGAGGAAGGAGGAGAGGTACCTGGGCGGGCGTGGCCAATCGCCGGAGGGGTAGGGGTCGGGGTCGGCGGCGGCGTCGAAGGGGTGGCTCGAGGGCGTCCGAGCTCGTCCGGGTCCTCGTAGTCGAAGAGGAAGATGATGGCGGTCCTCCTGGGCGCCTCGGTTGGTCGTGGGGAGGCCGGCGGCCACGTGCTTCGTGGGTCGGGGGGCGCGGGGGCGGCGGCGCGGGGGAGCGGGGGCAGCGGCGCGGGGGAGCCGGAGGGGGAGTGGCGAGGGATGGAAGGGGATCTGGCGAGGGAGAGGGAAGGAGGTATCGGGCGAAGGGCCGGGTATCCAGCTATAGAGGGGGGAATGTTAGTAATGGCGCACCATCGAGGAGTGCGCCATAAAAACACTCATAGCGATGGCGCACCATTCTCTGGTGCGCCATTAGTAACTTTTTTTTTCTGATAGCAATGGCGCACCCTCCTCTGGTGCGCCATTAGTAACTTCTTTTTTTCATTATTTCTTGTTGCATCTAATAATTTGTTTTTTTATCAAATTTGTTATTTTCATGAGGACTAGAACAAAATATATCATCAAATATCATCAAATTTGTTTTTTTAATATCATCAAATTTGTTATTTATTTTTAATTGAAAATATCATCAAATTTGTTATTTGAAAATATCATCAAATTTGTGATTTGAAAATATTATCAAAAAGCGGGGGAGGGTGCGGGGTGTCGGCGGCGGCGGCGGAGCGGGCCTGGGGAGGGTGCAGGGGGTCGGCGGCGGCGGTGGAGCGGGGGAGGGTGCGGGGGGTCGGCGGCGGCGGTGGAGCGGGGGAGGGTGAGGTGGGTCGTCGGCGACGGTGGAGCGGGCCAGGGGAGGGTGCGGGGGGTCGGCGGCGACGGTGGAGCGGGGGAGGGTGTGGGGGGTCGGCGGCGGCGGTGGAGCGGGGGAGGGTGCGATGGGTCATCGGCGGCAGTGGAGCGGGGGAGGGTGCGGTGGGTCATCGGCGGCGATGGAGCGGGGGAGGGTGCGGGGGGTGCTCAGCGGCGAGGGGGATCTGGCGAGGGGGATAGCGATCGAGATGGAGGGAGATCGAGATCGAGTGTCCTCACGAATATTCAATATTTGTTCATATTGAATATGAAAAAATATCATCAAATTTGAAAAAATATTCATGAATTCAAAAAGTGCCCATGAAATTTAAACATATTCATGATATTAAAAAGTGCCCATGAAATACAATCGAGAAATGAAGACTACGATTTAAATACAATCGATCTTAGCTAGCTATCTGTTCATAATCTTTTTGCCCTTCTTTTTCGCAAATGGAGTTCTTCTGTGGAACGGACGTCCTTTAGGTAGGGTGGTCCTGCTTCTTCTTGTGGTGTATGCTGCTACTTCATCGTCGTCGTCATGTTCGATCTTCGGGTCGCCGTACTTGTCGAAGTCTTGCTCATTGGCTACTCCATCCATTCCAATGATCTTCCTTTTGCCTCTCCTCACGACTGGTCTTTAACGGGTCGGTAATGAAGAAGCATTGGTCCACTTGGGAAGCCAGTACCCATGGCTCATTTTCCACGGTGACGTTTGCGCCCACGGTCTTGGATTTGGCTTCGGGTATAACCATGGTGGTGAAATACCGGTCTTCTTTTAGGACGCTCTTGGCCCATCTGACACGGAAGATCGGGACCTTCTCTCCAGCATAGCTCAGCTCCCAGATCTCCTTGATCCTTCCGTAGTATCTGTCCTTATCGTTTCCGGTGTAGGATTCCATCGTTACCCCGGAGTTCTGATAACCATCGCTCTTCATGTCCTTGTCCTCGGTGTAGAATGTGTAGCCGTTGATATCGTACGCCTCATAGGTCATCAGGTTGTGCTCGGCGCCCTGTGACAAGGCGAATATGAGTTGTTCTTCCGCAGAAGAATCCTCATGTAAAGGGTACGACAGAAGCTTCTGCTTGAACCAACGCGTGAAACATGAGTGGTGCTCTTTGATTATATCTCCGTCTGTCCTCTGTTGGCCTCGGTCATTGTATGTCTTCTCAATAAAGGTTTTGTGCTCTACCACCCAAGGATCGACCACGTCTATGTGTTGTAGCGCGACTAGGTTTGCTCTTTCAAAGTCGGCGAGTCGACCCTCGAAGTCGACATGCATTTCGCGGCGACCCTCACGGTGACCCCATCCAGCGAGCCTGCCGAGGTGCCTGTTGATGGGCAGACCAACGGGGTTCTCGATGCCTAGATAATTCGTGCAGTAGGAGATGCACTCTTCGGTCAGAAAGCCCCTTGCTATGCTTCCCTCTGGACGTGACATGTTGCGAACGTATCCTTTGATGACACCATTCATCCTTTCGAACGGCATCATGCTGTGCAGGAACGTCGGCCCGAGTTGGATGATATCCTCCACGATATGGACCAGCAGATGCACCATAACGTCGAAGAATGCGGGCGGGAAGTACATCTCAAGCTCGCATAGTATCACCACGATCTCTTCCTGTAGCCTTCTAAGTTGCCTCACGCCAACCGACTTCTGAGAGATGACGTCGAAAAAGTTGCATAGGCCAAATAGCGTTTCACGGACGTGCGCGTCCATGATCCCACGGATTGCAACTGGAAGTATCTGCGTCATCAGCACGTGACAGTCGTGAGACTTCATCCCGCTGAACTTCTGCTTCGCTGGGTCTAGGTATCTGCTTATCTTCCCCGCGTAACCGTAAGGAAGTTTTACTCCTACGAGATAGGTGAAGAACTGCTCGATCTCCTCCTGACTTAGAGTGAAGCACGCGGGAGGGTAGTCATTTCCCGTCTTCTTGGCCTTTTTGCCTTTGCGACGACTTTCTGTGTCCTGCCTCGCCTCATCATCATCATCATCATCATTAGCGTGAAGCTCCTGCCTGATGCCCATTGATTTCAAGTCTGCCCTTGCTTTCGGCCCATCTTTGGTCCTCTCTGGCATGTTGAGCAGGGTACCAAGTAGACTCTCGCACACATTCTTCGTGATATGCATGGCATCAAGGCTGTGAGGCACACGGTGGATCTTCCAGTATGGGAAGTCCCAGAAAACAGACCTTGTTTTCCATACCTTCAGCAGCGGCTCTGACGCCTTTCGCTTCTTTCCCGGCTCTGGCGCCTTTTGCTTCTTTCCCGACAGTGGGCAATCTTTCCAATTTTTCAACAGCCCGTCTATTTCCTCGCCGCTCCTCGTACGCGGGCGTCTTCGGGGTTCGGTTTCACCATCGAACAGATCCTTGCGTTTCCTCCACGGGTCATCGTCGCGAAGCCACCTTTGATGTCCCATGAACACGGTTTTCGAAGAACCAGGATCTCCATCTAGCTGGCGATACATTGTGTCATCCATGCACCTGACGCATCCAGAAAATCCGTGGACCACCTGCCCCGCGAGATATCCGTAACCGAGATAGTCGTGCACCGTCATGAGCAGTGCAGCTCTCATAGGGAAATATTCTTTCTCTGCGGCGTCCCACGTATTGGCTGGCGTTTTCTACAGCGTGTCTAGCTCCTCTTTCAGCAACCCCAGATACAGATTGATGTCGTCCCCTGGTTGTTTCGGCCCTTCAATTAGCATACTATGTGAATGTACTTCCTCTTCATGCACAACCAGGGGGGAAGGTTGTACATCCACACAAACATAGGCCAGGTGCTATGTGTGCTTCTCTGGCTGCCAAACAGATTGACTCCATCGATGCTCGCGCCTAGCACGATGTTCCTTGGATCCTTCCCAAATTCTGGGTGTTCGAATTTCAACGCTTGCCACTGGCTCCCATCCTTAGGGTGACTCAGCATCTTGTCTTTTTTATTTATCTCCGGGTCATTTGCATCATCTTCTCGCTTCTTCTCCTCCCTATCCGTGTGCCAACGCAGGAGCTTTGCTACCTTAGGGTCCGCGAAATACCGCCGCAGATGAGGAGTGATCGGAAAGTACAACACCACTTTTCGAGGAGCTTTCTTCCTCTTCTTGTATCGAGTGACGCCGCACACCGGACATATGGTAGACTCCACGTGCTCGTCCCGATAAATGATGCAATTGTTCATGCACACATGGTATTTCACGCGACTTTCTTCGCCTCCTCGAAACTGGTCGGGAACTTGTTCCCCTTGGGAATACGTTCGTGCCAGAATGACATGTTCTCGTGGAAGCATGCGTCGGTCATTTTTTGTTTTACCTTCATCTCCAGAGCCATGAGCGTTACTTTCAGGCGGGTATCCTCGGGTCTGCATCCTTCATACAATGGAGTAACCGCGTCTATCTCCAGTTGATCCAGCTTGGCTTTCTCTCAGGCGGCAGCTCTTGCGTTATCCGTCTGCTTGAGAAGCAGCTCTTGAATATGAGGGTCCTGCACCCAGCCCATCGATGGTCCATCGTCATCTGCTCCGCCGACATCTTCATCTTCATGATCATGCCCTTCGTCTGCTCTGGCATCTTCCTCATCATCATGTCCGGCATCTTCTACATGATGACTGTGTACAGCATCACCGTCGTGATCATGTCCTGGAGATTCTTCGTCTTCTCGCCCGCCCGAGTCGCGGTGGTTGTCTTGCTGCCCTTCCTCATTTCTTGCCCGGCCCCCATGGACGACTTCATAGTCATCTTCATCACCTTGCCACCGATAGCCATCCACGAAACCACGCAAGAGCAGGTGGTCCTGCACCTGCCCGGAATCCGGGTCCGCAATAAGGCTCTTTAGCTTGCATCTTCGACACAGACATCTTATCTCCGTCTCGTTCTTTTGAAGCATCTCGGCCTTCGCGGAGCTCAAAAACCTATTCACGATGCCTTCGGTCATCGTGCGGACCATGGTCACCTACGGTGTAGAGCAAAGCGATATTTTAGAACCAAGAAAAAAATTTGGCATGACTTTCCCTAAAAATAGGACCAAAAAGAATGCATAGTGCCAAAATTCTCGCCGAAACGGAAATGAATCAACATTCCGGCAAAATATTGGCAACTATCGCATTTCAAATACCGGTACCTGCAAACACAAACATATATGCAACACCACAAACATATGCAACACCACAAACATACATAGATCTAGCTAGGCCACAAAAAGTGCATGTGCACATTGTTGGAGCGAGGTAGGGAGAAAAAAAGTAGATCTACAACATGAAGATAGCTTTCCCCTTACTTACCTATCAAAAAAGGTAATTTCACCACTTAATTTTGATGAATCTATGGTGCAAATGAGGTGAGGAGGAGGAGGCAGCCGACAAGCTTGGAGAAGGAGGTGGAGGGAATGAAGTGGGAAAAGTGAGTGTGTAGGTGTGGCTGGCCAAAATATCTAGCTGGTCCCAGGTTACTAATGGCGCACCACACAGCCATGCGCCATTAGTAACCCAACACACTAATGGCGCTGAAGGAAATATGCCCTAGAGGCAATAATAAAGTTATTATTTATTTCCTTATAATCATGATAAATGTTTATTATTCATGCTAGAATTGTATTAACCGGAAACATAATACATGTGTGAATACATAGACAAACAAAGTGTCACTAGTATGCCTCTACTTGACTAGCTCGTTAATCAAAGATGGTTATGTTTCCTGACCATAAACAATGAGTTGTTATTTGATTAACGAGGTCACATCATTAGTTGAATGATCTGATTGACATGACCCATTCCATTAGCTTAGCACCCGATCATTTAGTATGTTGCTATTGCTTTCTTCATGACTTATACATGTTCCTATGACTATGAGATTATGCAACTCCCGTTTACCGGAGGAATACTTTGGTTGCTACCAAACGTCGCAACGTAACTGGGTGATTATAAAGGAGCATTACAGGTGTCTCCAAAGGTAGATGTTGGGTTGGCGTATTTCGAGATTAGGATTTGTCACTCCGATTGTCGGAGAGGTATCTCTGGGCCCTCTCGGTAATACACATCACATAAGCCTTGCAAACATTACAACTAATATGTTAGTTGTGAGATGATGTATTACGGAACGAGTAAAGAGACTTGCCGGTAACGAGATTGAACTAGGTATTGGATACCGACGATCGAATCTCGGGCAAGTAACATACCGAAGACAAAGGGAACAACGTATGTTGTTATGCGGTCTGACCGATAAAGATCTTCGTAGAATATGTAGGAGCCAATATGGGCATCCAGGTCCCGCTATTGGTTATTGACCGGAGACATGTCTCGGTCATGTCTACATTGTTCTCGAACCCGTAGGGTCCGCACGCTTAAGGTTACGATGACAGTTACTTTATGAGTTTATGCATTTTGATGTACCGAAGGTTGTTCGGAGTCTCGGATGTGATCACGGACATGACGAGGAGTCTCAAAATGGTCGAGACATAAAGATTGATATATTGGAAGCCTATGTTTGGACATCGGAAGTGTTCCGGGTGAAATCGGGATTTTACCGGGTTACCGGGAGGTTACCGGAACCCCCCGGGAGCCATATGGGCCTTCATGGGCCTTAGTGGAAAGGAGAAAGGGGCAGCCCAAGGTGGCTGCGCAACTTCCCCCATAGGACTAGGAGAAGGTGGCCGGCCCCCCTCTCTCTCTTTCCCCCCCTTGGGGAATCCTAGTTGGAATAGGATTGGGGGGGGAGTCCTACTCCCGGAAGGAGTAGGACTCCTCCTGCGCCCTCTCCCTGGCCGGCGCCCCCCTCCCCCCTTGGCTCCTTTATATACTGAGGTAGAGGCACCCTAGAACACACAAGTTGATCCACGTGATCTATTCCTTAGCCGTGTGCGGTGCCCCCTGCCACCATATACCTCGATAATACTATAGCGGAGTTTAGGCAAAGCCCTGCTGCTGTAGTTCATCAAGATTGTCACCACGCCGTCGTGATGACGAAACTCTACCCCGACACTTTGCTGGATCGGAGTCCGGGGATCGTCATCGAGCTGAACGTGTGCTCGAACTCGGAGGTGCCGTAGTTTCGGTGCTTGATCGGTTGGATCGTGAAGACGTACGACTACTTCCTCTACATCGTGTCATCGCTTCCGCAGTCGGTCTGCGTTGGGTACGTAGACAACACTCTCCCCCTTGTTGCTATGCATCACATGATCTTGCGTGTGCGTAGGAAATTTTTTGAAATTACTACGAAACCCAACAGGCGCACCTCCTGGCCGTGCGCCATTAGTAGTTTTGCAAAAAAAGTAAATATATATATATATATATATACTAATGGCGCACCGTGGCATAGTGCGCCATTACTAGTTTAAACTAGTAATGGCGCACTTTGCAATGGTGCGCCATTACTAGTTACAACTACTAATGGCGCACTTTGCCAGGATGCGCCATTAGTATGTTTGGAAAAATGAAAAAAATGTTACTTGTGGCGCACCTTGTGCCTGGTGCACCATTAGTGTCTTCCACACTAATGGCACATCACCATATGGTGCGCCATTAGTATATAGTACTGGCGCACCACTTCTCTGGTGCGCCATTAGTGTCAATTTCATCTATAGCCCTTTTCCTAGTAGTGCCCCCTGGGCGCGCCTCCCTACCTCGTGGACAGCCGGGAGACCCCCCCTAACTTGTTCTCGATGCCTAAACCTCTTATATATACAGGAACTTCCAGAAAGAAACCTAGATCGGGAGTTCTGCCGCCGCAAGCCTCTGTAGCCACCGAAAACCAATCTAGACCCGTTCCGGCAACCTACCGGAGGGGGGAATCCCTCTCCGATGGCCATCTTCAACATCCCGGCGCTCTCCATGACGAGGATGGAGTAGTTCTCCCTCGGGGATGAGGGTATGTACCAATAGCTATGTATTTGATCTCTCTCTCTCTCTCTCGTGTTCTTGATTCGGCACGATCTTGATGTATCACGAGCTTTGCTATTATAGTTGGATCTTATGATGTTTCTCCCCCTCTACTCTCTTGTGATGAATTGAGTTTTCCTTTGAAGTTATCTTATCGGATTGAGTCTTTAAGGATTTGAGAAAACTTGATGTATGTCTTGCATGTGCTTATGTGTGGTGACAATGGGATATCACGTGATCCACTTGATGTATGTTTTGGTGATCAACTTGTGAGTTTCACGACCTCGTGAACTTATGCATAGGGGTTGGCACACGTTTTCGTCTTGACTCTCCGATAGAAACTTTGGGTCACTCTTTGAAGTTCTTTGTGTTGGTTGAATAGATGAATCTGAGATTGTGTGATGCATATTGTATAATCATACCCACAGATACTTGAGGTGACATTAGGGTTTTGGTTGATTTGTATCTTAAGGTGTTATTCTAGTACAAACTCTTAAATAGATCGATCAGAAAGAATAACTTTGAGATGGTTTCGTACCCTACAATAATCTCCTCGTTTGTTCTCCGCAATTAGTGACTTTGGAGTGACTCTTTGTTGCATGTTGAGGGATAGTTATATGATCCAATTATGTTATTATTGTTGAGAGAACTTGCACTAGTGAAAGTATGAACCCTAGGCCTTGTTTCTTAGCATTGCAATACCGTTTACGCTCACTTTTACCACTTGTTACCTTGCTGTTTTTATTTTTTCAGATTACAAAAACCTTTATCTACCAACCATATTGCACTTGTATCACCATCTCTTCGTCGAACTAGTGCACCTATACAATTTACCATTGTATTGGGTGTGTTGGGGACACAAGAGACTCTTTGTTATTTGGTTGCAGGGTTGTTTGAGAGAGACCATATTCATCCTACGCCTCCCACGGATTGATAAACCTTAGGTCATCCACTTGAGGGAAATTTGCTACTGTCCTACAAACCTCTGCACTTGGAGGCCCAACAACGTCTACAAGAAGAAGGTTGTGTAGTAGACATCAAGCTCTTTTCTAGCACCGTTGCCGCGGAGGTTAGCACTTGAAGGTATATCTTTAGATCTTGCAATCGAATCTTTTAGTTTCTTGTTTTATCACTAGTTTAGTCTATGAAAGAAAACTACAAAAAAATGGAATTAAGGTTGCCGCATATGCTTCATCTTTTTTATGTCTTTCATGAAAATAAGGATTCGGATAATTGTGCCAAAGTGTTAGAAGAAGAATGCATTAGAATGTTTGGCACTAAATATTTGAATGATGAACATGATTGCAATATTGTTTGTATGAATTCCTTGCATATCCATGGTACTAATGATGATTGCACTAGTCATGATGAAAATGTCTCTTATAAGCATGTCAATTTTTGTGGAGTGCATAGAGTTTGCAAGTACACACCAAATAGGGAAGATAGATTTTGCAAGAGGCATAAGTATTTAGAAACTAAATGGTTGCAAGAAAGGCTAGATGTTTGTGCTGAAAATTTAAATTTTCTTATCCATCCTTGTGAACTTTGCAATGAACGTGGTCATTTAAATATCCAATGCAAATTGTTTCATGATTGAATCGTGTCCAAAAATTGTGATGACTTGATTTCCCTTGCACATCATAATGAACTTAGTTTGCTTATGGGTTATGAAGAAATGAAATGTATAATTAAGGATATTCCAGAATTTGCCCTCGATAATGTTCTTGATTTTGATCTAGAGGAAATTTATGTGTATTGTGCGGTGTATTGCGTTGAAAATCCTTATATTGCCAATTACATAAAGACAAGAAAACAATTAGAAGATGAAGAGAATACTAATGAAAGGGAAGAGATTCCCCAATATCCTCCTATTCTTTCTTATGATGAATCACGTAACGAGAAAGAGCCTTCTATCCAACCAATCTCATTAATAAGGAGCCCCAAAAAGAGGGTTAAACCCACACATGATGCGAAGAAGCAAAAGAAAAGACGTAGAAACAAAGGTAAAAAGGTATCCCTCCCAAATGATGTTGCTCCTATCACTCATTGCAATGATGATAATTGTTGTAATATTGGTGCTATCCATACTATTAATGATGAGGGTGATTATGCTTATGATATGAAAAGGCTCAAGCTTGGGGATGCTATGTTTGATAAGAATGACATGTTTGAGAATTTATTTGCTGCAATTAATGTTTGTCCCAAGCTTGGGGATGCTACGTTTCATGAACATGATATATTTAACCTCCCAAGTTTTGATATGCAAATTTATTATGATGATAGCATGCCTCCTATTTACGATGGTTATATTGATGAAAGTGGGTTTGCAAGGGTGTAAACTTTAGGAAGTAATGATCCCACTATTTTGGAGGGTGTTGAATCTTATTTTGACAATTATGAAAGTGGATTTGGAGAGGTCATGACTTTATTTAGTAATGATTCCACTATTTTGGAAGAGGTTTCAATCGATTATGATGAGAACAAAGTTACCATTTATGATGATTCTTGTGATGGCACTTATGCTATAAAAAGTAGTGATGATTATATTTATAAAACTTGTCATGATTATGATTACCCTCTTTCTGAACATCACTCTTTTAATGTGGAAACAATTTATAGTATTCGAGTTTCTTATGATACTCCCACTATTCCGAAGGAGAAGAATTTTGCTTATGAGGAGAATAGTAAATTTTCTATGCTTATAGATCATGAAATAATGCTTTATGTGATGGTTATATTGTTGAATTCATTCATGATTCTACTGAAAATTATTATGAGGGAGGAATATATGCTTGTAGGGATTGCAATAATATCAAGTTTCCTCTCTATGTCCATAAATTTTTAGAGTTATGCTAGTTTTACCTTCCTATGCTTGTTGATTATTGTTCCCATAAGTTGTTTGTTCACAAAATCCCTATGCATAGGAAGTGGGTTAGACTTAAATGTGCTAGTCATATTCTTCATGATGCTCTCTTTATGTTTCAATTCTTATCTTTTATGTGAGCATCATTGAAATCATCATGCCTAGTTAGGGGTGTTAAACGATAGCGCTTGTTGGGAGGCAACCCAACTTCATTTTTGTTCTTTGCTTTTTGCTCCTGTTTAGTAATAAATAATTCATCTAGACTCTGTTTAGATGTGGCTTTATGTTTTAATTAGTGTTTGTGCCAAGTAGAACCTTTGGGAAGACTTTGGTGAATTCTTTGCGATCTTGCTGTAAAAAACAGAAACTTTTGCGCTCACGAGATTAGCTGCCATTTTTTACTGGAGAGTGCGATTAGGTTGATTCTTTTTGAAGATGATTAATAGAAAAATTCCTCAGGTCCACCAATTTATTTCAGAACTTTTGGGGTTACATAAGTATACGTTTGATACAGATTACTACAGTCTGTTCTGTTTTTGACAGATTCTGTTTTCTATGTGTTGTTTGCTTATTTTGATGAATCTATGAGTAGTATCGGAGGGTATGAACCATAGAGAAGTTGGAATACAGTAGATATTACACCAGTATGAATTTAGAATGAGTTCACAACAGTACTTAACTGGTGATTTATTTTCTTATACTAACGGAGCTTACGAGTTTTCTGTTGAGTTTTGTGTTGTGAAGTTTTCAAGTTTTGGGTAAAGATTCGATGGACTATGGAATAAGGAGTGGCAAGAGCCTAAGCTTGGGGATTCACAAGGCACCCCAAGGTAACATTCAAGGACAACCAAGAGCCTAAGCTTGGGGATGCCTTGGAAGGCATCCCCTCTTTCGTCTTCATTCATCGGTAACTTTACTTGGAGCTATATTTTTATTCACCACATGATATGTGTTTTGCTTGGAGCGTCATTTTATTTTCTTTTGTTGCATAATTATTAGACTACTCATTGATCTTCACTTATATCTTTCGGAATAGTTTGTCATTTGCTGTAGTGCTTCACTTATATCCTTTTAGAGCACGGCGGTGGTTTTATTTTGAAGAAATAGATGAACTCTCATGCTTCACTTATATTATTTTGAGAGTATTTTAGAACAGCATTGTAATTTTCTTTGGCTATAAAATTAGTCCTAATATGATAGGCATCCAAGATGGGTATAGTAAAAACTTTCATATAGAGTGCATTGAATACTATGAGAAGTTTGATACTTGATGATTGTTTTGAGACATGAAGATGGTGATATTAGAGTCATGCTAGTTGAGTAGTTGTGAATTTGAGAGATACTCGTGTTAAAGTTTGTGATTCCCGTAGCATGCACGTATGGTGAACCGTTATGTGATGAAGTCGGAGCATGATTTATTTATTGATTGTCTTCCTTATGAGTGGCGGTCGGGGACGAGCGATGGTCTTTTCCTACCAATCTATCCCCCTAGGAGCATGCGCGTAGTACTTCGTTTCGATAACTAATAGATTTTTGCAAGAAGTATGTGAGTTTTTATGACTAATGTTGAGTCCATGGATTATACACACTCTCACCCTTCCACCCTTGCTAGCCTCTCTAGTACCGCGCAACTTTCGCCGGTACCATAAACCCACCATTTACCTTCCTCAAAACAGCCACCATACCTACCTATTATGGCATTTCCATAGCCATTCTGAGATATATTACCATGCAACTTTCCACCGTTCTATTTAATATGACATGCTTCATCATTGTCATATTGCTTTGCATGATCATGTAGTTGACATCGTATTTGTGGCAGAGCCACCTTTATAATTCTTCCATACATGTCACTCTTGATTCATTGCACATCCCGGTACACCGCTGGAGGCATTCATATAGAGTCATATTTTGTTCTAAGTATCGAGTTTTAATTCTTGAGTTGTAAGTAAATAAAAGTGTGATGATCATCATTATTAGAGCATTGTCCCAATGAGGAAAGGATGATGGAGACTATGGTTCCCCCACAAGTCGGGATGAGACTCCGAATGAAAAAAAGAGGCCATAAAAATGGAGAAGGCCAAAAAAACAAAAAAGGCAAAAAATGAGAGAAACGAGAGAAGGGGCAATGCTACTATCCTTTTACCACACTTGTGCTTCAAAGTAGCACCATGATCTTCATGATAGAGAGTCTCCTATGTTGTCACTTTCATATACTAGTGGGAATCTTTTATTATAGAACTTGGCGTGTATATTCCAATGATGGGCTTCCTCAAAATGCCCTAGGTCTTCATGAGCAAGCAAGTTGGATGCACACCCACTTAGTTTTCCTTTTGAGCTTTCATACACTTATAGCTCTAGTGCATCCGTTGCATGGCAATCCCTACTCACTCACATTGATATCTATTGATGGGCATCTCCATAGCCCGTTGATACGCCTAGTTGATGTGAGACTATCTTCTCCTTTTTGCCTTCTCCACAACCACCATTCTATTCCACCAATAGTGCTATGTCCATGGCTCACGCTCATGTATTGCGTGAAGATTGAAACGGTTTGAGAACATCAAAAGTATGAAACAATTGCTTGGCTTGTCATCGGGGTTGTGCATGATTTAAATATTTTGTGTGATGAAGATAGAGCATAGCCAGACTATATGATTTTGTAGGGATAGCTTTCTTTGGCCATGTTATTTTGAGAAGACATGATTGCTTTGTTAGTATGCTTGAAGTACTATTATTTTCATGTCAATATTAAACTTTTGTCTTGAATCTTTCAGATCTGTACTTTCATGCCACAATATAGAAAATTACATTGATAAATATGTTAGGTAGCATTCCACATCAAAAATTCTGTTTTATCATTTACCTACTCGAGGACGAGCACGAATTAAGCTTGGGGATGCCTGAGACGTCTCCAACATATCTATAATTTTTGATTGTTCCATGCTATTATATTATCAACCTTGGATGTTTTATATGCATTTATATGCTATTTTATATGATTTTTGGGACTAACCTATTAACCTAGAGCCCAGTGCCAGTTTCTGTTTTTTTTCTTGTTTTTGCGTATCGCAGAAAAGGAAAACCAAACGGAGTCCAATTGACCTGAAACTTCACGGAACTTATTTTTGGACCAAAAGAAGGACATGGAGTAAAAGAGTTGGGCCAAAAGCGTCCCGGGCTGCCCACGAGGGTGGGGGCGCGCCCAGGGGGTGGGCACACCTCCCTACCTCGTGGACATCCCGGAGACCCCCCCTGACTTGTTCTCGACGCCAAAACCTCTTATATATACTAAAACTTCCAGAAAGAAACCTAGATCGGGAGTTCCGCCGCCGCAAGCCTCTGTAGCCACTTAACACCAATCTAGACCCGTTCTGGCACCCTGCGGGAGGGGGGAATCTCTCTCCGATGGCCATCTTTGTCATCCCAGCGCTCTCCAGGATGAGGAGGGATTAGTTCTCCCTCAGGGCTGAGGGTATGTACCAGTAGCTATGTGTTTGATCTCTCTCTCTCTCATGTTCTTGATTCGGCACGATCTTGATGTATCGCGAGCTTTGCTATTATAGTTGGATCTTATGATGTTTCTCCCCCTCTACTCTCTTGTGATGAATTGAGTTTTCCCTTTGAAGTTATCTTATCGGATTGAGTCTTTAAGGATTTGAGAACACTTGATGTATGTCTTGCATGTGCTTATCTGTGGTGACAATGGGATATCACGTGATCCACTTGATGTATGTTTTGGTGATCAACTTGCGAGTTTCGCGACCTCGTGAACTTATGCATAGGGGTTGGCACATGTTTTCATCTTGACTCTTCGGTAGAAACTTTGGGGCACTCTTTGAAGTTCTTTGTGTTGGTTGAATATATGAATCTGAGATTGTGTGATTCATATCATATAATCATACCCATGGATACTTGAGGTGACAATGGAGTATCTAGGTGACATTAGGGTTTTGGTTGATTTGTTGTCATTACGGTTGTTATGACAAAGGGAATAACATATGTTGTCATTACGGTTTGATTGATAAAGATCTTTGTAGAATATGTAGGAACCAATATGAGCATCCAGGTTCTGCTATTGGTTATTGACCGGAGAGGTGTCTAATTCATGTCTACATAGTTCTCAAACCCATAGGGTCCGCATGCTTAACGTTAGATAACGATTTTGTATTATATGAGTTATGTGATTTGTTGAATGAATGTTGTTCGGAGTCCCGGATGAGATCACAGACATGAAGATGAGTCTCAAAATGGTCGAGAGGTAAAGATATATATATATAGGACGATAGTATTTGGGCACCGGAAGTGTTCCGGGGTTACCGGTACGTTTCGGGTCACCGGAAGGGGTTCCGGGCAACCCCTGACAAGCTTTATGGGCTTAATGGGCCTAGGAGGGGACATACCAGCCCACAGGGGGCTGGTGCGCCCCTCCACCAGGCCGGCCAGCCCTAGGGAAGGAAAGGGAGGAGGGCTAGCCCCTATTTCCTTCCCCTTCTCAAGGGAGAAAAGAAAGGGAGGCGCCACCACCTCCTTCCTTCTAGTGACAAAACAAGGAAGGGGGCCGAATTGGGGTGGGAACCCAAGTAGGATTCGGCCTACGTGGGTGCCCCCCTGGCTGCCTCTTCCCCCTCCAACCTATATATATTTGGGGAGGGGGGCGCCTAGAGGACACACAAACATCTGTTAGCCATGCGCGACACCCGCTCCACAGTTTACGCCTCCAGTCATATTGTCGTAGTGCTTAGGCGAAGCCCTGCCCGGATCACTTTATCATCAACGTCACCATGCCATCGTGCTGACGAAACTCTCCCTTGACATTTTGCTGGATCAAGAGTTCGAGGGACGTCATCGAGCTGAACGTGTGCATAACTCGGAGGTGTCGTATGTTCGGTGCTTGATCGGTCGGAACGAGGAGAAGTTCGACTACATCAACCGCGTTGTCAAACGCTTCCGCTTTCAGTCTACGAGGGTATGTGGACACACTCTCCCCCTCTCGTTGCTATGCATCTCCAAGATAGATCTTGCGTGAGCGTAGGAATTTTTTTGAAATTGCATGCTACGTTTCCCAACAATGGCATCCGAGCCAGGTAGAGCATCCTAATCTCGGAGTGACAAATCCTAATCTCGACCTATGCCAACTCAACAAACACCATCGGAGACACACGTAGAGCATCTTTATAGTCACCCAGTTACGTTGTGATGTTTGATAGCACACTAAGTGTTCCTCCGGTATTCGGGAGTTGCATAATCTCATAGTCATAGGAACATGTATAAGTTATGGAGAAAGCAATAGTAGTAAACTAAACGATCATCGTGCTAAGCTAATGGATGGGTCTAGTCAATCACATCATTCTCTAGTGATCCCGTTCATTAAATGACAACTCTTTGTCCATGGCTAGGAAACTTAACCATTTTTTAACGAGCTAGTCAAGTAGAGGCATACTAGTGACACTCTGTTTGTCTATGTATTCAGACATGTACTAAGTTTCCGGTTAGTACAATTCTAGCATGAATAATAAACATTTATCATGATACAAGGAAATATAAATAACAACTTTATTATTGCCTCTAGGGCATATTTCCTTTAGAAGCAATAGTTGGCAAGAAGACCATGACGCTACGATGGAGATCAAGGTGTCAAGCCGGTGACGATGGAGATCATCACTACAAAAAAATACACTTCCATGATGATACATGTTTGTCACATTAGGTCATGTTTTCTGTCATGCTTGTACATCCATGATGAATTTATGACAGAATCAAGATAGTCATACGTGTCCTGTCGTAGAAGTGTTCCATAACATTACCAAAATTATCATCACAGAAGTGTTCACATCCATGACGATAAATGCCGCGTCATGGAAGTGCTTTTGTCAAGGGTGACTGACACGTGGCATCCACCGTAACGGGTCACCGTTAAGCTATCAGGTCCGGTTTTGGATCCGATAACCCGCTAACAGCCACGACCAATGATGATTTTCCATGTGTAAAATTCTCATTGGCTGACGGAACCACGTGTCGGCTCTGCATTGGCACAAGTGTCACTCATCCAATGGGCGAGATGCGCCTATGATATGTTGACACATGGACCGGGCCAAAAGTGGCCCATAAAGATTAAATGGGCCGGCCCAACTAATGGCCCACAAGATTTTGCGGACCATAATGGGCCGGCCCAGCTAAAGGCCCACAAGATTTCGCTGACCATAATGGGCCGGCCCAGCTAAAGGCCCACAAGATTTTGAGGACACTAGTGGGCCAACCCGTTAATGGGCTTCCATGTTTTGGGCCAAATGCCGGTCCATATTTGATCCGGTCCATTAACAGCCTGCCACGTTTCGTGCCTAATAAAGGCCCATATGAGATCCGGCCTGTTAAAAGCCTACCACGTTTTGGGCCAAATTACGGCCCAGATCAGATTCGGCCCTTTAAGAGGCTTTGGGCTAAATTATGGCCCACATCAGATTCGGCTCATCAACTGGATGCTATGCTTTTGGGCCCACTTGCTAAAGGCTCATTTAGTAATTCGGTCTGATATTAGTTTCGGCCTATTAAAGGCATGTTTAACATTTTGGCCCTATATTTATTTCGGCATGTTAAAAGCCCGTAATATAGTTGGGCCTAACTACGACGGCCTGCTCACAGGTGATAATCTGATTGGGCCAAACAAGGACCGAGACAATTTTGGCAAGTTAACAGCCTGTGATGTGATTGGCACAATCATGGGCCGGGGTCTATTTCGGCCTGCTACCGGCCCGTGAGCTGTTCGACACATTTCAGGCCCAACCTACTTTTCAGCCTCCTAAAAGCCCATTGAGTTTTCATGCGAAAATAGGGCCGACGGTTTACTCGGCCAATTAGAGGCCCGAATCTACTAGTGGGCCAGTTTACATTTAGGCCTGTTAATGGACCGATTATGTAGTGATTTGCATGACGGCTCGATTATGTATTGTAATTTTAGGGTTTGGCCGGTTTACTGCGAAGACATGATATATATGCAGTAAAATAACTGCAGCATCGTGAATAAGAAAAAACCTAGACTATGGAATAAAGAAATTACGGCATATTACATCCACTGGGCATCAAAGTTCGCCACTATGATAATAAAGCACAAGTAGACAGCATATTACATACACTGGGCATCAAAGATCGCCACCAGTGCAAATAAACATGCCGACAAAATAATATACAAAACCGACAGCACTTCAATAGAGTTCAAGAAAGGTTAGCCCTGCTCGGGAGCTGCAGCGCAAGCAGCTGAGCAAGCTGATGAGACTGCGCTTGTTTGACACTTATATCCTCCTCACTCTGAAAGATAAACAAGCAGACAAATGACAGGTTTTGCACATATAAGTATCAGTGCTGACAATTCATCACATTTCTTACTGACGAATAAAGTGACATAGTTTAAAATAGCATTAACACAATATGGTATTGTTCAAGTTAAGACATGGCAGGAAATGACATTGTGAAGGAGTTGGCAGCTTCATGACACCACTGGATTACAGATCAAAAACTCATAAGTATCAATGGTTAGTGTGCTGTGAATTTATCCCATTTTAGATTGGCAAATAAAGAGACGGTTTAAATAATAGTAGAATGATATGACATTTTTCATAGTTAAGACATTGCAGAATATGACATTGTGCTGTAGTGGGTAGGTTCACCACACCACTGGATTATGGATCAAGAACACAAGCATACATGCAGTACAAAATAAGATCACTTGCTTTGTATAGTTTAATTTACATGGTATGAATAAGGAACTTGGTTGTACAACTGAAAAATTAAATTGAGAAGGACAAACTTTTGTTTATGAACTACATAATAAACTTTAAACATGCAATTTGATGCAAACACCAAAAATAAACAACTATTGCAGTCATGCCTAACGAAATATACACAACAAAGTTTGAAGGCTTAAGAAGGACAAACTTACATTATTGGTGAAGACAGGCTCTATAAAGCCCTTGTCCATGCTAATGGGGGGGGGGGCAGTTCAAGAAGTTTACCACAGAATCTTCTTCATAAGCATTGCCTTTATTCTACATTTTGTTAAGAGTAAATATAGATGTGATAATATAAGAAACAATGGAGAATATTTATGATAAGATGAAGAGTGATGCTACATAACATAACCAAGTAGCTATAAATGTAAGTACAACGATACATGCAAAATGTACAACCAAGAGCAATGCAGAACTAAACTTCTTCAGGACCATCGGTGTTATCCAACCTTATGGTAAGAGTAAATATAGATCGGATGTGTAGAAAATGGAGGGCAAAGGAAAATAAGCTGCAGAGTGATGGTACATGAACAACTACCTGTCAATGTAAGTACACTGATAAAGGACAGCAAGTACTTACAAGAACAATGCAAAGCTAAAAAAATTCATTGGCATTGGATATATTCTACACTAATGTAACCATTCATATAGATTACATAATTTGGAGTGAAAATTTGATAAGCAAGCTATCATGCATACTGCTGTCACATAATGAACCAGGTATGAATGCAAGTACAGTGATACATGACAACAGGTACTAACAAGAGCAAAGCAGCGGGCAGCATATTTGTGATATCCTGTCGTTCTTTTCAAACCGGAATTCTTCTTCGAGCTGATTTCCTGCAAAAAAGATCCGTAAGGCACATGCGGAAAAGTAGAAGTTCAAATTGTCATGTGATATCATAGACAATGCCTCATCCTGGGAACGAGTCCAGTGCATAACAAGGTTTTTCCCTTCAATGTCTTCTAAATTTAGCACAGGAGACTTCACCAAAAATTCGTTTATAGACTTGCCATCAAAGTGTGATTTCCTCAGGTAACACCGATACTGCTGCAATGCTTCCTTGAAAAGCACAAGCGAGCTTTGCTTGTCATGACTATCTAGATTGACTCTCGCCTACTTACAACAATGTAATATAAATCATTGATGTGTTCCATCAGCAGAAAATAGGAAAATAATCACCATGAATAACTTACACGTAAGTGGGATAGGAAGATGTGAAAATGGTGTTTGTCTTCACTATAATCTTCCCATGATGGGAATATATGCACATAGTCCCTAACAACATTGAAAGCATTGTATTTTAAACTGGGAATAACTAGAATGGGGTTCCAATCTGCAGGAATTGGCCGTCTCTGCAGTTAGGATAGGTCTTCGGCCGGTGGACTTGCTGTACTTTTTGCTGGAGTGGGTTTTTTCTGTGGTACGGTTGGTGCAATGGGAACTGAAATCGGCATACCTTTACCTGGAGTGCAGGTCCTGTGTGGTGGGGCTAGTGGTGTGGCCAGTGAAGTATGGGTACAGTCTGCTGGAGTCGGTCCTACGTTTTGTGTCATTCGTTGTACAACCAATATAAGTGGGGTGTTGTCTAATTTCTCCGGCACCACCACGTTTTTCAAGGACTTTGCTGGTGCTCCTTCAGGTTCGGCAATCACCCTCTTCCTTTTTGATGTCTGATGCACAAGAACAATATTTGAGTGGAAAAACATGGTACGATGACAGATGGAATATGTATTGATAATGGATGGGCATGGCATCTTGACATATATGATGAGTAAACTAAGAAGATGGCGGTGCAACAAAGTAGAAGAAATGCAATACAACATATGCAAGATACGCGCAATCAATAAAACCTTGCCAAATTAGAACAAACACCTTGATGGGTGAACAGGACAGGCCATTTGCTTTTGACTCCTCGAGGTTAGAATAATCATTAGGATCATATTCTGAACAAGAATCTACAGGTGGGGAGCGTATGAGTTTCATTGCATCTAGAATGGCACTCAATGCCTTGGTGCCAATTTTGTAAGTCGTTGCAGTGTTCCACAATATTCTTCTGATGCACGGATTCTGATATTCACTTTAATTACGTATAATATCTGAGAACCATGAAAACGTAAATAGTAGTGAGATTATCTTTGTAATGTAGAGGATATTCTAATATAGGGGCGCCCCTGTAAACCCTTGTGTGCTATCATTGGATTCTGATGAGAGAGATCATGTGTGTTGTAATATGGTGCATGCATCTATACCTATACTAATCCTAGACTCCCTAGAAATTCCCACGTTAATTAGTAATTAGGAGCCGTTAATCTGGTGGGACCGATTAATTATTGCGGTGTAGATCTGCTGATATAAGTTTTGGCTGAAAATTGGCTCAACCGTGAAAAAAACAATCGTCGCAAGGCCCACAAACTTTTCTCGGTTCCCACGTTAATTAGTAATTAGCAGCCGCTAATCTGGTGGGACCGATTAACTATTATGGTGTAGATCTCCCGATATAAGTTTTGGCTGAAAATTGGCTCAACCGTGAAAAAACAATCATCGCAAGGCCCACAAACTTTTCTCGGTAGTAAACATAGAAACCATGCATGACACGATCCTTATCCAATGTGTATTTCTCCCCTCAACCAATATCTATATACACCCCGATTACAGATCGTAGGTCACGAGCTCCCCTTCTCTTCATCTCAGAAAAAATACTCCCTTCTACTTACGCAGACACGCACGTCGCCGCCGCCGCATCGGTCCTGTTCACCTCGCTATGTACGGCGTCCCCTTCTCTTCATCTCGGAATAAATCCCCTTTTCCTCACACACGCCAGCGCTGCAGCAGCAGCTAGCACCCGCTCTCTACGTGCGGTCAGTCGACCAGGCCTATATGTTGCCAGTTCATAGGAGGTAGCACGGCAGCACCAGCCAGATTAAACAGCTGCTCTCACGGTCCGAGGAATCCTGTCGTGCTACTCCCGCCCAACTGTCCATGATTTACCCACACAAGTTCCAATTACAGCCATATTTTAGCAGGGGGAGGATCCATCTGGTCGGGCTTTCATATGTTTTGAATTTGTTTTTTACTGGTTGCCCTCCTTATATTCTCACAAGAGTTTAGATAGTCAAGGTGAAGATGCCAGATTCATACAACTCCATCGTACCCTTACCCTCAGGTTTCTCTTCTTCCAACCGAATCCCAAGTATGTGTTTCTACAACCTTGATGATGCATGGATGAAATTAGTAGATGGAAGAGAATGTGAGCTAAAATAATGTTGAGGTTCAACTTTGGTGAGAAACTGGGAACCACACTCATCATATTGTCACATCTATAGCCAATTGATTTCTTCATGTAATCTTACTGAGAATGGAGGAACCACATCGTGTATGTAAACTGTGTATCTAGCTAATATGGAGTGCCTATGCTAATAAGCTTCTGTGTCCGAGCACCTGCAAATTGCTATTCTGATCACATGGGGGCCCTATCATTGGGAAACACCAACTATAGTTTGTAGTTCAGGCAAAATTGAACAGTTAATACAAAAGCTTTACATCGTGCATGAAAATATGGCTGCTATCGCACTGCAATTGCTGCTGGACTTCAGCGCTATTCGCCCCTTAAACTGAATCGCATGATATACCACCAATTTCGCTAGAAGTAGCAATGCAATCATAGAAATTTAGATGTGTCATGACAAGTTCAACGTGTGTGATTTTAATATATAGTTAATACTAGAGTGAAAAGTTTAACATCACAGTTCCTAATATTTTGTGCACTACATCATATATAGAGCTTACAGCTTAAATCTTAGGTTTCAGTTTGCATGATGCATGCAACTGCAACGGTTAAGGACTCCCTATATATAGGATGTTAATCAGACCTCCATAGAGTGCACATCATCTACTGCCCAGTTACAAATTCTGATTGCTTGAAAGATCGCAGCCATCTCAGCCTGGTACAACACATTGGCTAGACTTTATTACCATGGTTGTAGGTTTGTAGCAGGAAATTAACTTTATCAGTTCATTGTTGGGACCTACAATGGTCCTTGAAACTGTAGTTCTTACATGTGTTTTTTGATGTCAGGGACAAGCACCTGTGTCCACTGTTGAAGATGGTTGCAAAGCTCGCGGGTGGACAACCATGCATATTGTGTTGGCAGCTTTGTTCACACAGAGATCAACATGCATGGTTGGCTCCCGGGGCAGCAAGAAGCAGCTGAGGCATTCCAGGAGATGGCCATGACTGGCTGGAGGCTTTAAGCTAGGAGGTTAGTCTAGGCAACACGAGTAAGATAAGTGGTCGTATCATGGAAATTGGTGTAGATATATGTGGTATGTGTTGCTTCGTTTTTTTATTAGGATAACTTACATCATTGTATTCCAAGAAAGTGGTCGGTATCATTATGTGTTACCTCCATATTTGTAAATCGCACCTTCTGGGACAGAGTTTAATCGCATCCTTCTCTCTGGCTATGTTTAATGGCATAGTTTAATGGCATATGTTGATCAGCATGTTTGAAGGATCTGTACGTGCATGTTCTACGTGCGCATGTGGCCGGACAAGCTGCTTGCTAGCTTCATGTTGGATCCGATTGGGAGGAATCATTGCTCGTGCCAGCTTGCATGGCTGCCGTTCAACGACCATGGTCCTGTTGCCATCAATCGTGTCTATATGCTCTCAGCAGATTGAAGCCAGATTCACTTCATGTACAAATATTTGAACACCCCATGGAGTTTGGGTCATTGCACAAGCACAACTATGCCCATCATGTAAGGTGAGCTTATGTAAATTAAACATTCTATCCGTCTGCAACATCATCGCTGGTCGAACTTCTTCCGTTCAGTGTCAAGTATGTCTCTGGTCAGTTGCTATCATTAGGCCCAAAATAATTGATAGAGTTTTTTAAGGTTCAGGAGACGCTAGAAATTATGTATTCTGTTGGTTAAATCAAGTATGGTGCTTACAGACTACATGACAATCAAGAATTGATCAGTGATTTGTACTCTCTTTTCCAGTTAATTCAACATGTACTAATCTTCAATGTTTTTGGTTCTTTTATAGGTGAATTTGTTTGTATTCCTTTAATTTGTTATAATCAAGTTTGACTTACTTTGCTTTAGTGTCTAATACAAAAACAGCGTGCGATATGCTCAATGCGATATGCCTTGTGAAGGATTCGTGGAAAGTGAATGTCAGAGTAAGGCCATGGGATGCCATCAACCTTAACATCAGTGGACTTATTAGCTTCCACATGATACTACTTGATGAAGAGGCCAGCTTATATTTAAATGCATACGATTTTTGAGTGAATATACTTAATTAATTTAAATAAGCACAAATACCATGGCTACTAATAGTTATGTCTCTTTGAATATATAGGGATCAGTAAGTTTTTTTTTGACTATTTACTGCAAGGCAACAGCCTCACAGTCCTTTATTAATAAAATGCAAGAAAGTTACAAGCTTTAGGATGTACAGAGTAAAGAAATGATACTTACAAGAAAAGGCTAAGAAAGGTTAGCTATCCAAGACAGAAGACTATCTCTATATTTACATTTAATCCTATGAGAAAGAAGAGAGATGTCATGAATGAAATTTCTTCTCCAAGCTCGGAATGTTGGTTGTTCATTTCTGAAAATCTTCCCATTCCTTTGTATCCAAATGTTCTAGGTAGCAGTGAATACAACCTCAGAGAAAAAAGGGAAGCCAAAATCCTTCCTAACTGCTTGTGCCATTTCATGTGTGGTTTGGTTCGGTTGAACTGTCCAAGAAATTCCAAGATAGTTCCAAACCTTTGGCTAAAGTTGCAAGCAAAGAAGAGATGATCCCGATCCTCATGTTGTGCAAGGTTGCATAGCACACATGTGCCATCCTGGATGATCCAATGTCGACGTTGCATCATATCCCTGGTATTCAGACGATCCATTAACAGAAGCCAACCGAAAACTTTTATTTTCAACGTGCATGCACATTTCCAAATCCACCGTAAAATTGGGTCAACCACTAGGTGTGAGAAGCAAGAATCATAATATATTTTTGATAGGAAGACTCCAGTCTTTGATGGCCATTTCCAAATATCCTTGCTCTCACCATCCAGATTGATCAAAGGCAGGAGGGCCTGTAATTGCGTGAGTTCCGAGAAGGCCTCTTGCGAAAGAGGCAAATGTACATGATCCAAGATATCAGGCTGCTCCATAAAGTCCTTGACTGTAACTGCATCATCCACAACAAATGATTGTAGCCGAGGGAAACAATCCTACAAGAGGACAACACGATTTCCCAGCTGCCAACGATCAAGCCAAAAAAGCACCGTGTCACCATCGAGAACTTGTGGAACAGCAAGTTTGCAGAACTTGGGATATAAACGCATGATTTCACGCTACCAAAATGAACCACAACTCTGTGTGCTTTGGGGCGGTGATGCTGCGTAATAAGTGTCCCAAATTAAAGACACCCAGGGCACATCCACCTTATTGAAGAACTTGAATAGATGCTTTAGAAGAAGAGCCTCATTTTGGATGGCCAAGTTAAGAACACCCAGACCCCCAACATCCTTAGGGCGATAGACTAAATCCCAAGCAGCCAGTGATTGACGTGGATTATCCGTGTTGCCTCTCCACAGACACTGTCTCATGATTCGTTCTAACTGCTGCAAGATGCCTTTTGGGAGTGATAATGTGCAGAAAAAATATATTGGCATGGAGCAGAACACCGACTGAAGAAGCTGTAGTCGGCTCCCTTGGTTTAGTAAGCATGATGATGCAGATAAACGGCGCTCAACACGGTCAACCAGAGGAAGTAGATCATAGATTGTAGGCCTAGAAGTTCCCATTGGCAGTCCTAGGTACGTGAAAGGCATCGTCCCAACATCACATCCAAGCAGAGAGGCCACTCTAGCTCCGTCCTCATTAGACATGTTTATAGGAATGAGAGAGGATTTACTGAAGTTAACCCTTAAACCAGTGGACTCAGCAAAAGTAGCCAGCATTTCCTTGAAGGGAATGAGTTGCTCATCGATCGCAGGCAGAACAATTAAAGTGTCATCGGCATATTGTACTATCGGATAATCATTGGAGTTAGTTGGGATTTGCAGAGATAGAATATTCCTGGAGCACATCTCATTGACAACAGATTGCAGTAAATCCACCGCAATCACAAAAAGCAACGGTGAGAGAGGATCCCCCTGACGCACGCCCGTTCTGCAGACAAAGTGCTTCCCTGGCACACCGTTGAGGAGCACAGAAGAAGACCCAGTAGATAGGATAGTATTGATCCAACCAGTCCATCGGGAATCAAAGCCCTTGCGTTGCATGATTCTGAGGATTAGTTCATGTTCAACTGTGTCAAAAGCTTTAGTGAAATCCAGCTTTAAGAGGACGATGGGGCGCTTCGAGGCCTTACATTGGTGTATATACTCAAAACACCATGCTAGGAAATCTTGGTGTAACGCCCTCGATGCGGCTCTATCTCCCACATGTCGAAGCACGACTTAGAGGCATAACCGCATTGAAAGCAATGTCGCAAGTGAGGTAATCTTCACACAACCCATGTAATACATAAGGGGAAGAGATACATAGTTGGCTTACAATCGCCACTTCACACAATTACATGAATAAAGCATTACATCAACCAGATACAATCAAGGTCCGACTATGGAACCAAAATAAAAGAAGACTACCCCAATGCTACAAAGATCCCCGATCGACCCCAACTGGGCTCCACTACTGATCAACTAGAACGAAACAACACAAAGGAAAAGATCTTCATCGATCTCCTCCTTGAGCTTGGTTGCGTCATCTGCACGGTTCAACGGCACCTGCAAGCTGGTTTTGGAAGTATTTGTGAGTCACGGGGACTCAGCAATCTCACACCCTCGCGATCAAGACTATTTAAGCTTATAGGTAAGTCAAGGTAAAATGTGGAGCTGCAGCAAGCGACTAACATATATGGGGCTAACCTGTTCGCAAAAGAGAGCGAGAAGAGAAGGCAAGGCACGAGCGAAGAACTATGATCAAGAAGTGATCCTATAACAACCTACGTCAAGCATTACTCCAACACCGAGTTCACTTCCTGGACTCCGTCGAGAAGAGACTATCACAGTTACACACGCGGTTGATGTATTTTAATTAAGGTCATCTTCAGGTTTTCTACAACCGGACATTAACAAATTCCCATCTGCCCATAACCGCGGGCACGGCTTTCGAAAGATCATATCCCTGCAGGGGTGTCCCAACTTAGCTCATCACAAGCTCTCACGGTCAATGAAGGATATTCCTTCTAGCGGGAAGACCTGATCAGACTCGGAATCCCGGTTACAAGACATTTCGACAATGGTAAAACAAGACCAACAAAGCCACCCAGATGTGCCGACAAATCCCGATAGGAGCTGCACATATCTCGTTCTCAGGGCACACCGGATGAGCAAGACATCGGGTGGGCCAGCCCAGAGTTGCCCCTGGTAGCTCCGGACATCACTCAGTTGGACCAACACTCAGAGGAGCACTGGCCCGGGGGGGGGGGTTAAAATAAAGATGACCCTCGGGATGCGCGACTCCCAAGGGAAAAAAGGCTAGGTGGCGAATGGTAAAACCAAGGTTGGGCCTTGCTGGAGTAGTTTTATTCAAGGCGAACTGTCAAGGGGTTCCCATTATAATCCAACCGCGTAAGGAACACAAAAACCGGGAACATAACACCGATATGACGGAAACTAGGGTGGCAAGAGTGGAACAAAACACCAGGCATAAGGCCGAGCCTTCCACCCTTTACCAAGTATATAGATGCATTAATTAGATAAGAGTTATTGTGATATCCCAACAAAAATATCCATGTTCCAACAAGGAACAAACTCCAATCTTCACCTGCAACTAACAACGCTATAAGAGGGGCTGAGCAAAGCAGTAACATAGCCAAACAACAGTTTGCTAGGACAAGGTGGGTTAGAGGCTTGGTTTAACAATATGGGAGGCATGATAAGCAAGTGGTAGGTATCGCAGCATAGGCATAGCAAAAGAGCGAGCAAATAGCAAGCAAAGATAGAAGTGATTTCGAGGGTATGGTCATCTTGCCTGAAATCCCGCAAGGAAGAAGAACGAGTCCATGAAGAAGACAAACGGACGTAGTCGAACGGGTCCTCACAAACGCGACGTTATCGGAACCAACCCGAAGAAGCAACACCGGAAAGAAGCACACACCATAGTAAATAACCACCACAAAGTCATGGCATGATGCACAACAAGTATGATGCATGTCCGGTTTAAAGAGGCATGGCATGGCAAAATGCACAAATAACCCTACGAATTAAGTGGAGCTCAACATGCAACTCCGTTGCATATTGACGAAACACCACATGACTTATTTAGTTCGATCTCGTTTATGTACTCAACAATATTAAATGTTGATTAACATGGCAAGAGGTGAAACATAATGAAACTATCTAACTAGGCAAGTTTAAATGAGGCCGGAACCACAAAACAACAAGTCCGGAAACTCCTCATGTGCATTTAGTAATTTAAGCTAACAACACTTTTAAACATTTTAATTGTTGTTATCAAGATGCGGATGACATGTGCAAGTTTTATGCAAAATTTATGAAAAAGTTGATAAGAGCATATTAAGAAGCATTTGTCATCATGGCGGAAATGAAAAGGGGTGCCACGGCAACGATAACGAAACGGTGCCACGACAACGTCCCGGTTTCCGGTAACTCGATTGAGATGCTGGTGCAAAAGGAAAAGTGACGGGGGAGTGTCATGCAAGGATGGTGGGGTGCTCCCGGATACCGGGTCCCCACGGGTTAGCGGCAAAAGAGGAGGACCGAGCAAGTGACAACTCGGACACGGTGCAGACAACGGGTGCATCTCGAACATCACACAACATGCATTCGTTCCACGGGTCATCGTCTCGGCGGTTATACCTTTCGGAGCGTGCATTATCGGAACGGATCAAGTTCGTAGCGGAAGTAGGCGTTGTCACGACGGTGGTGGTACAAGGTCGTCGTAGGAAGTAGTCGTACTCGCGATCTTGTCGGATCCACGGCGATGGTAGTGAAAACTTGGCGAATCCGAGTTCTTCAGAGGTCGTCATCGAACTTGGTCAAATACATGACGTGGGTAGACGTTCACTCGACGGCCTTCAGCGACGGTAGTTGTACACGGTTCGATGTGCTTGGCGTGTCATCATGTATACGTAGTGCTTCCGAAGAGGAACTTGGCGCGTCCCAAAATGAGCAAGGCAAAAGCCCTCGTTCAACGAAGCTCGAACTTGACGAAATCCACAAACAGGTCTTGGCGTATCCTGGTCTTGAAGAGGTCTCCGCAAAAAGAACTTGGCGAAAACCCCCAAAGGCGTTGCTCGTTCATTTGAAAGGGGAAAAACAGCGGCATCAGTGAGCATGGCAAGGATCGAGCGCCAATGACACCATGGGCGTGTAGCAAAGCAAAGGAGCTTTGGGGCTCCTGTCATAGCAGAGGCAAGAGCGGGGCACGAGGAGCAAGGCGAGCAGCAACAGAACTTGGCCGGTGCGGAGCAGAGCAGCAGCGAGGAGGAGAAAGGGAGCAGGGGCATGCCGGATATGGAGTGGCGCCTGGTCACCGGCGAGGTGGCCGTCCGGCCGATGAGATGAGCGTAGGGGGTCGGGTGCTGGTCGTGTTCATCGGCGAGAAGCAGGGCGTGGGAGGAGGAAGGCCATGGCGCGACTGCCGTTGATCCATGGCGAGGTAGAGGAGCCGGGGGAGGCGAAGGACGAAGCTGGTGGCTCTGCAACATTGCGGCACGGCGGCCAAACATCGCAGAAAACGAACGGGGAATCCAAGGGACTTGGGCTCCCGGCGAGCAGGACGAACGGGGAGGAGGAGATCTCGCCGCAGGTCTAGCGGAGCTGCTCGAGGAGTGGACGAGGAGGAATCGGGGAAGTGCGTAGGGGAGAGGGGCAGCGCCAGGCAAGGGAGACGAGCGCGGGGTCGGGAAGACTGGTGGCGGCGCTCGAGGAAGATAGGATCAGGAGGAGAGGGAGGTTGGCTGGGCCTCAGGCCATCTAGGGTTAGCGCTGGTTAGGCTGCGAGAAGCCTTGGGCCAAATGGGCCGCAGGAGGCCCAAGTGGCCAGGCTGGGCTCTCTCTCTCCCTCTTCTAAAATACTTCTTTAATTCCTAATTTAACAAATAAACCGAGAAATAAGAAATGTAGAGAGAGATAGGAGAAGAATTTTGTGCAGGGCGCCAATTTTTCTTAGACTCGTAAAAAGGAGCTTGATCCAAGAAAAATACATTTGGCACCGTTTGGAAGGATTGCATTCGAACACATTTGAATGTGATTCAAATGAGTTTGAATTAGGAAAACATTTTTGGAGAGTCCAAAAATGTTCGGAATTTTTGTGGAGAACGGGAAAACGGTGAAAGAAATTATTGGCAAAGTTTGGGGACCAAACTTGAAGTATAAAATACATGGAATTATTCTGCAAGTGTGTTCATGGGTGATTCCAAAAATGGATTATTTAATATAGCTCCCTAATAACGGGAGGGTATGTTATAAAGAGAATCACCATGTGAATTCCCTCGGGTTAAATGGACCGAAGATCCATGCAATTCATTTAGTTGATTTAAGAAAAGAAATGACATGATGGCATGATGACATGATGCAATGCACATGATGCAATGATGAATGCAAAGAACCAAACAAATCACACGACGAAACCCGGAAACCCTGGAAGGCATCTGAAGCTCCGACCTTGGGGCATCACAACACTCCACCACTACGAGAGGATCTCGTCCCGAGATCTAGAATGGCACTGGAGGGAAAACGGAAGAGAAAAAGAAGAGGTAAAACTAAGTTGCTTCTTTGACAAACGAGTGAAACCAAAGAACCTTGAAAAGGTTAAGCCATTTCGGGAAGAGAATACAATGGAGATGAACGAAGTAGGAAACACTCTGTTAGAAAAGAGGAACAAGGAACATTATGAGAACCTTGTAGGTTGAAAGTCATAAGAATAAAGGTTGCAATGAACAAGAAGCACATGCGAACACTCCGGTTGAAAGAAGAAGCACACGGAACGATAGAGATCAAATACGACAACACTCCAGTTGGAAATGGAAGGGATTTAACATGATCTTGACAAGATGAGAGGATACTTGAAAAGAGGACGCGACACTCTAGTTAAATGGATGAGCACGAAAAGAACATGATCTTTGATGAAACAAGATGATGGTTGAAGAAAGCAAAATCACAATGCCTCCGGAATGAAAGAATAGAAGTTGGATCATTGGAACAAAAGAACGAAGAAGAAAACAACATCTTCTACCTCCGATGAGCTTGAAAAGCATCCTTAGGAGTAGGGTCGAACGGAATTGTTGGAAAAACCTCCAACGAAAAGGATAAGCTTGATATGGGCTTATGGAGAACACCTCACAACCATGAGGTGAAATTCTGCCACTAGCGGAAACAATGGATTTGAATTGATATGAATAAGGAGGCGAGAAACTATTTCACTGGAAGGATAAAGAAGAGCTTGGGTCAAATATAAACACCATGATAGCAACAATCCTCAGGGAAGGCTTTAGGTGAAATATAACCCAATATAACTCCAATGAAGAGATTGATGGATTTAAAATACCTCATTCTTAACAATATGTGAATCATGAAGCATGAACTCAAATTATCAAGAATGACGTAATACCACCTCCAATGATACGAAAGAAAAGAATTGCACTCCGGATTGCAAGATGAAGAATGCTTGAGCTCCTCTGAAAAGAATGTTGAAGAACCCTTCGAGAAGGAATTAATTATTTGATGAGCCTCCATAATAAGGGATTAATCACTTGGAAGAAACAAGAATAAGGATTACATTATGCTTATCCTTCACCAATTAGATTGATGACAAACAATGGATTTGGCATATTACTTATTCTCATAGAAAAGGATTAAGATAGATATAGCGCAACCTTGAGAAGGTCTTCAACAAAACACCGGTAGGGTTGGAAAGAAAAAGTCAGTTGAGATTATAACGAAGGAAGAAGAATCTTGGAAGAGCCACCGGTAGAATTGAAAAATGCACGAAGTAAAGGGATGAATCACCGAGTAAGAATTGAAAAAAACCGATTAAAACATGAAGAAACACCGGGAAGAGTTAGCCATTAAACGAAGATGCTTGAGAGAATTTAGATCCATGAGAACGAAGAGATTACGAGCTGATTAGAGCATCCTTGATTTAAAGCACCGGTATGATTTAGAGTATGAGAGCTGAAAGCTGGAATGAATAAATCTTAGATGGTGGGCTCCGGATAATCAAACTGAAAAGACTCCTGAATTGCTCCGGATAGGTGAAAAGAATTCTCACAATCAAAAACAATTATGAGGGGATGGCATCAAGCTAGAATCACGAATCTTCGAGAGGATGGACAAGATTGAGAGAGAAAAATCTTCTTCGGTCTTCAAATGTTGAAAAAGACGATGAGAAACACCACCAAATTGTTGAGACACTCTGGAATGATTAAAAGAGGAGAGGTTGAGCCAACGATGAAAATAATTTGAAAGAATTTGGAGAAAACATATGACTGATGATGAATCATTCTTACGTCAAACTTCGAAAAGAATTTTTTTGAGGATAGCTCTGGGAGAATTAGAAGAGTCAGGTAAGATCCTGGGAAAAGACCTGTGGGTTAGGGCCCACTCAAAAGAAACACCATTGAAAAGATTAAAAAGAGAGGTTGCACCGGTTGAATTAAATGACTTGAATGAGATAACAACCTCGAAAGATCTTGAATGAATGCAGAGTGGAAAACACGAATCTTCGAGATATCTTGAGCACTCCAGAACAAATGAATAGCGAGAGGTGAATGATAAAGAGGTGCACCGATAAGAAAAGGTATTTGAAACGAGGAAAAAGGATATTATCCACAAGGCTTGGCTTGAATCCACCGGAGAAGAAAAAGAACAAAGAATGATAAACTTGAGACTCCGTTAGAATCTTCATGAGAATCACCGGATAAGAAACATTGACGGAAAAGGAATGAAGAGGCCTCGCATCAATAAGATGGATACTTGATTAAGATAACTGAGTCCTTGAAGAAAAACAAAGGGAGGGAGGGTGGGAAAAACAAAGACAATTTGGAATGGATGAAACGAACACCGTTGAGAAAAAAATGATAATTGATCTTACTGATGTTGAAATGATCGGATCCACTTGAAGAGAAAACACGCCGGTTGAAAAGGATTGACATGAAAAACTCGATGATCAAGAAGGATTAGTATTCACATAGGAATATGAGAACACCACTTAGACAAGGGATGGAATCAACATTTGACTTCGAAGCAACTCGAATACCACAACTCAAAACAAAAAACAAAGGATTGGCTTGCAGAATAAGCCGGAACAAACATATGATAGAGATTTCGTCCGAAGTTTTCGTGGTGGGGCCAACACGGGCTCGATCGTACAGCACCATCATGTACAAGGCAGTGCACATGACATACGAAGCGTCCCCGAATCGGCATAGCCAAGGACTCTTTAAGACACAACGAGACCACTGTAAAACCGACCGTGAATAGGCGGACCACTAGATGTCGAACCCCGATTTCATATCATACATCTGACGGAAAGATATCCTAAGAGCTACTTGAATTCCCACTTATAAACTCCCGAAATTTTCCGGTTATGCAATCAGGTGTTGGGGATACAGGGGAAGCATAATATCTCACCCAAACTAGCAAATCCTACATCCAGCTGTATCCATCCTTCAACACATAACCAAGAAACCTTCAGAAATCATTTACCTCAACCTTCGAAAAGCACCCGTTATACGAGTTATGGCAATACTCCCGAACTCACGCCCCAGTACTGGGTGGCGTCGAGGTTATCTCACCAACAACTGCATAAAAGAGATTTTCGATGTCGGCGAAACTAAACTCAGGTATTCCAGAACTGCAACGATAAAATTGTGACGACAACACCTCGGAGCTCAACTCCCCGGGACACTTCCACAACCCCTAAATGTCAGGAGGCACCAAGAACAATGTTCTCGTCACAAAACCATCGGAACGATTCCAAGATACCCGCGTGATCCTAAATTTTTTTTAGCGAAATTTGAGAAGAGAAGAGTCAAAGCTCTACGTCAGGATGCCTTACCAGAGCGATGAAGGGAATGAGGAGTAAAAAGAATTCCTAAACTCTCCGATATATAATTCCTAAATGACTCAAAACATTTTTCTAAACTCAACTCGTCCGCTAATACGTTCAAGCAGTGGGGCTCCTAAGGTCGGGGAAGGCTCTGATACCAACTTGTAACGCCCTCGATGCGGCTATATCTCCCATGTGTCGAAGCACGACTTAGAGGCATAACCGCATTGAAAGCAATGTCGCAAGTGACGTAATCTTCACACAACCCATGTAATACATAAGGGAAAGAGATACATAGTTGGCTTACAATCGCCACTTCACACAATTACATGAATAAAGCATTACATCAACCAGATACAATCAAGGTCCGACTATGGAACCAAAATAAAAGAAGACTACCCCAATGCTACACAGATCCCCAATCGACCCCAACTGGGCTCCACTACTGATCAACTAGAACGAAACAACACAAAGGACAAGATCTTCATCGAGCTCCTCCTTGAGCTTGGTTGCGTCATCTGGACGGTTCAACGGCACCTGCAAGCTGGTTTTGGAAGTATCTGTGAGTCATGGGGACTCAGCAATCTCACACCCTCGCGATCAAGACTATTTAAGCTTATAGGTAAGTCAAGGTAAAATGTGGAGCTGCAGCAAGCGACTAGCATATATGGGGCTAACCTGTTCGCAAAAGAGAGCGAGAAGAGAAGGCAAGGCACGAGCGAAGAACTATGATCGAGAAGTGATCCTATAACAACCTACGTCAAGCATTACTCCAACATCGTGTTCACTTCCCAGACTCCGCCGAGAAGAGACCATCACGGTTACACACGCGGTTGATGTATTTTAATTAAGGTCATCTTCAGGTTTTCTACAACCGGACATTAACAAATTCCCATCTGCCCATAACCGCGGGCACGGCTTTCGAAAGATCATATCCCTGCAGGGGTGTCCCAACTTAGCTCATCAGAAGCTCTCACGGTCAACGAAGGATATTCCTTCTAGCGGGAAGACCCGATCAGACTCGGAATCCCGGTTATAAGACATTTCGACAATGGTAAAACAAGACCAGTAAAGCCAACCAGATGTGCCGACAAATCCCGATAGGAGCTGCACATATCTCGTTCTCAGGGCACACCGGATGAGCAAGACGTCGGGTGGGCCAGCCCAGAGTTGCCCCTGGTAGCTCCGGACATCGCTCAGTTGGACCAACACTCAGAGGAGCACTGGCCCGGGGGGGGGGGGGGTGTTAAAATAAAGATGACCCTCAGGATGCGCGACTCCCAAGGGAAAAAAGGCTAGGTGGCGAATGGTAAAACCAAGGTTGGGCCTTGCTGGAGTAGTTTTATTCAAGGCGAACTGTCAAGGGGTTCCCATTATAATCCAACCGCGTAAGGAACACAAAAACCGGGAACATAACACCAATATGACGGAAACTAGGGTGGCAAGAGTGGAACAAAACACCAGGCATAAGGCCGAGCCTTCCACCCTTTACCAAGTATATAGATGCATTAATTAGATAAGAGTTATTGTGATATCCCAACAAAAATATCCATGTTCCAACAAGGAACAAACTCCAATCTTCACCTGCAACTAACAACGCTATAAGAGGGGCTGAGCAAAGCAGTAACATAGCCAAACAACAGTTTGCTAGGACAAGGTGGGTTAGAGGCTTGGTTTAACAATATGGGAGGCATGATAAGCAAGTGGTAGGTATCGCAGCATAGGCATAGCAAAAGAGCGAGCAACTAGCAAGCAAAGATAGAAGTGATTTCGAGGGTATGGTCATCTTGCTTGAAATCCCACAAGGAAGAAGAACGAGTCCATGAAGAAGACAAATGGACGTAGTCGAACGGGTCCTCACAAACGCGACGTTATCGGAACCAACCCGAAGAAGCAACACCGGAAAGAAGCACACAACATAGTAAATAACCACCACAAAATCATGGCATGATGCACAACAAGTATGATGCATGTCCGGTTTAAAGAGGCATGGCATGGCAAAATGCACAAATAACCCTACGAATTAAGTGGAGCTCAACATGCAACTCCATTGCATATTGACGAAACACCACATGACTTATTTAGTTCGATCTCGTTTATGTACTCAACAATATTAAATGTCGATTAACATGGCAAGAGGTGAAACACAATGAAACTATCTAACTAGGCAAGTTTAAATGAGACCGGAACCACAAAACAACAAGTCCGGAAACTCCTCATGTGCATTTAGTAATTTAAGCTAACAACACTTTTAAACATTTTAATTGTTGTTATCAAGATGCGGATGACATGTGCAAGTTTTATGCAAAATTTATGAAAAAGTTGATAAGAGCATATTAAGAAGCATTTGTCATCATGGCGGAAATGAAAAGGGGTGCCACGGCAACGATAACGAAACGGTGCCACGACAACGTCCCGGTTTCCGGTAACTCGATTGAGATGCTGGTGCAAAAGGAAAAGTGACGGGGGAGTGTCATGCAAGGATGGTGGGGTGCTCCCGGATACTTGGTCCCCACAGGTTAGCGGCAAAAGAGGAGGACCGAGCAAGTGACAACTCGGACACAGTGCAGACAACGGGTGCATCTGGAACATCACACAACATGCATTTGTTCCACGGGTCATCGTCTCGGCGGTTATACCTTTCGGAGCGTGCATTATCGGAACGGATCAAGTTCGTAGCGGAAGTAGGCGTTCTCGCGATGGTGGTGGTACAAGGTCGTCGTAGGAAGTAGTCGTACTCGCGATCTTGTCGGATCCACGGCGATGGTAGTGAAAACTTGGCAAATCCGAGTCCTTCGGAGGTCGTCATTGAACTTGGTCAAATACATGACGTGGGTAGACGTTCACTCGACGGCCTTCAGCGACGGTAGTTGTACACGGTTCGATGTACTTGGCGTGTCATCATGTATACGTAGTGCTTCCGAAGAGGAACTTGGCGCGTCCCAAAATGAGCAAGGCAAAAGCCCTCGTTCAACGAAGCTCGAACTTGACGAAATCCACAAACAGGTCTTGGCGTATCCTGGTCTTGAAGAGGTCTCCGCAAAAAGAACTTGGCGAAAACCCCCAAAGGAGTTGCTCGTTCATTTGAAAGGGGAAAAACAGCGGCATCAGTGAGCATGGCAAGGATCGAGGGCCAATGACGCCATGGGCGTGTAGCAAAGAAAAGGAGCTTTGGGGCTCCTGTCATAGAAGAGGCAAGAGCGGGGCACGAGGAGCAAGGCGAGCAGCAACAGAACTTGGCCGGTGCGGAGCAGAGCAGCAGCGAGGAGGAGAAAGGGAGCAGGGGCATGCCCGATATGGAGTGGCGCCTGGTCACCGGCGAGTTGGCCGTCCGGCCGATGAGATGAGCGTAGGGGGTCGGGTGCTGGTCGTGTTCATCGGCGAGAAGCAGGGCGTGGGAGGAGGAAGGCCATGGCGCGACTACCGTTGATCCACGGCGAGGTAGAGGAGCCGGGGGAGGCGAAGGACGAAGCTGGTGGCTCTGCAACATTGCGGCATGGCGGCCAAACATCGCAGCAAACGAACGGGGAACCCAAGGGACTCGGGCTCCCGGTGAGCAGGACGAACGGGGAGGAGGAGATCTCGCCGCGGGTCTAGCGGAGCTGCTCGAGGAGTGGACGAGGAGGAATCGGGGAAGCGTGTAGGGGAGAGGGGCAGCGCCAGGCAAGGGAGCCAGCGCGGGGTTGGGAAGACTGGTGGCGGCGCTCGAGGAAGATAGGATCAGGAGGAGAGGGAGGTTGGCTGGGCCTCAGGCCATCTAGGGTTAGCGCCGGTTAGGCTGCGAGAAGCCTTGGGCCAAATGGGCCGCAGGAGGCCCAAGTGGCCAGGCTGGGCTCTCTCTCTCCCTCTTCTAAAATACTTCTTTAATTCCTAATTTAACAAATAAACCGAGAAATAAGAAATGTAGAGAGAGATAGGAGAAGAATTTTGTGCAGGGTGCCAATTTTTCTTAGACTCGTAAAAAGGAGCTTGTTCCAAGAAAAATACATTTGGCACCATTTGGAAGGATTGCATTCGAACACATTTGAATGTGATTCAAATGAGTTTGAATTAGGAAAACATTTTTGGAGAGTCCAAAAATGTTTGGAATTTTTGTGGAGAACGGGAAAACGGTGAAAGAAATTATTGGCAAAGTTTGGTGACCAAACTTGAAGTATAAAATACATGGAATTATTCTGCAAGTGTGTTCATGGGTGATTCCGAAAATGGATTATTTAATATAGCTCCCTAATAATGGGAGGGTATGTTATAAAGAGAATCACCATGTTGTAGCGACCTGACCCGAATGGATCACGTCTACTGTGCTACGGTGTCATCCCTGGATCAGTAATGCTGACACCACACAGTACATCGAGGTTTTATAGCAGAGTTGCAATCACACACTTATTACATCGATGGCTCAAAAAAGAACTTATTACAATGGATATGGCTTAAGGCCATATAATAAAGATAACATCGGAAGACTTGGAAGATAAATGGGTCCATCAACTCCAGCGGCATCACTGAGTATAGGGCCACGACCTAAACGCACCTCAATCGTCGTCTGAAAAGTCTGCAACATTAACGTTGCAGCCCGAAAACGGGTCAGCACATGGAATATGCTGGCAATGTAACACATAGAGAGTAATGGAATGAAAGAGCTATACTATATGCACATATGGCTGGTGGAAAGCTCTATGGTTACAGTTTTGCGTAAAGCCAATTTTTCCCTACTGCAAAGGAATAAATTTGTTTAACTATCATGGTGGTTGTGAAACATTGAGAATGGTTGACAGCATTCTCAATCCCAATTAAAAATACAATTAAAACCCAACAACATTAATTAGAAGTAACATGTTGAGATTCACAATGATATTCAAGTACTAGATACTCAAGATGTCCATAACGGGGACACGGCTAATCATGATTAGTTTGCACACTCTGCAGAGGTTTGCGCATGTTTCCCCACAAGACTCGATCGCCTCCGTTTGGTTTCTCGCACTACATGGTGTTTGAGAAGACGGATGACCGAGACACAGTCTTTCAGAAGCGCTAGCACCTTACATGTGGGGTAGACCGTACCACCTACAACCCCTACATCTGCTAGTCCACCCCGTAAGAGTTCGCACAACTTAGTCAACTATGCCAGAGCCCATAATGGCTTGTGTCTGCACACGGAAGTTTCTAGCATGAAAGATCTTATGATCCCTTTGAGCCTGGGTGGCGGTCCAAAAAAACAGGCAAGTCCTGATAGACATCAGGTGCCTCAATCCACCCAGATGTGTGTTTAAGTTGCCACCTTAGATAAACCATTAATTAATAATCTCACATCTGTCATGGATATCACTCACCCAATCCACGTCTACTAGCATAGCATGGCATAATAATAAGCAAACGTAGAAGTAACTCCCAAGGGTTTCATAATAATACAGGTGATAGGTACTACCTCATCTACTTCGCATCCCACAATTTAATTAGATCCTAATCATGCAATGTGTGAGGATTGATCTAATGCAATAAAACATGGGTTGTAGAAAAGGTATGATCAAAGTGTTACTTGCCTTGCTGATGATCCGCGAGTCCTAGGGTTTCGAAGTAACAAGCGGCGCAATCCGGGTAATCTATCGCAGACAAACAACAAGCACACAATAAGTACTCATCTAATGCACAAGTAAAACTCGAACAAGAGAACGAACCAGAAAGTTCAATTTAAGAACTCCGGTTGCAGAGAAAGAACGAACCGAACAAAGAAACGGAAAACAAACGGCGGAAGAAAACAACTCGGTTCTAGCAAGTTGAAACTAGGTCAAATTTTTATCGGGGCAAAAGCTTGTTCAAGTTGATTAGACGGAACGGCGGTTTCGAAACGAAACTCCAGGCGCTTGAATCACCTGATTCCGATAAACGAGCGAAAAGAAAGACTAGAAAGAAGATCGGTTCTGAGATCGCGACCGCGGAATAAATCCGACGAAAAGAAAAAGAAGAACGGTTAAACGAACGGACGTCGTTAACCTGGAAAAATCCAGTGATCACGTTCGTTAGGACGAACGGTCCGGCGAACGGTCCAAAGGCAACTAAATCGGAGAAGAAAACGAATCTGATCTAGGGTTTCGGAGAAGAAAACCGAACAAAAAACCGATCTAGAAAACCGGAACGATTAGAAGAAAACGATCTGAGAAAAAGAGACGCGGGGCAACCTCGGCGAGGTCTCCGGTGAGGGGCTCCGGTGGCGTGGGCGTGGGGCGGCGGCGGCAAGGTGCGGCGGCGGCGCGGGTGAGGCGGCGGCTTAGGGCGGCGTGCGGGTGATGCGGCGGCGCGGCGTGGGGTGGCAAGGTGTGGTGTGGAGGAGAGGGGCTTTGATTTGATGTTTAGAGGGGGGGTGCTTGGGTATTTATATTGGGGAGGGGAGGGGTTTACTTGGGGTAGAGGGCAAGGAATTAGACTAGGAATAGGAATCCTAGAAAAGAGGAAAGGAAAAGATCTAGAAATAGAAAAGGAATATACGGAAGTAGGACCAAAGTTCTACTAGGATTCGGTACAGGAGAGAGGCGGCGGCGGCCGGCTCCCTGGCGCCTGGCGCTAGGCGCGCGGTGGCCTGGGGCGCGGTGGCCTTCGGCCCGGCTGGGCCTTGGCCTGGCCGGCCTGCTCCAGTTTTTTTTAGTTTTTTTTATAAATAGTTTCCGCGCGCAGAGAAAAAAAACAAAAAGAGATCTAAACGAACTCCGAAAAATCTAAAGTAAATTTTCTCCGACTCCTAAAAATGAGCCGAACAAAATGAACTTTTCTCCGGACCTAAAATGCAATTTTCGAAAACGCGCATTTTTCCCTATCCAAATAAAATGCAAATAAAACTCCGGCAAACAAAAATTGATCTATTTATTAAATCTTCATTTTCCTAAATTTTTGGAAAGTCATATTATTCCCTCTCTCATATTTTGACACTGGAAAATTTATTGAAGATAAAACAAATAAATCAAATGATCCTCTTTTTCAAAATTTGAGAAACTCTCAAATATGAAAATAACGAAATCCCCAACTCTCTCCGGAGGTCCTTGAGTTGCGTGAAATTTCTAGGATCGGCCAAGATGCAAGAAAATATGTTATGCATGATGATCTAGTGTATAACATTCCAAATTGAAAATTTGGGATGTTACAAACCTACCCCCCTTAAGATGAATCTCGCCCTCGAGATTCGGATTGGCTAGAAAATAGGTGAGGGTGGTCTTTGAGCAAATCTTCTTCTCTTTCCCAGGTGGCTTCATCTTCTGGGTGGTGGTTCCACTGAACTTTGCAAAACTTCATAACCTTGCTGCGAGGAACTCTGCTGGCAAAATCGAGAATCTTGACTGGCTTCTCCTCATATGTTAAGTCGTCCTTCAACTGAATCGCTTCAAGCGGCACGGTATCTCTTAGCGGTACCTCCGCCATCTCGGCGTGACATCTCTTCAGCTGAGAAACATGGAATACATCATGAACTCCTGACAGTCCCTCTGGTAATTCCAACTTATATGCGACTTCTCCCATACGTTTCAAGATCTTAAACGGTCCAACGAAACGCGGTGCTAACTTTCCCTTAACTCCAAAGCGCTTAACTCCTCGAAGTGGGGATACTCGAAGATAAACTCTGTCTCCGGTTTCGTAAACTATCTCCTTGCGTTTAGAATCTGCGTAGCTCTTCTGCCTGGACTGGGCTACCTTGAGCCTATCGCGAATCAACTTAACTTTCCGTTCAGACTCCTTAATCAAATCCAGTCCAAAGAATTGTCGGTCTCCAACTTCGTTCCATGACAACGGTGTCCTGCACCTCCTTCCGTATAAAGCTTCGAAAGGTGCCATCTTCAAACTGGTTTGATAACTGTTGTTATAAGAAAACTCCGCATACGGCAAGTTATCGTCCCAACTAGATCCATAATCTAGTGCACAAGCTCTCAGCATATCTTCCAAAATCTGATTGACTCTCTCGGTCTGTCCATCCGTCTGCGGATGAAAAGCTGTGCTGAACTCTAGTCTGGTTCCCAAAGTTTCATGCAACTGATTCCAAAACTTTGAGGTAAATTGGGTTCCTCTATCTGATACGATACTCCTCGGAACTCCATGCAAACAAACGATTCTAGTCATGTATATCTTTGCCAACTTAGCACTGGTGTAAGTGGTCTTAACTGGAATGAAATGTGCTACCTTCGTCAAACGATCAACTACTACCCATATCGAGTCATACCCTGCTTTCGTCCTGGGTAGTCCTGTGATAAAATCCATGCCTATCTTATCCCACTTCCATTCGGGTATCGGCAATGGTTGTAATAATCCTGCTGGCTTCTGATGCTCCGCCTTTACTCTCTGACATACGTCACAAACTGCTACATATGCTGCAATATTCTTCTTCATTCCGGTCCACCAGAATGTTTCTTTCAAATCCAAATACATCTTGGTATTCCCTGGGTGAATCGAATACGGTGAATCATGTGCCTCCTGCAAAATCAACTTCCTGATCTCCGGGTCATTGGGCATATAAACACGGTCCTCAAACCATAGGGTATCGTGCTCATCCTCATGAAATCCCTTTGCTTTTCCTTTGCTAAGTTTCTCCTTTATAGCACCAATCTCTTTGTCAGATTTCTGAGCTTCTCTGATCTTATCCATCAATGTTGACTTAATCTCCAATGCTGCTACATAGCCTCTCGGAACTATCTCTAAACTTAGTTCACGAAGGTTTTCTGCTAACTCCTTGGGTATACTTCCCGTCATTATCGTATTGACATGGCTCTTACGGCTCAATGCGTCAGCTACTACATTAGCTTTTCCGGGATGGTAATGCAATCTCATGTCATAATCCTTGATGAGCTCCAACCATCTCCTCTATGGGAGGTTCAACTCCTTCTGAGTGAAAATGTACTTCAAACTCTTATGATCCGTGTACACCTCACAATGATTTCCAATGAGGAAATGTCTCCACGTCTTCAATGCATGCACTACGGCTGCTAACTCCAAATCATGCGTGGCATAATTCAACTCATGAGGCTTCAGTTGTCGTGAAGCATACGAAACAACTCTTCCTTCCTGCATAAGCACTGCTCCAAGTCCTCGACGTGAAGCGTCGCAATACACCTCATAATCCTTGGTCTGATCTGGCAATATCAACACTGGTGAGGTAACCAATCGTTTCTTCAACTCCTGAAAACTAGCCTCACACTCCTCAGTCCATTTGAACTTAGTATCCTTCTTCAACAACTCCGTCATAGGCTTCGCAATCTTTGAAAAATTCTCAATAAATCTCCGGTAGTATCCTGCGAGTCCAAGAAAACTCCGGATCTCTCCAACTGTTGTTGGTGCTTCCCATTCGGTTACGGTCTCAACCTTTGTGGGGTCAACTGCTATACCTTCTCCGGATATAACGTGTCCGAGGAATCCAACTTCCTTCAACCAAAACTCACATTTGCTAAATTTGGCATATAACTGATGTTCCCCTAGTTTCTCCAAAACCAAACGCAAATGTTCCTTATGTTCCTCTTCATTCTTTGAATAAACCAGGATGTCATCAATGGACACTACGACGAACTTATCCAAAAACTCCATAAACACTTTGTTCATCAGGTTCATAAAATAGGCAGGCGCGTTAGTCAATCCAAATGACATAACGGTATACTCATACAATCCGTATCTCGTGGTAAATGCTGTCTTAGGTATGTCCTGCTCTCGAATCTTCAACTGATGGTACCCTGATCGCAAATCGATCTTGGAAAACACTTTAGCTCCTTGCAATCGATCAAACAGATCATTAATCATCGGCAGTGGGTACTTGTTCTTGATGGTTACTTCATTCAATCCCCGATAATCTACAACCATCCTTAATGATCCATCCTTCTTTTCCACTAGAAGTACGGGTGATCCCCAAGGTGAAGAACTTGGGCGAATGTAACCTTTATCCAATAACTCCTTAATCTGATTCTTAATTTCCACCAAATCCTTTGCTGGCATCCTATATGGTCGCTTCGATATTGGGCCTGTACCTGGCAATAACTCAATCAAAAACTCAATGTCTCTATCCGGTGGCATGCCTGGCAATTCCTCAGGAAATACATCAGGAAAATCCTTTACCACTGGTACTTCTTCTTGCACAACTCCTGTTAGGCAATTCACTTGTGTCCTTTTTGGTACATGCCGGGATACATACTTGATCCTTCTCCCTTCTGGTGTAGTAAGCAAAATTGACTTACTAGCACACTCAATATTCCCTTCATACTTTGATAACCAATCCATGCCTAATATCACATCCAATCCTTGAGATTCCAATACTATTAGGTCTGAGGGAAACACATAGTTACCAATCCTTAATGGTAACCGATCACACCATCGTCTAGCCTTAAACTCCGCTCCTGGTGAGCTTACTAACATGGGTGACCTAAGGGCTTGGGTTGGCAGGTTATACTTATCCACGAATCCCCTTGATATGTATGAATGCGATGCACCAGTGTCAAAAAGAACGAGTGCAGTAAATGACTTAACCAAAAACTTACCGATTACTGCATCGGGCTGATCTTCAACCTCCTCCACATTAACGTGGTTCACCTGTCCCCTATTGAAAGGGTTCGGCTTCTTCCCAGAGCTTCCATTGCCATTTCCATTCTGGCCTTCAGGACATTCATTGGCATAATGTCCGGTCTTGGAACACTTGAAACAGGTGACTTGGCTCAGGTCTCTCTTGGTTGGGGTCGATGGGGTGGTACGGTTCTGGCCGTTGCTTCCTCCATTCCCATTACCATTCTTGTGGCCATTATGGTTGTGCGAGCTACCTCCTCCATGGGTGTGCTGAAACTGAAATCCCAGTTTAGGGGTAAAACGGGGCTTCTGCTGGGCTCCAAAGTTATACTTCCCCTGTCCATACTTCCTCTTACGGTTCTCCATCTGCTGTTGCTTCCCTTCAATCATGATGGCACGATCTACCAACTCCTGGTAGTTGTTGAAACTTGCTACCATCAACTTCATGCTTAGTTCATCATTCAGTCCTTCCAAAAACTTCTCCTGCTTAGCTGCATCCGTAGCAATGTCATCTGGGGCATAACGGGCTAGCTTACTAAACTCCTCCACATACTGGCCAATAGTCCTTCCTCCTTGGCGTAAGTTGCGAAACTCACGCTTCTTTATGGCCATAGCTCCTGCTGAAACATGGGCAGTGCGGAAAGCTTGCTGAAACTAATCCCATGTGACAGTGTCAACTGGGTAAGTGGCTGTGAAATTCTCCCACCATGCTGCCGCGGGTCCGTCTAGCTGGTGAGCGGCAAACTTCACTTTCTCACCATCCGTGCATCCTGCAGTGGTCAACTCCCTTCCTATCTTGTGGAGCCAATCGTCTGCTACTATCGGCTCGGTGCTACTAGAAAACACCGGCGGATTCAGCCTAAGAAAACGGGCTAAGTGGTCAACAGGTGGTGGTGGTGGTGGGTTGTTGTTGTTCTGAACTAACATCTGCATCAATTGATTCTGCTGCTGGATCAACTGAGTGAGCTCCGGTGGAAATCCATTGTCACGTCTTGGAGGCATCTGAGGGTTTAGAAAAGACGAGAATTAAGAATAGAGGGGGTCTAAAGGGAAAACACTACCCATATGCACATGAGGCAAATGCACACAAAATCACTTCAATCAATCAAACAAGGGCTTACAAATGGTCTAAAACTATCGCAAAAGTGCTCGACTATAATGTTTTACATGGGGGAAATACTACTACTATCTGGCGGTCATCTAGAAATTTGAACTGGTGGAAGACTCCATGATATCTGCTCCAGCTTCGTCTTCAAAGTCGGGTTCACTTGGATCCGAATCGGTGTCGTTGATGATGATGTAGTTGTCCGGACATGCGACGTACTCGTCTTCCTCCTGGGATGCTAACTTCCTCTTGAGTTCTTCAATCTCCTGCTTAAGATCGTTATTGTGCCTTGCTAGAGCTACGATCTCGTCCATGTAGTCCTTGCGTGTAGACTTCAGTTCTCCTTCTAGCTCGATGATCCTTGCCTTCGCATTCTTCAACTCCATCATATCATTGCACATCTGGTTCTCGTGGCGTCGAATGTGCTGGTTTAACTCCTGGATGAATGCTGCAATGGATCTATCCTTCTTGGTGCTGACTAACTCCCATTGTTCATCCCGGCGTCCACAAATCTGGTAGATAGTGTCCTTGAGGTCTTCTTGATAAATTTCTCCAATGCGTCCTATGGTGATATGGGCTGCCATGCTCTTTCCCAGACTCCAGGTTGGTGCATTGAAAACACTATCTATGGGTTTCGTGATTGGCGCGAATGTCCTTCCCGGAACGTGAGCTTGAATCTTCCAGCGCTCCTCTTCAGGCAGAGTGGCGTTGAAGGTTCCTGTGAAGCTTGGTAATCCAATGTTCAGGTACTTGGTGACTTCCTTCAGGTGAAATCCAAATGGTGTGCCTTCATCCGGTTGAGCGTACTTAATCTTCACGTTCGTCATCCTAATAGAGTAGAAAAGATGAGGAGTTAGAAAATGAGGAGAGAATAGTGATCTATGGCTTTAACTTAGTGGTCGTGTCCTACAGTCAGCGTGTGCTCTGATACCATCTCTGTAGCGACCTGACCCGAATGGATCACGTCTACTGTGCTACGGTGTCATCCCTGGATCAGTAATGCTGACACCACACAGTACATTGAGGTTTTATAGCAGAGTTGCAATCACACACTTACTACATTGATGGCTCAAAAAAGAACTTATTACAATGAATATGGCTTAAGGCCATATAATAAAGATAACAACGGAAGACTTGGAAGATAAATGGGTCCATCAACTCCAGCGGCATCACTGAGTATAGGGCCACGACCTAAACGCACCTCAATCGTCGTCTGAAAAGTCTGCAACATTAACGTTGCAGCCCGAAAACGGGTCAGCACATGGAATATGCTGGCAATGTAACACATAGAGAGTAATGGAATGAAACAGCTATACTATATGCACATATGGCTGGTGGAAAGCTCTATGGTTACAGTTTTGCGTAAAGCCAATTTTTCCCTACTGCAAAGGAATAAATTTATTTAACTATCATGGTGGTTGTGAAACATTGAGAATGGTTGACAGCATTCTCAATCCCAATTAAAAATACAATTAAAACCCAACAACATTAATTAGAAGTAACATGTTGAGATTCACAATGATATTCAAGTACTAGATACTCAAGATGTCCATAACCGGGGACACGGCTAATCATGATTAGTTTGTACACTCTGCAGAGGTTTGCACACGTTTCCCCACAAGACTCGATCGCCTCCGTTTGGTTTCTCGCACTACATGGTGTTTGAGAAGACGGATGACCGAGACACAGTCTTTCAGAAGCGCTAGCACCTTACATGTGGGGTAGACCATACCACCTACAACCCCTACATCTGCTAGTCCACCCCGTAAGAGTTCACACAACTTAGTCAACTATGCCAGATGCCCATAATGGCTTGTGGCTGCACACGGAAGTTTCTAGCATGAAAGATCTTATGATCCCTTTGAGCCTGGGTGGCGGTCCAAAAAAACAGGCAAGTCCTGATAGACATCAGGTGCCTCAATCCACCCAGATGTGTGTTTAAGTTGCCACCTTAGATAAACCATTAATTAATAATCTCACATCTGTCATGGATATCACTCACCCAATCCACGTCTACTAGCATAGCATGGCATAATAATAAGCAAACGTAGAAGTAACTCCCAAGGGTTTCATAATAATACAGGTGATAGGTACTACCTCATCTACTTCCCATCCCACAATTTAATTAGATCCTAATCATGCAATGTGTGAGGATTGATCTAATGCAATAAAACATGGGTTGTAGAAAAGGTATGATCAAAGTGTTACTTGCCTTGCTGATGATTCGCGAGTCCTAGGGTTTCGAAGTAACAAGCGGCGCAATCCGGGTAATCTATCGCAGACAAACAACAAGCACACAATAAGTACTCATCTAATGCACAGGTAAAACTCGAACAAGAGAACGAACCAGAAAGTTCAATTTAAGAACTCCGGTTGCAGAGAAAGAACGAACCGAACAAAGAAACGGAAAACAAACGGCGGAAGAAAACAACTCGGTTCTAGCAAGTTGAAACTAGGTCAAATTTTTATTGGGGCAAAAGCTTGTTCAAGTTGATTAGACGGAACGGCGGTTTCGAAACGAAACTCCGGGCGCTTGAATCACCTGATTCCGATAAACGAGCGAAAAGAAAGACTAGAAAGAAGATCGGATCTGAGATCGCGACCGCGGAATAAATCCGACGAAAAGAAAAAGAAGAACGGTTAAACGAACGGACGTCGTTAACCTGGAAAAATCCGGTGATCACGTTCGTTGGGACGAGCAACTAAATCGGAGAAGAAAACGAATCCGATCTAGGGTTTCGGAGAAGAAAACCGAACGAAAAACTGATCTAGAAAACCGGAACTGTTTAGAGAAGAAAAGAATCGGAACGATTAGAAGAAAACGATCCGAGAAAAAGAGACGCGGGGCAACCTCGGCGAGGTCTCCGGTGAGGGGCTCCGGCGGTGTGGGCGTGGGGCGGCGGCGGCGCGGGTGAGGTGGCGGCTTAGGGCGACGTGCGGGTGTTGCGGCGGCGCGGCGTGGGGTGGCAAGGTGTGGTGTGGAGGAGAGGGGCTTTGATTTGATGTTCAGAGGGGGGGGTGCTTGGGTATTTATATTGGGGAGGGGAGGGGTTTACTTGGGGTAGAGGGCAAGGAATTAGACTAGGAATAGGAATCCTAGAAAAGAGGAAAGGAAAAGATCTAGAAATAGAAAAGGAATATACGGAAGTAGGACCAAAGTCCTACTAGGATTCGGTACAGGAGAGAGGCGGCGGCGGCCAGCTCCCTGGCGCCTGGCGCTAGGCGCGCGGTGGCCTGGGGCGCGGTGGCCTTCGGCCCGGCTGGGCCTTGGCCTGGCCGGCCTGCTCCAGTTTTTTTTTAGTTTTTTTTATAAATAGTTTCCGCGCGCAGAGAAAAAAAACAAAAAGAGATCTAAACGAACTCCGAAAAATCTAAAGTAAATTTTCTCCGACTCCTAAAAATGAGCCGAACAAAATGAACTTTTCTCCGGACCTAAAATGCAATTTTCGAAAATGCGCATTTTTCCCTATCCAAATAAAATGCAAATAAAACTCCGGCAAACAAAAATTGATCTATTTATTAAATCTTCATTTTCCTAAATTTTGGGAAAGTCATATTATTCCCTCTCTCATATTTTGACACCGGAAAATTTATTGAAGATAAAACAAATAAATCAAACGATCCTCTTTTTCAAAATTTGAGAAACTCTCAAATATGAAAATAACGAAATCCCCAACTCTCGGAGGTCCTTGAGTTGCGTGAAATTTCTAGGATCGGCCAAGATGCAAGAAAATATGTTATGCATGATGATCTAGTGTATAACATTCCAAATTGAAAATTTGGGATGTTACACATGTGAATTCCCTCAGGTTAGATGGACTGAAGATCCATGCAATTTATTTAGTTGATTTAAGAAAAGAAATGACATGATGGCATGATGACATGATGCAATGCACATGATGCAATGATGAATGCCAAGAACCAAACAAATCACATGACGAAACCCGGAAACCCTGGAAGGCATCTGAAGCTCCGGTCTTGGGGCGTCACACTTGGATCGACCGAGATCGAAGAAAACCATATTGATTACGGTGGATGCACCTTAGGATCACCTTCTGGAGTCGATTAGCAAGCAGCTTGGTTAAGAATTTCAGCCACGTGTTGGTCAAAGAGATTGGCCGAAAATCTCCAACCACTTCAGGGCTCAACTTTTTCGGTATAAGGGTAATTAAGGAAGTGTTAAGACATTCCAAACTGCATGTTCCCTCATAAAACTCCTTCACTAGTTGCATGAAATCCTCCTTTAGGATTGGCCAGCATCTCTTTAAGAATAGACCAGAAAAACCATCGGGACCAGGGGCCCGGTCCGGCGGCATGTGTTTAATGACAGCATCAACCTCGGAATCAGTAAAAGGTTGGGATAGATCCTCAAGGCCATCAACTCTCGGAATTAATGTGTCTAAGTCAAAACCCATGCGAATTCCTTTTGCAGAGCCCATTCGTTGATTAAAACCAGACCAAAACATGTTCGCAAGTTGTTGGTGATCCGAGGCAACTTCACCATCAGCATTCTTAATGGAGGAAATTGTGTTTCTCCTATATCTCTCCATGGCCATTGCATGGAAAAACTTAGAATTTTCCTCCCCAACTTTTATGCTGCGTATAGTACAACACTATTTCCAATATACAATTGCCAGTGCAAAGTATCCTCCAAATGCAATTTCACAATTCGCCTGAAATTAAACTCCAGTCTTGACAAAGGTCTAATCTCTTCCAGACCATCTAAGAATAGAATTACTTTGTTGCAATCAGCAATGAGTGCTTTAATTGTGGACAAATTCATGTGCCATTTCTTGAGTGCATACCGCAGAGCCTTGAATTTAGAGGAAATGGTTAGAGCAGCCGAGGGTCTGTCCACGGATTTATTCCAAACCTGGTCCACACAGTCATAAAAGCCAGGCAAGTCAATCCAATAATTCTCAAAACGGAAGATATTAGCCTTTGGGATAGCAGTAGCAATCGAGACCACACACGGAACATGATCAGAATTCGTGCGTGCAAGGGGTAGTACCAGTGTGTTAGGATGGTCCGCTGTCCATGCAACAGAAGTAAAGAACCAATCTATCTGTTCTAGTAAAGGTTCAGTTTGCATATTCGACCAAGTAAATTGTCGTCCTTTAATTGGTAACTCAACTAGGCCCAGATGGCCAATCACTTCATTAAACAGAAAGATATCGTTAACATTACCCCCGGGCAGGTTTCGATTTTCCAACGATCGCATGAAATTAAAATCCCCTAAAAGCAGCCAATTATCATCAGGGTTGATGTTTGGGTTGTATAACCATTGAACAAAATCATCCCTAGCCTGATCCTGGCACGAACCATATACTGGCACTAGGTTCCAAACTTCAGAAGTATGTTTAGAATGGAATTCCATAATTATACCATAGTGCCTTGCCTCAATTAATTTTCCTTCAAAGAAAGAAGAATTCCAAATGATGATCATACCAGCCGAGGCCCCTATCGAAGGCACATAGAAGAAATTATCAAAGCGGCGAGGACAGAACTTTCTAATAAACCTATGATCAATGTGCATGCATTTCGTTTCTTGCAAACAAACGACTGAACAACCACTTTCATCAATCTTTTGTTTGACCGCAAGCTGACGTGCTTCGGAATTAAGGCCACGCACGTTCCAACATAATACCTTCTAGTCTCTAAACCCGGATTGATTCATTACAAACCATAACATAAAGCAACAAAAGAAGATCACGTAATGACCTACATTGGCATACTAAACAGTTTGGATAAAACCCCAACATAAAACATAAGTGCAGATAAATGGCCTTTATATTGGTACGCCATGGACCATCAAGCCGTCCGATGCGACTAATCATCAGAACCCTTGCTGCTGGTTGAGGTAGAAGGATCAGCCTCAAGATTTTCCTTGGAAATCTTCTCTGGTGCAATGCGCAGACGTTCCCCAATACGCTGAAGGTCAGCAACATGTGTTGGTGGAGGCACTGATTGATTCTCCTCCGGCTGAGATGATCTGGTCCGGCGCCTCTTGAAAGAGCTCTGGGTTTTGGGCTGCTGGGAAGCTCGGCTTGGAGATCTATGGTAACCATCACGTAACGCACTTAGTCTTGCGCTGCGGCGCACCTCTGTATCAACCAAAACCTTAGCAGTTCTAGGCTTCCGGCCACGCTTGGTGGTAACCTCAGGCAGAGCAGAGAACTCAAATGACTCCGTGACAGGTTCAGAGATGTCGTCAAAATAGAGTGCCCTTGCAACTGGCCTCTTGACAGGAGAAACCTGATGTTGAATGCAGGGTGTGGGCTCTGTCACAGGTTGCAAAGAGAGATTAACATCTGACCCCTCAAAACAAATGTCCCAAGAGTTCTTAGACAGTAGCAGATTACCAAAATCAAGCCTGTACACACATTTTGGGATGTCCGCAGAGCAAATAGTTGGCATTAACTTCTGGAAAGCTCTTTCCCATTGCATCACAGGTGGTAAGACAGGGCCAAAGACAGTAAGAACTCTGTCAACATGAAGAGGAGGTTGTAGCTGGACTGCTCGTTGTTGAATGATCGCTAAGTCGTCGACTGGCTGAGCATTAACAAAGTCATCTGAAATCTGAAGAATGATTGATTCCTGGGACTGGTTCACCTGGTTTTCTTCCACAATCTGCTGCTGAATATTCAGATCATCATGAGGAGTATACGCCCAATGTTAGGCTAATGGGTAATACGGTGAACCAAATTGATGGAGATTGTTTGGGATGTGTTGTCATGGTAATCTAAACAATTGTTAGGAAATTAAAAGATGTGTTTATATATGAATAGGGTATAACTATTTATATGTGTCTTTATTATACGCCCAATTTAATAGCAAGTGCATGCAAAGTACTCGCTCTCATCTACAGGTCCGGCCAATGTTTATATCGATTTGGATATATATCCCTGAAACGACTGAGCTATAAACGAGGTGCAATTGCTTTTCTGCAATAATATGAACAAAGTTTATTCTAACGTGTACATGAACACTTATTTAGATGCAAAAACAGTTATTGGTTGCAAAGTGATACTATATGGGAGATATTGCGGGAAGCCCACTTGCAAGGCACCATCCATTAACAGAGGCCACATAACAAAGAAATAAATGAAGTTACATATCGATCTGAACATACATATTTTCCCATAACGTTTTATTCCTTTATCATATTTTTATGTGCTAATTTAAACTGCAATCAATAGGACATTTTCTATACAACAGAAGCAGCGATTAAATCAGTCTGTACATCAGATGACTGGTACTACATAGGATGCGGCAACAAAAAAGTACTGAAAAGAGAACCGCTTCTACTGCCCCAACGGTTAAAAAGACATGTCCAAGGTAACTTTATAACATCTCATTATGTAAGTGGTATTTTTCCCGGCACTAACCATGTGGCCCATTTTATTATCGGTAGGTACAAACTAAAACTAGAGACCTTTAGTCTAAGTGAAAGAAAACTGAAGGTAGTCAGGAAACAAATATATCAAAAAAGTTGGAATCGTCAAGGCCCAAGGGTAATCATGATGTAAATCACAGATGCACGAGTATTGATAACGATCTAGTAAACAATCATCATTAAGGGGAGTCCAAACAGGAAGGTACTCAGGAACACAATGACTCTAGGCCCCCGAACAAGTCATAGTGAGGTTTATAAAATATCATGGAAAAACATATTCATAAGGCTGGTGTATCTAGAACTCAAAAGAAAGGGTACAAATCAAAGGATATTTAATCATTTAGGATGTAATAGAATAGATGGGAACATATGATTGGTAATTCATTCCAACTTTGTAGTTATTTTATTGTTATCTCTAATAAATTTAGACATGTACCTTTGTTTGAAAAAAATTCTCTCGCATGAGCGAATGTTTGGTGTATATGTAATTGGTCGAACAATTCAATCATAGCCACCTTTGTTGCTTGCTATACGAAGAAGACTATGATGGGCAAAAGAAAATTCTTGCCGGGGATGATACTTGAATTTCATGAACGAATACGACTCTTGGATGAAAATCAACTATATAAGCCCATGATCATTCCTCTCCCCGCCACGACAGACCATCAGCACCCAACACTGTCGTCTATTATTACCTAATTAAATTTAAACCAATTAATAATAAAATATTTCAGGAAATTTAGTGGGGTTCAATTTAAGTTAACTAACAACATAATTATGAAATGAGAAAAGGGAATAATCAATTTATTTTTCTAACAATAAATTTTCAAATGAACATCAACTCTTCCTGCAAATAAATTATTAAACCAGAAACAAAATACCCCGATCACAGTTCGCATGATGTGATATCCTATGAAGAGGAACTATTCATCGTACAAATACCTAATTGTTTAGTATCCAATCAAATGCAGGTGATTTTGAAAGCATTAATTCAATCGAGCAATGCAAAAATTCTATCTAAATAAGCGAAAAGTAAAATCTCTTCTTTCAGCATTAAATACAAAAATCAGAATGGCCAAACAAAATTAGCATTCTAAATATGCTAGAATTCAACCACATGTGAAATTATAACTAAAGCTACGTGTTATAAGAAATGTGCCCCAATGTAGAATACATGGAGACAATCATTTTCTAAATTGGACATCAAACTTTTAGAATGGATCTAAGTCCATTAGTATATGTACTAACATGAGTAAATATGCCATGAAAACGAATGAAAAACCATAAATAACCATGTCGTGCTTTACATGAATAACCATGTCACGATTTTTGTGGAAATTCATGTTTGTTACGACAATAAATATGCTAGCCCATGCAAATGCATGGGTTGACGACTAGTTAATATAATCTGGCACAAGTACACAAAAAATAGGCTCCAGAAATAAGGATAGTTGGATAATGATAGGTTCATAATATACTATATAGAGAGTTTATTGCCAAATCATGATAACAAGAGCACACAACAACTAGGCAGATTGTAGTGTACATAAAAGGGGTACACCATAACCATGATATATAAATCGGGAAAGTAGAACTGGCTGGAAAATATAGTGTTGTATTGCCGCTACTAATTGAAAGCCTATCGATCACGTATAGGCCAGCTCTATCAGCTGTTGACTGCAGATGTCCCTGCTCCCCTTCCTGACAAGGAACATATTGTACGTACTAAATACAGAATAACAAAAGAGGAACATGTTAAAGAACAGAAGAGGAAGCATATTCTTGTGGTTCCACTTCATTGCATACAATGTTGGTTGCCCACTCATGATGAATCACAACGCCCAAAGAAATGCAATTCCATGCCGTCTCTCTATATGTGGCCACATGCATTTGGAAAATCAAGTGGGAGCGTTACCTGACCAATTAAATGTGTGTCTGTTAATTAATATCAGTATCATATCACAATTCGTATTTGAAGAAGTAAGCTTTGACTTATGATTGGTGTGTTGTTTAGCTTCAAGAGTGGACTGTTGCTAGTGTGACACAAAGAAGCTACACAAATCATAGTGTAGATATAACAGGAAAACCGTAAGCATCAGGAGTAAAATCAGCAAAGTGGAACTTGCTGGAATATATGTGCTAGTATTGACGGTATGGCTAGAAAGGCTTCAGATACTAGCTCTCATCAACAGAAGGTGCGGTACTGTTAATATCAGTGTAACTCTCAAAGGCGACACAGCTCCCTGCATTTCCTTGCTAATCTTATAGGATTCAAGTGGCTAGGCCAATAAAATTGCTATTCCTATGTTCACAAAATCCTACGAATCAAAGAGGCCCGAAGAGTTCAAGGTGTCCATCACCACTAGCCGTATAGACCTCTACAATGCAAATGTCCCCGCTCATCTTCACTATAAGGAACATACTGTACTACTATCATACTCCCTCCGTTCCAAAATATAAGTCTTTGTAGAGATTTCCACTATGGATCACATGCAGATGTATACAGATACATTTTAGAGTGTAAATTCACTCATTTTGCTCCATATGTAGTCCATGGTGGAATCTATACAAAGACTTGTATTTAGGAACGGAGAGAGTACTTATTAAAGAAGAACGGAAGAGGAACATACCAAAGAAGAGCAAGCAGATTTTGGATAATAAAATGTTCGTTGCACAGTGCCCACACATGATGAACCAGAGCGCAATAAGAATTCAACTCCCTGTTGTCTCTCTATATGTGGTGCACGTGCTTTTCGGAAGTAAAGTAGGAACATTAGCTGACCAATTAAACATTATCTGTTTTAGTAATATCAGCATCATATCAGATTCGTATTTGAGCAATAAGTTTGGAATTATGAGTGGCACGTTGTTTAGCTTGATGGATTCAGGAGCAATGCTAACCAGCTACGATGATGGCTGAATATAAAGGCATGTATGCGTGACTTTTGTCATTTGGGTCAGTTGAAAATTTCAGACGGTTGGATGAAGATCCTACGTCTCCTAACCCTTCTTCTTCTTCTTCTTCTTCTTCTTCTTCATATCTGAATCTTCCCATACAGAACACCGCACGGGACGCCGACCAAACCGCCGGCCCCGACCCCCCCTCCCTCCCCTGAATTGCCCCGCACCGCCTGTGTTCCTCCGCCACCCCCACCCCCGCCTCCACCCGCGTCCAGTTTTCTTCGTTTGGCGAGGCCCCACCACCGCCCCCACAACCACCGTCCCCACCCGAGCCCCTTCCTTCGCACCGGCGAACTCCGGTGAGCTCTCAAAAATCGACTGACCCAATTTTGAAATTTAGTCTACTGTCATTTAACTAGTATGGAATAAAAAAGAGGAAAACTATAAGCATTGCGAGTATAGTGTTGAGCGTGCCATGTCGGATCTGGAGGTGCAAACCGGACAAGGGAACTTCGCAACCAATGTTTGCTTTCAACTAACAAGTAAGTGTTGGACAAGAAATCAGAGTAAAGCAGTGGCGATCTATTTTCTTGCAGCGATAAATAAGTTGAGCAGATACGAAAGAGTACTGCCTCTAGTGCGGCGCTGTGTATGCATCTGCTGAGAATTTGACGGTGCTGCGGTAGCGATGGCTGTCGGCGGCATGGAAGCAGATCTAGGAGGGTAGACGGTGGCGGGGCATGGTGGATGAGACGGTCGTAGGGGCGGCGCTGGCAAGGTGGAGGACGGCGGGGATGAAGCGAGAGGACGGGATGCAAGGATCCCGGTCCGAAGCCATGGATGAGAGAGGTCGATCTCTTGTAATGAACGACGACGTCGGGGTATCAGCTCCGGCATGGTCGAGGAGGACGGCGGTGGATGGGGTGGCGGACGGAGGAGGCTGGGGTGGAGAGGGTGTTTTGGCGCCCACGGAGTATGAATGGGGAAATGGAGGGAGAGAGGAAGGGGGAACCATGTCTTCAGGGCGCGCTTATCTCAAATGCGAGGAAATTTACAAACTTAGCCCCGTTTAAAATTTCCTACATCACAACAATATTAGTCGGTTGGGGATAGGACGGTAATCTCGCATACACCGGATATTTGCCAACGAGAGTTTGTTTTTGGCGCCCACCGTGTTTGAATCGGGGAGGGAGTCGATTTCGTCCGAGGAGACACTGTGTTTTGGCGCCCACCGTGTATGAATCCGGGTGAGAGGCGGTTATGTCACGTTTGAGTGAAATTACAAACCTACCCCTATCGAAACCTATAGAAATCGAGCCGATAGGCTTTGCGTGTCAAGGATAGGCAGTAATTTCCATCTCGCAGATTTTGGTTTCGGGCGGTTACTGCGACTTTCCCTGCTTTGTTCAAATTTTTGCAGAGCAAGAGTGCATGTTTACCATGGCAACTCAATTCGAATCCAGTTTGTATTCTATTTTTGTTCGGGCAGGATCCATTTTCGATTGGAATAAAATTCTATATACATCATTTTTTTATATATACTTTCAAAAGCACAACAAAGAATTCTGCTCCTTTATATGTATAATTTTATTTACAAATACAATGATCTCAAAATCATAAGATTGAATTCAAAAAAGTTAAACCAAATTATGTTCTACTAAAATGTAAGGATCAGTAATATCTACATATTAAATAACATAGATGCGCGTGAATTCATATGAGTATGCATGTTTGATAGATCAATTTTGGTTCGAGTATGAATTACATGTATCATCATCTCTAATTCAAATATTTGAATCCCTTTTATGTTGACTCCTTTCACGCCCATCTCTCTCGCATGCTCCTTCATGTAGCTATCATTCTCTTTTCTCCAGCTCACCCGCACACTCACTTCATGTTTCTCCTATCTTCGCAAACATGGTCTCTCGACGTCTCCCCTGAGAAGTGTCACACTCTCCCTATCATTATACATTACACGGTTTTTGTTATCTCTCACGTCTCTACCGTTCTCTGGTATCACTAGGTACCTACGCTTTCTTTTTCACCGCCACACACATAGTCTAACTCGTCTTTTACTTTGTCTTTCTCTCTATGGGGTTCTCTCACACACCCTATATGTCTCTAGATATGACTCATAGCACTAAAATTACTCTCTCCTGCAGACACAACATTTGTTGCCGTCTCCTTTCCTTCTCCATCCCACTTATAAAACTGACATTATTCATTTGTTTATCGATCAGACAACCCCCCCCCCCCGCTCTCTCTCTCTCACACACACACACAACTCCTGCTTCCACTCCCCTTCCCGACTACCATCTCTCTCTCACACAAAACTCTCGCTTTCGCACCCTTACTCGTATTTCTCTCACAAACATTGATCGACTAGCCTCCAGATAGGTTTATACACCTACACACTCGTGCTTCCACTGTCGCATACATGTCTCTCTCGCGCTCCTTGCATCTATGTAGATTTTTCGTCCCTTCTTGAGACACGCCCTCTCGATCATGCACACACACACACACTATTGCCTCATTTTAAGATGATACCTCTCGCACACACACTCTTTGTGTCTTTGTCACACATGCACTCCGTCCTCCTCCTCTCTCCCTCTCTCTCTCACACACACACAACACACACACACACATGGGCTTTTTGCAACAACTAGCAAGATGCCCATGCGTTGCACGGAACATCAAGATGCATTTGTATGAGTAGTTTATCTTGTGGGAGAAAAGGATGAATGAGGGAAGGCCTTATTCGAAAATGTGGAGAGGGGTGTGGGCATCTTTTTGCAAAATTGCCATAGTTTCCTTCCTATCTATCAGATATAAATCGGATGGCCTATATTGCAGGATGGCAGGCACAACATCATCACCAACTCTGTTTTTTATCTCTATACTCTTATAAAAAGCATAGTCGGTGATGATGGTGTGCCTGCCATCCTGCAATATAGGCCATCCGATCTATATCTAATGGATAGGAAGGAAACTATGGCAATTTGGCCGCACTCCTCTCCACATTTGCAGATAAGGCCTTCCATCATTTATCCTTTTCTCCCACAAGGTCTTGATGTTCCGTGCAATGCATGGGCATCTTGCTAGTAAGAATAGAAATTAGAGATATGCCACTTCTCGAATCTTGAAACCAACAACATTCCTCCTTTATCTCATCAAAACCGCCAAAGGAATATATTTTGAGTGAAACATAACATATTTTTAGTGATACACGTACTTCAAAACTAGACTCCTTTTTCTATCAAATCGGTGAATATGTATTAATCTACTTTGATCGTGTGGCAACACATTGGCACATTGCTAGTAGTTATTACTACTGTATAATTTTTTGGACACCAGACAAACGGTGGAGTACATATACGAAGAGAAGAGGCGCACGCACGCAGTCGGTCTCGCACACATGAGAGTTACGTAAAGGCACCATTAACAAATAATCCCTAAAACTCTAGGTGCATGATTGCTACATGCGCGGGTACCGGGTACGTGGTGGAGCGCATCTTTGTAGGAATAGTCAGCTCACGTGATAATTTGATCCGTAGGAGTTGATGGTCGGGACTACTGGTGAACGACCTGGAGGCGGTGGCTCACCAGTTGCCACAGATCGAGTAGCCACATTTAAAATATCATTTTTTAGCGGGGTAAGAGTTCCGATTTTCAATGGCACATTATAAGTACTTAAGTAGTTTTTAGAACGATTGGTATGGAGTGAAAATGGAATTCATAACCACTACCTCCTTGGCGTATGGTTGTATGGGTTTATGTTGCAAGATGTTGAACCCGGTAGTTCTAGGGCACATACTATGGTTTAGATGTTGGTCTTCAGTAATGAAAATCGGAAGGGGGAAACCCTTCTTTGATAAAAAAAAACTACTAGCTCCGTCCTGGTTTACTAGTCCCCATCGTATTTTGGGCCAAAGTTTGTCCACGAATTTTACTTGTAAAATATGAATGGAAAACAAGATTTTGTTATACCCAAACAAAAAAGGATTAGAGGGAGTGATTGCTCTGACACGGACGCGACCTCTCATAGCGCAAGCATTGAACTGGCGCGTCGGCCAAGAGGGCCCCACTCGCTGCAGGCCCAGCTGAACACGCCTCCTCGCGCATGCAACTGGCTTTAGACTGCCCTGCCTGCCTCCATTGAATCCATGCGTGTGCCGGCAACACGCCCTTCCACGAGCCGGCCGGCATTTTAGTACACAAAAAATGATCAAAATATAATTAATTACGCATGGTCTTGACTTGTTGTGCTCGCACTGGTAGCAGGAACTAGAGGTTTTTTTATTTATAACTCTCCTCATATTTTTTTTGGCTTTGAAGTGAATCATGGTTGTGGACATTATCTATGAATGTGCGGATATCTGTGAAAATGAGTTTGATGTGGAACTTGAACTAGGAATGTTGGGCTTGCGCGTGAACCATACCATGTCCAATGCTTCGTTTGTTATTGTTTGGAAAGTAATTGTTGTTATTACATGACCCTAAAAAATATGTTTTGTGCCACATCAGTAGATGCACAGACATCACAATAGGCATGCCGACTGGATAAACATTTGAACCTAACTATTATAAAGGAAAATTTTTATTGACAACAGTTTTAGATAGCAGGAGACGCCTAGCCTGCTCTGCCTCTGCTAGCTTCTTTCTGGCTTCTTATGTCTCTTCTTTGGCTTGGGTGAAGAGAGAATCTGTTGCTCTTTTCGCTTCTTCAGGAACTCAGCTACATTCTCAAGGGCTGTTGCACGCTTTCTTTCAGCTTTTACTAGAGCCGCAAGGACATGAATAGTTGACGACTCCACCTAACTTGTGTCTAATCCAACATCATCTGGGAATTTGCACCTTGTGTCTAATCCAACATCATTAGGGAGCTGGCAACTTTTGTGTAATCCAGCCTCATTTTGGAAACATGATCTCGAGGTTGACCATACTTCCCTCCTCGTAGGAACTGCATCCTGACATGAAGTTACTTCTTTTTTAGATCAATACTCAGAGCAACCCAGATCCATTTAGTAGAAGCCAGATAAACATGACTCGAAGAAGTGAATTCAAAAGGAAAAATATAAAAACAGACTACAAGGTGAGAACACCCACTTCCTACATCAAGCTAAAAACGAAAGCACTAGGGCGATTAAGACTCTTCTTATTACACATCGAAGAACACGAGGCTAAGAGAAATAGAAACTACAACATATACACATCGAAGAACACGAGGCTAAGAGAAATAGAAACTACAACATATACACATCGAAGAACACGAGGCTAAATGAAAGTAATTGAAAGTATGTTACTTACCAAAACTCGTTTTACAGGTTCGGTGCAACTCCTCTTTAACTTGCCACGCTCCTTGAAGATGTCCCCAATATCCCGTGTTTGGTCTTCATTGCTCCTCTGCATGTTCGCACTCGTGGTTTTAAAATCTCAACATGGCAAGAAAAATATACTAGTAGTAATACTCGGGAATCTTGTGGGCAACATTAAAGCACTCGTCTGCCATGTTAGAGCATCTCCAATAGAAGCGCAACGCGCGGCGCTTTAAAAAAGCTTTTACAGTGCTGAGATCGAGAAGTAGAGACTAGATGGTTCTCAACATAGATATAACATAGATAGATAAGAAAAATAGATAGTTCAACTACTCCTCGTTGTCTGACTCCTCCTCGGTGATGTCCTCCTCCAACGTCTCAATGTAGGCGTGAGGATACCGACCATCGTTGGATTCCCAGCACGGTGTTTCTCCTAGCCTCATGTTGAATTGAGCGTCCGCTTTTTGCGTACGCACGTCCTCGCGATAGGAGGCTCGCTCCGCACTCCTCTTCTCCCTCTCTGCCCTCCTTTGCGCCTAGAACTCGCGCTCGTTGATGATGTCATGCGAGAAGCGTTGGCACCATAGCGAAATGGCTTCATCGTCCATCGCGGCGATGCTGATATGGTGCTCCCACCTCTGGTTGTCGCGACGATCCTCGTCGGTGATAAGCCGCGGCAGAGGCGCGAGATCCTGCACCCGCTCTCGCGTCGGCACGTTGGGGAAGTTTAATGCTCTATGAGGCCACCGGAGGCTCCACGCCGCCGCGTTGTACACTCGAGCGGCCTCGTTGGCGGTGTCGAAATTGCCTAGGCTGAGGCAAATCCTGCGGAACCGGATCTCGGCGAAGAAGCCTCCCGAGGGGCGTGCGCGGACGCCGCGGTATCCCCAAGTTTCCCAGCGACGTGGCGGTGAGGTGAGAAAGAGCAGGGAGAGAGCTGTGGCGAGGCGCAGAGCGGGGAGAGAGCAATAGCGAGGCACAGAGCGAGGAGAGAGCTGTGGCAAGGCACAGAGCGGTGGGAAGGCGTTGGATTTTATAAAGCGCGCCGAATGCCGCACGCCAAAACTAGCGCGCGCCCGGCCGCTTTTTCCCGCGCGCGTGTGATCCTTTCCCGACGTCCCTGCTATCTCTACTCTCTTCTCTACTGTTATATTTATTTTATATTCAATATTTATCTCTACTCTCTTCTCTACTGTTATATTTATTTTATATTTTATATTTATCTCTACTTCTCTACTCTCTACTCTTTTTTTCTTTTCAAAAACAGAGTTGGTGATGATGGTGTGCCCGCCATCCTGCAATATAGGCCGTCCGATTTATATCCAACGGATAGGAAGGAAACTATGGTAATTTTGCAGAAAGATACCCACACCCCTCTCCAGATTTCCAAATAAGGCCTTCCCTCGTTCATCATTTTCTCCTACAAGATAAACTACTCATACAAATGCATCTTGATGTTCCGTGCAACGCATGGGCATCTTGCTAGTTCTAAAAAACTTTCCATCATTTGACACACTACTGGTTGCAGATGAAGAACCTACCCAAGCACAGCGCGATACAGGAGCGACACATAATTACAAGCTAATATTCTATTGGACAATGGAGGCTATAACAAATTACTTTTACGTGAACAATAGCAACCAGGAAATTTGAAGGGTAGGTATGAACAAAATTGGAAGTGCACATGTACTATTAAGTGCTTCAACACACACATTACCAATCAAGGAGGAGAACGATGGTCGCGGCGGCCTATGTGCATCATGGTCGGCAACGTGAGTCAGTTCATTGTCCAAGACGGTGGTGCTTCTGCGCTAGGCGCCGCCTTCCGGAAAGGAGATCTGAGACCGTGGAAGACGGTGCCGAGGAAGAGGCTTTGTGTACGACGACGATGGTGGACCGGCTCCAGTGCGGCATACGAGGTCATCGATGAGGCGGATGCGCTGCGGTGGACGAGTGCGCCGATGGAGAAGGGGAGGAGCATGAAGGCTACGGTGCCATGGAGAAGTCTATTTTGCTGTGGGGACAGAAAATGGGGAGTATTTAGATGTACTACTCTGGGTGCCGGGGTGGGGTTGGCTGGGTAGGGTGAACCTGAAGTTACGAAAATAGCCCCCTACCAAGCGTCATCCATAGGCCTGTTCCGAAGCCTATGATGCTAACTTCGCATTGCTCGAATCAGGATCGCAAGAGATTTTCCAGCCGACCTCAAAATTTTGTGACACTGAACTCCCCGTGTGGCGTGTTGGGTGATTGGGCTAAGTAACTAGAGAGTAGTACTAGTAACTACTAGTACTCCCTCCGATTTTATTAACTCTGCATATCAGGTTTGACCGAAGTCAAACTTCCTAAAGTTTGACCAAGTTTATAGAAAAATATAAACATTTACCATAACAAATATATGTATGATGTGAAAGTACATTCAATAATGAATCTAATGGTATTTATTTATTATTGTATATGTTAATATTTTTTGTTATAAACTTTCTGAGAGTTTACAATACTTGACTTTGACCAATGCTAATACGCGGACTTAAATAAAAACGGAGGGAGTACACATTTGTTTTCTTAGTTTGTAGTGAATTAATCATTTGTTGTAATTGTGAAATAAATATATTAGGCTACTGACTTCGAATGTAATGGTCTATACAATTCAATAGTTACAATCATTGTTGAATTCCAAGATGTATACGAGGTCTATAGTACTTCACAATATGCTCAAACTCACACAATCCCAATCAAATGAGAATCTAAATGCATTTCATAGTTATTACTTTGTAGGATGCAACAAAATCAACCATAACTCTACATCATCCATTATAAAAGCAACATTCTGAACACATCCCAATGTGTGAATGAAATGTGTAGAGAGAGCTTGTGAAGATGGAGCAGATAGGGCGGGAAAGATTGTGTGTATGTGGACAAGAGAGTAGGAGACACACCTAACGAGAGAGGGAGAGAAAGAGAAAGAGAGAGAGAGAGAGGAAGAAGTTAGGTCTGTAAGAAAGATGGAGACATGTAATATACGTGAGATGTGTGTGCATCCGGATTCTGTACACGTGGAAGGAGAAGAGACAATAGGTTTGATGAGAGAGCTGGAAAAACATGGACGAGAGGGGAAGGATCTCATGGTTTAGGGATTGACAATTTTGTGCGGGGAGAGAGGGATTGGTAATTTTGTGCGGGAGAGAGAGTGATTGGTAATTTTATGCGGGAGAGAGAGGGGGAGGAGTCAGTCAGCCGTTGTCACACCATCCTGCTTCCAAATGGCCCCACATTCTCTAGTGCAGTCTGTCTTCGATCTCCTCGATGCCCTCTTTGAATATTGAGGTGTTGTGCATGCTGGGGTGCAGAGAAGCACACGAGAGAGTGGTTGCCATATAACCTTGGATCGGGATGAATTGTGTGCTCGGGGGAGGGGGAGTGTCGGTGTGTGTGTGTGTATGTGTGTGTGTCAGATATTGAGAGAAATCAAACCTATGGAGAGAAATGTGTGTGTATGACGGAAAGCTACATGCCAAATAGGGTTTTCACGAAGAGATTGTGCGTGCGAGATAGAGAGCGATGTGCGGTCCTTGAGGTGGGCAAGGGCCGGGTTGTTGGGTTTCGTAGTAATTTCAAAAAATTTCCTAGGCACACGCAAGATCATGGTGATGCATAGCAACGAGAGGGGCGAGTATGATCTACGTACCTCGTAGATCGACAACGGAAGCGTTTGGTTGATGTAGTCGTACGTCTCCACGCTCCGACCGATCAAGCACCGAAACTACGGCACCTCCGAGTTTTAGCACACGTTCAGCTCGATGACGATCCCCGGACTCCGATCCAGCAAAGTGTCGGGGAAGAGTTCCGTCAGCACGACGGCGTGGTGACGATCTTGATGTACTACTGCAGTAGGGCTTCGCCTAAACTCCGCTACAATATTATCGAGGACTATGGTGGAAGGGGGCACCGCACACGGCTAAGAATATGATCACGTGGATCAACTTGTGTCTCTGGGGTGCCTCTGCCTCCGTATAAAAAGGACCAAGAGGGGGAGGCCAGCTGGCCACATATGGCGCGCCAGGAGGAGTCCTGCTCCCTCCGGGAGTAGGACTTCTCCCCCAATCCTAGTTGGAATAGGATTCATGAGGTGGAAAAGAGAGAGAGAGAAGGAGGAGGGCGCCGGCCCCCTCTCTCCTTGTCCTATTCGGACTAGGGGGGAGGGGCGCGCGGCCCAAGCCCTGGCTGCCTCTCCTCTTCTTCCACTATGGCCCATTAAGGCCCATATAGTTCCCGGGGGGGGTTCCGGTAACCTCCCGGTACTCCAGTAAAATCCCGATTTCACCCGGAACACTTCCGATATCCAAACATAGGCTTCCAATATATCAATCTTTATGTCTCGACCATTTCGAGACTCCTCGTCATATCCGTGATCACATCCGGGACTCCGAACAAACTTCGGTACATCAAAATGCATAAACTCATAATATAACTGTCATCGTAACCTTAAGCGTGCGGACCCTACGGGTTCGAGAACAATGTAGACATGACTGAGACATGTCTCCGGTCAATAACCAATAGCGGAACCTGGATGCTCATATTGGCTCCTACATATTCTACGAAGATCTTTATCGGTCAGACCGCATAACAACATACGTTGTTCCCTTTGTCATCGGTATGTTACTTGCCCGAGATTCGATCGTCGGTATTCCAAATACCTAGTTCAATCTCGTTACTGGCAAGTCTCTTTACTCGTTCTATAATACATCATCCCGCAACTAACTCATTAGTTGCAATGCTTGCAAGGCTTAAGTGATGTGCATTACCGAGAGGGCCCAGAGATACCTCTCCGACAATCGGAGTGACAAATCCTAATCTCGAAATACGCCAACCCAACATGTACCTTTGGAGACACCTGTAGAGCTCCTTTATAATCACCCAGTTACGTTGTGACGTTTGGTAGCACACAAAGTGTTCCTCCGGCAAACGGGAGTTGCATAATCTCATAGTCATAGGAACATGTATAAGTCATGAAGAAAGCAATAGCAACATACTAAACGATCGGGTGCTAAGCTAGGGAAATGGGTCATGTCAATCAGATCATTCACTTAATGATGTGATCCCGTTAATCAAATAACAACTACTTGTTCATGGTTAGGAAACATAACCATCTTTGATTAACGAGCTAGTCAAGTAGAGGCACACTAGTGACACTTTGTTTGTCTATGTATTCACACATGTATTATGTTTCCGGTTAATACAATTCTAGCATGAATAATAAACATATATAATGATATAAGGAAATAAATAATAACTTTATTATTGCCTCTAGGGCATATTTCCTTCACGGGTGAGGGTGTCAAAATGTGTGCGTTGATGCATGTGTTACATGCGATCGTGCGAGGGACGGACGAATCGATATAGATGGTTGTTGTGTTACGGATGCTCCTCTCTCTCTCTCTCACACACACAAGTACAAATAGAAGACCGTTCTCTCATGTATACACAATGTATCGGCATCTGTCTATGTCTCCCTCATGCATGATCATTTGCACATTCACACCTCTCTATGTCTCTATCACACGCACACCGTCTCCACATTGCCCTTCCGCCACAACACACATATGGACACATACACACGTTCTCTCTCAGTCACACATACAAAATTAGTATTACAAAAAACTAGGGCGCACCTAAAACGTCCAAATCCAAATAAACACGAACTAGAGCTAAATTCAAATATATGGAAATATTGTAGCGTCAAGAACTTATCCAGGAAAAAAAGTTGAGTAATATTCAGGGATTGTTTTCGCACACACAAAAGGTTCGGTGGATGTCCTTCGAGTGCGACACGGTGACGCACCGTTCGATCAACCGCGCGGCCGCAATTCACGCGCTTGCACAGGATTCCATATCGTGGTTGTGGTAAATAATATAAGCGTTGCCTCAGTCTAATGTTTACGTGTACTAGTACGATTTTCTTTTAAGTTTGACCAACCCTATATAAAACTAAACTAAGCTCCCATGCACAGTCGTCAATATGTCGCCGCCGCCGTTGCGCATGCTGGTGCCCGCCTGCTCCGGCCAACCATTTCTCGCCCATCACCGCCGTGTCGCCGCCATCCCTGTGCCATGAAGCCGAAGGCTCGCGCGCTCACGTCGTCGGCAGTCCCTCCTCGTGATGCCGCCGCGCTGCCAAGCACGCGAGCAGCTGGTGGAGCTGCGTCTATGCACGCAGCGTATGAAGAGGAGGACGACCGCGTGCTCCAGCACACCAGCGAGGAGGAACTAGCGTGTCGTTGTGGTCTCCGCCCACGCGGAGGAGGCGCGCATGGTGGCTGTTGATGTCGCTTGAAGCTACGTCAGTTTTTTCCCCAATGAGGAAGGGATGATGCAGCACAATGGCGGTAGGTATTTCCCTCAGATATGAAACCAAGGTTATCGAACTAGTAGGAGAACCAAGCAACACAACATAAACAACCCCTGCACACAAATAACAACCACTCGCAACCCGACGTGTTAAAGGGGTTGTCAATCCTTTTGGGTAACGACGCCAGAAACAGTGTGTTGATGGGAGAGAGTTGTAAATATTGATAGATCAAACGCCAAATAAAATAAATTGCAGCAAGGTATTTTTGGGTTTTTTGGTTTAATAGATCTGAAAATAAAAGCAAATAAAAATAGATCGTGAAGGCAAATAATATGAGAAAGAGACCCGGGGGCCGTAGGTTTCGCTAGCGGCTTGTCTCGAGAAAAATAGCAAAGCGGTGGGTGAACAAAATACTGTTGGGCAATTGATAGAACCTCAAATAATTATGACGATATCCAGGCAATGATCATTACGTAGGCATCACGTCCAAGATTAGTAGACCGACTCCTCACTACTAGGGAAAAGCCTACACACAGAATCTTACCAGCAGCGCGCTTTAAAATCAGGCGCTGCTGCTAAGTAGCAGTAGCGCGGGTTTTTAAACCTCGCTACTACTAAGTTGATAGCAGTAGCGCTGGTTTTTAACCCTCGCTACTACTAAGCGGTCTCTACCGTGCCCCACGGGACATGCCATAGTAGTAGCGCAGGTTTTTAACCCTCACTACTACTAAGTTGATAGCAGTAGCGCTGGTTTTTACCCCTCGCTACTACTAAGCGGTCTCTACCGTGCCCCTGGGCCATGCCATAGTAGTAGCGAGGGTTATAAACCCGCGCTACTACTAAGTTTTTACCCCTCGCTACTACTAAGAGGTCTCAACCGTGCCCCTCCGGGACATGCCATAGTAGTAGCGAGGGGTAAAATCCCTCGCTACTACTAAAGGTCCCATTTTGAAACTCTACCCCCCCCCCCCCCCCCCGTGGATCGCTTTTTCGGTTTTGTAAAAAGCAAAAGAAAATGATAAAAACTTCAAAAATTAAAATCCTTCGAGATGTAGTTATATTACTACATCTACTAGTTAGGAAAATTTAAAAACTTAAATTTGGACATGTTTTGCAAAAAGTGTAGGGAAAATGTAAAACGGCTATAACTTTTGCATACAATGTTAGAAAAAAATAATAATATATCAAAATGTTTCAAAAATTAAAATCCTTCGAGATGTAGTTATGTTCTTACATCTACTAGTTAGGAAAATTTAAAAACTTAAATTTGGACATGTTTTGCAAAAAGTGTAGGGAAAATGTAAAACGGCTATAACTTTTGCATACGATGTCAGAAAAAAACGTATAATATATCAAAATGTTCAGCATGAAAATCCGCATACGATGGAGACTGCCTACGGCCTGTTTGCAAAATTTTAGAATCCTCAAATTCTAAAAGGAAAAAAGTTATGCTCAAATTTCAGTTTTTTTTAATTTTGGTCAAATCTGGTCAAACTGTGGTCAAACTACTTATTCAAGACGTATTAGTGTTACTAAATAATTATTCAAGAATATTAGTGTTACTAAATAATTATTTCAGTTTTTTGGAATTTTTGTCAAATCTGGTCAAACTGTGGTCAAACTTTGGTCAAAATGTGGTCAAACTCCTTATTCAAGAAATATTAGTGTTAATAAATAATTATTGTGGTTTAGAACAATAGTTTTAAACTCAAACAGCGAAATGTGTGACTTCATGCTCAAGCTAAACTCCTGAGGGTTAATAGGATTGACATCTTACTATTGTCAGGAAAACAACAAGTGCAGACTTGGAATCGAGGGAGAACAGAACCCGGAAGTTAAGCGTGCTCAGGCTGGAGTAGTAAGAGGATGGGTGACCGTCCGGGAAGTTAGATGATTTGGAATGATGAGGGGTGATTAGAGATTAAATTGAGCAGCGATGAGGGTGATTAGAGATTAGAGGTTAAAATAATTTAGAAATTTGAAAATTCAGGCAAAAAATTCGAAAAAAAAAAATTCTGCGGGTTAGTAGTAGCACGGGTTTTTACCCACGCTACTACTAACGGACGTAGTAGTAGCGCGGGTGCGCCCACGCTACTGCTATACGTTAGCTGTAGCGCCTTATTAGTAGCGCCGGCCCCTGCGCTGCTAATAGGCCCAAAACCCGCGCTGCTGCTAGGCTTTTCCCTAGTAGTGCCTGCGTGCATCTACTACTATTACTCTGCACATCGACCGCTATCCAGCATGCATCTAGTGTATTAAGTTCATGGAAAAACGGAGTAATGCAATAAGAACGATGACATGATGTAGACGAGATCCGTTTATCTATGGCGGTAGATATAGATCCCATCTTTTTATCCTTAGTAGCAACGATACATACGTGTCGGTTCCCTTTCTGTCACTGGGATCAAGCACCATAAGATCGAACCCACTACCGGGCACCTCTTCTCACTGCAAGATAAATAGATCAAGTTGGCAAAACAAAACCCAAATATCAGAGAAGAAATACGAGGCTATAAGAGATCATGCATAAAAGAGATCAAAGAAACTCAAATACTTTCATGGATATAAGAAAATAGATCTGATCATAAACTCAAAGTTCATCAATCCCAACAAACACACCGCAAAAGAGTTACATCATATGGATCTCCAAGAGACCATTGTATTGAGAATCAAGAGAGAGAGAGAGATGGAGCCATCTAGCTACTAACTACGGACTCGAAGGTCTACAAAGAACTACTCACGCATCATCGGAGAGGCACCAATGGAAATGGTGAACCCCTCTGTGATGGTGTCTAGATTGGATCTGGTGGTTCTAGACTCTGCGGTGGCTGGATGAATATTTTGTCGACTCCCCTAGGGTCTTGGGAATATTGGGGTATTTATAGAGCAAAGAGGCAGTCTGGGGGGCACCCAAGGTGGGCACAACCCACCAGGGTGCGCCTGGGCCTCCTGGCACGCCCTGGTGGGTTGTCCCCTCCTCGGGACTCCCCCCAGGTGCAACCAGGGCCCAACATCTTCCTTATGGTCCATAAATAATCTTCATAAAGTTTCGTGGTATTTGGACTCCGTTTGATATTGATTTTTCTATGATGTAAAAAACATGGGAAAAATAGCAACTTGCACTTGGCACTATGTCAATAGGTTAGTGCCAAAAAATGATATAAAATGATTATAAAACATCCAAGATTGATAATAAAATAGCATGGAACAATCAAAAATTGTAGATACGTTGGAGATGTATCAGCTGTTGCGGCGGAAGCTAGTCGCGCCCGCGCTGAGCTCGCAATCCAGGTGCGGACGCGGAATCTACCTTTGAGACCTTGAATGCCACGTGGATCCTGCAATCTGAAGGAGCAATTTGGGTCAGTCGACTCTTGTGAGCCGTTGGATGCAACATGGATGGCTAGAAGGGCTTCTCAGCCCGCCACACGCCTAACCGCATGCCGCCGCCGCCCAGCCCTCCCCTGAACCGCCTGCCATCGCAATGCTCCCCCACCCCTGCCATCCGTTTAACCCCGGGCACGATCCATTTTTTTCCGGTGAACTGCATTCAACACCCAACACTCATAAGATAGATCATGGGAACCCTGCCACCCAAATATAGATACTGGGGTAGCTTCTCTGTCGTCTTCTTCCTTCGCTCCATCAAACTTCTTTCACAAATTGACTGACCCAAATTATACTACTAGTACAAACATATTAAGTACAGTACGAACACGAAGATACGAGCAGTAGTACCAACTGCAAGAAGAACAGTACTAAGACATAGTACTAGTACTACTGTACGTACTAAAGAGTTCAAATAACGAGAAAGAACATAAAGTTCAAATAATGAGAAAGAACACAAACATAGTTCTGCTGGGGGCTCAACACAACACACCCCTGAAATAAAACTAAGCAACTAGTCCGCATGACACTGCAATAGAACCAGCATGAGCGACAACACTGCCACCTTACTCGGAGTCCGAGTCCTTGTCCTCGACTTCGTCCTTGTCCCTCTTCCTCTTCCCCGATGCTTCTTTGCTTGAACCAGACACTGGGCTCTGCTTCTTCATCCATCCCTTGTAGATACTTAAACAAAGGTAGGCATCCATTGCTGCGTACAGGATGTGATCAATCATGGCTGCTGCTAGGGTCAGCATTGAAGGCTGAGAGGAGGACACCAGGCTTGCCTTCTGGTGATCAAAGGGCTGGCCTACAACGAGGCCTATCTGACTCAGGACATCCTTGTCGTTCCTATAGTCTACAGTAACGAATTTCACTGTTTCATCCGTGAGGAAGTTCTTAAAATCCTGGCACTCAACGTCAGCATGGCATATGTGGTATACCAAGCACACGTTATGTACGCAAACCTGGATCACAACGGGCTTCTTCTTCTCTGCCTTCTTTAGAATCTTATCACTTTCCAGGACCGTGGTGTACTCAACATCTAGCCCAGCGACCCACTCATCCTTTGAACTTTTGAACATGCGTAGGAAGCAAGCAAGGCATGCTTCCACCGTCGCGGATCTACGAGTGTAGATGATGATGAACTCATCGCCAGTGATGGCTCTAACCTTGTACTCACCGCCGATCATGGATATTTGGGAGGCCATGGATTTTGGAGGCGGGTTAGGAGAAGTTGAACTGGTGTAATGTGAAAGGACGGACAACTGGGAGCGAACTGTTGTAAGGTAGAAGACGGGGACGACCAGACGAGTGGGGCGTGCGAACGGCGTGGGGTTGTTGGCTTGCCCGGTTGATAAATTGCTGCATGCCCCCAAAGAATTCTCGAGTACTATGCGGGACCCACTAGATGTCATGTCTACAAGACCCATATCGTAGGCCTGACGGTATAGCTTTTGCGCGTTCGCACGCCATGTCGGCGCATGGATGTAACTTCACTTAATTCCGTCAACCGTCGCGCCTCCCACGATATTCGCCTCCCTCGCGCGGTCGCGCCCTTTGAGACTTCGGACGACTATAAATGAGAATTTTTTTGCCTATTCCGCACGCATGATACTCCCTCTTGTCCTTTTTATTCCGCATAGGATTTATGTCAAGTCAAAGTTTGCAAAGTTTTTGACCAAATTTCTACTAAAAATATCAATATATACAATACCAAATATATATTTTATGAAACTATGTTTTATAATGAGTATACAAATATTGATTTGACATTGTGAATGTTGATACATTTTACTAGAAGTTTGGTCAAAGTAGAGGTACATTGACTTCAGACAAAACTTATATGCACAATGCAAACTAGTTCCTCCGTCCAGGTGCGTGACATGTCCTATCTAGTCATCACAACAAGGTTAGCTATTAGAGTACTACTACCTCCCTTCTAGTTTAAAGGGCTCGGTTCAAAATTTTCACCTACTCTTACCAAGACAAGATAGAGGCGGTGGAATAGTTTTTGTAGTGGTTTCTAGAGTCTGGACTCCATCTTCAGGAACCTTCGCCGCCGCCGGCAAGAATGCAAGGAGATGAACCAGAAAGGAAATGAGGCTAGAATGAGTAGTTCCGCATTTTATACAGTGGCAGAGGTGGGTAAATATCTGCTATACCTCCGGTGGCAAGTGATGTCTACTACACAACCTTCTTCTTCTAGACGTTGTTGGGCCTCCAAGTGCAGATGTTTGTAGGACAGTAGCAAATTTCCCTCAAGTGGATGACCTAAGGTTTATCAATCCGTAGGAGGCGTAGGATGAAGATGGTCTCTCTCAAGCAACCCTGCAACCAAATAACAAAGATTCTCTTGTGTCCCCAACACACCCAATACAATGGTAAATTGTATAGGTGCACTAGTTCGGCGAAGAGATGGTGATACAAGTGGTATATGGATGGTAGATATAGGTTTTTGTAATCTGAAAATATAAAAACAGCAAGGTAACTAATGATAAAAGTGAGCGTAAACGGTATTGCAATGTGTTGAAACAAGGCCTAGGGTTCATACTTTCACTAGTGCAAGTTCTCTCAACAATAATAATATAATTGGATCACATAACTATCCCTCAATATGCAACAAAGAGTCACTCCAAAGTCACTAATAGCGGAGAACGAACGAAGAAATTATGGTAGGGTACGAAACCACCTCAAAGTTATTCTTTCCAATCAATCCGTTGGGCTATTCATATAAGTGTCACAAACAGCCTAGAGTTCGTACTAGAATAACACCTTAAGACACAAATCAACCAAAACCCTAATGTCACCTAGATACTCCAATGTCACCTCAAGTATCCGCGGGTATGCTTATACGATATGCATCACACAATCTCAGATACATCTATTCAACCAACACATAGAACCTCAAAGAGTGCCTCAAAGTTTCTACCGGAGAATCACGATGAAAATGTGTGGCAACCCTATGCATAGGTTCATGGGCGGAACCCACAAGTTAATCACCAAAACATACATCAAGTGAATCACGTGGTATCCCATTGTCACCACAGATACGCACAGCAAGACATACATCAAGTGTTCTCAAATCTTTAAAGACTCAATCCGATAAGATAACTTCAAAGGGGAAACTCGATCCATTACAAGAGAGTAGAGGGGGGAAGAAACATCATAGGATCCAAATATAATAGCAAAGCTCGCGATACATCAAGATCGTATCACCTCAAGAACACGAGAGAGAGAGAGAGAGATCAAACACATAGCTACTGGTACATACCCTCAGCCCCGAGGGAGAAATACTCCCTCCTCGTCATGGAGAGTGCCGGGATGATGAATATGGCCACCGGAGAGGGATTCCCCCTCCAGCAGGGTGCCGGAACGGGTCTAGATTGGTTTTCGGTGGCTACAGAGGCTTCTGGCGGTGGAACTCTCGATCTATTGTGTTCCCTGATCGTTTTAGGGTATATGGATATATATAGGCGGAAGAAATACGTTAGGAGGGCCACGAGGGGCCCATGAGGGTGGAGGGCACGCCCCCTGCCTCGTGGCTTCCTCGTTGCTTCCCTTACGTGGACTCCAAGTCTCCCGGGTTGCTTCCCTTCCAAAAATAAGTTCCGTGAAGTTTCAGGTCAATTGGACTCCATTTGATTTTTCTTTTTTGCGATACTCTAAAACAAGGAAAAAAAACAAAAACTGGCACTGGGCTCTAGGTTAATAGGTTAGTCCCAAAAATCATATAAAATAGCATACAAATGCATATAAAACATCCAAGGTTGATAATATAATATCATGGAACAATCAAAAATTATAGATACGTTGGAGATGTATCAGCATCCCCAAGCTTAATTCCTCCTCCTCCTCGAGTAGTTAAATGATAAAAACAGAATTTTTGATGTGGAATTCTACCTAACATATTTCTCTAAGTAATTCTCTTCATTTTGGCATGAATGTTCAAATCCATAAGATTCAAGACAAAAGTTTAATATTGACATAAAAATAATAGTACTTCAAGCATACTAACTAAGCAATCATGTCTTCTCAAAATAACATGGCCAAAGAAAGCTATCCCTACAAAATCATATAGTCTGGCTATGCTCCATCTTCACCACACAAAATATTTAAATCATCCACACCCCCTATGACAAGCCAAGCAATTGTTTCATACTTTTGATGTTCTCAAACTTTTTCAATCTTCACGCAATACATGAGCGTGAGCCATGGATATAGCACTATAGGTGAAATAGAAGGGTGGTTGTGGAGAAGACAAAAAGGGAGAAGATAGTCTCACATCAACTAAGGCGTATCAACGGGCTATGGAGATGCCCATTAATGGATATCAATGTGAGTGAGTAGGGATTTCCATGCAACGGATGCACTAGAGCTATAAGTGTATGAAAGCTCAACAAAAGGAACTAAGTGGGTGTGCATCCAACTCGCTTGCTCACGAAGACCTAGGGAATTTTGAGGAAGCCCATCATTGGAATATACATGCCAAGTTATATAATGAAAGATTCCCACTAGTATATGAAAGTGACAACATAGGAGACTCTCTATCATGAAGATCATGGTGCTACTTTGAAGCACAAGTGTGGTGAAAGGATAGTAGCATTATCCCTTCTCTCTTTTTCTCTCATTTTTTTATTTGGGCCTTCTCTTTTTTTTATGGCCTCTTTTCTCTTTTTTTGGGCTTCTTTGGCCTCTTTTATTTATTTATTTATTTTCGTCCGGAGTCTCATCCTGACTTGTGGGGGAATCATAGTCTCCATCGTCCTTTCCTCACTGGGACAATGCTCTAATAATGATGATCATCACACTTTATTTACTTACAACTCAAGAATTACAACTCGATTCTTAGAACAAAATATGACTCTATATGAATGCCTCCGGTGGTGTACTGGGATGTGCAATGACTCATGAGTGACATGTATGAAAGAATTATGAATGGTGGCTTTGCCACAAATACAATGTCAACTACATGATCATGCAAAGCAATATGACAATGATGAAGCGTGTCATAATAAACGGAACGGTGGAAAGTTGCATGGCAATATATCTCGGAATGGCTATGGAAATGCCATAATAGGTAGGTATGGTGGCTGTTTTGAGGAAGTTATATGGTGGGTTTATGGTACCAGCGAAAGTTGCGCGGTACTAGAGAGGCTAGCAATGGTGGAAGGGTGAGAGTGCGTATAATCCATGGACTCAACATTAGTCATAAAGAACTCACATACTTATTGCAAAAATCTATTAGTTATCGAAACAAAGTACTACGTGCATGCTCCTAGGGGGATAGATTGGTAGGAAAAGACCATCGCTCGTCCCCGACCGCCACTCATAAGGAAGACAATCAATAAATAAATCATGCTCCGACTTCATCACATAACGGTTCACCATACGTGCATGCTACGGGAATCACAAACTTCAACACAAGTATTTCTCAAATTCACAACTACTCAACTAGCATGACTCTAATATCACCATCTTCATATCTCAAAACAATCATCAAGTATCAAACTTCACAAAGTATTCAATGCACTTTATATGGAAGTTTTTATTATATCCCTCTTGGATGCCCATCATATTAGGACTAAATTCATAACCAAAGCAAACTACCATGCTGTTTAGAGACTCTCAAAATGATATAAGTGAAGCATGAGAGTTCATCTATTTCTATAAAATAAAACCACCACTGTGCTCTAAAAGGATATAAGTGAAGCACTAGAGCAAATGACAAACTACTCCCAAAGATATAAGTGAAGATCAATGAGTAGTCGGATAATTATGCAACTATGTGAAGACTCTCTAACATTTAAGAATTTCAGATCTTGGTATTTTATTCAAACAGCAAGCAAAACTAAATAAAATAAAATGATGCTCCAAGCAAAACACATATCTTGTGGTGAATAAAAATATAGCTCCAAGTAAAGTTACCGATTAACGAAGACGAAAGAGGGGATGCCTTCCGGGGCATCCCCAAGCTTAGGCTCTTGGTTGTCCTTGAATATTACCTTGGGGTGCCTTGGGAATCCCCAAGATTAGGCTCTTGCCACTCCTTATTCCATAGTCCATCGAATCTTTACCCAAAACTTGAAGACTTCACAACACAAAACTTAAAACAGAAAATCTTGTGAGCCCCGTTAGCGAAAGAAAACAAAACACCACTTAAAGGTACTGTAATGAATTCATTATTTATTTATATTGGTGTTAAACCTACTGTATTCCAACTTATCTATGGTTTATAAACTCTTTTACTAGCCATAGATTCATCAAAATAAGTAAACAACACATGAAAACAGAATCTGTCAAAAACAGAACAGTCTGTAGTAATCTGTAACTAACGCAAACTTCTGGAACCCAAAAAATATAAAATAAATTGCTGGACGTGAGGAATTTATCTATTAATCATCTGAAAAAATAATTAACTAAATATCACTTTCCAAATAAAAATGGCAGCAATTCTCGTGAGCGCTAAAGTTTCTGTTTTTTACAGCATGATCAACAAGACTTTCCCCAAGTCTTCCCAACGGTTCTACTTGGCACAAACACTAATTAAAACATAAAAACTCAATCATAACAGAGGCTAGATAAATTATTTATTACTAAACAGGATAAAAAAAGTAAGGAACAAAAATAAAGTTGGGTTGCCTCCCAACAAGCGCTATCGTTTAACGCCCCTAGCTAGGCATGATGATTTCAATGATGCTCACATAAAAGATAAGAATTGTAACATAAAGAGAGCATCATGAAGAATATGACTAGCACATTTAAGTCTAACCCACTTCCTATGCATAGGAATTTTGTGAGCAAACAACTTGTGGGGACAACAATCAACTTGCATAGGAAGGTAAAACAAGCAACACTTCAAGATTTTCAACATGTAGAGAGGAAACTTGATATTATTGCAATTCCTACAAGCATATGTTCCTCCCGCATAATAATTTTCAGTAGCATCATGAATGAATTCAACATTATAACCAGCACATAAAGCATTCTTTTCATGATCTACAAGCATAGAAAATTTACTACTCTCCACATAAGCAAACTTCTTCTCATGAATAGTAGTGGGAGCAAACTCAACAAAATAACTATCATGTGAGGCATAATCCAATTGAAAACAAAAATCATGATGACAACTTTCATGGTTATCATTATTCTTTATAGCATACAAGTCATCACAATAATCATCATAGATAGCAACTTTGTTCTCATAATCAATTGGAACCTCTTCCGAAATAGTGGATTCATCACAAAATAAAGTCATGACCTCTCCAAATCCACTTTCATCAATATAATCATCATAAATAGGAGGCATGCTTTCATCATAATAGATTTTCTCATCAAAACTTGGGGGACAAAAAATATCATCTTCATCAAACATAGCTTCCCCAAGCTTGTGGCTTTGCATATCATTAGCATCATGGATATTCAAGGAATTCATACTAACAACATTGCAATCATGCTCATCATTCAAATACTTAGTGCCAAACATTCTAATGCATTCTTCTTATAGCACTTGAGCACAATTATCGGAATCCTTATTTTCATGAAAGATATTAAAAAGATGAAGCATATGAGGTACCCTCAATTCCATTTTTTATAATTTTCTTTTATAGACTAAACTAGTGATAAAACAAGAAACTAAAAGACTCGATTGCAAGATCTAAAGATATACCTTCAAGCACTCACCTCCCCGGCAACGGCGCCAGAAAAGAGCATGATGTCTACTACACAACCTTCTTCTTGTAGACGTTGTTGGGCCTCCAAGTGCAGAGGTTTGTAGGACAGTAGCAAATTTCCCTCAAGTGGATGACCTAAGGTTTAGCAATCCGTAGGAGGCGTAGGATGAAGATGGTCTCTCTCAAGCAACCCTGCAACCAAATAACAAAGATTCTCTTGTGTCCCCAACACACCCAATACAATGGTAAATTGTATAGATGCACTAGTTTGGCGAAGAGATGGTGATACAAGTGGTATATGGATGGTAGATATAGGTTTTTGTAATCTGAAAATATAAAAACAGCAAGGTAACTAATGATAAAAGTGAGCGTAAATGGTATTGCAATGTGTTGAAACAAGGCCTAGGGTTCATACTTTCACTAGTGCAAGTTCTCTCAACAATAATAATATAATTGGATCACATAACTATCCCTCAACATGCAACAAAGAGTCACTCCAAAGTCACTAATAGCGGAGGACGAACGAAGAGATTATGGTAGGGTATGAAACCACCTCAAAGTTATTCTTTCCAATCAATCCGTTGGGCTATTCCTATAAGTGTCACAATCAGCCCTAGAGTTCGTACTAGAATAACACCTTAAGAGACAAATCAACCAAAACCCTAATGTCACCTAGATACTCCAATGTCACCTCAAGTATCCGTGGGTATGATTATACGATATGCATCACACAATCTCAGATTCATCTATTCAACCAACACATAGAACCTCAAAGAGTGCCCCAAAGTTTCTACCGGAGAATCACGACGAAAACGTGTGCCAACCCCTATTCATAGGTTCATGGGCGGAACCCGCAAGTTGATCACCAAAACATACATCAAGTGAATCACGTGGTATCCCATTGTCACCACAGATACACACGGCAAGACATACATCAAGTGTTCTCAAATCTTTAAAGACTCAATCCGATAAGATAACTTCAAAGGGGAAACTCGATCCATTACAAGAGAGTATAGGGGGGAAGAAACATCATAGGATCCAAATATAAAAGCAAAGCTCGCGATACATCAAGATTGTATCACCTCAACAAAACAAGAGAGAGAGATCAAACACATAGCTACTGGTACATACCCTCATCCCCGAGGGAGAACTACTCCCTCCTCGTCATGGAGAGCACCGGGATGATGAAGATGGCCACCGGAGAGGGATTCCCCTCTGGCAAGGTGCCCGAACGGGTCTAGATTGGTTTTTGGTGGCTACGGAGGCTTCTGGCGGCGAAACTCTCGATCTATTGTGCTCCCCGATCGTTTTAGGGTATATGGATATATATAGGCGGAAGAAATACGTCAGGAGGGCCACAAGGGGCCCACGAGGGTGGAGGGCGCGCCCAGGGTGGGTGGGTGCGCCCCCTTGCCTCATGGCTTCCTCGTTGCTTCCCTTACGTGGAATCCAAGTCTCCCGGGTTGCTTCCCTTCCAAAAATAAGTTCCGTGAAGTTTCAGGTCAATTGGACTCCGTTTGATTTTCCTTTTCTGCGATACTCTAAAACAAGAAAAAAACAAAAATTGGCACTAGGGTCTAGGTTAATAGGTTAGTCCCTTCTACCTCTTGAGCACTGCGTTGGATTTCCCCGAAGAGGAAGGGATGATGCAGCAAAGTAGCGTAAGTATTTCCCTCAGTTTTTGAGAACCAAGGTATCAATCCAGTAGGAGGCTACGCATGAGTCCCTCATACCTACACAAAAACAATAGCTCAACGCAACCAACACGCTCAGGGGTTGTCAACCCCTTCACGGTCACTTATGAAAGTGAGATCTGATAGAGATGATAAATAATATTTTTGGTATTTTTGGTATAGAGATGCAAAGTAAAAAGTAAAAGCAAAGTAAAAGCAAAGCAATAATAAAGTGATGGAGATTGATATGATGAGGAAGAGACCCGAGGGCCATAGGTTTCGCTAGTGGCTTCTCTCAAGAGCATAAGTATTCTATGGTGGGTGAACAAATTACTGTTGAGCAATTGACAGAATTGATCATAGTTATGAGAATATCTCGGTATGATCATGTATATAGGCATCACGTCCGAGACAAGTAGACCGACTCCTGCTTGCATCTACTACTATTACTCCACTCATCGACCGCTATCCAGCATGCATCTAGAGTATTAAGTTAAAAATAGAGTAATGCCTTAAGCAAGATGACATGATGTAGAGGGATAGTTTCATGCAATATGATAAAAACCCCATCTTGTTATCCTCGATGGCAACGATACAATACGTGCCTTGCTACCCCTTCTGTCACTGGGAAAGGACACCGCAAGATTGAACCCAAAGCTAAGCACTTCTCCCATGGCAAGAAAGACCAATCTAGTAGGCCAAACCAAACTGATAATTCGAAGAGACTTGAAAAGATAACCAATCATACATAAAAGAATTCAGAGAAGATTCAAATATTATTCATAGATAGACTTGATCATAAACCCACAATTCATCGGTCTCAACAAAGACACCGCAAAAAGGAGATTACATCGAATAGATCTCCACGAGAGAGGGGGAAAACATTGTATTGAGATCCAAAAAGAGAGAAGAAGCCATCTAGCTACTAACTATGGACCCGTAGGTCTGAAGTAAACTACTCATACTTCATCGGAGGGGCTTGGATGCTGATGTAGAAGCCCTCCGTGATCGATGCCTCCTCCGGCGGAGCTCCGAACAGGCCCAAAGATGGGATCTCGTGGATATAGAAAGTTGTGGCGGTGGAATTAGGTTTTTGGCTCTGTCCCCGATCGTTCGGGGGTACGTAGGTATATATAGGAAGAAGAAGTACGTCAGTGGAGCTTCGAGGGGCCCATGAGGTAGGGGCGCGCCCTAGGGGGGCCCCTCCACCCTCGTGACCGCCTCGTGGCTTTCTTGACGGAGGGTCCAAGTCTCCTGGATCTTATCTGATGAGAAAATCACGTTTCCGAAGGTTTCATTCCATTTGGACTCCATTTGATATTCCTTTTCTTTGAAACCCTAAAACAAGCAAAAAATAGCAATTCTGGGTTGGGCCTCCGGTTAATAGGTTTGTCCCAAAAATAATATAAAAGTGGATAATAAAGCCCAAGAATGTCTAAAACAATAGATAATATAGCATGGAGCAATCAAAAATTATAGATACGTTGGAGACGTATCAAGCATCCCCAAGCTTAATTCCTGCTCGTCCTCGAGTAGGTAAATGATAAAAACATAATTTTTGATGCGGAGTGCTACTTGGCATAATTTTAATGTAATTCTTCTTAATTGTGGTACGAATATTCAGATCTGAAAGATTCAAGACAAAAGTTCATATTGACATAAAAATGGTAATACTTCAAGCATACTAACTAAGCAATTATGTCTTCTCAAAATAACATGGCCAAAGAAAGTTCATCCCTACAAAATCATATAGTTTAGTCATGTTTCATTTTCGTCACACAAGAATGCTCTCATCATGCACAACCCCAATGACAAGCCAAGCAATTGTTTCATACTTTAGTAATCTCAAACCTATAAACTTTCACGCAATATATGAGCGCGAGCCATGGACATAGCACTATGGGTGGAATATAATATAATGAGGGGGGTTATGTGGAGAAGACAAAAAAGGAGAAAGTCTCACATCAACGAGGCTAATCAATGGACTATGGAGATGCCCACCGATTGATGTTAATGCAAGGAGTACGGATTGCCATGCAACGGATACACTTGAGCTATAAATGTATGAAAGCTCAACAAAAGAAACTAGTGGGTGTGCATCCAACTTGCTTGCTCACGAAGACCTAGGGCACTTGAGGAGGCCCATTGTTGGAATATACAAGCCAAGTTCTATAATGAAAAATTCCCACTAGTAAATGGAAGTGATAACATGAGAGACTCTCTACTATGAAGATCATGGTGCTACTTTGAAGCACAAGTGTGGTAAAAGGATAGTAACATTGTCCCTTCTCTCTTTTTCTCTCATTTTTTTCGGCCTTTCTTTTTTTATGGCCTTTCTCTTTTTTTGGGCCTTCTCCTTTTTGGGGCCTTCTATTTTTTATGGCCTTTCTTTTTTTAATTTATTCCTCACTTGGGACAATGCTCTAATAATGATGATCATCACACTTCTATTTATTTACAACTCGATACTAGAACAAAGATGACTCTATATGAATGCCAAGAGTGACATGTATGAAAGAATTATGAATGGTGGCTTTGCCACAAATACTATGTCAACTACATGATCATGCTAAGCAATATGACAATGATGAATGTGTCATGATGAACGGAATGATGGAAATTTGCATGGCAATATATCTCGGAATGGCTATGGAAATGCCATAATTGGTAGGTATGGTGGCTGTTTTGAGGAAGATATAAGGAGGTTTATGTGTGAAAGAGCGTATCATATCACGGGGTTTGGATGCACCGGCGAAGTTTGCGCCAACTCTCAATGTGAGAAAGGGCAATGCACGGTACCGAAGAGGCTAGCAAGGATGGAAGGGTGAGAGTGCGTATAATCCATGGACTCAACATTAGTCATAAAGAACTCACATACTTATTGCAAAAATCTACAAGTCATCAAAAACCTCGTCACTACGTGCATGCTCCTAGGGGGATAGATTGGTAGGAAAAGACCATCGCTCGTCCCCGACCGCCACTCATAAGGAAGACAATCAAATAACACCTCATGTTTTAAATTTGTTGCATAACGTTTACCATACGTGCATGCTACGGGACTTGCAAACTTCAACACAAGTATTTCTCAATTTCACAACTACTCAACTAGCATGACTTTGATATTATTACCTCCATATCTCAAAACAATCATCAATCATCAAACTTTTCTTAGTATTCAACACACTCATACGAAAGTTTTATTATTATTCTTGCATACCAAGCATACTAGGATTTTAAGCAAATTATCATGCTATTAAGAATCTCAAAATAATCTAAGTGAAGCATGACAGATCAATAGTTTCCATAAAACAAATCCACCACCGTGCTCTAAAAGATATAAGTGAAGCACTAGAGCAAAACTATAAAGCTCAAAAGATATAAGTGAAGCACATAGAGTATTCTATCAAATTCCAAATCATGTATGGCTCTCTCAAACGGTGTGTACAGCAAGGATGATTGTGGTAGACTAACAAGCAAAGACTCAAATCATAAAAGACGCTCCAAGCAAAAAACATATCATGTGGTGAATAAAAATATAGCTCCAAGTAAAGTTACCGATAGAAGTAGACGAAAGAGGGGATGCCTTCCGGGGCATCCCCAAGCTTTGGCTTTTAGGTGTCCTTAGATTATCTTTGGGGTTCCATGGGCATCCCCAAGCTTAGGCTCTTGCCACTCCTTGTTCCATAATCCATCAAATCTTTACCCAAAACTTGAAAAGTTCACAACACAAAACTTAAAGTAGAAAATCTTGTGAGCTCCGTTAGCGAAAGAAAACAAAAGACCACTTTAAGGTACTGTAATGAACTCATTATTTATTTATATTGGTGTTAAACCTACTGTATTCCAACTTATCTATGGATTATAAACTATTTTACTAGCCATAGATTCATCAAAATAAGCAAACAACACACGAAAAACAGAATCTGTCAAAAACAGAACAGTCTGTAGTAATCTGTAGCTAGCGCAAGATCTGGAACCCAAAAAATTCTAAAATAAATTGCTGGACGTGAGGAATTTATATATTAATCATCTGCAAAAATAACTAACTAAATATCACTTTGCAAATAAAAATGACAGCAGTTCTCGTGAGCGCTAAAGTTTCTGTTTTTTACAGCAAGTTCAACAAGACTTTCCCCAAGTCCTCCCAGCGGTTCTACTTGGCACAAACACTAATTAAACACAAAAAACACAACCAAAACATAGACTAAATAATTTATTTATTACTAAACAGGAGCAAAAAGAAAGGAATAAAAATAAAATTGGGTTGCCTCCCAACAAGCGCTATCGTTTAACGCCCCTAGCTAGGCATAACAAGCAAGAATAGATCTAGGTATTGCCATCTTTGCTTTTCAATTTTTTAGCGGAATCAAGCTCAAATCTGGGAGGTTCTTTATGTTTTCCTTCATATTCTGAAATTTTTAGATCTAAAGAATCGAACCGCTTATTACAAAGGGTAATCAACATATTCATGCATTGAATATTTCCACTAATGTTCTTAAGAGGTTCAAGAGATTTCTGCAAGATTTTAGTAACTTCACAAATTTTTTCAAAAACTTGTGTCTCTTCCTGAGTAGGATGAGGCCCCTTTTGTTGAGGTAGTGTTCCCGCTATACCTTCTATGATTTCAAGTGCAATATGGGGATCAATTTCAATAAAATTGCCTTTGGCAACGCAATCTAAGAGTTGTCTATGAGACATATTTAATCCAACATAAAAATTGCGAAGCAAAATTCTCAGATTTATTTCAGAGGTACAATTACGATGAGATTACATTATTCTCAACCAGGCATCTTTTAGGTTTTCTCCTAACCTTTGTTTAAAGTGAAAGATTTCGAACTCAGGGGTCAACGGAGAAGATAAGGGACTAGTCATAACGACAAGCAAACAAACTAACACACAAGCAAACAAAAAGCAAATGGGCAAAAGAGGAAAATAGACAAAGAGAGGGAAGATAGAGAGAGAGGGTGAATAAAACGGCAAGGGTGAAGTGGGGGAGAGGAAAACGAGAGGCAAATGGCAAATAATGTAATGCGGGAGATAGGGATTATGATGGGTACTTGGTATGTTGACTTTTGCGTAGACTCCCCGGCAACGGCGCCAAAAATGGCTCGTTGACGGGAGATAAAATTTTAACTTGACTTTGCATGAGCCTCCCCGGCAACGGCGCCAGAAATTCTTCTTGCTACCTCATGAGCACTGCGTTGGATTTCCCCGAAGAGGAAGGGATGATGTAGCAAAGTAGCGTAAGTATTTCCCTCAGTTTTTGAGAACCAAGGTATCAATCCAGTAGGAGGCTACGCGCGAGTCCCTCGTACCTACACAAAAACAATAGCTCAACGCAACCAACGCGCTTAGGGGTTGTCAATCCCTTCACGGTCACTTACGAAAGTGAGATCTGATAGAGATGATAAATAATATTTTTGGTATTTTTGGTATAGAGATGCAAAGTAAAACGTAAAAGCAAACTAAAAGCAAAGCAATAATAAAGTGATGAAGATTGATATGATGAGAAAGAGACCCGGGGGCCATAGGTTTCACTAGTGGCTTCTCTCAAGAGCATAAGTATTCTATGGTGGGTGAACAAATTACTGTTGAGCAATTGACAGAATTGAGCATAGTTATGAGAATATCTAGGTGTGATCATGTATATAGGCATCACGTCCGAGATAAGTAGACCGACTCCTGCCTGCATCTACTACTATTACTCCACTCATCGACCGCTATCCAGCATGCATCTAGTGTATTAAGTTAAAAACATAGTAACGCCTTAAGCAAGATGACATGATGTAGAGGGATAGTTTCATGCAATATGATAAAAAAACCCATCTTGTTATCCTCGATGGCAACGATACAATATGTGCCTTGCTGCCCCTTCTGTCACTGGGAAAGGACACCGCAAGATCGAACCCAAAGCTAAGCACTTCTCCCATGGCAAGAACAACCAATCTAGTAGGCCAAACCAAACTGATAATTCGAAGAGACTTGCAAAGATAACCAATCATACATAAAAGAATTCATAGAAGATTCAAATATTATTCATAGATAGACTTGATCATAAACCCACAATTCATCGATCTCAACAAACACACTGTAAAAAGAAGATTACATCGAATAGATCTCCACGAGAGAGGGGGAGACCATTGTATTGAGATCCAAGAAGAGAGAAGATGCCATCTAGCTACTAACTATGGACCCGTAGGTCTGAAGTAAACTACTCACACTTCATCGGAGGGGCTTGGATGATGATGTAGAAGCCCTCCGTGATCGATGCCCCCTCCGGGCTCCGGAACAGGCCCCAAGATGGGATCTCGTGGATACAGAAAGTTGCGGCGGTGGAATTAGGTTTTTGGCTCCGTCCCCGATCGTTTGGGGGTATGTAGGTATATATAGGAGGAAGAAGTACGTCAGTGGAGCTTCGAGGGGCCCACGAGGCAAGGGGCGCGCCCTCCACCCTCGTGACCGCCTCGTGGCTTTCTTGACGGAGGGTCCAAGTCTCCTGGATCTTATCTGATGAGAAAATCACGTTTCCGAAGGTTTCATTCCGTTTGGACTCCGTTTGATATTCCTTTTCTTCGAAACCCTAAAACAGGCAAAAAACAACAATTCTGGGCTGGGCCTCCAGTTAATAAGTTAGTCCCAAAAATAATATAGAAGTGGATAATAAAGCCCAATAATGTCTAAAACAGTAGATAATATAGCATGGAGCAATCAAAAATTATAGATACGTTGGAGACGTATCAGTCCCAAAAATCATATAAAATAGCATATAAATGCATATAAAACATCCAAGGTTGATAATATAATAGCATGGAACAATCAAAAATTATAGATACGTTGGAGACGTATCAGCAAGGCCATGTCTCTATGCACACACATCTCAGCCAATGGTTCCAAGTAGATCGAATGGCTCACGTTGTCCAAAGGCAGACACACCATCACCACCAACTGAGATTTTTATAGGAGTAAATAAATATATAGAGTAGAAAATAGAGATAATAGTCGAGATAGAGAGTAGAGTTTAGTCAATATTCTCTTTAGGCTACTCATAGTAGAAAGTATCATATACTAATATCATGTGCATGATACTAGTGTATGATATGGGACTACCTTTATAGTGCCATGTATGACACAAACTAGCATAGTATTTAACATGATACAGTATCTACCTATGTTACTCTAACCCCCCTCTCTTCTTTAATTCTTTGTCACATCAGCATGTTTGCTATTCCTGTGTGCATGATACCAACTAGTAAGATACCACATTAGCACCACTATGGCCAGCCTTAATCATCGCATCCAATAATTTAGTGCACCTTGAAATCTGAACGCCCGCTTGACTTTCCTTCTCCCTCCGGCAGTCCCACCACTCCACCCCGTGTGGAAAAAATCTGCATGCATGAATCTCCTCCCCTGCGCTCGTCCAATCCGTTGTGACTAGCAATATTTCCACCCCTTCCCTCCCCCGTAATTTACTCCAACAAATATGCACATGTAACTGTTACGTTAATCACACAACATATCTTACGGGGCACTGCTTTAGTTACTTAACTGCAGGTGCATTGGGTCACTGACATGTGGGCCCAACAGGCGTCTGGCCCACATATCAGTGACACAACTGGACCTACAATTAAGTCAATGCAGCTCAGTCCATATCTTACGTAGGTGTGCCATTGCTCTCTATAGATACTGTGCCTCCCACGGCATTCGGAAGAGCGCTCACGTTCATTGCTATCTCCTCCTCCTCGCTCTCACGTCGACCACCATGGCATCGCCCCTCCCAAGCCCTAGGCGCCCCTCGCTGCATCGCGCGGACGGTCACGCATCGCCGGTCCGTTCCTCACCGCCACTAGTCGAGGAGGACGCGTCGGCATTCCGCTCCCCGCCACGACGCGTCGAGGTGGATGCGTCGGCACTCCCAATCTCGCCAGCACGCGCATCGGAGGACGCGTCGGCTCCCCGCTACGAGGAGAACGCCGCGCCGCCCGCCGAGCCACCCCCTAGCCTTGAGGAGCTTTGGAAAGAAATGCATGTCGCCTTGTGGGAGGCTTTGCCTCCGGCAGAGCGCGCCAAAATAGAGGCAAAGAAGAAGGCCGAGGAGGAGAAGAGCGCCGCGGGGCAAGCTGCCTGGCAGGCCTATGTCGCGTCTGAGAGAGTCAGGCAAATGGCTCTTTGGCAGAAGGCTCGTGCGAGGGCCGTGAGGGTGGTGGAGGACGCCCGTGCCAAAGCCCAGAGTGCAGTCGGGCCCGAGCGCCTCATCTACGCTTGGCGGTACGTGGACCGAGTGCAAGCTTCCAGCAAGGAGGAGTACCTGTTGGCGCCGGATCACCACACCGGTGAGATCGTGCTCGCCCACCGGCAAGCCACCAATCAGGACCTCGCGAGCTGCGAGGCTGAGGAAGAGGCTTTGTGTCAGCGCGCTGGGAAATGGCCGCGCACCAGGGCACTCGTGGCGCGCCGCAAGCGCTCTTGCGAGCGTCGTGGCTTTTAGTAGGAGTATAATTTAGTTTCGTAAGGCGATCTCATTAGTTTTGGGACGCAAATGATAAATCCCGAACATTCGGGAATTATTAGCGTCCTTAATAAGTATGTAAAAGGGAAAGTTTGGAAACCTTGTGTATCCGTACGCATTTTGTAAGTACGTGCATATAGCACAAACTTTACTGTATACTATCGCACTGCACGTCTCTCTATATATATGCTTGCAGACGGTGCTACTCCCTCTGTCCAGGTGAATAAGTCATCTTTGGTTGTGCACCGTGACCAAGAAGGAGGGAAGACTTATACACCTAGACAGAGGGAGTACTACTATTACTTATGTACGTGCAAATGCACGTTTTAACATTACGATGCGGTTTTTGTAAAAGTAGAAAAAAAACACTAGTCAAGCTTGTGAAACAATTCAATTCAAAACAAATGCAAAAATGCTCGTTTGATTGTTTACTTTTAGCTTCCTTCTCTGTGGTTATTTCTCTGTTGTACTTTGTACGGAGTATCTCACTGGTCGGAAAGGCATGCAAATTCCCAAACCGCTTCCTACACCCTTTATCGAAATTTTTGCCTAACAAGTTGTGCCATGCAATTGGAATTCCAACTTGAGTACTACTACTAGTAGGAGTACCAGGGGCCAGTTCTTTTAGGCTTCTAGATTAGTAATCCCATAACTACTACCTCTGTCCTGGTTTATTGGTCCCCATTGTAATCTGTGTCAAATTTTGATCATAAATTTAACTAATGAAAAGTTTGTGCATGTCACATGCACTAACATTTTATTAGTTAAATCTTTGGTCAAAATTTAGCACAAATTACAATGGTGAAAAATAAACCAGGACAGAGGTACTAGTAGTTTAGAAGCCCAAATAAATGAGTGAGGCGCCTAAATGTTACTCTCCACTGTGACTAGTCTTATGGGAAAAGTTGGGGAAGTGACGGCTTATTTTCTAAGCCGCCAAAAGAACTAGCCCTATGAGTAGTAGCTAGGGATACTAGGAGTAGTAGCTAGGGATCGAGTGTGCGAGATGAACCGGAGAAAGTAAATGCAAAGAGATGAAATGCAAAAAAGACGGAGGGATGTGATGGTTGCTTGTCCGTTTATTTTACCAGGCCACTTATTACTGGGAGTGGTTGGGGTTTGTGATATGACGGCTTTACTGCCACGCCACGAGCGGGGTGAGACTCCCGTGCAGCGCCGCCCTCTACACTAGTACTACATCGGTCATGGTTTATTAGTCCCCCATTGAATTTGACTGAAGATTTAACTGACAAAATGTTAGTGCGTGTCAACAAAAACTATATCACTGGATTCGTATTTGAACAGAGTTTTCAATGATATAATTTTAGGTGACATGCATCAGGATCTATCGTACTATATATAATGTTAGTTCAATTTTTGGTCGTACTAATCTATAGTAAGGTGCCCATGTGTTGCACGGAACAGTGAAATCCATTGATCGGGGAGTTGTTTATTTTGACAAAGGATGTGGGGGTCATCTCATGTGTAATATGTATCGATAGGTTTCTTCGGATATTATTTCTTCTCTAGCGCTCACAAACATCCGGGTGAAATAGATAAAAAATATCTTTTGCAAACAAAAGCGTTCAACTGTTCACCTGCATCCAAAACTTGTGAAGAAATAACACATTGTACTTTGCAAGAAATGATCTTTAAGAATTAGTTTTTGAGTATCAATTGTTATACATGTTGGCTACAGATGACATGGCACTTTCTTATTGTCAATAGTTGGCTATACTATTAAGTAGTAACCATGCCCTTATACACTTAGACGGAGGGATTAAATCAGGATGACTTGGAAGGGGCAGCGGACATGTAAGAAATGGTTCATCATAAGTCTTTCACCGGTATTGTAATTCATGCATGGAAGATTCTAGACTAAACCATAAATGGATACAATTTTATTCATGCACAAGATCATGCATGGAAGTCTCCACATGCTTAGACAGCGTATTATATTGAGCGAAGACTAATGATAAACATTTAACTTGGTAATGCAAATGTCCAGGTGAACCTCCTTGGAGTCCCCGTGCACCAGTTGGTGGGGAAATCATGCCATGCGTCTTCCATGTCCACATCGGTGGGAAGGTCCCAGCTCGGCACAGTCCTAGTCAGCTTCATGTAGCCACTGTCGCCACCCACGTACCTCTGAGGGGTAGTAACAGTGAGCACGCACACGTACATCGGCCTCGTGTCAGTGTCAGTGCTAGCGGCGTCGCCCCTGATGCACACTACAGAGACAGGGCGGCAGCCTGCGCGGGCCTTGTCGGTGCCCACGATCAAGAGGAAGACGCTACCGTCCTCCTCCGAGACTAGCAGGACGCGGTGATCCTCCAGCGACTCTGGCACGGTGAACGGGTAGCACGTCTCATACTTGATGTTCTCCGCCAAGGGCCAGTAGTGGTCGCCGCATGCCTGCGTGAGGTGATGCACAATGTCCGCCGGCGAGCCCCAAAATGGCATCGGGCACTCATAGCAGTAGACGAAGGGCTCCTTGGAGGCATCGACCAGGCCGTCCATGAAACGGGAGTGGCTGTAGGGGACGTTGCGCCAGTTGGATATATGAGCAAGTTACTAGGAGATTTAGTCCGAATAAGCACAAAATAAATCATGACGTCCATAACAGAGATCAAACTAATCATGTGGACTAGCATAGTAGATGAACAGATCGAATCTAGGACACAGACTAGAAACATGAATTCTACCACGATTTTGAATATGAAGGACAGAAACACATACAGTGCAATGGGAGCAGCGCCGTTGGCGTTGAGGAAGAGGTTGCTGAGGTCGGGGAAGAAGTCGTCGCCGGTGAAGTTGTTGCTGCCAGCGGTCATGAGAGTGCGCTCCCCAAATTTCAACAGCGCCCACCGAATGGAGTGCGGGAGGGGGTGGTTGTAGGGGACGTTGCGGCCGCCGAATGGAGCGCAGGAGTAGCACACGAAGCAGTAGATTGTGCTCCTCCCTGGTATCTATCTCTACTCTTATCTCTATCTCTACTAATCTTCTTTGTTTTTTATAATATACTAGTAGTAGATGTCAAATCGAATAGTACTACGCCGTCCGCTGCACGCCTGGCTGAACACGCCTCCTCGCCTCCATCAAACGCCTCCGTTAAACCCGCATGCAAACCGAGAAACCTACTCCGGCCCACGGGAGGAAATTTGCCGGTTGCCGTTGGAGAATAATAGAGTCATGTCCAATCCATTTGAGTTAATTGCGTGTATGATTCTCCCTCTGTAAAAAGTTAATTGCATCCTTAATCTTGTATTCTAAGTACTGTGTGGGTTCCACTGTCAGTACAGTGTACATGACTTGTAGGCTGGCTACAGATTCGTACATAAAGTTAAAAAGAAACAAATCCATCCTTAATCTTGTATTCTAAGTACTCTCTGGATTCCACTGCCAGTACAGTAGTGAAATAAGTATATATTAAAAAATATAAAAAGCTAAAGTTTAGGACAGAATTCGAACTCAGGCCATCGCGCTGCAAGCATCCGGCCCGGACCAGTACACCAGGTGTTCGTTGCAGACGATGCAAGAGATAAACCTTTATAACAATGAGCCCGTCCGTTGCAACAGATCGAAAGTAGAATAATAATATTCACAAATCTGAAAGAAAACAGTTTAGTTTTGATATACATATCACTAAAATATCTTATGTTTCACTCCAAATATATTCTTTGGGCTGTTTTGAAGAAGTAAGGGAGGAATGTGGTTGGTTTCAAGATACTAAGGGGTTTTGTGTAAACTGGAGAAGAGAAGTGAGAATTGTTGCAAAAGGCCACAACTTACATCACAGCCGTTAGATGCAGATCTAATGGTTAGAAATGGCAGATGGCAGACACACCATCATCACCAACGAAGTCTTTTATAGGAGTAGGAGTAAAGAAAAAACTGAGTTGGTGATGACGGTGGCCTGCCATCTTATAATATAGACCGTCCGATCTATATCTCACGGATAGAAAGCAAACTATGACAATTTTGCAAAAGATACCCGCACCTCTCTCCACATTTATAGATAAGGCCTTGCCTCGTTCATCCTTATCTCCCACAACCTCATTGTTGAGCAATTAAAAAAGGAAGTCTCTGGAACAATCTGGCATGGTGGCCGCTGCCGGCGCCATCCATCCCCATGCCTCTGCCCAGTCCGACCACTAGTCACCACCACGCCCCACTGCTCCTCACCTTATCTATCATCTTTCTCGAGATGTCATTTTTTTGATGAAATGGTCGAGATACCATTTTCTGATAAAATTCTCGAGATATCATTAGTTTTTACATATGGGATTACTCCTGCATGGGTCAATCACAATAGGTGTTTTGTAAAAAATCCATCTTGATGTTCCGTGCAATGCACGGGAATCTTGCTAATTTTTTGCATATAATTCCAAACACCACGTAGACACGGTCTTTGACCATTTTACAACTATGTTAGTATCATTGTTAGTGGTCAGCCAGTGCAAGTTATAGCCCCAGGTGTTTTAACCCTTTTTAGTAATGATATCTAGCGATTGTTCGCCACGAGCTCAATCCTGGCGAATCCCATGTAACCGTCAGATTTCCATCCGACGATGGCCTGTTTTTAAGCCATAGTATTTGACAAAACCGCCACCCTTACACACGTATTGTAACTGCGTCGCGGGCGTTTGCAACTGCCATGTCTCCCAGCGAACGTTTGCTTGGGATTGGAGTTAGCAGTGATGGCGGTTCATAGTCGTTCCACGCTCGGGCATTGAAGTTTGTAACTATTTTAGATTAGAATATACTACTCCTCCGGTGCTAGTAGTAGAGCAGAGTCCTACTCTACTACTACTCTACTCAAGCAAGTTAGGGCATAGTAGTAGGTACTGTAGGGAGTACCAGTACTGTGATCATTCAAGCAAGTTGTCTGGCATCGATATGACCCTACGCTGCTGATATGTGTCTCGTAAGTCAAGCCGCGTGTTGTAGTCATCATCACCTATCCACTTCCCGCAACACATATTCGCTTCTCCATCTTTGTCCGCACATAATCTTGTATAACCTTCCATCCCTGCTAAGGGGCCTCCCCCTCGTCCGAAACCCAAGCACTAACAATGGTAGAACCAAGCAGCGTCCACCGAAAGAGTGGCTGGAATTCACTCCCCACAGAGGTAATCAAGCTCATTGTTTCGCGTGTGGACAATCTCATTATCATGTTGCTCGCCGCGTGCTCGTCAGGGCTGTACCGTTTACTCAAAGCCCTCAGGCTGGAGCTTCTTAAGCTAGCTCCTTGCTTGCTGATGCTGCCTGATCTTCAGAAACGGCATGTCACGTAGCATAACGATCGTAGGGTGGCGAGCACTAACCCCCTTGACTATGATCCGATCCCCGACACTATCAACTACATTAACGGTATGTACTGGGTCGGCATGAACATGTCTTGGATGGTGCTCGTCGACGGTTGCGGCGGCTGGATGCTCCTGGAGGTCTACACCTGGCGATTGATCCCCCTTCCTTCAATTAACACTGCACTGCTTTGGCACCGTGGCCCAGAATACTCGGAATCTTATAGTAGCCAACATGATACCAAGTTTGATTTGCTCAAGGTTGTAATCTGCCAAGTGCCCATAAGATCTGCGAATTATAAAGACTTCAGGCTAACTGTGTTCTTCAACCGCGGCCTCGCCTATCTGACAGGTCACTGCAGTAAGTGGATAAATCTGCACGTCCATCGCAGGATCATACATCCTCCACGGTTCTCTGATGCCATTGAACACAAGGGCTTCATTTACGCTGTCGACTCCCTCTATGGCTGGACGTATTGCTTGCCTACTCCATACATCGCTACAAACGGCTGTTACAGCAGTATGTTACTTTCCTATGATATCATGATGGTTTTCTTATATTACTATCAACATTTATTGAAAAAATATTCATGCTCATAACATGATGTTCTTAAGATTGACTACATTAAGAGCCCTTTTTTATTTGACTCCAACTTGGTATGATGTTGTAGGCCGCCTGGTGTCCCTACCCTTACTAATCCCAGAACCTTTCAAAGAAAAGCGGCATGGCAGTTGCAGGTGGTTCCTGGCTCGATCAGACGACGACGAACGATTAATGATCGTTCGCACGTACCAGACGTGTTGTTTCGCGGAATACAATCACAGTCACTGCAAGGTCTTTGAGGAGGATCACAGCTTCTCTGGGCCTTCAGGAATTTTTGACTGGAGGCTGGTAAGTAGCCTTGGTACACGCTCTCTGTTTCTCGGATTGAATTATCCGATTAACCAGGAGATAACCAACGGAAAGGATCATGATGGCAGTGCGGTTTCATTCATCAGGCAAAACTGTCTGTACACAGCATACCATGCATCTCTGCATGCACCATACCCTGATATGTGCCGCCATGCTCTGCAGCCCAAAGTAGGAGAGAGGGTCGCAAGTATCAGACTTCGACCTATTGGCTGGAGTTTCCCCCGTCGGGCATCCATCTGGTTCAAGCCGTCAGCCAATCTCCACAGCTTAATAAATAGTAACGTCTAAGTGAGCTAGTTAGTTAGATGCGTACACTTGGTGTTGTAGGATCTTTATTTAGTTTGATGCATAGCCCTTTTGTAATGATGGCTGATGTTTGGTTTGGAAGAGAGAGTTGCGTCTTTACTCTTCTGGCCTGCTTACTACTTCTGTTGCACCCCCAGCCCTGGTTGTTGTTGCTGCCATTTTCAATATACAATTAGTAGCATATTTCGTCTGTTGGTTGAATAAATGTGTTGTTAGAATGGCAAACACAATGTTTTGGAAGTCGTTGCACAGTCCGGTCCTTTAGTTTTTTAGGGAAACGGTCCGATCCTTTAGTGCCCCGTACCGTACGTAGCACATACTATTTTTGGTACGGAATACATTTTCCACTTGTTGATAACATCCAGCCCACTGATGAAGGCCCAATAGAGGAGCCCATAATTAACTAGAAGGGAGGCTCTCACATGAATCCCGACCACAAGCAAGGGCCTCTTTTACTACTCAGATGCACCCCTCATTTTTTACTCTAATCCACCCTGCTGATATCTGGGACCCACATCATTTTCAATGTATAGTCAATTAACAACAGAATTGCACAACTTTTTTTGAGTAGTAATTTAGAGGAGCGGGCTATAAACTGGGATGTGCGGTCTCTATGGCCCGTCTAACAACATGACCAGCCCAGCAGTTTTTTCTTTGGGAAAATAGGTAGCCCAGTATTACTTTTTGAAGAATACCGAAGCTACGCCTATTTGTTTCATCTGACTTACTGGGCTGCAAATCTTTCAAGATGAGGAGGGATGCATTTCGGCCTGGCCAAAGAGTATGGTCAGTGTCTGTTAAAAGTAATATATAAGGGGTTGAAAATTCCCAAAAAAATAGCAAATAGGAAATTAGTTTCTTTTTTTGTTTTTGTTCTTCACTTATATTTCATATTTCATTGGATTTTAACATGACATAGTACTATTTTATTTTTAAATTTATTTTAGTATGGCTACTAATTTTTGGATTAATAATATTTTGTTCCTTAGCAAAAATTTGCGAATTTTCAAAATTTCGCACATATTTAGTTCAATTTTTTAACCCTGATACTGACCAGAAAATGGGCAGCAATTCTAAAAATGGAAAATGGGCTGCAATAAATTCCATATGAATTAGAAAATGAGTAAAAATTATAAAAAATAATAGCAAATGGGTTGTACATGTCATGGATTTCGAGGCTGACTTGTTTACACAAGCCTTTGTCAGTCAATACATGATTCTAGCAATAGTGACTGTTGGATGTCCATCCAACGGCCGACGTGCATCTTCAATCTCTGATCTTCCTGCTTCGGCCGCCTAAACTAGCGCTGGCGGGACTGCCTGCTCCCTCCTCTTGTGGCCTGCTATGATGTCGCGCAGGCTTCACCGGCCCACCCTACTCCCTCCGCTGGCCTGGCCGCACACAATTAACTGTCTCCTTATTACGTGAAAAAATGATTCCTCCCACTGACATCTGGGGTGCACCGTTTAGGAGGCTGACCTATGGGCCTACTAAGTTGACGCGTACGCAAGGCTTTATCAACTTAGTGAACAAAGGATTCTAGCAGCACTGACCGTTGGATTTGAATCGAACGGTCCTGCTGCTTCTTCAATCGTTGCTCTTCTTGCACCAGCCACCCATACCAGCACCGGCGAGACCGCCTGCTCCTGCCTCCAATGGCCGGTTGTGCTGCCATTAAGGCCTCACCACCCCCTACTACTCCCATCGCTAGCCAGGCCCTCGTACTCCTCTCCGCATGGGCATCCACTGTCGCGTCTTCCCCGGCTCCGCGTTGTCCCCTTCCTAGGCCTCGCCGTCATCCACCGCCCTAGTGCTCTCGGCGCAGCGTGGTCAACATGGTCAAGGAACGACTTCCATCAAAAGAGTACTGTACGTGGAGAGGCTGACAGTTGGGTCCATGGCTGCAGCAAGGAAGTGTCTCCTTATTACGCAGAAAATAATGATTCCTCCACCTGACAGTGGGGACCCACCGGACGGGCCACCGTATTTCACGAAAAAAGTTTCCCCCTGACTGCTGGGACCCACCAGCTACATCTTCGCACGCAAGGAAGTGCCTGACAGTCGGGACCCACCTGGTCGAAGCGTACGTAGCGTTGTCATTGTGGTCGTGAACGTATACGTGCATACTGGTCGATCGGTCTGTCTGCAGGCTGCAGCGATGAACCGTGGCCGTGTAAGGAAGGGCACGTGTCGTAGTAGAGGCGCACACGTGTCGTAGTAGAGGCGTGCACGTAGCATGTACACGTAAGTACAGCCAGAGTGCAAGAAAGAAAGTACGGCCACGTACGTACATACGGGCGGGGTCTCGAACGCCTACTCATGCATACGTACGGCCAGGGCTCGTGTACATGGTTGGGTCGGAACAGAGAAACTGTGTCATCGTCGTGTTCATGAGGAGGCAACAGAAAGAGTCATGTTCATAGGGAGGCAACGGAATACGTCGTGTTCATCGGAAGCCAACCGGCTTGGACGGAACAACCGATGGAAACAAGGCCTGGCTTACCGCAGAACAGAGGAAACAGCCTTGTGTTCAACCAGCCACGGTCGAAACGGGATCCTGTTCATCGGGAGGGGTCTGGCGTACCGGAAAATGGAGGAAACAGACTTGTGTTCGAGTGCCTACGGTCGAAACAGGGTCCTGTTGATCGGGAGGGGTGTGGCGTACCGCAAAACGGAGGAAACAGACTTGTGTTGGAGCGCTACGGTCGAAACAGGGGTCCTATTCATCGGGAGGGGTGTGGCTTACTGCAAAATAGGACTCGACAGGATACTGTTCATCTCCACCATCGACCTCCCCCAGCCTCCATGGGCTACTGTTCATCCACCGTCGACCTCCTCCAGCCTCCACCTATGACTATTCATCCACGGGCTCATGTTCATCCAGCCTCCACCGCTCCTCCACCGGCTACTGTTCAACCAGCCCTCTCCACGGGGTCATGTTCAACCACCCCTCCACGGGCTACTGTTCATACAGCCCTCCACCGGCTACTGTTCAACCAGCCCTCCATGGGGTTGTCCTGTTCATCCAGCCCTCCACGGGGTCATGTTTATCCACCCCCCAAACCGCCTCGATCGACCATGGTACTGTTCATCCAGCGGCAACGGCCTCTACTACCACGGGGTCCTATTCATCCACCCCCACCAGGAACTGTTCATCCACCCCCCACACACACACACACAACAACGCTCACTATTTATCCAGAGGCAGCAGGTTCGATCGACTTTAGTTAGCAGCAGTAGCGAAGGAATCGCTCGATCGGGTTCAGTTAACAGCCATCGATCGATCGCTCGGGTTCAATAATGTGTAGCCTGCAGTCCAATCGCTCGGGTTCAGTAGGCGAATGCCTCGCTCGAGTTCAGTTAGAGCCCAATGCCTCACACCTGCGCGCATACGTGTACGAGAGAAACGCGCATCGCTCGGCCCCGACCACCCACCGTAACCGGGAACTCCCCGATATTTACCTCGCCCTCGCTTCTACCACGGTTTTTTCCGTCATGGACAGCCCAAAGAATGCCATGCAGTTGCGTCTCCGGCCCGCCCAGGAAGAAAAGCCCATTTTCTGTCATGATTTTTTGTCATAGAAGTAGGAGCCCACCACATATATGATGATACTGGGCTTTGTCACAACTATCGTCATAGAAGTGTCATAAGCATGACAGGAAAAAAATTTCATTCGACCCAAAATTTCATGGATGTGTCTTTTTTTCTAGTGCATGAAGGTACTTTGGAGATGGAGATCAAAGGCACAAGTTGATGATGGCCATATCATGTCACATATTTTGATTACATGTGATGTTTATCTTTTATGCATCTTATTTTGCTTAGTACGGCGGTAGCATTATAAGATGATCCCTCACTAAAATTTCAAGGTATAAGTGTTCTCCGTGAGTATTCACCGTTCCGATAGTTCGTCGTGCTGAGACACCACGTGATGATCGGTTGTGATAGCCTCTACGTTCACATACAACGGGTACAAGACAGTTTTGCACCTGTGGAATACTTGGGTTAAACTTGACGAGCCTAGCATGTACAGACATGGCCTCAGAACACTAGAGACCGAAAGGTCGAACGTTAATCATATAGTAGATATGATCAACATAGAGATGTTCACCATTGAAAAATACTCCATCTCACGTGATGATCGGACATGGTTTAGTTGATTTGTATCACCTGATCATTTACATGAGTCGAGGGATGTCTATCTAAGTGGGAGTTCTTAAGTAATTTGATTAATTGAACTTAATTTATCATGAACTTAGTCCTGATAGTATTTGCATATCTATGTTGTAGATCAATAGCTCGCATTGTAGCTCCCCTATGTTTTTGATATGTTCCTAGAGGAAACTAAGTTGAAAGATGGTAGTAGCAATGATGCGGACTGGGTCCTTGATCTGGGGGTTATCCTCGTTGCTGCACAGAAGAATTATGTCCTTGATGCACCGCTAGGTGACAGACCTATTGCAGGAGCAGATGCAGACGTTATGAACGTTTGACAAGCTCGGTATGATGACTATTGATAGTTTAGTGCACCATGCTTTACGGCTTAGTACCGGGACTTCAAAAATGTTTTGAACGCCATGGAGCATATAAGATGTTCCAAGAGTTGAAATTGGTATTTCAGACTCATGCCCATGTTGAGAGGTTTGAGACCTTTGACAAGTACTTTGCCTACAAGATAGAGGAGAATGGCTCAGTCAGTGAGCATATACTCAGAATGTCTGGGTAGTACAATCGCTTGAATAAAGTGGGAGTTAATCTTCAAGATTAGATAGTGATTGACAAAGTTCTCTAGTCACTATCCCCAAGCTACTAGAACTTCGTGATGAACTATAATATGCCAAGGATGACGAAAACAATTCTCGAGCTCTTCGCGATGCAGAAATCGGCGAAGGTAGAAATCAGGAAAAGGCATCAAGTGTTGATGGTTGACAAGGACACTAGTTTCAAGAAAAAGGGCAAAGGAAAAGAAAGGGAACTTCAAGAAGAATGACAAGCAAGTTGCCACTCCCATGAAGAAGCCCAAAGCTAGACCTAAGCCTGAAACCGAGTGCTTCTACTACAAAGGGAATGGTCACTTGAAGCGGAACTACCCCAAATACTTGGTGGATAAGAAGGATGGCAAAGGGAACCAAAGTATATTTGATATACATGTTATTGATGTGTACTTTACTAGTGTTCATAGTAGCCCCAGGGTATTTGATACCGGTTCAGTTGCTAAGTTAATTAACTCAAAACAGGAGTTGCAAAATGAACAAAGACTAGTTAAGGGCAAGGTGATGATGTGTGTTGGAGGTGATTCCAAGGTTGATAAGATCACCATCGCACACTCCCTCTACCTTCGGGATTAGTGTTCGACCTAAATAAATGTTATTTGGTGTTTGAGTTGAGCATGAATATGATTGTATCATGTTTATTGTGATACGGTTATTCATTTAAGTCAGAGAATAAATGTTGTTCTATTTACATGAATAAAACCTTTTATGGTCATACACCCAATGTAAATGGTTTATTGAATATTGATTGTAGTGATACACATATTCATAATATTGATGCCAAAAGATGCAAAGTTGATAATGATAGTGCAACATATTTTTGGCACTGCCGTTTAGGTCATATTGGTGTAGAGCGCATGAAGAAACTCCATGCAGATGGGATTTTCGAATCACTTGATTATGAATCATTTGATACTTGCGAACCATGCCTCATGGGAAAGATGACTAAAACTCTGTTCTCCGGAACAATGGAGCGAGCTAATGACTTATTGGAAATCATACATACCGATGTATGTGGTCCAATGAGTGTCAAGGCATGCGGCGGGTATCGTTATTTTCTAACCTTCACAGATGATTTGAGCAGATATGGGTATATCTACTTAATGAAACACAACTCTGAAAAATTTGAAAAGTTCAAAGAATTTTAGAGTGAAGTGGAGAATCATCGTAACAAGAAAATAAAAGTTTCTACGATCTGATCACGGAGGCAAATATTTGAGTTACGAGTTTGGCCTTCATTTAAAATAATGTGGAATAGTTTCACAACTCACGCCACCTAGAACACCATAGCGCAATGGTGTGTCTGAACGTCGTAACCGTACTTTATTAGATATGGTGCAATCTATGATGTCTCTTACAGATTTACCACTATCATTTTGGGGTTATACATTAGAAATAGATGCATTCACTTTAAATAGGGCACCATCTAAATCCGTTGAGACGACACCATATGAACTGTGGTTTGGCAAGAAACCTAAGCTATCGTTTCTTAAAGTTTGGGTTTGTGATACTTATGTGAAAAAGCTTCAGCCTGATAAGCTTGAACCCAAATCAGAGAAGTGTGTCTTCATAGGATACCCAAAAAAACTGTTGGGTACACCTTCTATCGCAGATCCGATGGCAAGATCTTTGTTGCTAAGAATTGATCCTTTCTAGAGAAGGAGTTTCTCTCGAAAGAAGTGAGTGGGAGGAAAGTAGAACTTGATGAGGTAATTGTACCTTCTCTGAAAATGGAAAGTAGCTCATCATAGAAAACCGTTCCCGTGATGCCTACACCAACTAGAGAGGAAGCTAATGATAATGATCATGAAACTTCATATCAAGTTACTACTCAACCTCGTAGGTCAACCAGAGCACGTTCCGTACCAGAGTGGTACGGTAATCCTGTTCTGGAAGTCATGTTACTAGACCATGCAAACCTATGAACTATGAGGAAGCGATGATGAGCCCGGATTCCAATAAATGGCTTTAGGCCATGAAATCTAAGATAGGATCCATGTATGAGAACAAAGTGTGGACTTCGCTTGACTTGCCTGATGATCGGGAAGCCATAGAGAATAAATGGATCTTCAAGAAGAAGACTGATACTGATGGTAATGTTACTGTCTACAAAGCTCGACTTGTCACGAAAGGTTTTCGACAAGTTCAAGGAGTTGACTACGATGATACTTTCTCACCCATAGCGATGCTTAAGTCTGTCCGAATCATATTAGTAATTGCTGCATTTTATGATTATGAAACCTGGCAAATGGACGTCAGAATTGCATTCCTTAATAGATTTCTCAAAGAAGAGTTGTATATGAGGCAACGAGAAGGTTTTGTCGGTCCAAAAGGTGCAAAGTGTGCAAGCTCCATCGATCCATCTATGGACTGGTGCAAGCATCTCAGAGTTGGAATATACACTTTGATAATGTGATCAAAGCATATGGTTTTATACATACTTTTGGAGAAGCCTGTATTTACAAGAAAGTGAGTGGGAGCTCTGTAGCATTTCTAATATTATATGTGGATGACATATTGTTGATTGGAAATGATATAGAATTTCTGGATAGCATAAAAGGATACTTGAATAAAAGTTTTTCAATAAAAGACCTCAGTGAAGCTGCTTATACATATTGGGCATCAAGATCTATAGAGATAGATCAAGACGCTTAATTGGACTTCCACAAGCACATACCTTGATAGGTTTTGAAGAAGTTCAAAATGGATCAGTCAAAGAAAGGGTTCTCGCCTGTATTACAAGATGTGAAGTTGAGTAAGACTCAAAACCCGACCACGGCAGAATATATGGAGAGAATGAAAGTCATTCCCTATGCCTAAGTCTTAGGTTCTATAAAGTATGCCATGTCATGTACCAGACCTATTGTGTCCCTTGCCATGAGTTTGGCAAGGGGGTACAATAGTGATCCATGAGTAGATCACTGGACAGCGGTTAAAATTATCCTTAGGTACTTAAAGAGGACCAAGGAAATATTTCTCGGTTATGGAGGTGATAAAGAGTTTGTCGTAAGGAGTTACGTCAATGCAAGCTTTGACACTGATCTAGATGAATCTAAGTCTCAATCTAGATATGTATTGAACATGGGAGCAATTAAGCTAGAGTAGCTCCATGAAGAGCATTATAGACATAGAAATTTGCAAAATACACATGGATCTGAATGTGGCGGACCCGTTGACTAAATTTCTCACAAGCAAAACATGATCACACCTTTGTCCTCTTTAGGTGTTAATCACATAGCGATGTGAACTAGATTATTGACTCTAGTAAACCCTTTGGGTATTGGTCACATGGCGATGTGAACTATGGGTGTTAATCACATAAAGATGTGAACTATTGGTGTTAAATCACATGGCGATGTGAACTAGATTATTGACTCAAGTGCAAGTGGGAGACTAAAGGAAATACGCCCTAGAGGAAATAATAAAGTTGTTATTTATATTTCCTTATTATAAATGTTTATTATTCATGCTAGAATTGTATTAGCCGGAAACTTGATACATGTGTGGATACATAGACAAAACAACATGTCCCTAGTAAGCCTCTACTAGACTAGCTCCTTAATCAAAGATGGTTAAGTTTCCTAACCATGGACATGTGTTGTCATTTGATGAACAGGATCATATCATTAGGAGAATGATGTGATGGACAAGACCCATCCTTTAGCTTAGCATAATGTTCGTTAAGTTTTATTGCTATTGCTTTCTTCATGTCAGATACATATTCCTTTGACTATGAGATTATGCAACTCCCGGATACCGAAGGAATACCTTGTGTGCTATCAAACGTCACAACGTAACTGGGTGATTATAAAGATGCTCTACAGGTATCTCTGAAGGTGTTTGTTGGGTTGGCATAGATCTAGATTAGGATTTGTCACTCCGAGTATCGGAGATGTATCTCTGGGCCCTCTCGGTAATACACGTCATGATAAGGCTTGGAAGCAATGTGACTTATGAGTTAGTTACGGGATGATGTATTATGGAACAAGTAAAGAGACTTGCAGGTAACAACTTTGAACTAGGTATAAAGATACCGATGATCGAATCTCAGGCAAATAACATACCGATGACAAAGGGAATAACGTATTTTGTCATTACGGTTTGACCGATAAAGATCTTCGTAGAATATGTAGGAACCAATGAGCATCCTGGTTCCACTATTGGTTATTGACCGGAGAGGTGTCTCGGTCATGTCTACATAGTTCTCGAACCCGTAGGGTCCGCACGCTTAACGTTCGATGACGATTTTTGTATTATATGAGTTATGTGATTTGGTGACCGAATGTTGTTCGGAGTCCCGGATGAGATCACGGACATGACAAGGAGTCTCGAAATGGTCGAGAGGTAAAGATTCATATATAGGACGATAGTATTTGGACACCGGAAGTGTTCCAGGGGTACCGGGTACGTTTCGGGTCACCGGAAGGGGTTCCGTGCAACCCCCGGCAAGTTATATGGTCTTAATGGGCCTAGGAGGGGACAGACCAGCCCACAGGGGGCTGGTGCACCCCTCCACCAGGACGACCAGCCCTATGGAAGGAAAGGGAGGAGGGCTAGCCCCTCTTTCCTTCCCCTTCTCAAGGGAGAAAAGAAAGGGGGGGCACCTCCTCCTTCCTTCTCCTAGTGCAAAAACAAGGAAGGGGGCGAATTGGGATTGGAACCCAAGTAGAACTCGGCCTACTTGGGCGCCCCCTGGTTGCCTCTTCCCCCCTCCAACCTATATATATGTGGGGAGGGGGCACCTAAAGGACACACAAACATCTGTTAGCCGTGTGCGGCGCCCCCTCCATAGTTTACGCTTCCGGTCATATTGTCGTAGTGCTTAGTCGAAGCCCTTCGCGGATCACTTCATCATCACCATCACCATGTCGTCGTGCTGACGAAACTCTCCCTTGACACTTTGCTGGATCAAGAGTTCGAGGGGCGTCATTGAGCTGAACTTGTGCAGAACTCGGAGGTGTCGTATGTTCGGTGCTTGATCGGTCGGAACGAGAAGAAGTTCGACTACATCAACCGTGTTGTCAAACTCTTCCGCTTTCGGGCTATGAGGGTATGTCGACACACTCTCCCCCTCTCGTTTCTATGTATCTCCTAGATAGATCTTGCGTGAGTGTAGGAATTTTTTTCAAATTGCATGCTACGTTACCCAACACTTGGGAGCCTCAAATCTTATGGAGTTGAACCAAAGAGTTTGTAAGGGCAAGGAGATCGCATACTTCGTGAAGATCTACCCCGACCGAGGTTAGTCCTTCATGGACGAAAGCCATGATGGCACAGACAAGGTTGCTTCTTCGTGGATCCTTTGTGGGTGGAGCCCATCGTGGACTCACATAGTCTTTACCCTCCATGGGTTTAAATCTCCATCGATGCGGATGTGCGATAGCACTACCTATTGAAACCACGCCAAAAATCATTGTGTCTTCATTGCGTTTGATCTTCCAAACTCTACGCCTTTACTTTCTTGCACTTGCATGTTGTATACTCTTTGCTGTTCATACTCTAGATATGCATGTGTAGATTGTATTGGTTTCCACTTAACTTATGTTAAAATCTGACCAAGTTCCAAAAAATTAAAAATTGCACCTTTTTCCTTGTTAGTGTCTATTCACCCCCTCTAGACCTATCTTCTCGAGCCCACAAGAGGCAAGTAATTTTTTTGAAACATATAAAGGGTTTTTTATGTAGTTAATGAAGGAAATATGCCCTAGAGGCAATAATAAAGTTGTTATTTATATTTCCTTATATCATGATGAATGTTTATTATTCACGCTAGAATTGTATTAACCAGAAACTTAGTACATGTGTGGATACATAGACAAAAGAGAGTGTCCCTAGTATGCCTCTACTTGACTAGCTCGGTAATCAAAGATGGTTATGTTTCCTGAACATAGGCATGTGTTGTCATTTGATGAACGGGACCACATCATTAGAGAATGATGTGATGGACTGGACCCATCCATTAGCTTAGTATAATGATCGTTTAGTTTTATTGCTATTGCTTTCTTCATGACTTATACATATTCCTTTGACTATGAGATTATGCAACTCCCGAATACCGGAGGAACACCTTGTGTGCTATCAAACGTCACAACGTAACTAGGTGATTATAAAGATGCTCTACAGGTGTCTCTGAAGGTGTTTGTTGAGTTGGCATAGATCAAGATTAGGATTCGTCACTCCGAATATCGGAGATGTATCTCTGGGCCCTCTCGGTAATGCACATCACTATAAGCCTTGCAGGCAATGTAACTAATGAGTTAGTTACGAGATTATACATTGCGGCACGAGTAAAGAGACTTCCTGGTAAAGAGATTGAACTAGGTATGATGATACCGACGATCGAATCTCGGGCAAGTAACATACCGTTGACAAAGGGAATAACGTATGTTGTTATGCGGTTTGACCGATAAAGATATTCGTATAATATGTAGGAGCCAATATGAGCATCTAGGTTCCACCATTGGTTATTGACCGGAGATGTGTCTCGGTCATGTCTACATAGTTCTCGAACCCGTAGGGTCCGCACGCTTAACGTTTGATGACGATTTGTATTATGAGTTATGTGTTTTTGATGACCGAAGTTTGTTCGGAGTCCCGGATGAGATCACGGACATGACGAGGAGTCTCGAAATGGTTGAGAGGTAAAGATTGATATATTGGAAGGTTACATACGGACACCGGAATGGTTCCGAAGAAGATCGGGGATTTTTCGGAGTAGCGGGAGGTTACGGAACCCCCCGGGAAAGTTATTGGGCCTAATGGGCCATAGTGGAGGAGAGGAGGCAGGCCACATGAGGTGGGGCGCTCCCCCCTTGTGCCAATCCAAATTGGACAAGGGGAGGCGCGGGCCCCCTCTTTCCTTCTCCCTCTCCCTCCTTTCCCCTTTCCCCTCTTCGTTGGAAGGAAAGGGGGCAAATCCTACTAGGTTTGGAGTCCTAGTAGGACTCCCCCCCTTGGTGCGCCTCCCCCTTGGCCGGCCTCCTCCTCCCCCTTCTTTATATACGTGGGCAGAGGGCACCCCAAAGGCACAACATCAATTGTCTTAGCCATGTGCGGTGCCCCCCTCCACAGTTTACCACCTCGGTCATATTGTCGTAGTGCTTAGGCGAAGCCCTGCGCGGATCACATCATCAACACCGTCACCACACCATTGTGCTGACAAAACTCTCCCTCGACCCTCTACTGGATCAAGAGCTCGAGGGATGTCATTGTGCTGAACGTGTGCTGAACACGGAGGTGCCGTACGTTCGGTACTTGGATCGGTTGGATCGTGAAGACGTTCGACTACATCAATCACATTACTAAACGCTTCCGCTTTCGGTCTACGAGGGTGCGTGGACACACTCTCCCCTCTCGTTGCTATGCATCTCCTAGTTAGATCTTGCGTGATCGTAGGAAAATTTTGAATTACTACGTTCCCCAACAATGGTATCAGAGTCAGGTCTATGCGTAGATGATATGCACGAGTATTTCTTACCACCAATGTCTTACTTTGATTCGGGGGTATTGTTGGATGAAGCTGCCCGGACTGACATTACATGACCGCGTTCATGAGACTGGTTCTACCGAAGTGCTTCGCACACAAGTGGCTGGCGAGTGTCTGTTTCTCCAACTTTAGTTGAATCGAGTTTGACTACGGTCGGTCCTTGTTGAAGGTTAAAACAGCACACTTGATGAAAAATCGTTGTGGTTTTGATGCGTAGGTAAGAACGGTTCTTGCTAGAAGCCCGTAGCAGCCACGTAAAACTAGTAACAACAAAGTAGAGGACATCTAAGTTGTTTTTGCAGGGCATGTTGTGATGTGATATGGTCAAGACGTGATGAGATATAAATTGTTGTATGAGATGATCATGTTTTGTAGAAGTTATCGGCAACTGGCAGGAGCCTTATGGTTGTCGCTTTATTGTATGAAATGCAATCGCCATGTAATTGCTTTACTTTATCACTAAGCGGTAGTGATAGTCGTAGAAGCAATAGTTGGTGAGACGACAACGATGCTACGATGGAGATTAAGGTGTCAAGCCGGTGACGATGGAGATCATGATGGTGCTTTGGAGATGGAGATCGAAGGCACAAGATGATGATGGCCATATCATGTCACATATTTTGATTGCATGTGATTTTTATCTTTTATGCATCTTATTTTTCTTAGTACGGCGGTAGCATTATAAGATGATCTCTCACTAAATTTTAAGGTATAAGTGTTCTCCCTGAGTATGCACCGTTGCTACAGTTTGTCGTGCCGAGACACCACGTGAGGATCGGGTGTGATAAGCTCTACGTTCACATACAACGGGTGCAAGCTAGTTTTGCACGTGTAGAATACTCAGGTTAAACTTGACGAGCCTAGCATATGCAGATATGGCCTCGGAACATTGAGACCGAACGGTCGAACGTGAATCATATAGTAGATATGATCAACATAGTGATGTTCACCATTGAAATTTGCTACATATCACGTGATGATCGGACATGGTTTAGTTGATATGGATTATGTGATCATTTAGATGACTAGAGGGATGTCTATCTAAGTAGGAGTTCTTAAGTAATATTATTAATTGACCTTTAATCTATCATGAACTTAGTACCTGATAGTTTTTTCATGTCTATGTTATTGTAGATCAATGGCCCGTGCTACCGTTCCTTTGAATTTTAATGTGTTCCTAGAGAAAGTTGAGTTGAAAGATGATGGTCGCAACTACAGGGACTGGGTCCGTAACTTGAGGATTATCCTCATTGCTGCACAGAAGAATTACGTCCTGGAAGCACCACTAGGTGCAAGACCCGCTACAGGAGAAACTCCCGACGTAATGAACGTCTGGCAGAGCAAAACTGGTGATTACTCGATAGTTTAGTGTGCCATGCTTTACGGCTTAGAACTGGGACTTCAAAGACGTTTTGAACTTCATGGAGCATATGAGATGTTCTAGGAGTTGAAGTTAATATTTCAAGCAAATGCCTGAGTTGAGAGATATGAAGTCTCCAACAAGTTATATAGCTGCAAAATGGAGGAGAATAGTTTTGTCAGTGAACACATACTCAGAATGTCTGGGTACCACAACCACTTGACTCAGCTGGGAGTTAATCTTCCTGATGATAGTGTCAATGACAGAGTTCTTCAATCATTGCCACCAAGCTATAAATGCTTCGTGATGAACTATAATATGCAAGGGATGGAAAAGACAATTCCCGAGCTCTTCGCGATGCTAAAGGTTGCAGAGGTAGAAATCAATAAGGAGCATCAAGTGTTGACGGTGAACAAGACCACTAGTTTCAAGAAAAAGGGCAAAGGGAAGAAGGGGAACTTCAAAAAGAACAGCAAGCCAGTTGTTGCTCAAGGGAAGAAGCCCAAGTATGGACCATATCCTGAGATTGAGTGCTTCTACGGTAAAGGGACTGGTCACTGGAAGCGGAACTGCCCCAAGTATTTCGCGGATAAGAAGGATGGGAAAGTGAAAGGTATATTTGATATACATGTTATTGATGTGTACTTTACTAATGCTCGTAGTAGCGCCTGGGTATTTGATACTAGTTCTGTTGCTCATATTTGCAACTCGAAACAGGGGCTACGGATTAAGTGAAGATTGGCTAAGGACGAGGTGACGATGCGCGTGGGAAATGGTTCCAAAGTCGATGTGATCGCCGTCGGCAAGCTACCTCTACATCTACCATCGGGATTAATTTTAGACCTAAAAATTGTTATTTGGTGCCAGCGTTGAGCATGAACATTATATCTGGATCTTGTTTAATGCGAGACGGTTATTAATTTAAATCAGAGAAAAATGGTTGTTCTATTTATATGAGTAATATCTTTTATGGTCATGCACCCTTGATGAATGGTTTATTTTTGTTGACTCTCAATTGTAGTGATACATATATTCATAATATTGAAGCCAAAAGATGCAAAGTTAATAATGATAGTGCAACTTATTTGTGGCAATGCCGTTTAGGTCAAGTTATTATTTATTTCCTTATAATCATGATAAATGTTTATTATTCATGCTAGAATTGTATTAACCGGAAACATAATACATGTGTGAATACATAGACAAACAAAGTGTCACTAGTATGCCTCTACTTGACTAGCTCGTTAATCAAAGATGGTTATGTTTCCTAACCATGAACAATAAGTTGTTATTTGATTAACGAGGTCACATCATTAGTTGAATGATCTGATTGACATGACCCATTCCATTAGCTTAGCACCCGATTGTTTAGTATGTTGCTATTGCTTTCTTCATGACTTATACATGTTCCTATGACTATGAGATTATGCAACTCCCGTTTGCCGGAGGAACACTTTGGGTGCTACCAAACGTCACAACGTAACTGGGTGATTATAAAGGAGCATTACAGGTGTCTCCAAAGGTAGATGTTGGGTTGGCGTATTTCGAGATTAGGATTTGTCACTCCGATTGTCGGAGAGGTATCTCTGGGCCCTCTCGGTAATACACATCACATAAACCTTGCAAGCATTACAACTAATATGTTAGCTGTGAGATGATGTATTACGGAACGAGTAAAGAGACTTGCCGGTAACGAGATTGAACTAGGTATTGGATACCGACGATCGAATCTCGGGCAAGTAACATACCGATGACAAAGGGAACAACGTATGTTGTTATGCGGTCTGACCGATAAAGATCTTCGTAGAATATGTAGGAGCCAATATGGGCATCCAGGTCCCGCTATTGGTTATTGACCGGAGACGTGTCTCGGTCATGTCTACATTGTTCTCGAACCCGTAGGGTCCGCACGCTTAAGGTTACGATGGCAGTTACATTATGAGTTTATGCATTTTGATGTACCGAAGGTTGTTCGGAGTCCCAGATGTGATCACGGACATGACGAGGAGTCTCTAAATGGTCGAGACGTAAAGATTGATATATTGGAAGCCTATGTTTGGACATCGGAAGTGTTCCGGGTGAAATCGGGATTTTACCGGGTTACCGGGAGGTTACCGGAACCCCCCGGGAGCCATATGGGCCTTCATGGGCCTTAGTGGAAAGGAGAAAGGGGCAGCCCAAGGGGGCTGCGCACCTCCCCCCTCCCCTAGTCCTATTAGGACTAGGAGAGGTGGCCGGCCACCCCTCTCCCCCTTTCCCCCTTGGGAATCCTAGTTGGAATAGGATTGGGGGCGGAGTCCTACTCCCGGAAGGAGTAGGACTCCTCCTGCGCCCTCTCCCTTGGCCGGCGCCCCTCTCCCCCCTTGGCTCCTTTATATACTGAGGTAGAGGCACCCTAGAACACACACGTTGATCCACGTGATCTATTCCTTAGCCGTGTGCGGTGCCCCCTGCCACCATATACCTCGATAATACTGTAGCGGAGTTTAGGCGAAGCCCTGCTGCTGTAATTCATCAAGATCGTCACCACGCCGTCGTGCTGACGAAACTCTACCCCGACACTTTGCTGGATCGGAGTCCGGGGATCATCATCGAGCTGAACGTATGCTCGAACTCGGAGGTGCCGTAGTTTCGGTGCTTGATCGGTTGGATCGTGAAGACGTACGACTACTTCCTCTACGTCGTGTCATCGCTTCCGCAGTCGGTCTGCGTTGGGTACGTAGACAACACTCTCCCCCTCGTTGCTATGCATCACATGATCTTGCGTGTGCGTAGGAAATTTTTTGAAATTACTACGAAACCCAACAGTGGTATCCGAGCCTAGGTTATTTATGTTGATGTTATATGCACGAGTAGAACACAAGTGAGTTGTGGACGATACAAGTCATACTGCCTACCAGCATGTCATACTTTGGTTTGGCGGTATTGTTGGACGAGACGACCCGGACCAACCTTACACGTACGCTTACGCGAGACCGGTTCCCTCGACGTGCTTTGCACATAGATGGCTTGCGGGCGACTGTCTCTCCAACTTTAGTTGAACCAAGTATGGCTACGCCCGGTCCTTGAGAAGGTTAAAACGGAGTCTATTTGACAAACTATCGTTGTGGTTTTGATGCGTAGGTGAGATTGGTTCTTACTTAAGCCCGTAGCAGCCACGTAAAACTTGCAACAACAAAGTAGAGGACGTCTAACTTGTTTTTGCAGGGCATGTTGTGATGTGATATGGTCAAGGCATGATGCTGAATTTTATTGTATGAGATGATCATGTTTTGTAACCGAGTTATCGGTAACTGGCAGGAGCCATATGGTTGTCGCTTTATTGTATGCAATGCAATCGCGATGTAATGCTTTACTTTATTACTAAACGGTAGTGATAGTCGTGGAAGCATAAGATTGGCGAGACGACAACGATGCTACGATGGAGATCAAGGTGTCGCGCCGGTGACGATGGTGATCATAACGGTGCTTCGGAGATGGAGATCACAAGCACAAGATGATGATGGCCATATCATATCACTTATATTGATTGCATGTGATGTTTATCTTTTTATGCATCTTATCTTGCTTTGATTGACGGTAGCATTATAAGATGATCTCTCACTAAATTATCAAGAAGTGTTCTCCCTGAGTATGCACCGTTGCCAAAGTTCGTCGTGCCCAGACACCACGTGATGATCGGGTGTGATAAGCTCTACGTCCATCTACAACGGGTGCAAGCCAGTTTTGCACACGCAGAATACTCAGGTTAAACTTGACGAGCCTAGCATATGCAGATATGGCCTCGGAACACGGAGACCGAAAGGTCGAGCGTGAATCATATAGTAGATATGATCAACATAAACGATGTTCACCATTGAAAGCTACTCCATCTCACGTGATGATCGGTTATGGTTTAGTTGATTTGGATCACGTAATCACTTAGAAGATTAGAGGGATGTCTATCTAAGTGGGAGTTCTTAAGTAATATGATTAATTGAACTTAAATTTATCATGAACTTAGTACCTGATAGTATCTTGCTTGTTTATGTTGATTGTAGATAGATGGCTCGTGCTGTTGTTCCGTTGAATTTTAATGCGTTCCTTGAGAAAGCAAAGTTGAAAGATGATGGTAGCAATTACACGGACTGGGTCCGTAACTTGAGGATTATCCTCATTGCTACACAGAAGAATTACGTCCTGGAAGCACCGCTGGGTGCCAAGCCTGCTGCTGGAGCAACACCAGATGTTATGAACGTCTGGCAGAGCAAAGCTGATGACTACTCGATAGTTCAGTGTGCCATGCTTTACGGCTTAGAATCGGGACTTCAACGACGTTTTGAACGTCATGGAGCATATGAGATGTTCCAGGAGTTGAAGTTAATATTTCAAGCAAATGCCCGAATTGAGAGATATGAAGTCTCCAATAAGTTCTATAGCTGCAAGATGGAGGAGAACAGTTCTGTCAGTGAGCATATACTCAAAATGTCTGGGTATAATAATCACTTGATTCAATTGGGAGTTAATCTTCCGGATGATTGCGTCATTGACAGAATTCTCCAATCACTGCCACCAAGCTACAAGAGCTTCGTGATGAACTATAATATGCAAGGGATGAACAAGACTATTCCCGAGCTCTTCGCAATGCTGAAAGCTGCGGAGATAGAAATCAAGAAGGAGCATCAAGTGTTGATGGTTAACAAAACCACTAGTTTCAAGAAAAAAGGGCAAAGGGAAGAAAAAGGGGAACTTCAAGAAGAACGGCAAGCAAGTTGCTGCTCAGGAGAAGAAACCCAAGTCTGGACCTAAGCCTGAAACTGAGTGCTTCTACTGCAAGCAGACTGGTCACTGGAAGCGGAACTGCCCCAAGTATTTGGCGGATAAGAAGGATGGCAAGGTGAACAAAGGTATATGTGATATACATGTTATTGATGTGTACCTTGCTAGAGCTCGCAGTAGCACCTGGGTATTTGATACTGGTTCTGTTGCTAATATTTGTAACTCGAAATAGGGACTACAGAATAAGCGGACACTAGCAAAGGACGAGGTGACGATGCGCGTGGGAAACGGTTCCAAAGTCGATGTGATCGCGGTCGGCACGCTACCTCTACATCTACCTTCGGGATTAATATTAGACCTAAATAATTGTTATTTGGTGCCAGCGTTGAGCATGAACATTATATCTGGATCTTGTTTAATGCGAGACGGTTATTCATTTAAATTAGAGAATAATGGTTGTTCTATTTATATGAGTAATATCTTTTATGGTCATGCACCTTTGAAGAGTGGTCTATTTTTGATGAATCTCGATAGTAGTGATACACATATTCATAATGTTGAAGCCAAAAGATGCAGAGTTGATAATGAAAGTGCAACTTATTTGTGGCACTGTCGTTTAGGTCATATCGGTATAAAGCGCATGAAGAAACTCCATACTGATGGACTTTTGGAACCACTTGATTATGAATCACTTGGTACTTGCGAACCGTGCCTCATGGGCAAGATGACTAAAACACCGTTCTCCGATACTATGGAGAGAGCAACAGATTTGTTGGAGATCATACATACCGATGTATGTGGTCCGATGAATATTGAGGCTCATGGCGGATATCGTTATTTTCTCACCTTCACAGATGATTTAAGCAGATATGGGTATATCTACTTAATGAAACATAAGTCTAAAACATTTGAAAAGTTCAAAGAATTTCAGAGTGAAGTTGAAAATCATCGTAACAAGAAAATAAAGTTTCTACGATCTGATCGTGGAGGAGAATATTTGAGTTACGAGTTTGGTGTACATTTGAAAAACTGTGGAATAGTTTCGCAACTCACGCCACCCGGAACACCATAGCGTAATGGTGTGTCCGAACGTCGTAATCGTACTTTACTGGATATGGTGCGATCTATGATGTCTCTTACTGATTTACCGCTATCGTTTTGGGGTTATGCTCTAGAGACGGCCGCATTCACGTTAAATAGGGCACCATCAAAATCCGTTGAGACGACGCCTTATGAACTATGGTTTGGCAAGAAACCAAAGTTGTCGTTTCTTAAAGTTTGGGGCTGCGATGCTTATGTGAAAAAGCTTCAACCTGATAAGCTCGAACCCAAATCGGAGAAATGTGTCTTCATAGGATACCCAAAGGAAACTGTTGGGTACACCTTCTATCACAGATCCGAAGGTAAAACATTCGTTGCCAAGAATGGATCCTTTCTAGAGAAGGAGTTTCTCTCGAAAGAAGTGAGTGGGAGGAAAGTAGAACTTGACGAGGTAACTGTACCTGCTCCCTTACTGGAAAGTAGTTCATCACAGAAAACTGTTTCAGTGACACCTACACCAGTTAGTGAGGAAGCCAATGATAATGATCATGAAACTTCAGATCAAGATACTACTGAACCTCGTAGATCAACCAGAGTAAGATCCGCACCAGAGTGGTACGGTAATCCTGTTCTGGAAGTCATGATACTAGATCATGATGAACCTACGAACTATGAAGAAGCGATGGTGAGCCCAGATTCCGCAAAGTGGCTTGAAGCCATGAAATCTGAGATGGGATCCATGTATGAGAACAAAGTATGGACTTTGGTTGACTTGCCCGATGATCGGCAAGCAATTGAAAATAAATGGATCTTTAAGAAGAAGACTGACGCTGATGGTAATGTTACTGTCTACAAAGCTCGACTTGTCGCAAAAGGTTTTCGGCAAGTTCAAGGGATTGACTACGATGAGACCTTCTCACTCGTAGCGATGCTTAAGTCTGTCCGAATCATGTTAGCGATTGCCGCATTTTATGATTATGAAATTTGGCAGATGGATGTCAAAACTGCATTCCTGAATGGATTTCTGGAAGAGGAGTTGTATATGATGCAACCGGAAGGTTTTGTCGATCCAAAGGGAGCTAACAAAGTGTGCAAGCTCCAGCGATCCATTTATGGACTGGTGCAAGCCTCTCGGAGTTGGAATAAACGTTTTGATAGTGTGATAAAAGCATTTGGTTTTATACAGACTTTCGGAGAAGCCTGTATTTACAAGAAAGTGAGTGGGAGCTCTGTAGCATTTCTAATATTATATGTGGATGACATATTACTAATTGGAAATGATATAGAATTTCTGGATAGCATAAAGGGATACTTGAATAATAGTTTTTCAATGAAAGACCTCGGAGAAGCTGCTTACATATTAGGCATTAAGATCTATAGAGATAGATCAAGACGCTTAATTGGACTTTCACAAAGCACATACCTTGACAAAATTTTGAAGAAGTTCAAAATGGATCAAGCAAAGAAAGGGTTCTTGCCTGTGTTACAAGGTGTGAAGTTGAGTAAGACTCAATGCCCGACCACTGTAGAAGATAGAGAGAATATGAAAGATGTTCCCTATGCATCAGCCATAGGCTCTATCATGTATGCAATGCTGTGTACCAGACCTGATGTGTGCCTTGCTATAAGTTTAGCAGGGAGGTACCAAAGTAATCCAGGAGTGGATCACTGGACAGCGGTCAAGAACATCCTGAAATACCTGAAAAGGACTAAGGATATGTTTCTCGTATATGGAGGTGACAAAGAGCTCACCGTAAAAGGTTACGTTGATGCAAGCTTTGACACTGATCCGGACGATTCTAAATCGCAAACCGGATACGTGTTTACATTAAACGGTGGAGCTGTCAGTTGGTGCAGTTCTAAACAAAGCGTCGTAGCGGGATCTACATGTGAAGCGGAGTACATAGCTGCTTCGGAAGCAGCGAACGAAGGAGTCTGGATGAAGGAGTTCATATCCGATCTAGGTGTTATACCTAATGCATCGGGTCCAATGAAAATCTTTTGTGACAATACTGGTGCAATTGCCTTGGCAAAGGAATCCAGATTTCACAAAAGGACCAAACACATCAAGAGACGCTTCAACTCCATCCGGGATCTAGTCCAGGTGGGAGACATAGAGATTTGCAAGATACATACGGATCTGAATGTTGCAGACCCGTTGACTAAGCCTCTTCCACGAGCAAAACATGATCAACACCAAAGCTCCATGGGTGTTAGAATCATTACAGTGTAATCTAGATTATTGACTCTAGTGCAAGTGGGAGACTGAAGGAAATATGCCCTAGAGGCAATAATAAAGCTATTATTTATTTCCTTATAATCATGATAAATGTTTATTATTCATTCTAGAATTGTATTAACCGGAAACATAATACATGTGTGAATACATAGACAAACAAAGTGTCACTAGTATGCCTCTACTTGACTAGCTCGTTAATCAAAGATGGTTATGTTTCCTAACCATGAACAATAAGTTGTTATTTGATTAACGAGGTCACATCATTAGTTGAATGATCTGATTGACATGACCCATTCCATTAGCTTAGCACCCGATCGTTTAGTATGTTGCTATTGCTTTCTTCATGACTTATACATGTTCCTATGACTATGAGATTATGCAACTCCCGTTTGCCGGAGGAACACTTTGGGTGCTACCAAACGTCACAACGTAACTGGGTGATTATAAAGGAGCATTACAGGTGTCTCCAAAGGTAGATGTTGGGTTGGCGTATTTCGAGATTAGGATTTGTCACTCCGATTGTCGGAGAGGTATCTCTGGGCCCTCTCGGTAATACACATCACATAAACCTTGCAAGCATTACAACTAATATGTTAGTTGTGAGATGATGTATTATGGAACAAGTAAAGAGACTTGCCGGTAATGAGATTGAACTAGGTATTGGATACCGACGATTGAATCTCGGGCAAGTAACATACCGATGACAAAGGGAACAACGTATGTTGTTATGCGGTCTGACCGATAAAGATCTTCATAGAATATGTAGGAGCCAATATGGGCATCCAGGTCCCGCTATTGGTTATTGACCGGAGACGTGTCTCGGTCATGTCTACATTGTTCTCGAACCCGTAGGGTCCGCACGCTTAAGGTTACGATGACAGTTACATTATGAGTTTATGCATTTTGATGTACCGAAGGTTGTTCGGAGTCCCGGATGTGATCACGTACATGACGAGGAGTCTCGAAATGGTCGAGACGTAAAGATTGATATATTGGAAGCCTATGTTTGGACATCAGAAGTGTTCCGGGTGAAATCGGGATTTTACCGGGTTACCGGGAGGTTACCGGAACCCCCCGGGAGCCATATGGGCCTTCATGGGCCTTAGTGGAAAGGATAAAGGGGCATCCCAAGGGGGCTGCGCACCTCCCCCCTCCCCTAGTCCTATTAGGACTAGGAGAGGTGGCCGGCCACCCCTCTCCCCCTTTCCCCCTTGGGAATCCTAGTTGGAATAGGATTGGGGGGGGGAGTCCTACTCCCGGAAGGAGTAGGACTCCTCCTGCGCCCTCTCCCTTGGCCGGCGCCCCTCTCCCCCCTTGGCTCCTTTATATACTGAGGTAGAGGCACCCTAGAACACACACGTTGATCCACGTGATCTATTCCTTAGCCGTGTGCGGTGCCCCCTGCCACCATATACCTCGATAATACTGTAGCGGAGTTTAGGCGAAGCCCTGCTGCTGTAATTCATCAAGATCGTCACCACGCCGTCATGCTGACGAAACTCTACCCCGACACTTTGCTGGATCGGAGTCCGGGGATCATCATCGAGCTGAACGTGTGCTCGAACTCGGAGGTGCCATAGTTTCGGTGCTTGATCGGTTGGATCGTGAAGACGTATGACTACTTCCTCTACGTCGTGTCATCGCTTCCGCAGTCGGTCTGCGTTGGGTACGTAGACAACACTCTCCCCCTCGTTGCTATGAATCACATGATCTTGCGTGTGCGTAGGAATTTTTTTGAAATTACTACGAAACCCAACAGGTACATGTGTGGATACATAGACAAAACAGAGTGTCCCTAGTATGCCTCTACTTGACAAGCTTGTTAATCAAAGATGGTTATGTTTCCTGACCATAGACATGTGTTGTCATTTGATGAACGCGACCACATCATTAGAGAATCATGTGATGGACAAGACACGTCTGTTAGCTTAGCATAATGATCATTTAGTTTTATTGCTATTGCTTTCTTCATGACTTATACATATTCCTTTGACTATGAGATTATGCAACTCCCGAATACCGGAGGAACACCTTGTGTTCTATCAAACGTCTCAACGTAACTGGGTGATTATAAAGATGCTCTACAGGTGTCTCCAAAGGTGTTTGTTGAGTTGGCATAGATCAAGATTAGGATTTGTCACTTCAAATATCGGAGAGGTATCTCTGGGCCCTCTCAGTAATGCACATCACTATAAGCCTTGCAAGCAATGTAACTAATGAGTTAGTTACGGGATGATACATTACGGAACGAGTAAAGAGACTTGTCGGTAACGATATTGAACTAGGTATGATGATACCGACGATCGAATCTCGGGCAAGTAACATACCGTTGACAAAGGGAATAACATATGTTGTTATGCGGTTTGACCGATAAAGATCTTCATAGAATATGTAGGAGCCAATATGAGCATCCAGGTTCGGCTATTGGTTATTGACCGGAGATGTGTCTCGGTCATGTCTACATAGTTCTCGAACCCGTAGGGTCTACACGCTTAACGTTCGATGACGATTTGTATTATGAGTTATGTGTTTTTGATGACCGAAGTTTGTTCGGAGTCCCAGATGAGATCATGGACATGACGAGGAGTCTCGAAATGACCGAGAGGTAAAGATTGATATATTGGAGGGTTACATACGGACACCGGAATGGTTCCGAAGAAGATCGGGGATTTTTCGGAGTACCGGGAGGTTACCGGAACCCCCGTGAAAGTTATTGGGCCTAATGGGCCATAGTGGAGGAGAGGAGGCAGGCCACAGGAGGTGGGGCACCCCCCCTTTGCCCCAATCCGAATTGGACAAGGGGAGGGGGCGCGGCCCCCCTCTTTCCTTCTCCTTCTCCCTCCTTTCCCCTTTCCCCCGCTCCGTTGGAAGGAAAGGGGGCTGAATCCTACTAGGTTTGGAGTCCTAGTAGGACCCCCCTGGTGCGCCTCCCCCTTGGCCAGCCTCCTCCTCCCCCTCCTTTATATACATGGGCAGAGGGCACCCCAAAGGCACAACATCAATTGTCTTAACCGTGTGCGGTGCCCCCCTTCATAGTTTACCACCTCGGTCATATTGTCGTAGTGCTTAGGTGAAGCCCTGCGCGGATCACATCATCAATACCGTCACCGCACCGTCGTGCTGACGAAACTCTCCCACGACCCTCTATTGGATCATGAGCTCGAGGGACGTCATCGTGCTGAACGTGTGCTGAACACGGAGGTGCCGTACGTTCGGTATTTGGATCGGTTGGATCGTGAAGACGTTCAACTACATCAACCGCGTTACTAAACGCTTCCGCTTTCGGTCTACGAGGGTACGTGGACACTCTCCCCTCTCGTTGCTATGCATCTCCTAGTTTGATCTTGCGTGATCGTAGGAAAATTTTGAATTACTACATTCCCCAACGGTTAATAATTATAATAAATGTAGGCAAGATTCTGCTGTTGCCCCTTTGATGATAGGAACATACCTTGATGGGATTGTTGTAAATTGCAATCTGAATAAGGTAATTAATTATCTTCCAAACTATAGCCACTGTAATCGGTGTATGAAGTTTCTGATGAAATTTTTCTCTGTTTGCATAAGACAGTTTGTACTGCTAGGTGATGAATGTTTATCATTTGATAACCTTCGAAATGTACAGAGCACAAAGTCTTTTTGACATTCAACAATTATTAAATCAAGATTAGTTTTCATTGATTATGTTGTATAAAATAGTAATGTATTTAATGTATAAAGGAGAATTATCATGGTCTAAATTTGAACTGCCTTAATTAGGTTGTCCTATTTATTCATTGTTTGTGAAATTTATTTCTTTAATTCATTGAATATTGTCTACTATTAACTACGTTGTGTTGGCTTCATGTTTCAATATTTTAAATTCGAAAGACTCACGTGGAATCGATGACACATGATTGAATGTCAAACGAATGATTGAATGTCATATGAATGTAATAGCCCCGATACTAGATTCAAAGGGCTTCCATTTGGAAAAGGGCATCCTGGAAATTTCCTCTCAAAGCTCTACGATCCAAAAAGTCCCTTATGGTGGAATTTTCTCTTTTCCTCGGGATTCTTTCTACAATGAAAAAAAACATTGTCCAGTCTTTTTTGGAAATGAACATTACTCCATCTAAAGAAGCAAAATCAAATATTACTACAACCAGACCTAAATGGAAAACAAACCCATCAACCCGTCCTGACCGGCTTCCGATCGGACACAAAAACCTGAAACCTTTTTGGCGCCTTAAGGTGGTCACAATGGGCAAGAACATAATCTAGTAACTTACACACTTCCCTAGACCATGTTACTACTTCCACAATGGGTAGGAACATCTATGTAGTGTCATGCAACAATGTATTTATTAGGTTATAGACTCATTGTTTTTTGGAATGTGTGATGTTCCGGTAACTTAGCTAGTTACCACAAGCACCTCTCTCTTCATTAAATATGTGACACATAAGCAAAGTTGTATTGGAGTGTGTGATGTTACTCCTAAGTTCCTTCCCATTGTGACCAGCCTAAGTGTCGGTTACAGTTCATTTGTCAAAGCGACATACACCCACAATTCGTTCTTTGGCTCGGCCCATTTATCTCTTTTCTTTTTCCTTTTCTAGTTGTACGCCACCTCCTGTGTGCTAGTTCGATCGGTGCATGCCGTTTTTTCCTCCATGATTTAGGGAATATTCTAGAAGGTTCCACCGGTTTTTTTTGGGGGGGGGGGGGTCCTCATTTTTTCTAGGAAGAATTTTGTTTATGTGTTTGTTTTCCTTTTCCTTGTTCAAATTCAAGATTTTTTTAACAATCATGAACTTTCCTTAAATTCATAAACTTTTCAAATTCATGGATATTTTTTTCAACTTGTAAACTGTTTCCAAATCCATGATTTTTCCCCAAATTACTGCACTTTTTATTTCAAATTCATGAATATTTGACAAGATCACGTATTTTTTTACAGATCCACAATATTTTTTGCAAATTTGTATATTTTTTCAAATCCTTGAACTTTTCTTAAATTCACGAACTCTTTTAAAATTTGTGAACATTTTTTCAACTTGTGAACTTCTAAAAGTAAATGGTCAACGGTCAGAGGTCTGTGGTTAACAACCGACATCATCGATCAACGTTCAGAGACCTGCGGTCAACGGGTCAAGGCGCGCCAGCCAGCTCAGTGAAGAAAAAAACTAACACACGTCAATTAGGCACACGCGCAGGATGCGACTTAAGTATTAATGGGTTCGGCCCAGACCAATCTATAGCGAGCATCAGTAGACGAAAGGGCGGCAAATAGTCGAGCCTACGCTAAAGGCATGCGCGAATGGGCGACCCATTTTCAAGCAAACAAACACGAGAGGCGCAAAAAAATCGCCAAAAAGTACCGCACGAGCGAGATCTCAAACTCGGGATGTGAATGCTTGTTCCTGGCCAAACAACCTAATGAATTCACAGCGTGAGACTTTAAGAACCAATTGCAACGGGAGAACCGAACTTCTTTTGAAATTTTCCAAACAATTCATGATAATTGTGAACAAAAAATTGAAAATTCCGAACAAGATTTGACAAACACGAACACTTTTTGCAATTCTGAACAATTTGTGAAGAACATGAACAATTTATCATTTTTGAAAAAAAACAATAAACTCGAAATTTGAACATTCTTTCTAAACAATAAATGGCTCTTCCCAATTTTATAAAAAATAAGTTTTGAATTTGATACAATTTTTTGAATTGTGAACAATCTTTCTAAAAGTGAACAAAATTTTAAAAAATGTGGACAATTTTTGAAAAGGTGAACATTGTTTTTCAAAATGTGAATAGTTTCTGAAATTGCAAACAGTTTTTCCATTCCGATTTTTTTGAATTATGATCTTTTAACAAAGTGATTTTTTTGTAAAATCTGAATAATTTTAAAAAACATGAAGAAAATGGAAATGTGAATCATAGTTGAAATTGCAAACAAGTTTAAAAAATGTGAGAAATTTTTGCAATCATGATAAAAATTTGTAATTCAAACATTTTATTGAAATTTAATCAAAAATTAAAATTTTAACCATTTTTAGAAAATTTAAGTTTACGAAAAGCAAAACAGCATAAAGAAACAGAAAAAAGAGAAACAACCATGCAAACAAAACACCAGAAAAAACATAAAGTGGCTTTTTTACATTGCTACCAAAGCTGGTCGTGCCAAAATTTTGGCTAACCCACGAAATTGGGTGGTTGTTTGGATCATTGCCAAATATTTCGCATGCCCAGCGATCCGGGGGGTTTCTCCTGTATATTTTTCGCCAACATGCGGGCGAGCAACAGCTGTGCAAAATTATCGGCGTGCTGCTTCTTGGTGGGTCATACACAGTGCGTGTGATAAGATTTATTTTTTTGAAGGGATGTTGTAGGATAGGATCGATTCTGTTACCCGTAACAAACCGGTAAAGCTGCTCATAGTGGAGTAATATAAGTAGTAGCATGCATGTCATATAGGCAAAAACAATGTGATGCAACAAGTAATTAACGAGGAAAGATACAAAAGAAGTAAGATAATATGTTACCATCACATAGCGGTTTTAATGTAAAATGACTCTATGAAGTAATAAATGAAGATTTCTATATTACCACACTTATGACACTAGCCACTTGAAGGTATTAATAGATAAGTAACATATGCATATTGTTAGTCTAAATTACTCTCCACTATGACTAGCCTAACAAATCCCTTCACTTCACGCTACAAAAATACGTGGGTCTGCTGTGTGATTAGCAAGTGCATGCAGCAATCTTAAAAAAAAAGTGCATGCAGCATGGTGCTGCACGGAATTTGAAAAAAAAACTTGCGATAATTACATGGCAATTTTTTACACTTTTTTTCATATAGATTTGCATCTTCGGTACATTTTTTTGCGGGGAGCATCTACGATTTTTTATCTGTACATACATTTTCATTTCTAGATGATATATGCATTTATTCCCTTAAATAATTTTACAAGTAGTATAATCAGCATGCCAGTTGGTCACAAACCAAACAAAGGACTTTTTGCCAAAATTTTGAAGGATATAATTGCCGCAACCCAGACAACATCAAATTGCCAAAATTTTGATCATGCCCTTGCTTTGGTCGTGTCTTAATTTCGGTGGAGCTAGCTGGGGCTTAAACCAAAGAGCCCTGAAAGGAACTAGAAAGAAAATACCGAAAAGAAAAAATAAAACAAAAAAGCAACAGAAAAAAGGACAAAAAAACCAGTAGCTCGGCCGCTAACTGGGCCGGCCCACCCGCGGGCGCTGCGGGCGAAGGCACTATACTGTTTGCCGCGCGCGGGCCACAAATAGGATCGGGCATCGCTAATTATCGCGTTCCGACTCGCTGAAGCCAGCGAGCGTATGGGCTGGCCCACGTGCGCGGGTAAGCCCTGCCTGTTTCCTGTTTCGTTTTATTTCACATTTTTTCTTTTTGCTTTTTTTTACTTTTGTTTATACTTTGAAATATTCTAAATACATACATTACAAAAACACTCTCCCAAAAAACAACATTTGAATAAATGTTGAACAGGGATTAAAAAATGTTGAACAAGAGTTTGAAAAATGTTGAACTAGTATTTAAAAATGTTGAATAAGTACTTGAAAAAATGTTGAACATGTATCTGCAAAAATATTGAATAAGTACTGAAAATATTGAACAGGTATATGAAAAATGTTGAACAAGTATTTAAAAATGTTTAATGTGTATTTAAAAATTGTTGAAAAGTAGCTAAAAATATAGAACAAGTATTTGAAAAAGATGTTGATCATGTATATAGAAAATATTGAACAAGTATTTGAAAAGATATTGAACAAAGTATTTGAAAAAATATTGAACAAGTGTTTGAAAAAAGAATGTTGATCATGTATAAGAAAAATGTTGAACAAGTATTTGAAAATGTTGAATAGGTATTAAAAACGTTGAACAAGTATATGAAAAATGTAGAACGGGTATATGTAAAGGTTGAACAAGTAAAAAAAATGTTGATCAGGTATTTGAATGTTTTTTAATAAGTATGAAAGTGTTGAATAAGTTTTTGAAAAATGTTGAAATAGCATTCGGACAATGTTGAACTTGTATACAAAAAATGTTGATCACTTGTTACATTTTTTATTGACATGTACAAAAATGTAGAGTGAAAACGAAAACAAACATAAGAAAAAACCAAGGAAAAACAAAAAATGGAGAAGGAACAAGAAAAAAGAACAAAATAAAAATAAAAACAAAACAAAAAGAATGAAAAATAATGATATAAAAAAGGAGAAGAAAAAAAGAAAAGAAAAAAGGAAAAAATCCGGAAGGAAACCGCTCAAATGCCGTCAAGTAGGGCGCGCCCCTTGTTCTCAATGTTAAAGGAACTACCGCGGGGCGGCTACGACAACGCTCGATAACCCTGGAGACTAGGGATCGACTCCACTTCCTCTCATTATCTCGCATCCTTTTTTACGATTAAGCATGCATGGATGGGCCATCCCAGTATGACACGAGGGGGAAAAAGCTTCAGCAATCAACATTTGTTCCAGGAATGCTCATCATAGACAATATAATCAGTGCTTACGAATACCTTCACTTTATGAAACGTAGCAAATCAAAGATGAAAAGTTTTTGTGCCCTCAAGCTAGACATGATGAAAGACTATGGTAGGCTTGAGTGGGATTATCTACAAGCAATGATGTTAAAACTGGGATTTGCTCCATCATGGGTCAATATTTTTATGAACATGGTTAGTTCAGTTTTGTTTCTCGGTGCTCTTTAATGGTGAGAAGCTTGATCAATTTAAGTCAGGAATTGATGGGGCTGTTGCATGGTACACCTCCAACGTATCTATAATTTTTTATTGTTCCATGCTATTATATTATCTATTTTGGATGTTTTATATTCATTAATATGCTATTTTATATGATTTTTGAGACTAACCTATTAACCTAGAGCCCAGTGACAGTTTCTGTTTTTCCTTGTTTTAGAGTTTCGCAGAAAAGGAATACCAAACGGAGTCCAAACGGAATGAAACTTTTGCGATGATTTTTCTTGGACCAGAAAACACCTAGGAGACTTGGAGTGCAAGTCAGAAGAGCCACGAGGCGGCCACAAGGGTGGAGGGCGCCCAGGGGGTAGGGCGTGCCCCCCGACCTTGTGGGCCCCTCGGTGACCCCCTGACCTAGATCTTCCTCCTATATATATTGTCAAATATCCCAAAAACTTCCAGGAGAGCCATGCAACCACCTTTCCACCGCCGCAACCTTCTGTACCCGTGAGATCCCATCTAGGGGCCTTTTCCGGCATCCTGCCGGAGGGGGATTCGATCACGGAGGGCTTCTACATCAACACCATTGCCTCTCCGATGAAGTGTGAGTAGTTTACCACAGACCTACGGGTCCATAGCTAGTAGCTAGATGGCTTCTTCTCTCTCTTTGATTCTCAATACAAAGTTATCCTTGATGTTCTTGGAGATCTATTCGATGTAATACTCTTTTGCGGTGTGTTTGCCAAGATCCGATGAATTGTGGATTTATGATCAGCTTATCTACGAATATTATTTGAATCTCCTCTGAATTCTTATATGCATGATTTGATATCTTTGCAAGTCTCTTTGAACTATCGATTTGGTTTGGCCAACTAGATTGGTTTTTCTTGCAATGGGAGAAGTTCTTAGCTTTGGGTTCAATCTTGTGGTGCTCGATCCTAGTGATAGAAGGGGAACCAACATGCATTGTATTGTTGCCATCGAGGATAACATGATGGGGTTTTCATCATATTGCTTGAGTTAATTCCGCTACATCATGTCATCTTATTTAATGCGTCACTCTGTTCTTATGAACTTAATACTCTAGATGCATGCAGGAGTCGGTCGATGTGTGGAGTAATAGTAGTATATGCAGAATCGTTTCGGTCTACTGGACACGGAAGTGATGCATATATTCATGATCATTGCCTTAGATATCGTCATAACTTTGCGCTTTTTCTATCAATTGCTCAGCAGTAATATGTTCACCCACCGTATTATTTTCTATCTTGAGAGAAGCCTCTAGTGAAACCTATGGCCCCCGGGTCTATTTTCCATCATATAAGTTTCCAATCTATAATTCTAGTTTCCTATTTACTTATTTTGCAATCTTTTACTTTCCATTCCATAAACCAAAAATACCAAGAATATTACTTTACCGTTTATCCATCTATATCAGATCTCACTTTGCAAAAAAAACGTGAAGGGATTGACAACCCCTTTTGTCGCGTTTGGTGCAAGTTGGTGTTTGTTTGTGCAGGTATTCGGTGGCTTGTTGTGTTGTCTCCTACTGGATTGATACCTTGGTTCTCAAAAACTGAGGGAAATACTTACTCTACTTTGCTGCATCACCCTATCCTCTTCAAGGGAAAAACCGATGCAAGCTCAAGAGGTAGCAAGAAGAATTTCTGGCGCCGTTGCCGGGGAAATCTATGCCAAGCCGAAACATACCAAGTACCCATCATAAACTCTCATCCCTTGCATTACATTATTTGCCATTCGCCTCTCGTTTTCCTCTCCTCCACTTCTAAAATGATTTTCAAAAAGTTTGCCTTATCTTCGCCCCTCTTTCGTTTGATCTTATGTTGCTTGTGTTTCCATGTGCCTTCTATTTGCTTGCATATTTGCTTGCTAAAAATCTATTGATATGGATCCACTCAAAGTTTTCTACCAGGATCATCTTCGATCCGTATGTGCTCGTGCTGAAACCCCAACTAGTTTAGTTGAGGCAAGATCTTTAGATGAGCATGCTCATTTTGTGCGTCATCGTTTGTCTGAAAAAGGGAAGCTCTTATGGAATCAAATAAATTGTTTGCTATGCTATGCTTGGAATCTTTGTGAAATTTATGATTTCACTTGTTGCTCTAAGAACCCTAAAAAACACCTTCCCTACCTATGTGAGTTTAATGATAATGCAATCTTATCTTCTTATGAAAATGGTGTTTATGATACTTCTTTCAAAGGGACACAAGCTCAAGATGATCTTCCACCACAAGACTACAAGCAAAAAGGGAAGGACAAGCTTCAAGAGGAAACTGATGCATTTGAAGAAGCTCCTAAGACCTTAGTCAAGTGGATTCCCAAGACTACTTCAAGTTCCACTTCATCAAGTACGACTACAACTCCAAGGATTCCCATCAAAATGATGTGGATCCAAAAGAAGAAGAACTAGAGAGTTCTTGAGGGTGACTCCGCCAACATACTTCACTCTTATCATTTTGGCAAGAACAAGTGCAATCAACTTCCACATCTTGCACTAGTTCAAGGAGTCACAAACCCTCTTGTTGGTAAGACAAGGGACAAGGTAACCTAAAAGTTTTCATGGACATCATCTTGTGTGTGCATCACTCTATGTCTATGGATATCCTTGTTTGTTCCTTGTGGGACTAACCCATGTAGGTATTGAAAGTGCAATTCACTCAAATGGATAGCTCCAAGTGATCTACATCAACATTGAGCATCCACATCTTCAACATCTACATGAAGTCATCATCGACAAAACCTGAGGTTAGTTCATCCCTCTTAGGGGGGATATCACATCTAGGGGGAGCTTTACTCTAAGACTTGAGCTAAAGCAACTCTAAAGATGTGAACACAACAATGCTTTATGTAAAAGTGGTAACCCCACTTGAGCTTAAACGATGAGTATGACCTACGATCAAGTGTTCTCACTTGACTCCTAAGTCAATATACTCACATATAGATGACCTTGTCATCGCAAATTGCTTGATAGATGCTAGAATTGGTTGTGCATGCCTTGTCACATATTTCATTTGCCATCTTATTGTGTGAGCATGCTGGTTGCATATTTTACTCATTCGAGGACATCCACTTGTTGTTTTGATTGTTTGGTTTTATTTCCTTTTGCCAAGTGGATGGACAAGAGTGCCTAAGAACCTCCTCTAGCTATCTATGCTTTTCTCGTCTCAAACTCTATTCATGCTGCATCACAAAATTTGATCAAGTCAGATTCGAACCACTCTGTGTGAGGAGCGCTCGGAGTCCCCGATTCGTCATAGACTTAAACTTCCAAAACCTCTTTATGATTCTCGGTCTGACCGATACCCCATTTTCGGTCCTACCGAGATCATTAAGTTGATCTAGGTTTTCAATCTCGGTGCAACCGATTTGAACCTTTCGGTCACACCGAGTTTCAGTAACTGCCTGCAGTTATGAATCTCGGTGCCACCGAGTTGTTCCACTCGGTCACACCGACAGGGTCGGGCTATATATAGTCACGGGCAAAATTTTGGAAATTTCTCCGAACCCCTTCGCCCGCGCGATAGCCTGCTCTGCCCACGTGGTCTCCGGATCGTCTCCTCGCCGCCAGCCGCCTCCAGTCGCTGGTCTCCGTCGCCGTCAACGGGAATTCTACCCCACCGTTGCTGCCGTAGCGAGTCTCCGCCGAACTAGGGTATGGACTCGATCTTTGTGCTATTCTCCAATCCGATTCTTAGCACATTGTGATCATCATGATTCTTGCCACGATTGAAACACTCCTATCCAGTCAATGCGCTCGTAGATTAGGTTTGATTCGAAAATTTTAGGGTTAGGTTTCTGCCGAAACCATCTCGGACCCACCTAGTTGAAAAACTCGGTCCCACCGATTTGGCTTATGCCATTGCACAAGTGAGACTCGGTCTGACCGAGAATTACTTATCGGTGTGACCGATTTTGGAACTCTGTGAAACCCTAGCAGTCTCGGTGCCACCGAACTGTGACTCGGTCTGACCGAGTTCACTAGTTTAGGTGCCAAAACTGCTTCAATATCACCGAGTTTAAAAATCGGTAGATCCAAGATGATTTCAGTGGGAAACTAAAACTAAATTTTTGGATCATTCTTTTGCAAAAATCTCTGCATTTTGTGATGCTCATCTATTCTACCTCATCTATAAACTGTTCACAGGGTCAGCGGTCAGCTTGTTCATCATGTTAGACCAGAGTGACAGCCAAAACTTGTCAGAACAGCAAGTGCACATGAGTGAGGGCACTAGTCCCTCCAGCTCTTCAGATGATGGCAGCAGGAGTACCCCAAGCAATTTGCCAAAAGCTGCCACTAGACAGAGGAAGAAGAGAACTTCTGATTCTGAAGATGAAGATTATGTGGCAGAGGAAGAGGCCACATCAAAGAGAGTTGAGCCAGCTCAAGGCACAAAGCCAGGACTGAAGATCAAAAGGCCAGCAGGCAGGCAGCCTATGTCAAAGGCTAGAGCTTCAACTGAAAAGCCTGCACCCAAAGAGCCAGTTGCTGCTGAAGGCAAGAAGAGGAAGGAAAGGGTCAAGAAGACCGTAGCCAGAGTGCTTGGAAAGGCTTCCATCATGGAAGAGGAAGAGGAAGAAGAGGTTGCTGCACCAGCACCTAAGGCACCCAAGCTAATGGGTGATGCTATCAAATCAGGGGCTATTGCATCTAAGCCCAAGGCTGCATCAAAGGTCAAGACAGCACCAAAGAGAAATACAAGGAGCATACCTGCTGCTGAGAAGAACAAGGCCCCAGTGCCTGAAGCTGCTGAAGAAGAGGATGAAGAGCAGGTTCTCAGAAAACTCAAGCCCAAGATCCCAGACCACAATGATGCTCATCCTGTGGCTGAGGATATGAAGCTCAGGAGAGACTCAGGGCTCAGGAAATGGAGAGAAGCAGACCCGTATGCTTCAAGGAGAAGGACTGCTGTGGATTACAGATTTCACACCAAGGAACAGCAGGACTTCTATGAGACAGTGCTGCTTGATAAGAAGCCAATTGTTTGTGACATGAGATGGGTCGACTGGACCTACATGAAGGAGAATGAGGAACACTACCTTGGAGTGTATGACAGCTTTAGTGCGTGTGGAGTTGCAGACTTTGTTGGGCAGAAGCTCACAAAGTGGAACGAGGAGCTTATCATGCAGTTCTACTCCACAGCACACTTTTACCCAGATGGTAGGATCACATGGATGTCTGAGGGTACGAGGTACCAATCAACTGTTGAGGAATGGGCAAAGTTGATCAATGCCCCAGAGGAGCAAGCAGATGACTTGGACATTTATGCCAAGAAGAAGATGGACCACAACTCAATGTTCAACATGTACAAGGAGATTCCCAATGAAGCTCTTGATACTTTCAAGTTTGGTTCTGTGCATTATCTTCTGTCAGGGCTGCCAACTATAAATTGGATATTGAGGAACACTCTCTTGCCCAAGTCAGGTGATCACAAGATGATCAGAGGCCATGCAATTAATTTTCTCCATGTATTTGATGTACCTCAGAAATTCAAGGTCATGAGCCTCATAGTAGAGACTATCAAGAGGACTGCAGTAGATCAGAAGAGGAGCTGTGGTTATGCCCCTCAGATTCAGGAGCTCATCAACTCAAAGATGGGCACGGGCATATACTTATTGGACAAGGAACACCTGCCCATCCGTCCAGATTTTGAGGACAATCAAGTAGTCATGACTGAAAATGAACCATCATCTGCCCAAGCACAAGCCAAGAAGGAGAAGGCAAGGAAGGAGAAAGCTGCCAAGATGCCTACTCAAGAAGAGGCATCTGAATATTTCTTGAAGACCAAACAAGAGCAGCTTGGTTACCTGATTGCATCCACCCTGCGGATTGAGAAAGGACTAGCCACCCTAACTCAGAACCAGGCAAGCCTAGAGAGAATCATGGAACAAAAGTTCTATGACTTGGATGTCAAGGTGACAGAGATTCAGACTGCAGTGGAGCAGCTCCAGGATGACATGCAGGAGAGGAGAGGCAGGACTACAACTGATGCCTTTGCCAGAGTGCCACAAGGTCCGAGGTCGTCTGCAGTGCCAGTTGCTGACACCAGAGCCACCACGTCTGCACCAGCTACAGCTTCAGTTCCACCAGCTCCAGCATCTACTTCAACTCCAACTCCAGCGTCTACTTCAGCGTCTACGAAAGCCTTCGTCCTTGGAGTGATCCGGACTCCACCACCACCAGAAGATCAAGCCTGAGCGTCGATCTAGCACTATGCATTTTCTAGGAACTTTTTGGTAACTTGTTTCCAAAGGGGGAGAAAATGTATAGATCATAGGCTTCGAGAGAGAGAGTGTTGCTTTTTTCTCTCTTGCTTTATTTGGTGGTTTTTCGAACTTTGTTTGCTTTTGAGTGCTTGAGATAATACGTCATTATCTGTGAGACATTGATGATCATGTGTTTGATCATAAGCTACACTTAATGTTTGCTTAATGCTATTATCTTATCTATCTTATGTGATCATTCACTATTCTTGGTGATGAGTGCATGTATTTCATTCTTATCATTTTAAGCGCTCCACCAAGATGTATGTGACATGGAAGAGTAATCCATGACTCTAACTCCTGTGCATTTGCAGTCCAAAGCAAATTTTAAAATATGCACAAATTTAGGGGGAGCTCTTACTTATCACATACTTCTCAAAGCGACGATATATTTCATGCTTATTATCATTTGTCGAAGCTTTGATCTATATGTTGTCATCAATTACCAAAAAGGGGGAGATTGAAAGTGCAACTATCCCTAGGTGGTTTTGGTAATTCATAACAACATATAGCTCATTGAGCTAATGCTATTCCAAGATGATTATTTCAGGAAAGCTCAATGATTGGCATGGCATGGATGTGAAAGTGGAACCCTCAAAATGCTAAGGACAAAGGATTGGCTCAAGCTCAAAAGCTCAAGACTCTTCATTTTATATTTTAGTGATCCAAGATCACATTGAGTCTTTAGGAAAAGCCAATACTATCAAGGAGGGATGAGGTGTTGCTTAATGAGACTCTTGCTTCATGTGCTTGGTGATATGCTCCAAAACCCTCAACTACTTTCCCATATCCACATATGACCTAAACCCTAAGCCAAACTCGGTCCTACCGATTCTTCCTATCCGGCGCCACCGAGTTTCACTTGTCATAAGCCACTGCCAAACCCTAGCAATTCGGTTCTACCGATAGGGATCTCGGTCTCACCGAGATGGGATTGCAAACTCTCTATTTCCCTTTCGTAACTTTTTGGTCTCACCGAAAGAGCGAATCGGTCCCACCGAGATTGCAATGTAAATTCAGTGTTTCCTTTTTGTAACTTTTTGGTCTCACCGAAAGAGCAAATCGGTCCCACCAAGTTTGCCTGACCAACTCTCTGGTTAGCTAATTACCAAATTCGGTCTCACCGAGTTTGTGTAATCGGTCTCACCGAGATTACGTTATGCCCAAACCCTAACCATATCGGTCCTACCGAGTTGCATGTCAGTCCCACCGAAAATCTCTAACGGTCACTAGGTTTACATTTTTGGTTCGACCGAGTTTGTTAATTCGGTCCCACCGAGATTGGAAAACTGTGTGTAACGGTTGGATTTTGTGTGGAGGCTATATATACCCCCCACCTCCTCTTCATTCATAGAGAGAGCCATCAGAACACATACACAATTCCAACTCATATGTTCTGAGAGAGAACCACCTACTCATGTGTTGAGACCAAGATATTCCATTCCTACCATATGAATCTTGATCTCTAGCCTTCCCAAGTTGCTTTCCACTCAAATCTTCTTTCCACAAAATCCAAATCCTATGAGAGAGAGTTGAGTGTTGGGGAGACTATCATTTGAAGCACAAGAGCAAGGAGTTCATTACCTACACACCATTTGTTACTTCTTGGAGAGTGGTGTCTCCTAGATTGGCTAGGTGTCACTTGGGAGCCTCCGACAAAATTGTGGAGTTGAACCAAGGAGTTTGTAAGGGCAAGGAGATTGCCTACTTCGTGAAGATCTATCGCTAGTGAGGCAAGTCCTGTGTGGGCGTTGGCCATGGTGGGATAGACAAGGTTGCTTCTTCGTGGACCCTTTGTGGGTGGTTGCTTCTTCGTGGACCCTTCGTGGGTGGAGCCTTGTGTGGACTCACGCAACCGTTACCCTTTGTGGGTGGAGCCCTGTGTGGACTCGCGCAACCGTTACCCTTTGTGGGTTGAAGTCTCCATCAACGTGGATGTAGGATAGCACCACCTATCCGAACCACGGGAAAAACATCCGTGTATCCAATTACGTTTGAATTCTCCAAACCCTTCCCTTTACATTCTTGCAAGTTGCATGCTTTACTTTCCGCTGCCAATATACTCTTTGCATGCTTGCTTGAATTGTATGATGATTGCTTGACTTGTCCTACAATAGCTAAAATCTGCCAAGAACTAAAATTGGGAAAAGGTTAAGTTTTTATTTGGTCAAGTAGTCTAATCACCCCCCTCTAGACATACTTTCGATCCTATAGAGTGGCAAGATCCTAAGCTTGGGTATGCCCCGGGTAGGCATCCCCTCTTTCGTCTTTGTCTATCGGTAACTTTACTTGAGGCTATATTTTTATTCACCACATGATATGTGTTTTGCTTGGAGCGTCTTGTATGATTTGAGTCTTTACTTTTTAGTTTACCACAATCATCCTTGCTGTTCATACCTTTTGAGAGAGACACAGATGAATCATGATTTTTTTAGAATACTCTATGTGCTTCACTTATATCTTTTGAGATAGGCGAATTTGCTCTAGTGCTTCCCTTATATCTTTTTAGAGCACGACAGTGGTTTTATTTTATAGAAATTGATGAACTCTCGTACCTCACTTATATTATTTTGAGAGTCTTTAAAAACAACATGGTAATTTGCTTAGGTTATAAAATTAGTCCTAATATGATAGGCATCCAAGAGGGATATAATAAAAACTTTCATATAAAGTGCATTGAATACTATGAGAAGTTTGATTCCTTATGATTGTTTTGAGATATGAAGATGGTGATATTAGAGTCATGCTAGTAAGTAGTTGTGAATTTGAGAAATACTTGTGTTAAGGTTTGTGAGTCCCATAGCATGCACGTATGGTGAACCGTTATGTAACGAAGTTGGAGCATGAGATATTTTTTGATTGTCTTCCTTATGAGTGGTGGTCGGGGACGAGCGATGGTCTTTTCCTACCAATCTATCCCCCTAGGAGCATGCGTGTAGTACTTTGTTTCAATGACTAATAGATTTTTGCAATAAGTATGTGAATTCTTTATGGCTAATATTGAGTCCATGGATTATACGCACTCTCACCTTTCTGCCATTGCTAGCCTCTCTTGTACTGCGCAACTTTTGCCAGTACCATAAACCCACCATATACCTTCCTCAAAACAACCACCATACCTACCTATTATGGCATTTCCATAGCCATTCCGAGATATATTGCCATGCAACTTTCCATCATTCCGTTTATTATGACATGCATCATCATTGTCATATTGCTATGCATGATCATGTAGTTGACATCGTATCTATGGAAAGCCACCGTTCATCATTTTTTATACATGTCGCTCTTGATTCATTGCACATCCCGGTACACCGCCGAAGGCATTCATATAGAGTCATATTTTTGTTCTAGTATTGAGTTGTAAGTAAATAGAAGTGTGATGATCTTCATTATTAAAGCATTGTCCCATGTGAGGAAAAAAGAGAGAAAGGCCAAAAAAATAGAAGGCCCCCAAAAAAAGAGAACAGAAAAAAAGGAAAAGGAAAAAAAATGAGAGAAAAAGGGAGAAGGGACAATGTTACTATCCTTTTTGCCACACTTGTGCTTCAAAGTAGCACCACGATCTTCATGATAGAGAGTCTCCTATATGGCCATTTTCACATACTAGTGGGAATTTTTCATTATAGAACTTGGCATGTATATTCCAACGATGGGCTTCCTCAAAATGCCCTTGGTCTTCATGAGCAAGTAAGTTGGATGCACACCCACTTAGTTTTCTTTTTGAACTTTCATAAACTTATAGCCCTAGTGCATCCGTTGCATGGCAATCCCTACTCACTCACATTGATGTCTATCGATGGGCATCTCCATAGCCCGTTGATATGCCTAGTTGATGTGAGACTATCTCCTTCTTTTGTCTTCTCCAAAACCATCGTCTATTCCACCTATAGTGCTATGTCCATGGCTCATGCTTATGTATTGCGTGAAAGTTGAAAAGGTTTGAGAACATCAAAAGTATGAAACAATTGCTTGGATTGTCATCGGGGTTGTGCATGATTTGAATATTTTGTGTGATAAAGATGGAGCATAGCCAGACTATATGATTTTGTAGGGATAAGCTTTCTTTGGCCATGTTATTTTGAGAAGACATAATTATTTTGTTAGTATGCTTGAATTATTATTGTTTTTATGTCAATATTAAACTTTTGTTTTGAATCATACGGATCTGAACATTCTTGATAACCCACAAGTATAGGGGATCGCAACAGTTTTCGATAAGTAAGAGTGTCGAACCCAACGAGGAGCTAAAGGCAGAACACATATTACCTCAAGTTCTATCGACCACCGATACAACTCTACGCACGCTTGACGTTCGCCTTACCTAGAACAAGTATGGAACTAGAAGTACTTTGTAGGTGTTTTTGGATAGGTTTGCAAGAATATAAAGTGCATGTAAATAAAAAGTAGGGGCTGTTTAGATAAAGACACAACTAAGTTAGTTTTAGTAAAGAGCTTTTTTGTTACGAGAAAGTTATTTGTCCCTAGGCAATCGATAACTAGACCGGTAATCATTATTGCAATTTTATATGAGGGAGAGGCATAAGCTAACATACTTTCTCTACTTGGATCATATGCACTTATGATTGGAACTCTAGCAAGCATCCGCAACTACTAAAGACCATTAAGGTAAAACCCAACCATAGCATTAAAGTATCAAGTCCTCTTTATCCCATACGCAAACAACCTACTTACTCGGGTCTGTGCTTCTGTCACTCACGCCACCCACCATAAGCAAATCATGAACATATTGCAAACCCTACAGCGGGAATCCCTCACGCTTGCGCGACACGGAGAGCACCATAGGATAGCACCAATAATAAAACATGCAACACGATCATCAAATAACCCATAGGACAAAACAGATCTACTCAAACATCATAGATAGCCATACATCATTGGGAAATAATATATAGCGTTGAGCACCATGTTTAAGTAGAGATTACAGCGGGTAAGAGAGAGGTTACACCGCTGCATAGAGGGGGGAAGAGTTGGTGATGATGGCGGTGAAGTTGTTGGTGAAGATTGCGTAGATGATGATGGCCCCCGGTGGCACTCCGGTGCCACCGGAAGCGAGGGGGAGAGAGAGCCCCCCTCCTCCTCCTCCTCCTTCTTCTTCTTCTTCCTTGACCTCCTCCCTAGATGGGAGAAGGGTTTCCCCTCTGGTCCATGGCCTCCATGGCATGGGAGGGGCGAGAGCCCCTCTGAGATTGGATCTGTCTCTCTGTCTCTCTCTGTTTGTGCATTCTCAGATTCTACCCTTTCACCGTTTTATATATTCCCAGAGATCCGTAAATTTTTTTTAACACGATCTCTATCCAGATATTAGCTTTCTTGCGGCGAAAGAAGGGCATCAACCACCTTACGGGGTGACCACGAGGGTCAGGGGCGCGCCCCCCTGCCTCGTGGGCCCCTCGAGCATCATCTCGCGTTGATTTCACTTCCCAAAATTCACATATATTCCAAAAAAACTCAGTCAGTTTTTATCCTGTTTGGACACCGTTTGATTTGGATTTTCTGCGAAACAAAAAACATGCAACAAACAGGAACTGCCACTGGGCACTGGATCAATATGTTAGTCCCAAAAATAGTATAAAAAGTTGCCAAAAGTATATGAAAGTTGTAGAATATTGGCATGGAACAGTAAAATATTATAGATACAATGGAGACGTATCAGCATCCCCAAAGCTTAATTCCTGCTCGTCCTTGAGTAGGTAAATGATAAAAAAAGATAATTTTTGATGTGGAATGCTACCTAGCATAATCTTGATCACATATCTAATCATGGCATGAATATTAAGATATGAGTGATTCAAAGCAATAGTCTATCATTTGACATAAAAACAATAATACTTCAAGCCCACTAATAAAGCAATCATGTCTTTTCATAATAATATGGCCAAAGAAAGTTATCCCTACAAAATCATATAGTCTGGCTATGCTCCATCTTCACCACACAAAATATTCACATCATGCACAACCCCGATGACAAGCCAAGCAATTGTTTCATACTTTTGACGTTCTCAAACCTTTTCAACTTTCACGCAATACATGAGCGTGAGCCATGGACATAGCACCATAGGTGGAATAGAATGGTGGTTGTGGAGAAGACAAAAAAGGAGAAGATAGTCTCACATCAACTAGGCGTATCAACGGGCTATGGAGATGCCCATCAATAGATATCAATGTGAGTGAGTAGGGATTGCCATGCAACGGATGCACTAGAGCTATAAGTATATGAAATCTCAAACTGAAACTAAGTGGGCGTGCATCCAACTTGCTTGCTCATGAAGACCCAGGGCATTTGAGGAAGCCCATTGTCGGTGTCAAAACCGGCGGATCTCGGGTAGGGGGTCCCGAACTGTGCGTCTAGGATCGATGGTAACAGGAGGCAGGGGACACGATGTTTACCCAGGTTCGGGCCCTCTTGATGGAGGTAAAACCCTACGTGCTGCTTGATTATTCTCGATAATATGAGTAGTACAAGAGTTGATCTACCACGAGATCGTAGAGGCTAAACCCTAGAAGCTAGCCTATGGTACGATTGTTGTATATCTCTATTGACTAGCCTGGCCCTGGTTTATATAATGCACCAGAGGCCTAGGATAACAAGAGTCCTAGCCAAATACACCGATGGGGAGGAGTCCTTATTTTGATCGCCAAGTCTTGTGGAATCTTCCTTTTATGCGGCAGCTATTCGAACTGGCCCATGAGTATGCGGCCATGGGTGGTCCTCGGCCCAATCCAACTGATCGGGAGACGATGTGATGAGTACCCCCTAGTCCAGGACACCGTCAGTATCCCCCTGAACCGGTCTTCAAGTTAGGAACGCTCCTCGATTCTTCCGAACTGTTCTTCACTTCGGTCGTCGGTCTTGAAAACTGGTTCAACAAATCTTCCCATCTTCTATCTTGAGGATTGCCGAGCTAAATCTGAAGATCTCATACGCCGGGTATCCGAGGTGCCCTTTAAGTCTTCGGCCTTTATCAATGCCTTGTTATTTTTATGCCACACCTCGGGTTTGAAGTTGTTCCCGGGCGGCAGCATCCTCTTGCGTCAGATCTCCAATGCCGGACTGCATTCGAGGTATCTTTTGCAGCCGAGCACCAACGTCGGACCGCTTTCCGAGCTCCAACGCCGGAATGTATCCGAGCTCCAACGCCGGACTATATCCGAGGTGTCATATCACCTTGGTTCAAAAAAGTTGAAGGAGTTTAGCCGAGCTTAATGATGGAAATGCCCTCTATGGAGCCAGCCACTAGCGCTCGAGCTTTATGCCGGACTGCTTCCGAGGTGGTGCACCACCCCGACTGTGGGCCGATTTTTTGTCAATATTTTTGATTGGTGCAATTTATTCTCTGCCGAGATATATAGCCAGTAGCCCTCAAGGTGTGTATCGGTTTAAAACATGAGATGCACTTGAAGGATGACGTAAGACCGCTGATCCCAGTAGCCGCTGAGACTCAGGTTGATTTGCAAAATCGGCCTGAGGATCAAGTCCTAGCTCGGCAGAATACTTCGGGACACAAAAAGCGGCGTGCTCAGTCCTCGAGACTCAGGTTGGGTGCGGCTGACCAACCTGAGGATCATAATCTCCTCGAAAACTGTATTGTACTTAAAATTTTCTCCATTGGATAGGCAACGCAGTAGCCCCCGAGACACTGGTCGGGTGGCAACACCAGATCAGGGGATCGATGTGCCCCTTTACTATTTGTAAATAATAAGCCCGAAGCCCAGTAGCCCCCGAGCCTTAATGCGGGCACGGGTGGCCGAATTAAGGATCGATATCCATAGTAAAATCACAAATTATGTGTAATCACTCTATGTATCCAAGTACTTTACGTCATTAATTCTCGGATCCGCATTGTACAAAACTTTGTTGACCGACCATCGGCTTCCACCTCCTCGGCCAGTAGCCGAGGAGTGTTTGTCCTACTTTATAAAGCCTTTATGAGGGCAAAGATTTACGACAAACAAGGCAATCTGGCCATACGGTGTTATAAACAAAGGTACGCAGAGAGATATGTTATATTACTGTTTAACATAATAAATGTCTTCCAAAGAAAATAGTCCCGCTATCGGTTCCTTTCTTTGGGTTGTCATGCTAAGCATGGACATGAAACCTCAGCTCTAATGTAAGAGCAAAATATTGAGGATTTAGTTTGGGAGGCCAGTTACTAGCCCCCGGTAGTGTTCGGCGACAGTCGAGGTCAAGCCGTAAACACTTCGGCCAATGTTATGAATGGCCAGTCATTTAACACAGTCATCGGATCGCTGACCAGTTTACGCTTATTGTGACAGTCAGTTTTCGGCTTTCTCCAGTGAGGTGCCCTCAACTAAGCTAGTTGGGGTTTCAGCACGAGCACATAGGGATCGAAGATGATCCAAGTAATAAGCTTCAGCAGTGTGATAGATTTTGAGTGGTTCTTCAACCATTGGTTTAGTAGGTACAACTAATTTTTTTTGGTATTTTGCGTTTCCTACCCATAACTAAAGATAGAAAACAACTAAGAACAGCAAATAAAAATTACTTAGTGATAAAGCAAACAAGCACACACGAGAATATTCACCCGACACTATTGCTCCCCGGCAACGGCGCCAGAAAAAGGTCTTGATAACCCACAAGTATAGGGGATCGCAACAATTTTTGATAAGTAAGAGTGTCGAACCCAACGAGGAGCTAAAGGCAGAACAAATATTCCCTCAAGTTCTATCGACCACCGATACAACTCTACACACGCTTGACGTTCGCCTTACCTAGAACAAGTATGAAACTAGAAGTACTTTGTAGGTGTTTTTGGATAGGTTTGCAAGAATATAAAGTGCACGTAAATAAAAAGTAGGGGCTGTTTAGATAAAGACACAACTAAGTTAGTTTTAGTAAAGAGCTTTTTTGGTACGAGAAAGTTATTTGTCCCTAGGCAATCGATAACTAGACTGGTAATCATTATTGCAATTTTATATGAGGGAGAGGCATAAGCTAGCATACTTTCTCTACTTGGATCATATGCACTTATGATTGGAACTCTAGCAAGCATCCGCAACTACTAAAGATCATTAAGGTAAAACCCAACCATAGCATTAAAGTATCAAGTCCTCTTTATCCCATACGCAAACAACCTACTTACTCGGGTCTGTGCTTCTGTCACTCACGCCACCCACCATAAGCAAATCATGAACATATTGCAAACCCTACAGCGGGAATCCCTCACGCTTGCGCGACACAGAGAGCACCATAGGACATAACCAATAATAAAACATGCAACTCAAACCAATCACGATCATCAAATGACCCATAGGACAAAACGGATCTATTCAAATATCATAGGATAGCCATACATCATTGGGAAATAGTAAACAGGTTCCACCTCACTCGAGTCCTTATGGACGGAGGTAGCAGTCTAAATCTGCTTTACCAGGACACAGTGCGCAAGATGGGCATCGACCAGTTAGCGATCAAGCCCACTAAGGCCACTTTCAGAGGTATCATACCAGGTATGGAGGTCAGCTGTACAGGCTCCATTCCCCTCAAGGTAATCTTCAGATCACCAGAAAATTACCGTACCGAAGAGTTAATCCTCGAAATCACCCCTTTCCACAGTGACTATCAAGCACTGCTCGGGCGAACCGCGTTCGCTCGATTCAACGCGGTGCCACATTATGCCTACCGTAAGCTCAAAATGCCCGGTCCACGCGGCGTCATCACGGTTCATGGCAAGGCTGAATTTTCGTTCGACGCCAACAAATACATCACTGCCTTAGCAGCAGGAACACCGGGCAGCACCTGGCAGCCGAACCTCGAGTCGACACCTAGGCTCCCGGACACCGTCAAGGGGCTCCGAACCACTTTGCGAAAGGATACTCCGGCCCGTCCAGGGTTCAGTTAAACACTCCGGCAAAGGCCACGACAGTCCAAACTCGGCGGCTCAACTGCCCTCCGGCATGCAAACATTTCTTATATTTCCTTCGCAGGTTCACCTTTGCACCGACCAGGACGGACTCCACAGAGGCAGCTCGAACACGCCTGGGATTCTTAGACATTCCTCGCAGCGACCGTTTGGCTACAATACGGACCCGCACTCAACCTCTTCCCCCTAGTCATAGCAGGTTCTGCTATCACAACTCCTTTTTATTTTATTTTATCACATTACTTGTACCATACGCATAGACGTATTATTTATACAACAAGTGGATTCATATGATGTATACCTTTTGGTTATTTCTTATCGAAATCATTTCGTCAAATGGCATCCGAACACAGTGGTACGCCCTAAATATGCCAGGGGCTTCGTCTTGCCCGTAACACAACAATAAAAGTCTGAACACCTTCACGGAAGTTCGGCACCCCGAACTTATAACATTATATGCATCAGCTCCGAATCATGTCTTGGGTAAATAGTTGGGTTTGCCCAGCTCCTATGTTTTGGTACCTTACGTTCCGCTATATCGGCTAAGGTAGCACTGGGAGAACTACTGCGATTGTTTCCCGGTTCTTCCGGACGAGCACCTCAGTAGAGAAAGCCGAAAACTCAGTAGAGACCCCCTAATCCAGGACTCCCTCAGTAGCCCCTGAACCAGGCTTCAATGACGATGAGTCCGGCGCGCAGTATTGTCTTCGGCATTGCAAGGCGGGTTCCTCCTCCGGATACTCCATGGAAGAGTTTGAACACAAGGATAGTGTCCGGCCCTGAAAAATAAGTTCCACATACCACTGTAGAGAGAATAATATTTCCACAAATCTAATCTGCTGACACGTTTTGACAGCATGACATCACTCCACAGTCCGGTCATTATTCGAACCATTTTTCTCAACTAGCACCGCACATATCGCGAGGCGGTTTTCCTGACACGTCTTGTCAAAGCAGAGATTGTGTTCCCCTTATCACGGGATTCTCATCAATACAGACATGGGTAACCCAACCGTGCCTGTTGGTATGACTCCCAGATCTTAGGCAAGTCCCAAACGGCCACGAGGAGGACGCTTGATATTCACCCCCTTTATAACGAGGACAAGGCCTTTTGTTTCTCCCTCTCGTGCTGAATCGTATCCTTCCCCCGCCTCGAGTTCTAACACCCAAAGCTCAAGTCGGGCGCTTCGAACCTTCAACTATGTCCGGATCCAACCTTCAAGGTCGGTGGATGCCCTCTCTGTAACAGAGGAGGACATCAAGAAGCTGAGAGAGGCCAGATATCTGACCGCCGAAATTTCACATAGCTTGCCTGCCCGAGGGCAGGTCGTCCCTACTCCCGAACCCACCGAGAGTGTCGTGTTCATCTCCCACTTCCTCCGAGGACTAGGCCTCGCTCTGGATCCCTTTGTCAGGGGTCTTATGTTCTATTATGGGCTGGATTTCCATGATCTAGCCCCGGACTCCCTTCTTCACATCTCGTCATTTATTGTCGTATGTGAGGCCTTCCTCCGCATTACCCCTCACTTCGGCCTGTGGCTCAAGACCTTCGATGTGAAGCCGAAGATGATCGAGGGGTGGCACGCGGAGTGCGGAGGTGCTTTAATAAGAAAAATCGCTGATGCTCCATGGCCAGAGGATTCTTCCCAGAGGTGTCCGGATTGTGGCAGCGGGAGTGGTTTTACATCACAGTTCCCCAAAGTGCCAAGTGGGTAGCCGCCCCCACTTTTCGATCGGGCCCCCCACCGCAACTGATGTCACAGATCAGTAGGGGGCTGAGCTGGGGTCCAGCAAAGGACGTGCCAATACTGCAGAGCCATATCTGAGATCTCTTTGAGTGAGATTTCAGTCTGGTCATGGTAATGCAAGTTATGCTAGTTCGTTGAGTCCAGCCTTGCAAACGCCGGCCCCTACGTATGCGGGAATTCAACCCAAAAGGACTGTGAGCTATTCAGCATTTCCTCGGCATGACACTCAAAGAGATGTACAAATCGTTCTTCGAACCCCAAATAAAGTGTCCGGACACCTCCGAGGATGTGGGTTTGAGCTGCAACTGCCCTGCTATCCAAGTAAGTAATCCCATGGCCGAACCCGCTGTCCTTTTATTTATCATGGCATCATTCTAAAGAGTCGCTCTTTGACCAGGACTGGATAACAAAGGCGAAGATGATCAGGTGTTCGGCCCCCCTTCCTGAGGGCTTGGATAATCCGGTGCTGGAAAAGACGCTCGAGCCGGCACCTTATCTAGTGCCCTCAAAGGAAGATGAAGGGGGGAATAAAGAGGGCGAAAGCAGGCCACACTCGCTATTTATTCCAACCGAGGGAATGAGCGCCTCCGCGAGGGAGGATAACCAAGGGGAAGAATCTGACATTCCCTCTCCCCGGGGAAGGAAGAGGACTACCTCTGAAGATCCAGAAACTAAGGTTTCCAAACGGGAGAAGAAATCTTCGTCAGAGGGTCCTGCCTCGGAGGGTATTCTTGCCGCACAATGTCCGCGCGGGGTTCAGCCCTCTACCGAGCTGTAAGTAATCGAAAAGTACTTAATAGTGAAAATATCCTACCTTACTTCCAAAGACAATAACCGATGCTTATAAATTGTAGTCCGGATCGTAGCCCTTCTCGACAGAGTTCGTCTTCGGGGGATCTCCTTCCGGAGATGATGGAGAGCGAAACGCCTCCCCCTGACACCCCGCCTCCGAAGGCGGGCGACCCGGAAGTGTCGTCGCAGAGGATATCTCTGGATCCGCCAAGGCCAGAAGATAACCCTTTAGCTACCCGAAATCCCCAGTATCCGGCTTCTAAGGAGAGCGGCAGCAAGGGTCCGGAACCATATAGTGTGCGGTCGGACGTGCTGAAGGATCTTCTGGGGCAAGCGGCCGTCTCGGAAGCGCATCGTACGCTAATGGGTACGATAGTTGAAAGGATTTCATCCGCTGAAAGCGGTTTGCACGAAGCCTTTATGAGCCTGCTGAAGGGCTTTGAGGTTCGTGAAATAGTGTATGTTTTTAATAGTACCGCACACGTTAGGTGTGCCCTATGCAGATAGTAGCCCCTGAGACTCTGGTTGTCGTCGAGAACGGTGGAAACCCGAGGATCATATACCCGGGTAATAACCTGACTGCCTTTATGTGCAGGTGGCTGAGGCTACGGTGGCTAGTCGACCTGATGGGTTTTCCGAGCTAAAGCGGCAACTTGATGCGGCTAATGCTGATATCGTGCTTGTCAACCAGCGGCTTGACGAGGCACATGGTGAGTAATTTCTCTGGTGATCATCACATAATAAGAGGAGCATGATGCCAGTATCTTTAATATGTTGTGACTGCAGATGGAGCTGCCACCGTGGAGACCCTTCGGGCGGAGCTGGCCCGAGCAAAGGAGCAAGCAAGGAGTAGCAATGCAGCTGCTCTAAAGGCGGCCGGAGAGTTAAGGGCCGAACGGGCCGCGCATTGCGAGAGCAAGGAAAGAATAGCCAAAATGGTTGTAGAATTAAAAGATGCCACTGACCGTTACCAGCTTCTTGAAGAAGAAAGCCGAGCGAGGGCAACGGACCTGGAGAAGGCCCTAGTAGCTGCCAGGAAGCCCGCTCCACAATTAGAGCGATGAAGGAGGAGCTGCATCAAGCAGCAGATATCGTGTCTGGGAAGCCCTTCTTGTTGCGGACTAAATTCGGAGATCCGAAGTATGCTCCTCTTGACCGACTATGGAGTTCTGCGGACGCCTACATGGATTTGGCTACAAGTGCTGTAGATGCGGCCGAGTACTTCAAGGATCAGAAAGATCACGAAGTGGAGAAGCTGTTCTGGTCACAGTTTCATGCTCCAGTCCATCCGCTGCTGTTGAATGAGTGAATGGCCGAGTGGGCCGAGCTCCATAGGTTGTCCGGACTTGCCATGAGGTCCGTTGTAGATCATCTGTGGCCGGGAGGGCCAAGGCCGAATAACTACTTTAGTTTAGCGCAACAATTCCTTGGTGTTGTGCCACGCATCGATGCTGTAAAGAGATCGGCATGCATGGAGGGTGCGCGGATGGCCTTTGCCCGTGTTAAGACATACTGGGCGGAGATGGAGGCCACCACTGTTGCGACACAGGGTTCGGCCGTAGGCCGAGTGACTGTCGAGCACTACTTTGAATAAGTTCTTGAAGGCGCTCGTTCGATAGAGGCGCAGTGCTCGAAGAATATTATGTTCTAGTAACATGTACTCCCATTGTAGAAACAATGTTTATTGAATTATCAAGGATGTATTTATACTTTTTCCCGAAAGTATTGTGATGCCTCTTGTGCGGCCGTTTATGTATATATGTATATAACCTGAAAGTTTGCAGTCGTCGGCTTCCGCCCCCACGCATATAATGCGGAGGTGTTCGTAGAAAGGCATATGCACACTTGATCCAACGTCTTGGTCCGTTAAGGAGGTGATAGCGCAGTGAACAAGGCAATCGGACTATATTGCTTTAACACTTTCACTTAGCTATAGGAGTTTAACAGTGGGGCTACTATATAGCCCCCGGTACTTCTGCGCTCGTCCGTATACGGGGCGTGCGTACCTGACCGGGAAACGGCCCATCGTTAATGCGGAGGAATCCCGAAGATTCCACTGAGTCATTGAGTGGTTGACCAGTCTCTCGCTATATCATTGAAAGTGCGTTATATCGACTAGAGGGGGGGTGAATAGGTGATTTTTATGAAAGTCTTAAGAACATAGAAGTTTTGAAGACAAACGATAAGATTAAACCTATTACCATGCAGCGGAAGGTAGACTACACTAGGCAAACCATAGTCAAGTATTCAATGAAGCGAAAGCACAAAGACTAATAGCAGCTAGGTAGTAAGGATCTGGTAGGAAGATATTGTGAAGCCAAACAGAACACGTAGTCACTCAGTGAAGACAAATGATAGTGCAAACATACAATGACTTCACAAGGAGTAACAGTAAGTAAAGGGAAGTGAAGATGAAACCAGTGACTCGTTGAAGACAATGATTTGTTGGACCAGTTCCAGTTGCTGTGACAACTGTACGTCTGGTTGGAGCGGCTAGGTATTTAAACCTTAGGACACACAGTCCCGGACACCCAGTCCTGAACACGCAGCTCAGGACACCCAGTCCTCACCGTATTCTCCTTGAGCTAAGGTCACATAGACCTCGCCCAATCACTCTTGTAAGTCTTCAAGGTAAACTCCCAAACCTTCACAGACTTCGTTCACTGGCAATCCACAATGTCTCTTGGATGCTCAGAACGCGACGCCTAACCAGCTGGAGGATGCACAGTCCTCAAGTGTAATAAGTCTTCAGATCACACAGACAAGAAGACTTAAGTGATGCCCAATTCTCTCTGGCTCTAGTGGTTAGGGCTTTATCCTCGCAAGGAATTCTCTCTCAAAGGCTTCGAGGTGGGTTGCTCTCAAACGACAAAAGCCATACTCTCAATCTGAGCAGCCAACCGTTTATGGTTGTAGGGGGTGGGCTATTTATAGCCACTTGGCAACCCGACCTGATTTGTTCGAAATGACCCTGGGTCACTAAGGAACTGACACGTGTTCCAACGGTCAGATTTCAAACTCACACGACAACTTTACTTGGGCTACAAGCAAAGCTGACTTGTCCGACTCTAGACAAGATTCACTCTCATAGTCTTCACTCGAAGACATAGGTTTTTGGTTTAGGCATCACTTCAGTCATTCTGACCGGTTCTCTTGGACCCCACTTAACAGTACGGTGGTTCCTATGACTCAACACAAAAGAAAAAGAACTACGAAAGATCTAAGTCTTCGAGCTCCATAGGCTTCATATCGTGTCTTCTCTTGTCATAGTCTTCAATGTGAATATCTTCATATACCACCTTTGACTTCAATGTCTTCATACATTTTTAGGGGTCATCTCTGGTAGTAAAACCGAATCAATGAGGGACTTCTACCTGTGTTATCCTGCAATTCTCACAAACACATTAGTCCCTCAACTAGGTTTGTCATCAATACTCCAAAACCAACTAGGGGTGGCACTAGATGTACTTACAATCTTCCCCTTTTTGGTGATTGATGACAAACTAGTTGAAGTTTTCAACGGGAAATATAATCTGTGAAATTGTAAGGAGTAAGGAATTGTCTTCATAAGTTGCAAGGGCTCCCCCTGAAGATGTGCATATAAGTTAATTTGCTTTTGGAATGCAAATGCACATGGCAGGTTGTACTTGTGGAGATCCACTTCAACTTATGATGACAATCCACTATGCATGTGAAAGTTATGAAGATAATGACATGCATAATGGAAAATGGACGTCTGCAGAATGAGTTAAGTGCGGAATTTATCGTCGCACATGCGGAATTTATCTTCGCAAAACAAGGTGGCAAATAAGTAGCAGACGACCATCTAGTTTAAGTGTTACAACTCATAAGAACCAAATGTAGCAAAAACGAGAGTTGTAAGCACGAAGCAAAATATAAAGCACCCGCCCATATGGACCCACTTGAAGACTATCAATCTCATATGCTTCTCCCCCTTTTGTCAGTAATGACCAAAAAGGTTTGAAGACATAGAGCCTCTACTCGTTCCCATGAGGAGTAGGTGAAGTAGCAGGGTTGTTGGTGTTGTTTGGCGGTGCAGAAGAGCTTGGAGGTGCTGAAGGAGGTGGCGATGAAGTAGCATCGTCTTCTTCCTCAATAATTCTGGCAGTCACTGTGGCAGCAGAGGAAGAGAACTCAGAGTCTTCAAGTGATGGAGTTCCTAGCAGCACAACCCTTCGAGGAGGTGTGGAGTCAAACTTGAATCTCTCAGTGAAGCCATCCTCTTGAAGATCAGCTTCAGAACAGATTGTCGTGAGCCCTTTCCATGTGTGGCGACAGGTTTCATGGGAAACGAAAGCATTCTTGGTGACAAGATTTCGAGTGCGATTAACATCCACCAAGAGGCTTTTCATCTGATGCTTCAACCAGTCATGATGCCTATCCTGTTTCTGATGTAGAGCCACAAGAAGCTCTCGGTCGTTGAGAACATGAGTGCGCTTCTTGGGTCTTGGAGCAGTGGCACTGTCAGTGGCTTCAGTGGAAGCAGGATGTGGTGCACGTGTAGTGCCAGCCAAAGGATACACCCGAGAAACTGCTTCAACGCCTTCAACGTTCTGAGTAAAACTCTGATGTTCTGCATTCTGAAGACTTAGAGGTTGCTTGGCAGGCTCAGAATATATGGCTTCAGTAGACATGTCCATGTCAGGCAAGAAGATCCGATGGTTGCGGGCTGAGGGCTGATACGAGATGGCGGAGTGTAGCTTGATCAGCCGCATGACCCAAGGGGCGTAGAACTTCAAACCAAACAGATCAATGCCTGATGCAGCAAGTTGGTGTATGAAGAAGTCCTGTGCATTGAAGCATTTGCCATGAAGTATATAGAAGACCAAAGTCTTCATTGCACCCTGAAGCTTGGCATTTGGAGAGTGCCCTTTGATAGGCCAGAGAGTTCGCCTGATGATGTGATAGATGGTTCTGGGCAGGTACTCAAGGTCTTCAACAAAGAACTCTGTTGGATAAGCAGCATCTTGGGGCAATGGCTTCATCATGCTGAGCATTTGACTCATATCAGGTTCTGGCCGCTGAAAGATACTCTCAATAGCTTCAACATGCAGCTGACAGCCTTGCTCAAAGAGATCGCCAGGAGTGGGCAAGCCAGTGAGCTCAATGATGTCAAATGCATTAGCTTCGTGATGAACGTTGCCAGTCATCCACTCCAGTACCCAAGTCTTCGGATCTCTGCTGTACCCTTTGATGTGAAGTGTGGCATAGAATTGTAGCAGCAGCTCTTCATTCCAATGCTCTTCATCAGTAACAAACTGCAGCAGACCCACTTTCTTGAAGCAATCCAACGCTTCTTCTAGACAGGGCAGACCAGCTATAGCTTCAACATCAAGGCACTTGTGTGGGAAGATGCAACCTTGGTTGTAAAGAATGCAAGAGTAATAGCTTCACTGAGGATAGCTCCAGAACCGATCAGATGATATCCTTTCCCTTGAGTAGGGGTTCCTGGAGCTATTGAAGAACGTGTTGTCTGCCCTGAAGCCATTGATGTTGAAGGAGCCAGGTGCTGATGCAGGACCTGGAAACCTTGGCAGTCTTGGGATTGGCTTCTGGACCTGAGGCCTGTGCTCAACATGATAGTTCAATTGGGGACCGGCAGCAGACTCAGGAACAGAAGTGGCGGGATCAGTGGCTTCGCTGTCTTCTGAAGCTTTTGCTGGGGAGGGCTCCACATTAGCTTCATTGTTGGTTGTGGCAGCCTCACGATTTTCATCCTCCACTTGACTAGCTGGAGGGTCGGTCACAAGCACATTCTCCTGGAGAACTGCTTCTTGGTGGGACAGGGGAGTGGGATCTTGTGGCACTCCTTCTTCTGCGGCTGATGCAGCCGGAAAGTCTTCAGTAGAGACTTGAGGCCTTGGACCTTTGCGAAGCCTGCGGAACACAAACGACGCCTATGGAGTTGGAGTGGGCTGGGCCTCATAGTCTTCTTCCTCTTGTGGGCGATCCGCCCATGAAGCATCCTGTGCAATTGGCGTCAGTGGACGACCAATGCTGATGAGTTCGCTATTGTCAAACTAAGGAAGGACTGCATCATCTTCTAAATTGTCATGATGACCAATGTCTCCAGCAGCGATGGGATCAGCTGCTGGAATGTCTTCAGTTTCATGAGCCTCTGTGGAAGCAGGCTCATGAATTGTCAGTTGACGTTCTGCGTTCAGATGAACCATAGAAATGGGTTCAACTATCAAGGGCTCTGTGGGAGCAGCCCGAGCTTTCTTGGTCTTTCTCTTTTTCTTGGTGGGGGCAGTAGGAGAGTCTTCAGAGTGTTTCCTCTTCCTGGCTTCAGCCTCAGCAGTTCTTGTCTTCTTGAGCTCTGAAGCTGTTGACCGTCTTTTTGGCTTCGAGCCAGTCAGTCTAGTTGGGAAGACAATCGGAACTGCTTCTTGCCGTGGTGCATCAGGTTCAGCCGTAGCAGGCTTCTTCTTCTTCTTTGCGGCCATCCTGGGGTCGATGCCAGGACGCCCAAGTGCCTTGCGCTTCTCAGCCTCATTATAGGCTTGCACACATCTGTCAGCCAGAGTCTTCATGCGATCACGCGAACCCTGAGCTTCTGCACGCTTCTTCACAAAGGCTTCCTTGAGCTCATGCATCATTGTCTTGAAGTTCTTCACTTCTTGCACGCTGAGCTTGGCCATATGCTTCTTGAACTGAGCCTTTTCATAGTCAATCTTCTGCTTCACTTCAACAATGCGCTGGGCAATAACGAGTTCTGAAGCAATGGCGCCTTGGAAGGCGACACTGAGGCCAATGGGTAGCTGCAGATCTTCAAAGCTGATGTTTGGCATGTCAAACCATTCGTCAATGAAGTTGTGGATGATGGTGACATCAAAGAGAGGAAGATCATTGAAGATTTCTGCTTGTTCTTTGCTCTTGATGAGTTGCTCAAGAGCGTCATCTGCAAGATCTTCATCACTTGACAGATCAATGTCGTCATCGCGCAGAATGGCAGCAGCTGTTAGCTCTTTTCCAGTGTGAGACAGAGGCATCTTGTCCTTCTGGTGCTTGGAGATGCGTGATAAATCTTCAGACTGCACACTGTCTTCAGGAGGTGCAGTTGCCAATGGCTTCGCCCTTGAGATTTTTGGTGAAGGGGCTGGCTTTGAAGCTTTTGGCTTCTTCAACTGCTTTGGCTTCGGAACTGCAGGCGCGTCATCAGACTCAGTGTCAGCTGCAGGCTCATTCACTGCAGTCCCTTGAACCAAGATGTAGGTGATGAGGCCTTCAAGGTTGGCGAAAGGACCGATGACATTGGGTTCTGCATGTCGTGTGCCATCTGCCCTTGGAGATGAGGGACCAGGGTTGAAGTCTAACCCAAAAGTCTTCTTGTTCTTCTTCGTAGAGTTTTGAGCAAACTGGAAGTTGCGCTTGAATAGATTGTCGTCACGACACCATAGCAGTGACGACGAGTGTGCATCAGCAGGCTGTGGTCCACGGACCATGCATGGATAGAAGCCTTGAGCAATGGCTTCATCTCTGGACCTGGGTAGAAGATTCTTGAATAGGATGTCTCCCCACGGTCTCTTGATGGCGTTTTTCTCAGCATACTCCTGGGTCACAAATCTATATTTGAACCATTGTTCTGCCCAATATCTTCAAATCCATTGGATTCGGGTCTTGCGCTGACTGTAATCCTCTTCAGGATCTGTCTTGTACATTTCTGAGAGTTCATCTGGCAGATCTCTGGAGGTCTCACCATGACGCTTTCTGCCACCCTTCCTTGCTGCTTTCTCTGAAGCCATAAACTTTAACTTGAAAGGCTTCAAGGCGTTCAAAGGCTTCAAAGGTTTTCGTTTGCTGGACCAACATGAATTGGCTTCGGGAGAATTTATGTGATGCTGTAAGAATTCTGCAAATGAATGCAGACTATGAGAACCAAAGGATTCTCCCACGACATGTACCTGTGACAGCATTAAGGTGCGAGGGAAGGGGAAGAGGTCATATGCATTCTCAGAAGATTTTGAAGATAAATCAGTTTAGAAGACATTGACCTCATCGTGCGAAGACATTCACTCATAGATAAGAAGTTGGTTCCAGATTTGTACGAATCCATAGATCAGTACAAGTGAGGAATCTAACTACTTTGTGAAGCACAAGTGAATATACTAGGCATGTTATGAGATGCAGTATGAGAGAGATCTAGCTTGTGTGAACAGAAACTGCTTGTGGTAGAAAGTGACAGATCAATAGGATCAACGGTGCTGTAAAAAGGGAGTTTTATTTACCACACTGAGAACTGCTAGACGGAGTGGGAGATGAGGCCGAGCAGTTCGATCTTCCGTGCCCTAACTTGGCGACGGAGGACACCTACGGCGACGGCGGAGAGGACGATGTCCGCGGTCGGCGTGAAGACGGCGTCAGAGAGGTTGCGGCAGCGAAGTGCTTCGTCGCCGGCGTCGTCGAGAGCCAGCGGTGGCGCTAGGGTTCGTGCGAGGGTGGAAGAAGAGATAATGACCGCTGTGAGTGTGTATTTATAGGCACAGGGGTGGCACTGTGCTATTACTCAGGTGCCCCTGGCTATTCGCATCTGAGGAACACGTGGCCATTATGCGGAATTTTGGGGTTTGTTCCACGTCCCACGCACGCCTGGATTGTCGGGTGGTCGTTCCTACTTCTCCGGATTTCATGTGGAGGAATGAGCATTGAAAACAGACTTAATGGTTGTCTCTGTATCTTCTGCTGACAAGGACGCAGAGAAGACATTCGACAGTTTCAATAGAATGCATATGACTTGGAGAGATAGAGTTTGAGATAGAAAGCATAGAGAGGTTAGGGTCCAATCACATTCACTTAGTTCAAAAGATTCAACACGAATACATAGCTATAAGTGAATGCTGTAGAGGACAGAACACTAGTATATATATATATATATATATCTATAATCAACATAGTGAAGATAATCATGAAAATATGTTGAGATCGAAGCCAAACCAAATGTGAAGACATTGCAAGGTGATGCCATGAGTGAAACACTTCAAAATAGAACGTTTGGTGGTGGCGTTACCCACCGTATAGGAAGTATTAGACCCAGACACGGCGCACAATTATTGTGGCGCTCCGAAGTCAAATTCCACATTAATGTATTCACACTTAGAATGTATGTCTTCATTGATTGAAGACATACCTTACTTTGTGTGTTGCACATCTAAGTCATCAATATGCATAAGGGTTAGGATGTGTGCCTGATCACAGGACATTTGAGGATTCCAGGATATTTAGCTCACACTGTAACTTGCAAAACCTCTTCTCATCCAAGGGCTTGGTGAAGATATCTGCCAATTGCTCTTCAGTGTTGACGTGTATGATATCAATGTCTTCCTTCACAACATGATCTCTGAGAAAGTGATGACGAATTTCAATGTGCTTTGTCTTCGAGTGCTGAACTGGGTTGTTGGCAATCTTGATGGCGCTTTCGTTGTCGTAGTAAAGTGGCACTTGCTTCAGATGAATGCCATAGTCCTTGAGTGTTTGCTTCATCCACAGAAGCTGAGCGCAGCAAGATCCAGCAGCAATGTATTCAGATTCAGCAGTGGAGAGAGGTACACAGTTCTGCTTCTTTGAAGACCAACATACAAGTGATCGTCCCAGAAAGTGACATGTGCCTGATGTAGACTTGCGATCAACTTTGTCACCAGCATAATCAGCATCCGAGAATCCAACCAGATCAAACTCTGAGCCCTTTGGATACCATAATCCTAGAGTTGGGGTGTGAGCCAAATATCGAAGAATTCGCTTCACAGCTAAGTGATGCGACTCCTTTGGTGCCGCTTGAAATCGAGCACACATGCAAACACTAAGCATAATATCTGGCCTAGATGCACATAGATAAAGTAAAGAACCAATCATGGAGCGGTATACCTTTTGATCGAACTCTTTACCATTGTCGTCAGGACCCAGATGATGTTTGGCTGGCATTGGTGTTGTGAAGCCTTTGCAGTCTTGCATACCGAACTTCTTCAAGCAATCTTTGAGATACTTCTCTTGAGATATGAAGATGTCATTGCGTTGTTGTCGTATTTGAAGACCAAGGAAGAACTTCAGCTCCCCCATCATGGACATCTGATATTGCTCTTGCATCATATATCCAAACTCTTCACTGTACTTCTGATTGGTGCAGCCGAAGATAATGTCATCCACATATATTTGGCACACAAACAGTTCACCATCATATGTCTTTGTGAAAAGAGTGGGATCTAGGGAACCAGGCATGAAGCCTTTGCTCTTCAGGAAGTATTTGAGTGTGTCATACCAGGCCCGAGGGGCTTGTTTGAGGCCATACAGTGCCTTGTTGAGCTTGTATACCATGTCAGGTTGTTTTGGATTTTCAAAGCCAGGCGGTTGTGCAACATACACTTCTTCTTCAATCTTGCCATTGAGAAAGGCACTCTTCACATCCATTTGATATAGAAGTATGTTATGATGATTTGCATAGGCCAGCAGTATGCGTATGGCTTCAAGTCTAGCCACAGGAGCAAATGTTTCATCGAAGTCAATGCCTTCCACTTGAGTATATCCTTGAGCAATGAGACGAGCTTTGTTTCTGACAACTTGACCATGCTCATCTTGCTTGTTGCAGTATATCCATTTGGTGCCTATTATATTGTGCTTCCGTGGATCAGGACGCTTAACCGGTTCCCATACATTATTCAGCTCAAACTGTTGAAGCTCTTCTTGCATAGCTTGAATCCATTCAGGTTCCATGAAGGCTTCTTCAACTTTCTTGGGTTCTGGTATTGAGGCGAATGTGAAGTGCCCACAGAAATTTGCTAGCTGAGTTGCCCTTGAGCGAGTGAGTGGACCTGGTGCATTGATGCTATCAATTATTATTTCAATCTGCACTTCATTGGCAACGCGAGGATGTACAGGGCGAAGACTGTGCTCTTGCTGTTCATTGTCATTGTTGGAAGGAATGTCTTCAGGCTGAGCATTGTCTTCATGTTGATCAGGTGCTGAGATGATAAGTTCTTCTTCAGGATGAGCTTCAGAAGGTATAATTTCTCCAATTCCCATTAGCTTGATTGATTCACTGGATGGAACTTCATCTAGCACATTTGGCAGTTGCTCTCTTTGTGAACCGTTGGTCTCATCGAACCGCACATCCACTGTTTCAACCACTTTGTAATGAAAGAGATTGAAGACTCTGTAGGAGTGTGAATCCTTTCCATATCCAAGCACAAAACCCTCATGTGCTTTTGGTGCAAACTTTGAGGTGTGATGTGGGTCCTTGATCCAGCACCTTGCGCCAAATACTCTGAAGTAACTGACATTTGGCTTCTTGCCAGTAAGGAGCTCATAAGATGTCTTATTCAGTAGCTTGTGAAGATAAACACGATTGATTGTATGGCATGCAGTATCAATGGCTTCGGGCCAGAATTTTCTTGGGGTCTTGTATTCATCTAGCATCGTTCTGGCCATCTCAATTAGTGTTCTGTTCTTGCGTTCGATGACGCCATTCTGCTGTGGCGTGTACGGGGCTGAGAATTCATGTGTGATGCCCAAGGTATCAAGATATGTATCAAGGCCAGTGTTCTTGAATTCAGTGCCATTTTCACTTCTGATGTGCTTTATCTTGGCGCCAAAATTGTTCATAGCTCGATTGGCGAAGCGTCTGAAGACATCCTGCACTTCAGTCTTGTAAAGGATTATGTGCACCCAAGTATATCTAGAATAATCATCAACAATAACGAAGTCATAGAGGCAAGCAGTAGTAGTTAGAGTTGAGTAATGAGTGGGGCCGAAAAGATCCATGTGAAGCAGTTCGAAGGGTTGAGTAGTAGTCATGATTGTCTTTGAGGGATGTTTGGCCCTCGTCATCTTCCCTGCTTCACAGGCACCGCATAAGTGGTATTTCTTGAACTTGACGCCCTCGATGCCTATGACATGCTTCTTCTTCGCAAGGGTGTGGAGGTTCCTCATGCCAGCATGTCCAAGCCTCCGATGCCAGAGCCAGCATTCTGAAGCCTTTGCTAGAAGACATACTGCAAGCTGTGGCCCTACTGAGAAATCTACCACGTACAAATCATCTTTTCGATACCCTTCAAACACTAGAGACTTGTCATATTCCATTAGTACAAGGCAACGATATTTTCCAAACATTACGATCATGTTCAAATCGCAAAGCATTGAGACAGACATTAAGTTGAAGCCAAGGGATTCAACAAGCATGACTTTATCCATGTGTTGATCCCTTGAGATTGCAACTCTACCTAGACCCAATACCTTACTTTTACCAGTGTCAGCAAATGTGATGTGGCTCTTGTCGGATGGACGTAAGGTTGAGTCCATAAGAAGACTTCTTTTGCCAGTCATGTGATTTGTACACCCACTGTCAATAATCCATTCTGAAGACGCTGGTGTCGTACCCTACAATGCAGTTAGGGGGATAAGCTTCACCAAGAGCATTGTGAAGCAAAAACATTTGACGAACCAGTGGTTTATGAAAGCTTAGATCCAGGTTAGGACTAATAGGGAGAGTAGCAAGCGATTCAGGTACGAATTACATAGTAAGACCATTTGGGCATTTGATCTTGCGCCCTACAAGATGTTTAAGGTCCCCAGCAATAGCGTTAGACGATTTTGGTTTTCTGCTGGAGACCTTTCCCTGCAAAAGAGAGTTAAGCCTTCTTAACCACCCACATCTTCAAGGGTGGCTTAGAAGCAATAAGTCTAAGTGCAGCATCTGAGAATTTTGGCTTTGAAGCCTTAGCAAACAGTCTTGCAGGCGGACTATAGTACTCATAAGAATAAGCAGAATAGTTTTTGGTCTTATGAACATGGCGGTTTGATGAACCGCTCTCATATTCATATGCCTGAGTATGATTTCCCTGCAAAACATTTGCGTTAGTGCGACTCAGGTGAGTCCTCTGTCTGTATGAAGCCTTTGGACCGTATGAAGCCTTTGGTCTGAGGTTTGTCTTCTTCACGTGAGGTGTCATGATGACATTCACAGGAAGACTCTCCAGACACCTTTTCGGAACCCAGATCTTCTTCATAGGCGGTCCATTCCTGTAGTTAGTACCAATGTACCTGGCAAATACTTCACCATTCTGATTCTTAAACAGTATATAGTTTGCATCAAAGGATTCATCAATGATGATGGGGTTAGCACAAGTGAAGCCAGATAGATTGGATGGATCTGCTGAAGGTTCCTTTGCAGCAACCCACATGGTTTTGGGGTACTGCTCAGGTTTCCAGTAAGAGCCATCTTTATTCATTTTCCTTACGAACCCTACACCCTCTTTCCTAGGGTTTCGGTTCAGAATCTGCTTTTTCAGGACATCACATAGCGTCTGATGCCCTTTAAGACTTTTGTACATCCCTGTTTCAAGCAATGTCTTCAACCTAGCATTCTCATTAGCAATAGCGGTGGTATCCTCAGCAGAGGGGTTAGTTACCACATCAACAGTTGAAGATATTGCAACAGCAGTAGCAGTAGAGCATTCAGCAACAGAAGTAGCATTATCACGCTCAATGCATTTGAGACATGGTGGTTCAAATACTTCCTGAGCGGGACTGATCTGTTTGGCGTGAAGTGACTCGTTTTCCGTTTGAAGATCTTCATGAACCGCTCTCAATTTCTCAAGATCTTGCTTCCTTTGAAGATAATCGTAGGAAAGCTTTTCATGAGTTGTTGAGAGAGTTTCATGACGACTTTCAAGTTCCTGATACTTAACGTGAAGATTTTTTATGTCTTCAATTAAGGATTCAGATCGAGTCATTTCAGCACCTAACAGATCATCGCTTCTGTCTAACAGTTTTTGAATATGTTCCATAGCTTTCTGTTGTTCAGTTGCAATTTTAGCAAGTGTTTTGTAGCTAGGTTTTGAACCACAATCAGAGTCATCGTCACTAGATGTTTGATAGTGAGTAGTGCGTGTGTTTACCTTGGCACCGCGTGCCATGAAGCAGTAGGTAGAAGCGGAGGAGTCCTTGTCATTTGCATCGGTGTCGGTGATGAAGTCATTGTCTTCAGTGTTGAAGATGGACTTGGCAACGTATGCTGTAGCCAGACTTGCCACGCCTGAGTCGGATTCCTCCTCAGACTCCACCTCCGCCTCCTCAGAAGCAGACTCCTCCTCTGAATCCATTTCCTTGCCAACAAACGCACGTGCCTTGCCAGATGAGCTCTTCTTGTGTGATGAAGACTTTGAGGAAGACTTGGAAGAGGACTTTGAGTATTTCTTCTTCTTCTTATTCTTGTTGTTGTCAGAGTCATATTCCTTGCTCTTCTTCTTCTTTTTGTTCTCATTGTCCCACTGTGGACACTCAGAGATGAAGTGGCCAAGTTTCTTGCACTTGTGACATGTTTTCTTCTTGTAGTCATGAGCAGGAGCTTCATCATTCCTTGAACTTGATCGGGAAGACTTTCTGAAGCCTTTCTTCTTGGTGAATTTTTGGAACTTCTTGACAAGCATAGCAAGTTCCCTTCCAATGTCTTCAGGATCATCAGAACTGCTGTCAGATTCTTCTTCAGATGAGGAGACAGCTTTTGCCTTCAAGGCACGAGTTCGCCCATAGTTTGGACTGTAGATATCTCTTTTCTCCGAAAGCTGAAACTCATGTGTGTTGAGCCTCTCAATTATGTCAGACGGATTGAGTGTCTTGAAATCAGGACGTTCTTGAATCATCAGGGCCAGGATGTCAAACGAACTATCAAGTGATCTCAGCAGCGTCTTGACGACTTCGTGTTTGGTAATCTCAGTGGCGCTAAGGGCTTGAAGCTCATTTGTGATGTCAGTGAGTCGGTCAAATGTGTGATGGACATTCTCATTGTCATTTCGCTTGAAGCGGTTGAAGAGGTTGCGAAGGACACTGATTCTCTGATCTCTCTAGGTTGAGATGCCTTCATTGACCTTGGAGAGCCAGTCCCAGACCAGCTTGGATGTCTTCAAAGCACTCACACGGCCATACTGTCCTTTGGTCAGATGACCACAGATGATATTCTTGGCAGTAGAGTCCAGTTGAACGAATTTCTTGACATTAGCGGCAGTGACACCTTCTCCAGCCTTGGGAACGCCGTTCTCGACGACATACCATAGGTCGACGTCAATGGCTTCAAGATGCATGCGCATCTTATTCTTCCAGTAGGGATATTCAGTTCCATCGAAGACGGGGCACGCAACGGAGACTTTAATTATCCCTGCAGTCGACAGAGCTAAAACTCCAGGTGGTTAAACCGAATCACACAGAACAAGGGAGCAAGGGCGAAGGCCATTCGCGCTCCTTCTATACAGACCGACCGCTTGATGACGTCAAGTCGAGGGCAAGCACTCATAAGCCGCCTTACGAACCAGAAGTAGCTGCTTGGAATCGGTTCGGTAGGCCATAGCTGGATAACCACATCTTTCATGGCTAGTTCCGCCGCCTTATGCAGTTTGATCAGCTGTTTCAGTTGATCGGCAAAAGGCACCGGATAATTCGGCGCCAAATACTGAGACCAAAAAAGCTTATCGGTGGTGTTCCTTCCTTCGGCTAGGTAGAAGTGAGCGGCATCTGATATACTGTGCGGCAGCTCGGCAAATACACCTGAGAAGTCCAGACTCACAATAAGAAACATAGTTCTTCCTTCAAATATTTTCTTTACATGGGAAAAGCTTACATGCCGCGATCTTCCTCGCCTCTTGGATCCCCTGCAACGTGCTTTGGGTTTCCCCCTGGGTGTCGCTCGTGGCTTGGCGCGCCTTGGTGAGTTCGGACTCTTTCTCTGTTAAACTCTGCTCCAAGGCCTCACATTTACTAACGGCATCTTGCAGCCCCTACTCAGCTCTAATAACTCTGGCTTCGTGTTTCTCACGAAGAGCCTGCTCTGTGGCCACCTTTTTCTCGGCCTCGGCAACGGCCCTTTTGAGGGCCTCGACTTCGGTCATAACTCCTAGCACAAATTATGCGGCTTATTTCATACTGAACATTTATCTCGCAATAAACACACATAATATTGATGCATACCTTGTTTATCCCTCAACTGCATTTGCAATCGGCCAATTTCTTCTCTGGCCCGCTCCAGACTTTGATTCAGTCCGGTGATCTCCGCAGTGTGAGAGGTAGCAGCTGCTACAGGTACCTGCTTGAAACAAGAGAGAAATCAATGTCATTTAGTGAGTCTTCCTGAGATCATGAATTCGTTCCCCTGTCCGGTTCTTTCTTTCACCGAACAGTGTATCAGGGGCTACTATCTATACTATGACACTCCTCGATAACTCATATAACATACCTCAAAGCCTTTTATAAGACTGATACAGGCTTCGTTCAGTCCACTCTCGGTCGACTGAATTTTCTCAATCACCGCGCCCATCAGGGCACGGTGTTCATCAACGATGGAGGCATCTCGTAGCGCCACCAACAAAGCATCCGACACTTCTGGATGGTCAGAGGTTGCCGGCGGAATATTTTTCCCCACGTCTCCGGCCCCTGCGGTTCGACCTCCAGGCGCTGCCTTCACAGTTTTTTCCTTTTCTCCTTAGCCGGGGTCCTTTTGGGACGAGGCCTCGGTGTTTGGCACCTGTTTGGAGAAAGGGTCCTTCGGGGGCGTCCCGCTCTCCACAGCATTTGAGCTCAGCAGGTCCTCCAATGAGGATTGTTCGGCACGGGACCTCGCCGGACTACAAGAAATATACGGCTTAGGTTAAAATACTAAGCCACGATGAGTCCGGACGCTTAAACGTATTCGGATTTTATATAATCATGAGTTCACCAGGGACTGGGCCCTGGGATCCCATGCCGGGCCGCTGTCGGCGGCGGCAGGAGACTCCTCTTGATGAGGAATATTTCCTCTTTCAGGTAGTTCGGCTTCCAAGTATGCGGAGGCCGTCCTCTTCCTTCCTCCCTCCGCAGGGGATTCATCTCCCTCCTTGTCGGTGTCAAAACCGGCGGATCTCGGGTAGGGGGTCCCGAACTGTGCGTCTAAGGCGGATGGTAACAGGAGGCAGGGGACACGATGTTTATCCAGGTTTGGGCCCTCTTGATGGAGGTAATACCCTACGTCCTGCTTGATTGTTCTTGATGATATGAGTATTACAAGAGTTGATCTACCACAAGATCATAGAGGCTAAACCCTAGAAGCTAGCCTATGGTATGATTGTATGTTGTCCTACGGATTAAACCCTCCGGTTTATATAGACACCGGAGGGGGCTAGGGTTACACAAGGTCGGTTACAAGGGAGGAGATATACATATCCGTATTGCCTAGCTTGCCTTCCACGCCAAGGAGAGTCCCATCCGGACACGAGTTGAAGTCTTCAATCTTGTATATTCATAGTCCAATAGTTCGGCCAAAGGATATAGTCCGGCTGTCCAGAGACCCCCTAATCCAGGACTCCCTCAGTAGCCCCTGAACCAGGCTTCAATGACGATGAGTCCGGCGCGCAGTATTGTCTTCGGCATTGCAAGGCGGGTTCCTCCTCCGGATACTCCATGGAAGAGTTTGAACACAAGGATAGTGTCCGGCCCTGAAAAATAAGTTCCACATACCACTGTAGAGAGAATAATATTTCCACAAATCTAATCTGCTGACACGTTTTGACAGCATGACATCACGCCACAGTCCGGTCATTATTCGAACCATTTTTCTCAACTAGCACCGCACATATCGCGAGGCGGTTTTCTTGACACGTCTTGTCAAAGCAGATATTGTGTTCCCCTTATCACGGGATTCTCATCAATACAGACGTGGGTAACCCAACCGTGCCTGTTGGTATGACTCCCAGATCTTAGGCAAGTCCCAAACGGCCACGAGGAGGACGCTTGATATTCACCCCCTTTATAACAAGGACAAGGCCTTTTGTTTCTCCCTCTCGTGCTCAATCGTATCCTTCCCCCGCCTCGAGTTCTAACACCCAAAGCTCAAGTCGGGCGCTTCGAACCTTCAACTATGTCCGGATCCAACCTTCAAGGTCGGTGGATGCCCTCCTCTGTAACAAAGGAGGACATCAAGAAGCTGAGAGAGGCCAGATATCTGACTGCCGAAATTTCACATAGGCTGCCTGCCCGAGGGCAGGTCGTCCCTACTCCCGAACCCACCGAGAGTGTCGTGTTCATCTCCCACTTCCTCCGAGGACTAGGCCTCGCTCTGGATCCCTTTGTCAGGGGTCTTATGTTCTATTATGGGCTGGATTTCCATGATCTAACCCCGGACTCCCTTCTTCACATCTCGTCATTTATTGTCGTATGTGAGGCCTTCCTCCGCATTACCCCTCACTTCGGCCTGTGGCTCAAGACCTTCGATGTGAAGCTGAAGATGATCGAGGGGCGGCACGTGGAGTGCGGAGGTGCTTTAATAAGAAAAATCGCTGATGCTCCATGGCCAGAGGATTCTTCCCAGAGGTGTCCGGATTGTGGCAGCGGGAGTGGTTTTACATCACAGTTCCCCAAAGTGCCAAGTGGGTAGCCGCCCCCACTTTTCGATCGGGCCCCCCACCGCAACTGATGTCACAGATCAGTAGGGGGCTGAGCTGGGGTCCAGCAAAGGACGTGCCAATACTGCAGAGCCATATCTGAGATCTCTTTGAGTGAGATTTCAGTCTGGTCATGGTAATGCAAGTTATGCTAGTTCGTTGAGTCCAGCCTTGCAAACGCCGGCCCCTACGTATGCGGGAATTCAACCCAAAAGGACTGTGAGCTATTCAGCATTTCCTCGGCATGACACTCAAAGAGATGTACAAATCGTTCTTCGAACCCCAAATAAAGTGTCCGGACACCTCCGAGGATGTGGGTTTGAGCTGCAACTGCCCTGCTATCCAAGTAAGTAATCCCATGGCCGAACCCGCCGTCCTTTTATTTATCATGGCATCATTCTAAAGAGTCGCTCTTTGACCAGGACTGGATAACAAAGGCGAAGATGATCAGGTGTTCGGCCCCCCTTCCTGAGGGCTTGGACAATCCGGTGCTGGAAAAGACGCTCGAGCCGGCACCTTATCTAGTGCCCTCAAAGGAAGATGAAGGGGGGAATAAAGAGGGCGAAAGCGGGCCACACTCGCTATTTATTCCAACCGAGGGAATGAGCGCCTCCGCGAGGGAGGATAACCAAGGGGAAGAATCTGACATTCCCTCTCCCCGGGGAAGGAAGAGGACTACCTCTGAAGATCCAGAAACTAAGGTTTCCAAACGGGAGAAGAAATCTTCGTCAGAGGGTCCTGCCTCGGAGGGTATTCTTGCCGCACAATGTCCACGCGGGGTTCAGCCCTCTACCGAGCTGTAAGTAATCGAAAAGTACTTAATAGTGAAAATATCCTACCTTACTTCCAAAGACAATAACCGATGCTTATAAATTGTAGTCCGGATCGTAGCCCTTCTCGACAGAGTTCGTCTTCGGGGGATCTCCTTCCGGAGATGATGGAGAGCGAAACGCCTCCCCCTGACACCCCGCCTCTGAAGGCGGGTGACCCGGAAGTATCGTCGCGGAGGATATCTATGGATCCGCCAAAGCCAGAAGATAACCCTTTGGCTACCCAAAATCCCCAGTATCCGGCTTCTAAGGAGAGCGGCAGCAAGGGTCCGGAACCGTATAGTGTGCGGTCGTACATGCTGAAGGATCTTCTGGGGCAAGCGGCCGTCTCGGAAGCGCATCGTACGCTAATGGGTACGATAGTTGAAAGGATTTCATCCGCTGAAAGAGGTTTGCACGAAGCCTTTATGAGCCTGCTGAAGGGCTTTGAGGTTCGTGAAATAGTGTATGTTTTTGATAGTACCGCACATGTTAGGTGTGCCCTATGCAGATAGTAGCCCCTGAGACTCTGGTTGTCGTCGAGAATGGTGGAAACCCGAGGATCATATACCCGAGTAATAACCCGACTGCCTTTATGTGCAGGTGGCTGAGGCTACGGTGGCTAGTCGACCTGATGGGTTTACCGAGCTAAAGCGGCAACTTGATGTGGCTAATGCCGATATCGTGCTTGTCAACCAGCGGCTTGACGAGGCACATGGTGAGTAATTTCTCTGGTGATCATCACGTAATAAGTGGAGCATGATGCCAGTATCTTTAATATGTTTTGACTGCAGATGGAGCTGCCACCGTGGAGATCCTTAGGGCGGAGCTGGCCCGAGCAAAGGAGCAAGCAAGGAGTAGCAATGCAGTTGCTCTAAAGGCGGCCGGAGAGTTAAGGGCCGAACGGGCCGCGCATTGCGAGAGCAAGGAAAGAATAGCCAAAATGGTTGTAGAATTAAAAGATGCCGCTGACCGTTACCAGCTTCTTGAAGAAGAAAGCCGAGCGAGGGCGACGGACCTGGAGAAGGCCCTAGTAGCTGCCAAGGAAGCCCGCTCCAAAATTAGAGCGACGAAGGAGGAGCTGCATCAAGCAGCAGATATCGTGTCTGGGAAGCCCTTCTTATTGCGGACTAAATTCGGAGATCCGAAGTATGCTCCTCTTGACCGACTATGGAGTCCTGCGGACGCCTACGTGGATTTGGCTACAAGTGCTGCAGATGCGGCCGAGTACTTCAAGGATCAGAAAGATCACGAAGTGGAGAAGCTGTTCTGGTCACAGTTTCATGCTACAGTCCATCCACTGTTGTTGAATGAGTGAATGGCCGAGTGGGCCGAGCTCCATAGGTTGTCCGGACTTGCCATGAGGTCCGTTGTAGATCATCTGTGGCCGGGAGGGCCAAGGCCGAATAACTACTTTAGTTTAGCGCAACAATTCCTTGGTGTTGTGCCACGCATCGATGCTGTAAAGAGATCGGCGTGCATGGAGGGTGCGCGGATGGCCTTTGCCCGTGTTAAGACATACTGGGCGGAGATGGAGGCCACCACTGTTGCGACACGGGGTTCGGCCATAGGCCGAGTGACTGCCGAGCACTACTTTGAAGAAGTTCTTGAAGGCGCTCGTTCGATAGAGGCGCAGTGCTCGAAGAATATTATGTTCTAGTAACATGTACTCCCATTGTAGAAACAATGTTTATTGAATTATCAAGGATGTATTTATACTTTTTCCTAAAAGTATTGTGATGCCTCTTGTGCGGCCGTTTATGTATATATGTATATAACCTGAAAGTTTGCAGTCGTCGGCTTCCGCCCCCACGCATATAATGCGGGGGTGTTCGTAGAAAGGCATATCCACACTTGATCCAAAGTCTTGGTCCGTTAAGGAGGTGATAGCACAGTGAACAAGGAAATCGGACTATATTGCTTTAACACTTTCACTTAGCCATAGGAGTTCAACGGTGGGGCTACTATATAGCCCCCGGTAATTCTGCGCTCGTCCGTGTACGGGGCGCCTGCGTACCTGACCGGGAAATGGCCCATCGTTAATGCGGAGGAATCCCGAAGATTCCACTGAGTCATTGAGTGGTTGACCAGTCTCTCGCTATATCATTGAAAGTGCGTTATATCGACTAGAGGGGGGGGGTGAATAGGCGATTTTTATGAAAGTCTTCAGAACATAGAAGTTTTGAAGACAAACGATAAGATTAAACCTATTACCATGCAGCGGAAGGTAGACTACACTAGGCAAACCATAGTCAAGTATTCAATGAAGCGAAAGCACAAAGACTAATAGCAGCTAGGTAGTAAGGATCTGGTAGGAAGATATTGTGAAGCCAAACAGAACACATAGTCACTCAGTGAAGACAAATGATAGTGCAAACATACAATGACTTCACAAGGAGTAACAGTAAGTAAAGGGAAGTGAAGATGAAACCAGTGAATCGTTGAAGACAATGATTTGTTCGACCAGTTCCAGTTGCTGTGACAACTGTACGTCTGGTTGGAGCGGCTAGGTATTTAAACCTTAGGACACACAGTCCCGGACACCCAGTCCTGAACACGCAGCTCAGGACACCTAGTCCTCACCGTATTCTCCTTGAGCTAAGGTCACATAGACCTCGCCCAATTACTCTGGTAAGTCTTCAAGGTAGACTCCCAAACCTTCATAGACTTCGTTCACTGGCAATCCACAATGTCTCTTGGATGCTCAGAACGCGACGCCTAACCGGCTGGAGGATGCACAGTCCTTAAGTGTAATAAGTCTTCAGATCACACAGACAAGAAGACTTAAGTGATGTCCAATTCTCTCTGGCTCTGGTGGTTAGGGCTTTATCCTCGCAAGGAATTCTCTCTCAAAGGCTTCGAGGTGGGTTGCTCTCAAAAGACAAAAGCCGTACTCTCAATCTGAGTAGCCAACCGTTTATGGTTGTAGGGGGTGGGCTATTTATAGCCACTTGGCAACCCGACCTGATTTGTCCGAAATGACCCTGGGTCACTAAGGAACTGACACGTGTTCCAACGGTCAGATTTCAAACTCACACGGCAACTTTACTTGGGCTACAAGCAAAGCTGACTTGTCCGACTCTGGACAAGATTCGCTCTCATAGTCTTCACTCGAAGACATAGGTTTTTGGTTTAGGCATCACTTCAGTCATTCTGACTGGTTCTCTTGGACCCCACTTAACAGTACGGTGGTTCCTATGACTCAACACAAAAGAAAAAGAACTACGAAAGATCTAAGTCTTCGAGCTCCATAGGCTTCATATCGTGTCTTCTCTTGTCATATTGTTCAATGTGAATATCTTCATATACCACCTTTGACTTCAATGTCTTCATACATTTTTAGGGGTCATCTCTGGTAGTAAAACCGAATCAATGAGGGACTTCTACCTGTGTTATCCTGCAATTCTCACAAACACATTAGTCCCTCAACTAGGTTTGTCATCAATACTCCAAAACCAATTAGGGGTGGCACTAGATGCACTTACAACCATGACAGTCAGTTTTCAGCTTTCTCTACTGAGGTGCTCATCCGGATGAACCAGGGCACAATCACAGTAGTTCTCCCAGTGCTACCTTAGCCAATATAACGGAACGCAAGGTACCAAAACGTGGGAGCCGGGCAAACCCAACATTTGACCAAAGACATGATTCGGAGCTGATGCATACAGGGCCAAACTCGCGACGCCGAACACTCCCTAAGGTGTTCGGTCTTTATAATATATACCGGGCTAAACAATGCCCTCAATAATAAACCACATGTGTCCAGGTACATGCAATATCCTGACATGGCCACATGCCAATAACGTCAGCATCCTTCTCGGTTGTGTGGAGTATCCGGAGGATGAGAGCAACAAGAGACAGTAAAAAAGGTTTACGCAGGGTCTTAATCTAAAAAGAAACCTTTGGGCGGGTCCCTACTGCATGTCTGCGCCCGTGTCTCCGTTGTGCCATGTCCTGGACGGGTGTAGCACGATTGTCATCTGTAAAAGGAAAGAACTTAGGTCAAAGATGTCGTGCCAAAAGAAGAAGAATTGGTTATTATCAATGAACTATCAAAATTAAAGAGAAGTCAAGTTGAGCCGGGCTGGCCCTGATTGCACGCGGGAAGCCCCTGGTATCGTCTTTGAGGGTTTGATCATCAAACCAATCTCATGTATATGTGATGGAATGCTGGACTCGTCTAACCATGTCCGTGGTCTTGACGACCTGCCATTTTTTCTGGTTGGTGAGGCCGTCTAGTTCGCGGCTGTTAGAGCCGCCGCATCCTCTTCCGTACGTAAGAAACGTTCTGTATTTCTGCTAACTATGATGATGCCATGTGGACCGGGCATTTTTAGCTTGAGAAAAGCATAATGCGGTATTGCATTAAAACGAGCGAAAGTCGTTCTTCCGAGTAGTGCTTGATAACCACTTCGGAATGGAGTGATGTGGAAAGTTAAACTTTCGCTTCGGAAGTTATTGAGAGAATAGAATACCACCTCTAGCAGTAGAGAGCCCATACGGCAGGCCTCTTGTCCTGGTATTACTCCCTTGAAGGTAGTATTACTGTGGCTTATTTTTGTCGGGTCTATCCGCATTTTGCGGACTGTGTCCTGATATATCTGATTTAGATCACTGCCGCCGTCCACGAGGACTCATGTAAGATGGTACCCGTTTATTATTGGGTCTAACACCAAGGCCGCCAGTACTTCGTGTCGGATATTTGTCTCGTGATCCCTACGATCAAAAGTGATCGGGCAGGCCAACCAGGGGTTGATCCTAGGGGTGGCGGGCTCTATGGCGCATGTGTCTCGGAGTGCATGCTTGCTTCTCCTCTTCGTCACATGGACCATGTTTACCATTTTAACCTCTGGTGGGAACTTTTTCTGTCCTCTGGTGCTTTGCTGACGAGGTTCATCCTCGTCTTCACTTGGTGTCTCCTCCCCTTTGTGTTCGGTGTTTAGCTTACCGGCTTGCTTGAAGACCCAACATTCTCTTTGGGTATGATTTGCAGGTTTGTCGGGGGTGTCGTGAATCTGACAGAGCTTGTCAAGAATTTTGTTTAGGCCAGATTGTCCTTCTGTGCTGCCTTTGAAAGGCTTTTTCCGCTGACCTGGTCGAGACCCCCTGAATCCGGCGTTTACCGCCGTGTTATCTGGGCTACCTTCTTTCTTTCGATGCTTGTTTTTGTTGCGTCGTGGTTTACAATTGCCATCCCTGACTTCAGATGTGCTTGGGTCGCTGGTGCTGCTACGGGCCAACCAGCTGTCTTCGCCCGCACAAAAGCGGGTCATGAGGCTTGTTAGGGCTGCCATTGTTCTCGGTTTTTCTTAGCCGAGGTGTCTGGCGAGCCATTTGTCTCGAACGCTGTGTTTAAAAGCTGCTAAGGCTTCGGCTTCCGAACAGTCAATGATTTGGTTCTTCTTAGTGAGGAACCTGTTCCAAAGCTTTCGGGCAGACTCTCCGCACTATTGGATTATATGACTTAAATCGTCTGCATCCAGAGGTCGGACATAAGTCCCTTGAAAATTAGCCCGAAAAGCATCCTCGAGCGCCTCCCAACTTCCAATTGAGTTTTCGGGGAGGCTTTTCAGCCAGTGCCGAGCTGGCCCCTTAAGCTTGAGGGGCAAGTATTTAATGGCATGGAGATCGTCTCCGCGAGCCATATGAATATGGAGGATAAATTCCTCGATCCAGACTCTAGGGTCTGTGGTCCCGTCGTACGCCTCTATGTTCACCGGTTTGAATTCTTCTGGGAATTCGTGATCCAGCACCTCATCAGTGAAACATAAGGGGTGTGCGGCACCCATGTATTGGGATGTGCCATGGTGTTCGAACGGTTGTAGTATTCGGTTTTGGTTTTGTACCATAGCGCGCTTCCTAGATCCATAGATGGATCTACTCGCGTCGGATTTTTGGCGCAAGTTCTCACATAGATCGTGTGTTGACTTATGCGCGACTTTGTTAGCCGCTCTATCGCATTCACAAGGTGGTGGATCCGGCCAGTTGGCCATATCATTCTTCAGCTGTGTGGGCTCTAAGGCCTCATCGTCGAATTCCGGTAATAGCTTGCGTTTTGGATAGCTATTTGTGTAGTAACTTCCACCATACTTTGTTTCCTTGTCGAGCACTTTGTTCCACCTGCTGTTGAGCGTATCTTGTGTGGCCTTAAGCCTTTGCTTCTGTTTCTTCAGGCTCCTCGCTGTGGCAATAAGCCTTCTGCGGAGGTTCTCTTGTTCCAAGTGCGTTTCCGGGATGATGTCTGCATCTTCGTCCGGACTGTTTGCCTCCCCAGACGGGGTTTGATGAGGTTTATCCTTGGCGTCACCGTGTTTGGACGCCGGATCCGTACTATGTTCGCCGTTTGCATCTTGATCGTGCTCTGCCACTGGGGTGGTGCAGTCATCCTTTCTTCTAGAGTCGACTGGACTGTTATTTCCTCTTGCGCTGTTATCGCTGTTTTTGCTATGGCGGGACTTAGAGCGGTTTCGCTGACGTCGGCGCTTGGGTTGCTTGGAGGGGGCATCCTCCGCTGTCTCTTCACCATTGCCCTCTGTGGGTGTATCCACCAGGTATATGTCATGTGATGAAGTGGTGGTCCGGCGCCCTGTGGGCGGTGGTTCCTGTTCGTCTCCTACATCGTCGTCCATACCGTCGATGTCTTCGAAGTCGAAGTCGAGCATGTCGGTTAAGTCGTCGACAGTGGTTACTAAGTGGGTGGTGGGTGGGCAGTGAATTTCTTCGCCATCCGCATCCCATTCTAGCCGGACAAAGTTCGGCCAAGGTTCTCCCGACAGGGAGAGAGACCTTAATGAATTTAGCACATCGCCGAAAGGTGAGTGCTGAAAGATATCCGCGGAGGTGAACTCCATGATCGGTGCCCAATCGGATTCGATGGGTGCGGATGCAGGCGGCTCGGAGCCCATGGCCGGAGAAGAATCCAGTGGTTCGGCGATGCGGCTCTCGTAAGGGGTAAAGTCAGTATCCGGCTCTATCGCCACTGAGAGTGCAGCCTCCATGCCGGGTCTATCCCTCCGCTCTCGGATGGCGCAATTTGCTCCGGATTGATAGCCGAAGTAGTTGCAGATGCGATCTCCAAACATTGTCTGACGGCAGAGCTACGTCATGCTTGTCGCGACTGTGCGGCACGTCCGACATGGGCTCGAATCCGTCGAAGATCAAGTCTCCGCGGATGTCAGCCGTGTAGTTCAAGTTTTCGAATCTGACCTGATGGCCAGGGGCATAGCTCTCGATCTGTGCCAGATGTCCAAGCAAATTGGCCCGCAGTGCGAATCCGCCGAATACAAAAATCTGCCCGGGGAGGAAAACCTCACCTTGGACCGCATCGCTAGCGATGATTGAAGGAGCCATCAAGCCTTACAGTGACAACACAGTGGAACTCTCAATGAAAGCACCAATGTCGGTGTCAAAACCGGCGGATCTCGGGTAGGGGGTCCCGAACTGTGCGTCTAAGGCGGATGGTAACAGGAGGCAGGGGACACGATGTTTACCCAGGGTCGGGCCCTCTTGATGGAGGTAATACCCTACGTCCTTATTGATTGTTCTTGATGATATGAGTATTACAAGAGTTGATCTACCACGAGATCGTAGAGGCTAAACCCTAGAAGCTAGCCTATGGTATGATTGTATGTTGTCCTACGGACTAAACCTTCCGATTTATATAGACACCGGAGGGGGCTAGGGTTACACAAGGTCGGTTACAAGGGAGGAGATATACATATCCGTATTGCCTAGCTTGCCTTCCACGCCAAGGAGAGTCCCATCCGGACATGAGACAAAGTCTTCAATCTTGTATCTTCATAGTCCAACAGTCCGGCCAAAGGATATAGTCCGGCTGTCCGGAGACCCCCTAATCCAGGACTCCCTCACTCCTCCTTTTCGTCCTCTTCGAAGGCGGAATGCACATCAGAGCCTTCAGGTATTGTGCCCGAAGTGCCGCGATGATGAAGGCCGCCCCAGGTCTTTTTAGCCTCCTTCTCGGCCGTCTTCTTCGGCACCTTGTAAGGCGCCGGGACCAACATCTTCGTCAGAAGTGGGATGGTCAGGTCTTCGGGCAGTGGGGCCGGACAATGGCTCCGCTCCGCCTTCTTCGTCCAGCTCTGGGAGAGTTGAATAAACGCGCGTCAAGCGCGTCCATTGGGTCATGCGGATGGAAAAGTTTGATAAACTCACCGAACTTGCAGGGCGGGACAGTTGGTACCCGCGGTCTCCGGCGGAATCCGGCCACGATTTGCTGGACTTAAAAAGCACCTTCCGAATGTCCTTGTGTGACGAGCCAAAGAGCCTTCGCAAGGTTTGGTGCCTGGCTGGATCAAACTCCCATAGATTGCGAGTCCGGTGTTGACAAGGCAGTATCCGGCGGACTAACATCACCTGGACTACGTCAACGAGTTCAATGTTCTTATCTCCCATATCTTTAACGCGCGTCCGGAGCACCGACAGTTCATCGGGCGAGGACCAATCCAGTCCTTTCTTGACCCAGGACGTAAGCCGCAGAGGGGCGCCAGATCGAAACTTGGGAGAAGCGGCCCGCTCCTTGCCGCTCGGCTCAGTGATGTAAAACCACTGTTGTTGCCACTCCTTGACATAATCATTAAAGGTTCCTATTGGCCATATGACGTTGGGCATCTTGCTCACCATAGCGCCCCCGCACTCGGCGTGCTCGCCGCCCACCACCTTGGGCTTCACATTAAAGACCTTCAGCCATAAACCGAAGTGTGGCAAAACACGGAGAAAAGCCTCGCACACGACAATGAATGTCAAGATGTTGAGGAAGGAATTAGGGGACAAATCGTGAAGATTGATCCCATAATAGTACATGATACCGCGAACGAATGGGTGGAGGGGAAATCCCAGCCCGCGGACGAAGTGAGGGAGGAATACAACCCTCTAGTGGGGTTCCGGAGTGGGGATGATCTGTCTCGCCGTCGGGAGATGGTGGCCGATTTTCTTGGCCACATACCCGGCCTCCCGAAGCTTTTTGATATCCTTCCCTCGGACGATAGAGGCCATCCATTTGCCTCCTGCTCCGGATCCAGACATCTTTGGAAGACCTCTTGTGGGTAGAGGAGGTGAACGCACGCGCGTTGGAGCCTGAGCAGAATGGAATGAGTTGGGAAGAAGGTATGGGTGAAGAGGGTGAATTCTTGTCCCTTTATAAGGGCGGAAGAGGCGATGCGCCTCCCCCTCGCTTGGTAAAACCTCTTATTCCCCAAGCGCCGTAAGTGATGGCGTGGTTGGGTTACCTGCGTTCGTATTGATGAGAATCCCGTAATAAGGGGGACACGATCTCTGCTTTGACAAGACGTGTCGAGAAAACCGCCCCGCAATATGTGTGGTGCTGGTTGAGAAAAATGGTTCGAATAAAGTCCGGGCCGTGACATGATGTCATGCTGTCGAAATGTGTCAGCGGTTTGGATTTGTGGAAATATTATTTTCTCCACGGTGGTATATGGCACTTGTTTCACAGAGTCGGACGCTATCCTTGTGTTCAAAATCTTCCATGGATTATTTGATGGAGGAACCCGCCTTGCAATGCCGAAAACAATACTGCGCGCCGGACTCATCGTCATTGAAGCCTGGTTCAGGGGATACTGTGGGAGTCCTGGATTAGGGGGTCTCCGGACAGCCGGACTATATCCTTTGGCCGGAGTGTTGGACTATGAAGATACAAGATTGAAGACTTCGTCCCGTGTCCAGATGGGACTCTCCTTGGCGTGGAAGGCAAGCTAGGCAATATGGATATGTAGATCTCCTCCCTTGTAACCGACTCTGTGTAACCCTAGCCCCCTCCAGTGTCTATATAAACCGGAGGGTTTAGTCCGTAGGACAACATACAATCATACCATAGGCTAGCTTCTAGGGTTTAGCTCTACGATCTCGTGGTAGATCAACTCTTGTAATACTCATATCATCAAGAACAATCAAGCAGGACATAGGGTATTACCTCCATCAAGAGGGCCTGAACCTGGGTAAACATCATGTCCCCTGCCTCATGTTACCACCCGCCTTAGACGCACAGTTCGCGACCCCCTACCCGAGATCCGCCGGTTTTGACACCGACACCTGACTCCTTACCTTCGCCGAGGTCCCAATCTTCAGAGTTGTGTTTCATTCTTTCCGATAAATCCCATTTGAATTCAATAGTCTTCATCGTAAAAGATCCAGTACAAGAAGTATCGAGCATGGAGCGATTACTGAGAGAAAGCCGAGCATAAATTTTTTGAATAATCATTTCTCTTGAGAGCTCATGATTGGGGCATGAATATAACATTGACTTAAGCCTCCCTCAAGCTTGAGCGATGCTTTCTCCTTCGCGAGGCCAAAAATTATATATATAATTACGATCATGATGAACAAGATGCATAGGATAAAACTTCTGGTGAAATTCCAATTTTAATCTCTTATAGTCCCATGATCCCATATTATCACATATCCTATACCTTGTCAATGCATCTCCCTTCAAAGATAAAGGGAAGACCTTCTTCTTGATAACATGCCCAGGCATACCTGCAAGCTTAAATAATCCACAAACTTCATCCACATAGATTAAGTGCAAATCGGGATGCAATGTTCCATCTCCTGCAAAAGGATTAGCTAGTAGTTTCTCTATCATACCCAAAGGAATTTCAAAGTAAACATTTTTAGTAGGTTCAGTAGGTTGAGGAGAAACTCTTTGCTCTACTGGTCGGGGTGAAGATACCTCGAACAAGCCCCTCCAAGGGTTATGTTCCATAGTAACAAGTGACAGTAAATTTCAGCACACTATATAAATTTTTCCTTACCAACTTCCACCTACCAAAGACGCTTTACTCCTTGGCAACGGCGCCAGAAAAGAGTCTTGATGACCCAAAAGTGTAGGGGATCTATCGTAGCCTTTTCGATAAGTAAGAGTGCCGAACCCAACGAGGAGCAGAAGGAAATGATAAGCGGTTTTGAGCACTATATTCTCTGCAAGCACAAAAATTATCGGTAACATATAGTTTTGTGATAAGATAAATTGTAACGAGAAACAAGTAATAAAAGTAAATAAGGTGCAGCAAGATGGCCCAATCCTTTTTGTAGCAAAGGACAAGCCTGGACAAACTCTTATATGAAGGAAAGCGCTCCTGAGGACAGATGGGAATTATCGTCAAGCTAGTTTTCATCACGCTCATATGATTTGCGTTCGGTACTTTGATAATGTTATATGTGGGTGGACCGGTGCTTGGGTGCTGTCCTTACTGGGACAAGCATCCCACTTATGATTAACCCCTATTGCAAGCATCCACAGCTACAAAAGAAGTATTAAGGTAAACCTAACGATAGCATGAAACATATGGATCCAAATCAGCCCCTTACGAAGCAACTTATAAACTAGGGTTTAAGATTCTGTCACTCTAGCAACCCATCATCTACTTATTACTTCCCAATGCCTTCCTCTAGGCCCAAACAATGGTGAAGTGTCATGTAGTCGACATTCACATAACACCACTAGAGGAAAGACAACATACATCTCATCAAAATATCGAACGAATACCAAATTCACATGACTACGTATAGCAAGACTTCTCCCATGTCCTCAGGAACAAACGTAACTACTCACAAAGCATATTCATGTTCATAATCAGAGGGGTATTAATATGCATAATGGATCTGAACATATGATCTTCCACCAATTAAACCAACTAGCATCAACTACAAGGAGTAATCAACACTACTAGCAACCCATAGGTACCAATCTGAGGTTTGGATACAAAGATTGGATACAAGAGATGAACTAGGGTTTGAGATGAGACAGTGCTGGTGAAGATGTTGATGGAGATTGATCCCCTCCCGATGAGAGGATCATTGGTGATGACGATGGTGATGATTTCCCCCTCCCGGAGGGAAGTTTCCCTGGCAGAACAGCTTTGCCGGAGCCCTAGATTGGTTCCACCAAGGTTCCGCCTTGTGGCGGTGGAGTTTCTGCCCGAAAGCTTTCTTATGATTTTTTCTCAGATGAAAGACTTCATATAGCCATATATGGGCATCGGAGGGCCACCAGGAGGCCCACGAGGCAGGGGGCACGCCCAGGGGGGTAGGGCGCGCCCCCACCCTCGTGGCTGGTGGGTGGCCCCCCTCTGGTACTTCTTGCACCCAATAATTTTTATATATTCTGAAACATGCTCCCGTGGAGTTTCAGGACTTTTGGAGATGTGCAGAATAGGTCTCTAATATTTGCTCCTTTTCCAGCCTAGAATTCCAGCTGCCGGCATTCCCCCTCTTCATGTAAACCTTGTAAAATAAGAGAGAATAGGCATAAGTATTGTGACATAATGTGTAATAACAGCCCATAATGCAATAAATATCGATATAAAAGCATGATGCAAAATGGACATATCATATAACCCTGCCAAGTTTGAGCATACACCTCAGGGGGATAACAGGACTGGTCATCTGCCTCTGAATCCTCCTCTGAAGAGCTATCTGTAACCAGCAACATATCTGCTTCACCAGGTAGTATTTTCTGCTCTGAAGACCTTGTTTTCACTCTAGATTTCTCCATCACCAATTCAAATGGTTGATGCACAGGAAGAGTAGTTGAATATACAAACATTGTCGACAAAAGCAATGAGAAATATAAAAAAAGGATGACATGATATAATTCACATATATGACGCTTGGCTAAACAACATGGCATTGCATAATTCACATATATAATGCCTTGCAACAAGATAACATTGCATAATTCACATATATAATGTCTTGCAAAAAGATGGCATTGCATAATTCACATATATGATAATTAGACACTAAACATGTGGCATTCACACAAATCATGTCTAAACTAAGCAAATGACATAGCAATGCAAGATACCATACGCATGATATGAGCAACATAACCCTGCCAAGTTAGAGCATGCACCTCGGGGGGGGGGGGAATAGGACTGGTCATCTGTCTCTGAATCCTCCTCTGAGGAGCTATCTGTAACCAGCAAGACATGCGCTTCGTCAGATAGCATTGTCTGCTCTGAAGACCTTGTTTCCACTCCAGATTCCATGACCGTGCCGAATGGGTGGTGCATAGGAAGAGTAATTGAATGTACTAAAATTGTTGACAAATTTAACACGTAATAAAAAATGATCTCATGATATAATTCACATATAAGATGACTGGCTAACCAGGGTGGCATTGTAAAATTCACATATATGATGCCTGGCTAAACTAGATGGCATTGCATGATTCACATATACGATAAAGAAACTAAACAGATGGCATTGACACAAAGCATGTCTAAACTAAGCAGATGACATCTTTGATGTATACAGTAAGCAATGCAAGGCACCATATGCATGATATTACCAATATCAGCATGCCAAGTTAGAGCAAAGACCTCATGGGGTAAATAGGAGTGGTCTTTTGCTTCTGAATCCCCCTCGGAACAGTTATCTTCCTCTTTATTACGATCCGAAATGGGTGGAGGGGCGCTACCTTTGCGCCCACCATGGAGCGACGTCTGCATGAAATTTGATTGCCACGCAAGGCTCGTCTCTTTTGCTCTACATTTTCAGTTCCATTGTGTACAATAACTGACATGCATAGGAATAAAACATAGTGAGATTATGTAAGGAGTGCACGCACAAATCCAGAGTGAAGGTAGCAAACTATGGATAGACCCAAAACCAATTATAGCAGGTAGATAATAGCTTTAGTTAAAAAATACAGATAATGGCTCCTTTAATGTTTGTTTGCACCCAACATGAAACTCATAGTAGACACCCGAGATTAACCAGATAGTAGACAGATAGTACTGATTGCTGCCCCAATATGTACCCCACAACCATTTAAAAACTCAAGTTTCAGCATAAGTTTGGACCTGAGTCGGAGTCTAATAGGTGAACACGATGATAAAGTAGCATGACATCATATTAAGCGATGCATAACATAAGAAGACACGGAAGAGTGTGACCTCTCTTGCGGACCCGTGTAGTCCTCAAGGTCATCTGCTCAGTTGATGATGGTAATGCAGTTGTCGTGGCTGCCGGCGGTGGGGAAGAAGATCTGAGGCGGTGAAAGACAGTCTGGAGAGCGGATCCCTGCTGTGGTGAACCCTTCCGTCATTGGAGCAGCTGAGCTGGGGTAGAACACAGCACCGCAGGAGCAGGACAAACCACGCAAGGTTTTCTTTGACACATATCTGTAACAGAAGTAATTGTGTAAGGGCTTGTTTGAATTTGAGGATTCTAACAATGCAGGGATACTGTCGGCATTCTGGGAACGGGGGTCCCCAGACTTGCCTTCCTGCGGCCTGCGGCGTGGCTCAAAGGGGGGCCCAGCACGGTCCGTCTTCATCAACACAGACCCAAGACCCTCGCGAGGGGCCAAGCCTCGTGGGGCGGACGACACGGAGCTTCCTCATGCACGGCCTCATCAGGCTGGCTCGCGAGGAGGCGAAGAGATCAAGGCGGGGTACCTCACGAGGTGCCCGTGACGCAAGCCATGACGACCAAGGGCGCCAGGCGGGCGCCAGCCCGCGCAGTGTCCTCCTTTCCTCTTTGGTGCAAAGGGAGCAAGCGCATGCGAGAGCATCAAGCAAAGGCACCCGTTTCGGTGCAACGAGACCAAGACCAGTCCAACGGCAGGGAGGAAGTCATTATGGAGCCCAAGCCAGCGTCACCACCAGAGCCTTTGGCAGGTGGGGACCAACTTTAGTCAGGATAAGTGTACCAGATGTTCCCCTTCAAAATGGCCAATTGTTGGCGCCCTTCCTGCTCAATATTTGGGAAGAGGCCCGGGGCCTTTGCCTATAAATAGGACTAGCCACCCACAGAAGAGGGGGAGGAAGATCGGATCACAATTGAGAAGAGAGAGAGAGAAGGGTGACTGAACAACCCCTAGCAGTTCATCCCCCCAACCAAGAACAGACCCTCGCGAGGCTGTTCTTCCTTGTATTGCTCATCATCATCAGCCCAAGAGGCAATCCACCACACCACACACTGGAGTAGGGTATTACACCACAACGGTGGCCCGAACCAGTATAAACCCTGTGTCTCTTGTGCTGTTGTTTCCATCGCTTAGATCTTAGCGAGGCGGAGGGGTGCAGGTAGGTAGAAGGCGAAATCTCCGTGCGCACCCTAGTGTTCGAACCTCAAGGGTCTGCCGGAACCCGAAATCTGACAGTTGGCGTGCCAGGTAGGGGTGCGCCGGAATTCGTCTTCCACCACCCCGTTCTCCTCCGACCATCGCGTCCATGTCTGACGCTCGTCGGGCCCACGCCGAGCGCCGGGCCGCTCACGCCTCCCGCGTCGCCCAGACGGCTCCTGTCGGCGGGCGTCCTCGCCGTTCCCCGTCACCTGCCGTCAACGCTGCCACCGGCCCGGCGGGGGATGAGCAGCAAGCATCGTCTCAGCATCCGTCCGTGCGGCAAGACGGCCGCACCGCTACTCCCTCGCTCACCCCAGCTGGTTCTTCGTCTCGCGCGCTCCGCGCACCCATGGAGGCTCGAGCTGCGCTCATCGCGGCAAACGAGCTCCTGCGCTACCGTCCCGTCGATGACGTCTACGAAGAATGGCTCGACCGCGCCGCCGAGCTCATCCGCGCCGCAGGGGGCTCGCCTGTGCCGTCCGTTCCGCTGCACCGCACCCCGCCCCGCGCGGGCGACGAAGCTCCGGCGGCACCCCGGCCGCCTCCTCCTCAAGAAGGCGCCATGGCTCCAAGGCGCGTGGCCCCTGGGCGGAACCCGCTCTGTCAGGTGCCAACGCGGCAAGAGCAGAGCTGCCAAGAATCCCTCGCCCGCAAGAAGCTGCCCGGGCGCTCCCTGCTCCAGCACATCGCAACCTTGCTCCTACTCCCGCGCGTCAAGACCCCGCGCTGCTCCCAGCTGCAGCGCGTGGGGACATGCAAGACCAAGCTCTCCGTCAGCCAAGGCCTCCCGTGGCCACAGCAGGCTGCCGCGCCTTCACCACCGAGCTACGCAACGTCGCGTGGCCTGGCAAGTTCAAGCCAGACCTGCCTCCTTGTTACGACGGCACGGCCGACCCTGCGGAGTTCCTCCAGCTCTATGAGCTGGGCATCGAAGCTGCCAACGGAGACGAGAAGGTCATGGCGAACTGGTTTCCCATGGCGCTCAAGGACGGGGCCTGCACCTGGCTCCTGAACCTAGCTCCAGGCACGATCTCCTCCTGGGACGAGATGCGCACCCGCTTCATCACCAACTTCCAAGGTACTCGCGACCGGCCACCGGCCGTGAGCGACATGCGCCGCATCAAGCAACAACCCGGCGAGACCCTGCAGAAGTACATCCAGCGCTTCAACAACGCACGCGTCAAGATTCCCAAGGTGACCGAGGAGGCCATCATCTCAGCCTTCTCCGACAGCGTGCGTGATGTCAAGATGAAGGAGGAGCTGGCGATGCATGAAGACCTATGCACCTCCTTGGAGTTGTTCAACTTGGAAACCAAGTGCGCCAGGGCTGAGGAAGGGCGTCTCTCCCTCCTCGAGCTGCCTGCCGCAGACCCAGAAGAGAAGAAGCCCAAGGCCAAGGATGTGAAGCACAAGGGGGCTGCCGTGCTCGTGGCAGAACCCGACACCAAGCGGGGCAGAGATCAGCCCGAACCTTCCAAGGGCAGTCGGTACTGTGTGTATCATGACCTCCACACCCACAACACCAACGAATGTCAAGAGCTCCGAGCCGTGCGAGAAGGAAGGATCGGCCATCGCCCCGACCACGGTGACCGGGGCTATGGTCGAGGAGGAGGAAGGAACGCAGGACGCTGGGAAGACCGCTGCCCGCACCAAGGGTGGCGCGATCAACCTCGCGAGGATCGCTGGCAAGACCCGCCTCGCGAGGGAGACTAGAGGGATCAGCCTCGCGAGGATCGCCCGCAAGGCAACGCAGGCCTCCCTCCGCTGCCGCCGCAGCCAAGGAGAAATGAGGACCGCAATCAGGACGAGGGGGCTGGGGGCTTCCAGGAGCCGCGCGCGATCGCCTGCATCCTGGGCGGGGCTCAAGCCCCAGCCTCTCAATGCATCTTCAAGCAGTTTGCCCGCGAAGTGAACACAGTCCTCCCCAAGCTGGAAGCCACACGCCCTCTCAGGTGGTCGGCGTGCGCCATCACGTTCAGCTCAGCAGATCAGCTCAAGTGTGCGGCCACAGCCGGAGTCCTCCCGATGCTTTGTTCCCCAATCATCAGCAACGTGGTGGTCACCAGGACCCTCATCGATGGCGGGGTAGGGCTCAACGTCCTGTCCGTGGAAACATTCAACAATCTCCAAGTGCCCTACACCCAGCTTCAGCCAACCAAGCCTTTCTCCGGAGTCACCGACAGCTCCACGGTCCCGATTGGGCAGGTCCGCCTCCCTGTCACCTTCGGGGCACGCGACAACTACCGCACCGAGCTCATCGACTTCGACGTCGCTCACATTCGCCTGCCGTACAACGCCATCCTTGGGTACCCAGCGATGACCAAGTTCATGGCCGTAACTCACCACGGCTACAACGTCCTCAAGATGCCAGGAAGTGGCGGAGTCATCACGGTGCCCTGTGAAGAGAAGGACACAGTGTGTTCCCTGGAACGAGCCTTTCAGGCCGCATCGCTGAAGACCCGGATCGCGGAAGAAGGAGGCTTCCCGAGACCGCCCCCAAGAAGAAGACATCGTCCGGCCCGGCCCCTCAGGAGGCGGGCCCCTCAGGGCTCGCGCCTGCGCAGGGGGAACCTCCTTCCATCGCATAGGAAAGCGCGTCCGGTGCCCTCCTCAGGCAGGGCTCGGGGGCTCTCCCCTGGAGGGCCACCGACCTGGCTAAGGTCACGAGGGAGGCGCTTGGGCACCACATGGAGGCGTGTTTCGAAGCACGTTTCCCTCAAGAAGGAGTAAGGCAAGGAGGGCCAGACCCTCAGGAGTTCGTCAACATGGCCATTCAGGAGCTACAGGAGTCAAGAGTCATGAGAGGCGGCCGCCGCCTACCAGCTGTGGCTCCCCATCCAGGCGAGGATGGTGGGCTGCGCGTCTGCATCGACATACCAGGGCTCAATCGAGTCACCTCTCTGGAGCGCCTCTGGCCCTCGCGAGTGGGGCGCTGCGAAGGTCCACCCCACAGCTACGTTCGCATGCCTTACGGCTTGCCGAACGTGGCTGCCACGTACCAGCGCCTCATGAGGGGCATCATGGAGGCTCAAGAGGCCAGGCGTTCCGCAGCCCTGGCGGAGATGGAGATGGTCCGCGAGGGGCCACCAGCGCCTCGGGAGCCTCCCCAGGCCCCTGGGCCTGGGGGCTCGTGAGGATCGGCTTCCGCAGCCCGCCGAGTCAGCTACACCAACACTCCTTCGTCCTCAACATCATCAGGTGACATCTTTCAAGTTTCATTTCCAGCTGGGAGCGCCCCCCCAGGGCTGCATTATTCCCAGGCCGCGTGGGTCCTTCCCTGCGGCATGTATCCCTTTTATTTCATGTTGTTAGCTTACCTTGTTGGGGGCGCCCCACAGGCTGCATCATCCCCCAAGTCGCTCGGGCCAGACCCAGCAGCATGCATCCCTTTTGCATTTATTTCCGGCTATGCGTTCGACCCACCATGCTTGATTATTTGATGCTTGTCCACGGCACTTCTTCTTCTCCATGCCGACCACTTGCACGTTAAAGGGGGGGTACCTGAGCATCACAACTCAGGGCTCTTACTAGCTCTCCAGCCCTCACCCTCTAGCCTTGTCCACGGCATCGCGACCTGGCATACCAGCGACGGCTGAGACCAGCTCGAGGGCCAGGACCCGAGGACGTAGAGTGCCGGCATCTAACCAAATTTCAGGGACACATCACAAGATAAGGCCCAGTGCCAGGCGCAACCCGCCTAGAGGTAGGGCCCCGTGAGTCCCGCGCTGGCTCATGGGTGCCCAGATACACCTCGCCAGGCCCTACCGTGCCAGCCACGTGTCAGGGCGGGGCTGTACACGCCCCGAGGGCTCCTCCCGGAGGGAGCCCCCTCCCACGTACCAGTGGAAGCACCATGCTCCGCGCTGGCTGACGACACTGCCGAGGTGCGGCTATGCCCGTACACATACGGAAGCGCTATGCTCCGCGCTGGTGATAAACAACTGAGGGTGGCCCCCGGGCCGCATCAACCTCAGGGAGCCCAAAGCTCAATGGCTAGCCTCATCGTAACGCCTCCCCTCGGGAGTGCCGCGCGAGGGGGCTGGGCACGGGGGCTGCGCCTGGGTCATGCCGAGACGCACGCCACCCAGCCAGGCCCCCCGGGCCTGGTTCGTCGCGTGTTTCTCCCCGAGTGGAGCCAAGGTACGAAGGCCGTTTGAGCGTCAAGGGGGACTCTTGAGCATCGCGACTCCGGAGCCTAAGTGGTCACGTAGCCCCTCACTCCTTAGTTCCGAAAGGCTAACGGCGGTTGAGGTATGCGCGCGGCCGGGCCCTCCAGACGTAGAGCGGTAGATCCACCCACATCATACCTCCCTACTTGTTGTTCGTGCGCCAAGGGGGACTCCTGAGCATCGCGACTTAGGAGCCTAACTTGTCACATAGCCCCTCACTCCTTGGTCCCGTCCTGGTTTCCGGTCGGGGCTAACGGCGGCTGAGGTATGCGCGGGGCCGGGCTCTGCCGGCGTAGAACATAAGCAAGTAGGAAGGAAAAGCGTAAATTTCAAGGAATTCAAAAGCAAATATTATAGTCCACACTGTTATCTCAATGCCAAACGCAAGTTTAAACGCCTCCCCAAGGCATGATACGTGTGCAGGAATTAAAGGCAGGACAGGAGCCACAACGGAGTCACTTGTCGGCAGTGGAGCAGCGCGGAGTGGGTTCGCCTCATGGAGCAGCGGGGTCGGCAGCGCCTTGCTTCGGCTTGGTGCTGAAGGCTCGGAACTTCCCCAGCAGAGCCTCCGCGCGACCCTTCACGGCCTCGGCAACCGCAGCGGCACGCTCGCCGCTTACTGGCTCCAGCAGGCTATCGAGGTCGACGCCGGGATCGCGAAGGTAGATGTGGGTGAGGACCCACGTCAGCGCTGCAGAAGACAGGACACGCGCCTCGGCCTCGGCCATGGGGCCAAGGCCAAGGGCGACATCTTCAAGAGCGTGAACCAGGAAGGGAAGCAGCTTGGCGGGGCCGTCCTCGGCGCCAGCCAGCGGGCTCTCCAGGCCGCTGTCGTAAAGCGACCTCAGCGAGGAGCGAGCCTTCGCCTCCATCTCCGCGAAGGCCACGCGGTCCTCGGCAAGAACCTGGGCCTTGTCGTCCAGCTCGACCTTCCTCGCTCCCAGCTCCTGCTCCAGCGCGCCTAGGCGGTCATGGCGCTTCCTGAGCTTGGCCTCCCGGCCCTCGACGGCCGCCTCGCGAGCCTTCACGCCTTCTTCCTGCTCTTGGCAAAGGCGGACCTCTTTCGCGAGCTGGTCTCGCAGGCCTTGCAGCTCGTCCTCCAGCGCCTTGCAGCGACCACGGACATCGACCACCTCCCCCAGGGCTGGGCCACGAGCAGCCTTCGCCTCAAGGACGGCCTACCTCTCCTCATCGCAAGCTGTCGAGGCCTGGACCAGCGCCGCCCGAATCGAAGCGTCGGAGCGAATCCATCCTGAAGCCAGCTCCAAGCGCACGGCCACCAAGCGCGGGTCGGCGCCAAGAAGATCCTGCCGCAGCTGGTCCAGCTCAGCAGCAACACGATCCAGAACGGCAGGAGGAGTCGGAGAGACAGCAGTCGGTGGAGTAGGAGGAGAAGGCGGCAGCGTGACCACAACATCCTGAGGCGAAGCCTGCTGCGCCCCAACGACTGTAGTGGCGGAAGCAGGCAAAGGCACCTCGGGAGTCACTTGGGCCATGGGGGCTGAGCTCGCCCTAGCCGGCTCAGCCAGGCCTCGCGAGGACGACCGGGCAGGAGAAGCCCGTGCGTCGCGGTCACCTTCCTTCGCGGGCGGAGGCGCTGCCACGGATGGAACCTCAGGAGCTCCCTTCGGCTTCTTTGCTGCGGGCGCCAGCCTATCCAAGAGATGCAGACGTCAAGCCTCAGAAGCAGAACGAGAAATAAAGACAAGAATCAAGCGCTTACGGGTCGTCGCCAGTAAGCTCAAGCGGCCTCCGGCCAAATTTGAAGCCTGAAAGCCGGCTGGAAGGGTCAACCTCGGGAAGCTTGGAAGCGGAAGGCGCGTCTGCGGTCCACCGCGGGGCTGGGGCAGACCCGCGGGAGATCAGCCCGGTCCTGTGCTTCTTTGGGATCGGGGGCAAGCTCCCGCCGTCCTGCTCGTCATCATCCTCGTCGTCATCGCTCGGAGAGAGGCGGAGAACGCGCGACCTGCGCCGGGGGAGGGGAGCCCTCGACTCTCCATCAGTCGCCTCGGAGTCAGGCCCTTTTTCCCTCTCCCCTCCTTCCTCCTCTTCGCTGGAGTCGTCGGAGGACACGCCCACCGATTCCCCGGGAGTTCCCATGGGCACGGGCCCGTCCCCGTTGAACACGGGCACGGATCCACTACCTGCTCCCAGTCGTCGCGGAGGAACAAGGGCGTAGGAGCGCCCTCCAACCTCGCCACATCGCCCCCGACCAGAGATTGGAGGACCGCAGCCAGATCTTTGTCGGCCAAGGCCGCGGGGCTCGGATGGGGCCTCCACATCGGTAGTGAGTACCGCCGAAGCGGAGCTAGCTGGTGCTCCAGGAATTCCCTTAGCAGCCACGCGCCGGTCCGCTTCGCCGCCGCCATGTTGGCCGGCCTCAGATCCGCGTCCATCTTCTCCAACACCAGCTTCTTGCGGGGGTCCGCGAGCTCCGCTCGACCCCAATCGCTAGAGCTCGTGGGTTGCTCCGTGGGCAAGATCAGCCGAGGGTGGATGCGCCCAGCATCTGCCAAGACCCACTTGCTCCTGAAGCCCTCAATCCTTTTCCCGGGGTTCGAAATGGCAATGGCGCCACCGTACGCGATGAAGCTCGCGCACACGGAAGCAGGACCGCGAGAGGTCCGGAGGTAGAAGTAGTGGCGCAGCAAGGCCACTGAGCGCTGCACCCCTACGTGAGCCTCGCAATAATAGGCGAAGATTGCCAGGAGAAGGACAGAGTTGGGGTGGAGATGCAGAGCCTGTAGCTTATAATGGCGGAGGACAGAGAAGAAGAACTCGGAGAAGGGAGGCACCAGGCCAGCAGCAATGGCGCTTACAAAGAACGGATAGAAGGTGCTCCCTTGGCCCTCAGGGGTGGCGGAGCCGGCCTTGAACACCTTCGCCCCGTCGATGCCCTGCGCCGCTACCATCCGGCGCAACCGGGCGAGGCTCGCCTCCGACACGTTCGGCGAGTCCAGGGCAGACGAGTACCAAGCTCCGGCCGGGGACTGACGAGGCGCCATGGCTTCCTAGGTCACGCGGTAGGAGTAGATCTGGAAATTTTGGAGGAAGGAAGGAGAGGCGCAAGAAAGGGGATCTGAGCAGCAACCGGAGAAAGCAAAAAGCAAAGCCTAGGCAGATGCCGCTCCTTTATCAACTCGCGCGGTTGTGGAGACGCCCATGTCCAGTCAACCGCCATGCGACGCCCAAGGCCGCAGGCTGTTAGGGCCCGCGGCGCTTCGCTCTTGCCCTTTCGCCTCCCTGCACGGCCAAGTCCGGGCGTGCCTTGGGCCCGGGGGCTATTGTCGGCGTTCTGGGAACGGGGGTCCCCAGACTTGCCTGCCTGTGGCCTGCGGCGTGGCTCAAAGGGGGGCCCAGCACGGCCCGTCTTCATCAACACAGACCCAAGACCCTCGCTAGGGGCCAAGCCTCGCTGGGCGGACGGCACGGAGCTTCCTCAGGCACGGCCTCATCAGGATGGCTCGCGAGGAGGCGGAGAGATCAAGGCGGGGTACCTCATGAGGTGCCCGTGACGCAAGCCATGACGACCAAGGGCGCCAGGCGGGCGCCAGCCCGCGCAGTGTCCTCCTTTCCTCTTTGGTGCAAAGGGAGCAAGTGCAGGCGAGAGCATCAAGCAAAGGCACCCGTTTCGGTGCAACGAGACCAAGACCAGTCCAACGGCAGGGAGGAAGTCATTGTGGAGCCCAAGCCAGCGTCACCACCAGAGCCTTTGGCAGGCGGGGACCAACTTTAGTCAGGATAAGTGTACCAGATGTTCCCCTTCAAAATGGCCAATTGTTGGTGCCCTTCCCGCTCAATATTTGGGAAGAGGCCCAGGGCCTTTGCCTATAAATAGGACTAGCCACCCATAGAAGAGGGGGAGGAAGATCGGATCGCAATCGAGAAGAGAGAGAGAGAGAAGGGTGACTGAACTCCCCCTAGCAGTTCATCCCCCCAACCAAGAACAGACCCTCGCGAGGCTGTTCTTCCTTGTATTGCTCATCATCATCATCAGCCCAAGAGGCAATCCACCACACCACACACTGGAGTAGGGTATTACACCACAACGGTGGCCCGAACCAGTATAAACCCTGTGTCTCTTGTGCTGTTCTTTCCATAGCTTAGATCTTAGCGAGGCGGAGGGGTGCAGGTAGGTAGAAGGGAAAATCTCTGCGCGCACCCCAGTGTTCGAACCTCAAGGGTCTGCCGGAACCCGAAATCCGACAGATAGGAAATAGACAGGAATAGGATAGGAATGCACGTGCAAAACAGAGAACTTAAAAACACAGGATTTCTGCCAATCTGGGTGTTTGGTTCACAAGAATTGGAAGATAACATGATGCAAAGAAGCATGGTGAGATTAAGTCAAACCACAAGAAGTGTACAACCTCTTTGGCGAAGCCATGTCGATCTCAGCGTGATTGGGTTGACCGGTGAGGATGCTCTGGCTAACTTGGCTGTCGGAGGAGGGGAAGAAGATCTTAGGCATCTAATAGCATCTCCAATAGATGACGATAGAGACAACATTAACCTGGGTGGAATTCTAATAGCCTCTCCAATAGATGACGTAAAATACATAACCACGAACAGCTAGATGTACACATCAGTCGCTCATCTCTGAACTTAACTATCAAAACTGAATTTAACTGTCGAAACTGAACTTAACTGTCAAAACTGAATTTTGCTGTCGAAACTGAATTTTACTGTCGAAACTGAACACGCTAGAGGTGAGGCTACAAGTCAGTCGACTGCCTTTTTCATCTCTGGTCAGTCGATTTTGCAGCCATTGGATACGAAATCAAGGGCCTGCAGTTCATCTTCAACCTCCACCCCCCTGAGTCGCCAGCCACCACCGGCCAAACAGCCGCCTCCCGCCGCCCGCCGCCGGCGTGCGCCGCCCCGCCCGCCCCGAAAACACTCCCCACCGCCGGTCCGCCGCCGCCCTGGCCATCCCTGTAGCCTCCCCCTGCCGAGATTTTTCTCCGGCGATCCCCACGCCACCGCCCCATCACCGCCGGCGACCACCGCCCCCACCCTGAACCCTAAGATAGATAGTGGGGTACCTCTCCGGCGAGCCCCCCTCCCCACTGTGGCTGGTTCTTCCTTAACTCTGGCGAGCCCCCCCCCCCACCCCCTGAAAATCGACTAACCCAAAAGTCGTTTCAGTCGACTGAAGTGTAGCTAAATTGGAGCAGCATCGCAAGCAAGAGCAAGAGTGAGAGCAGCAGCGCGAGCAAGAGCAAGAGAAAGAGCAGACCAGGAAGGGGACTGAGAGCAAGAGCAGAGCAGCAGCGCGAGCGAGAGCTAAAGCAGTAGCAGCTCCTACTGATGTGGACGTCACCGCCGAGGGAGCGACGCCGTGGAGGAAGTGGCCGACGACACCGCCGTGGATGGAGCCGCACCGTGTCGGCTCGGGACCGAGTGCCGGCAGCACCATGAGATCGAATTAAGAAGAAAATGCGGCGATTAGTGTACAACCTCTTTGGTGGCGCCGATTAGGCCGCAACTTCATCCGAGGAAACGGTGATGATGATGCTCTTCCGGTGGTGCAGGTGAAGACAGCGGTGTGGGAATGGAGGTGGCGCGAAAGACAAGGGGAACGTCGGGGCAGCTCCTTGGAGGTGGAGGACGGGTGGCTGAACCAGCGGGACGACCAGATCAACGAAGGATCCTCATCCGGTACGGTGGATGAGGGACGTCGAGGTGTTGCTATGAACGACGTCGTCGGGGAAGAGGCTCCGGCTGGGTGGCGGACAAAGGAGGGTGTGGGGCTTCGCGGGTTTTGCCGGCCTCGGTGTACGAATGGGTGGGCGGATGGGATGGGAGGGGGGAACCATGCCTTAGGGACACGCTTGTCCGAGATGTGGGGTAAGTTACAGAAGTACCCCCACCGATTTGAGGCGGTTCTTTCGGTTCAGGGGTATCACATGCATTTCGCTTGTCGGGATTTCACAGGAGGTGGGAGTTTTCACGCGCGTTGTAATTTTGGAATAGCAAGGCGCGGGTTGAGATGGAGGGATTTATCGGAGCACAATGAGACAAAGATATATCTTAAATATTTCAGGCTAACAAGGCGCGGGTTGAAATTTCCGGAAAAGCCTAACATGTACTGTACCAAATCAATTCGCACTACAAATGTCATTCAAAACTTTGAATTCATGTTATGTTCAATTAGAATATTTTGCTACGTGTATAATGCATGCAACCTAGTACTCAAATGAACGTTTTAGTGCATTCCGAAAGTATATACTACCGCTTTAATATGAACTAAATTTGAATTTGTTTCTCTATATGAATAAGATCTACAATAATGATTGTTGTGAAGTTAAAGTATTTGAATTTGTTTCTCTGTGTTAATAAGAGCTACAATCGTCATTATTGTCAAGTTAAACCATCGTTTGTGTATTATCTTCACAACACACCACATGATTAGTCTCGAGTTACATATGAACTATGTGTACTATATGAACTCAAACTTGATTTTTTGAATCCACATTATGTTGATTTCAAATCATAGTACATTTCAAGCTCTAGCTAGATCTTCACAAACTAAACCATGTCTCATATGTATAATGTGTTTATCACATTATGTATGGTGCCCCGCCCCCTACGCCTACAAGTATTTAGATGTGAGTTGCAAACACCACACATTACCACAAATTCAAATAAAATGTGAGAATGTTTGATATATAGTATTGTTTAGATTGTTCGATATTTAGTTGTAAGCTGCAAACACCACACATTATCAGAAATTCAAATAAAATGTGAGATTGTTCGATGTATAGTATGGTTTAGATTGTTCGACATTTAGCTGTGAGTTGCAAACACCATGCATCATAACATTATGGCATAACATGTGCAAAACCACAACACGCGTATCACCGCTATATTCATGCATGCATATGTTTAAAACACTATGATCTCCTATTCAAATATATGAATCCACTTCATATCAAATTATGATCTTTGTTACTCTCTTACACTCACACAATCCTCTAACCTTTGTAGCTACCACTAACTTTCTCTCGTGCATGCACACGCCCTCCTCGCCCTCCCCTTCCCTCAGCATTCTATCCATCGCGCACATTCATTTTTTTCTTTAGGTCGTTCTCCCACAGTCTCCACAACTCCTTTCCGACACACACGGATCGATAAACCTCTCCAGCGATGTCTGCCTACAACATACACACACACCTTCAATCTCCTCCTTTATGTGTCCTTGCCTCGTGTCTCTCATACGGTCCCACACACGTGTAAACTCTCACCCCTCTTTTCATCGATCTCACAACCGCACACTCCTCCCCCTATCTAGCTAGTAGCTGGGCCTCTCGCACCACCTCCTAGCTCCATTCTCTCTGTTTATCCGTCTCGCCGGGCCTTATTTGCCTCTAACAAATGGACGTACACCGACCGATCTCCTGCTATACATATAGCTAGCTAGGTCCTTATAACTCTTTTTTCCCCATGCGTCGATCGATCTACCTCATTAGTTATGTCTCTCCCTTCCTCCGACAAACAACAATTGATCTACCGATCTAGTTAGGTTTTCTTACCAAACACATGGTTCCCCTTCATCATCCATGGATGTGTCCCAACAGATCTATCACGCACAGGCACACACAGAAACACATCCCCACACTTATTAATAATATTGCATTTCCACCCTCAGTTTGTCTAGTAGGCCTTTCCCACCATCTTCGAGAAGCAACTCCATCACCCATTCAGCACTCTACCCCTCTCCCTCCCTCTCTCTCTCTCTGTCCTCTCTCTCTCTCTGTCCCATCCTATTTCCCGTCCTTCAGTTATGTATGGATGTCGACCGATCTCCCTCAAGACATAGTTGGGTCTCTCCTTCTCAACACATATACGAGTCGTTCCACCTCTATAGTTAGGCATCTGCCTACCCCTCCCCCACCCCCTCCCACACACACACCGATACATCAAGCGCTCTAGTCATGTCTCCCTGCCACACACAAACTTGACATGTGCCCTCTGACGTTCCGGTAGCTAGGTCAGTCGCCCTATATCTTTGACTTGCACACACACACACACAATTTTTATGGCTCTCTTCATCGATCTCGCACCCACCCACTTGATCCTCTTTTCGACTCTATCGATATCTATGACCCCTCCCTCTCTTCTCATGGATCGCCCGACCCTCTATATATGATATGGATAGGCCTCCATTTCACACACATTGCATGCAAAATTTTGTTTGAGATGTCATCGACACATATTCCCACAAATACATTCACGAAATCGACCCCCCCAAAACAAAAAACACTCACGAACGCACAAGCCATTTGTCTAGTTTTGTATCTCTCACACACACCCACGTAGGTGGGGGACATGCACAAAGAGAAGAGGTGCACGCACGGTGCACGTACTCCCGTCTCTTTCCCAACCACACCCGCGCGGGTACACGGTGGAGCTCATTTCTGTACGAAAAGGCAGCCCACGTGGTAATTTGACACATGTACTGGTTTTCCACTAGATGGAGGGAGGATCATCTACCACGGGTGAACAAACAAATTGCGACTTGACGCGTTATGTTAAAAAATAGGCAAACCATGTGGGGCCTACCTTAGAGGCAAGGCTCTATACACTGGAGTACTTTTGATGTGTCCCGTCTCCCCCGCCCACGGGCGCGGTGGCTCGCAGGATGAGGTAAAGCTTGCTTACTATGCCTTACGCCCGCTCCCTCGCCCACGCGCGCGGTGGCTCACAGGACGAGGAGAAAATTTTACTAGTACTCCCTCCGTTTACTCCTCGTCCCTACCTTGGTTAGAGAGATTATCATATTGTTTGGAATATGTGTCCTTTAGTAGATTTCAATATGAACTACTAGTACATACTCCAAACACTGATGTATATAGACGTATTTTAGAGTGTAGATTCACTCATTTTTCTCCGTATGTAGTCCATATTGAAACAAACGTAATAGTACGCACTCTCCCTCGCCCCTCGACCCTCGCCATGTGGTGGACGTGCAGCAATTCATTCGGTCTCATATAGGCAGAACGATATATACTGCAGTACCACTATTGCTCGACTTCCCGAAGTGGCGAAGAGCCAATCGCAAGGTTAATAGTTTGGAGATGCCAAGCGAAGGTTTATAGGAGAACGGGTAGTAGGTGCAGTGTCATTTATAAATAAAGTTGACGTGTGAGATGGGCCATGTAATCACTGAGCCTGCGTGTTTTCACTGCTCTTGTACTCCTCCGCCGTAAGAATGGAGAAAATTGTAATCTAGTAGTACTTCCTTTTGCCGAAAGCATGGGACATCAACAGTCCTACCACCTCAGTAATAATGACCAATGAGCCGTCAAATCACATAGACCCAGCAGTAAGTTGGACGGACGACGTAACCATCACTCTTGAATCCGCTTCTCCCTTCAACGTAGGCGCCAATGAGAGGTCGCATCCGCTCTGCCCGGGCATGAATGTGGCACCGATTCTTTGGAGCGGCGCTGACTGTTTCGGGCGGGAAGCGCGCGCGGGCGATGGAGGGGCTTTGGGTGGGCCAGGCTAGTCATGAGCGGGCGTGGCAGCTGTCCGCCTGTCCCTACTGGACGCCCGAAAATGAGAGGATGCACCGACTCTCGCGGCTAAAATCGTACACTACACACCATCTCTCTGTAGGAGTAGGTCGATCTGTCGCTCTCTCTAACACACACATGCTGTTAAACACACACACGCACATGCACACGCACACATAGGTTCATAGAATTGGAAAATTGTGCGAGTGCGAAGCCACAGGAAGTGAGCTACAAATGGAGTACGTACAAGAAGAGAAGAGGTGAGAATATTCCATCAAACCTGGATTGAGGAGTAGTACTCCCTCCGTCTAGGTGTTAAGTCATCCTACGAAAATCAGATATTCCCAAAATGTTTAGGCGTCGTCCATTAACTTCGCATCTCAATCCCCTCCTGGCCTCGTTGCTAGCGAGCGTTGTTACTTAGGGAGCATTTGGATCCTGAGCAAGAACATCTTATAGCATAGCCGGGCAAGGTTAGGCATTTGGAACTGTTAAAATATGTTAGCTTTTGTGGGCCAGCTAGCTTGGGTGGGCTAGAAAAACCTTGCTAGCTCAGGAGAGCCAGATCGGCTCGCTTCCGACGGCAAACTTCGCATAGTAGTAACATAGACTAGTAACATATGCATGTTGTACTAGTCCAAGTTACTCACCACTATGACCAGCCTAAGCAATGTAACCAAACGCTCCTTACTCTGCCTTGTTATCTCCCCCGGAAACCCAATGCATGGAGCGCAACTACGCGTTGATCAGTCAAGAAATCAAAGTCGGCTTGCATGTGAGTTAATACGTGGCCCTGCATGGTAGCTAAAACGGCATCTCTTAGTTGTTTGGATTAATTGTTGCGTTTAGAGACAGAAATCAGGGCTTTGATTGGAGGAATGACCGGTCAAGTTTCTCCTTCTCCTCCAATCTGCTTGCACCTTGGTCCCGCTGCACCTTCTGACGTGACTTATTACACCTAGACGGAGGGAGTCGTACGAGATACGGTGGCACACTGACTTAGGTCGAATACAAGTGCCCAAAATTGTGTGCATGTTATAACAATGATTCACTCAAAATAGTACGTGAGCGAACAGAGGGATCAATTTGACAGTGTTCCCGAGCAGTAGCGAGATGTGTGAGGTAAGATACACCGTTGGCACTTTTAGTTTTTCTTATTAATTTGTTTGTTTCACCCTCTGACTGGTGGGACCCAACGTAATACGTGGAGAGAGGTAAGGTGACTAAGGCTGCATTATTTCTGCACCACTGTGGATAGCCTTACCACCAAAGCCACATGACACGATTATGATTTAAATCCCAATGACTCCCACACACAAAAAAACACGGCATGCTTGTCACACGAATGCAGGAATGTATAAAAGGTTATTTTCCTCTCGTTGAACATAACATGAGGGTTGTGTAGCTGGTTAGCCTGTTCGCTCATCAAACTTGAGGTCTCGGGTTCGATAACTACACTTGAGCATAATTTGTGCCAGGAGGATTCTTTGACTGGTCAAAATGGATGGATATGGAGCTATACGATCTCGTAGTGACCGTATAATCACCTCATCACGTATAAGCTGCAGCCTCGATGCTTGTTTTCTAGGGTTTGCACTCTTCACACTCTCTCCAGTATATATATACACGCTGGAGCCTCAGCGCTTGTAGTTGCTCTCTTCACACTCTCTCACCCTCTCCAGATCTAAACAAGACTTTGTTGGCCTCTCTCTCTCCCCTCACTGCTGGTCTGCTTGTAGGTGCTCTTTGCACACTCTCTCACCCTCTGCAGACCTAAACAAGACTTCGTTGGCCTCTCTCTCTCCCCTCACTGCTGGTCAAAGAGCCGGAAGGATCCATCCACTGGGAAGGGAAGGAGGCTTAACACTGTCGCCGTCGGCGAGGGAGGGAATCCACTACCGGCGCAACTGTTCACTTTCACCCAGCAACAGTGCGGGAGGGCCTCCGACCCCTTCTTCGCCGCCGTACATAATGTGGGTTGAACGGCCTCCGGTCGCCCATCGAACCACACCCCAAGAACCTTTAGGTATAATTTACTTATTCCACATGCATTGCTCTAGCTGCATGTGGGCTTTTTCCGCTTCTGCACTCGAATCTAGGTGTTGGATCAAACAGGAAAGTAGTGGGGAAAGTTGTATACCATGAATCTAGGACGTGGTTCAAAGAGGAAAGGAATGGGGGAAAGTAGTGGGAAAAGTTGTATAGCATGAATCTAGGATGTGGTTCAAAAAGGAAAGGGGAAAGTAGTGTGGAAAGTTGTATCGCATGAATCTAGGACGTGGTTCAAAGAGGACAGGAATGGGGGAAAGTAGTGGGGAAAGTTGTATAGCATAAATCTAGGACGTGGTTCACAGAGGAAAGGAAGTGTGAAAAGTACTAGTACAGACTGGCTATCCAGCACCTACATTGGTCGAAAAGGGAAAACAATGACAAACGCAGTACGCACATTTATAACGAACTGATCTTTTGTTTTGGGGGACAAAGCTGTAGAGTTTGAGCAGGACTAGATTTGCTGCGCTCACATAGGGAAAGGTGTCTAAAGATAACAAAACTGGTACCAACACAAATATGCTCCTTGGTTGTTTGTTCTTTGTTGCAACAGACTGTGCATCACCCCAGTACATCGGTAGATGCACATGATGCTGGTGCGTCCACTGTCCCATGCAACTCTTTAGTTGTTGTTAATCTAAGGCCCTATTTGGTTAAAAACTCCCTAGTCCCTACCTGCTTGGTTCCAGGGACTAAACATGGACTAGAGGTTATTAAATGACATGCTAAAAGACCATGTTACCCCTATTAATGAACTAATAGAGACAAGGTGCGATGCGTGGTAGGGGCAACTGTTGGAAAAAGTCCCAAAAAGACTCTCCCTCGGGGTCTTCTTTCTTTAGTCCCAAATGCCCACTTTTAGTCCCTAAAAGTCCCTCCTGTTTGGTTTAGATGGGACTGATACGGAGTTTTTTTAGTCCCTCCACCAAAATGTCCATGTAAACAAGCACCCTCTAATAATGCCGCTGGAAAATTGATGCAATGCCACAGTTAAAAGTAAATTACATGTTTAACGAATTTTATTGTTAATATAATCTCTCTATTAATATTAATCAATGCCACTGTTTGAGAAATGCTACTATCTTGCTTTCTTTCCCATTTAGATAAGGTAGATGCTTCTTTTTGTTGGCTTCTGTGTCATCCATCGTTATTGACCACTAGTTGTTTCCTTTGCACCTCTGTGTAAACAGGGTTATCTACTTCACCTCATTGCCATTTTGACCATTTGTTGCACTGCACAAAACACTTTTGTTTTAAGAGTGTTTTGTGCAGTTCAACCAAAGTGTCACACTGACAACGTTGCTTGATTGCTTGATCTTAGTTGAACTGCACAAGAGGAGATCTTACTTCCTATCCGTGTTGGCAAATTTGGTTCAGATCTTCTTCTTGTGAGTTGTTTTAATTCCGCGTCATGAGAGGTTAGTACTAGCCTTCTTTCACATGATTCTGCAGTGTGCTTTCATATGTTGTGCTACTTGTACAGTAATGTTGCTTGATTTTAGTGAACTGCACAAATGGAGACAAGACTTCCAATCTGTATGTGCACCGCAATATCCCATTGAGGTAAGATAAGGATATTTCACAACCGTTGGCCTGTATTTTGCCACTTTCATCAGAAAATTAATGTCATTGTTTAGTGCTATACTTGTGCAACCTAATTGACATGTCAAATCTTACATTGAAGGCGAATCTTGTCTGTTATTGAACCAAGTGATGAAGGGGAAGAACAAGCGGAAGAAAAACAAAAATCAACTCCTGGTGTTGTAATGAAGCACTGGAACTATGATGACACAAGTAATGATATAGTTTTGCATCTTAATTTATTGCTATGCCTGGAACGAGCAATTGTTTCGCCACTGATTTGATGCCACTCTTAATGTAATACATAATTATCTCTACTTGTGCAAACAGGGATCTTCTTTGAAGATACCATATATTTTAGTGGAACTGCACAAGAAGATGTTGGAAACATTAATCTAATCGAGGAGTATATAGTAAGCATGGACACCACAGTAGATAGCGACAGATGGTTTCGGAGAAGTGCTTCATCTGTATGCTCTACACAATAAGCCTCCTGACAAAGGTTGGTACTCGCCCACTGATTTCATCCATATGATTGAGCTTTGTCATCTCTATTGGTGTTGTGCTACTTGAAAGTGCAACTATCCCTAGGTGGTTTTGGTAATTCCTAACAACATATAGTTCATTGAGCTAATGCTATTCCAAGATTAATATTTTAGGAAAAGCTCAATGAATGGCATGGCATGGATGAGGAAAGTGGACCCCTCAAAATACTAAGGACAAAAAGATTGGCTCAAGCTCAAAGCTCAAGACTCTACATTTTATATTTTAGTGATCCAAGATCACATTGAGTCTATAGGAAAAGACAATACTATCAAGGAGGGATGAGGTGTTGCTTGATGAGGTTCTTGCTTCATAGTGCTTAGTGATATGCTCCAAAACCCTCAACTACCTTCCCACATCCACATATGACCTAAACCAAAAGTCAAACTCATCCCCACTGATTCTTTCTATCCGGAGCCACCGAGTTCAGATGTCATAGCCACTGCCACAAACCCTAGGCAAATCGATCTCACCGATAGGGATCTCGGTCACACCGAGATGGGGTTGTAATCTCTCTGTTTCCCTTCATAATGTTTCGGTCCTACCGAGATGAGCGATCGGTCCCACCGAGATTGCAATGTAAACTCTCTGTTTCCCTTTTGTAACATTTCGGTCCCACCGAAATGAGCGGTCGGTCCCACCGAGTTTACCTGACCAACTCTCTGGTTAGCTTATTACCAAAATTGGTCCCACTGAGTTTGTGTAATCGGTCACACCGAGATTACATTATGCCCTAACCCTAACCATATCGGTCCTACCGAGTTGCATCTCAGTCCCACCGAAAATCCTAATGGTCACTAGGTTTGCTAAATCGTCCGACCGAGTTTCTCAATTCGGTCTCACCGAGATTGGTAAATTGTTTGTAACAGTTAGTTTTTGTGTGGAGGCTATATATACCCCTCCACCCACTCTTCATTCATGGAGAGAGCCATCAGAACATACCTACACTTGCAATACTCATTTTCTGAGAGAGAACCACCTACTCATGTGTTGAGGCCAAGATATTCCATTCCCACCATATGAATCTTGATCTCTAGCCTTCCCCAAGTTGCTTTCCACTCAAATCTTCTTTCCACCAAATCCATATCCTGTGAGAGAGAGTTGAGTGTTGGGGAGACTATCATTTGAAGCACAAGAGCAAGGAGTTCATCATCAACACACCATTTGTTACTTCTTGGAGAGTGGTGTCTCCTAGATTGGCTAGGTGTCACTTGGGAGCCTCCGACAAATATTGTGGAGTTGAACCAAGGAGTTTGTAAGGGCAAGGAGATTGCCTGCTTCGTGAAGATCTACCGCTAGTGAGGCAAGTCCTTCGTGGGCGATGACCATGATGGGTGGAGCCCTCCGTGGACTCGCGCAACCGTTACCCTTCGTGGGTTGAAATCTCCATCAACGTGGATGTACGATAGCACCACCTATCGGAACCACGACAAAACATCCGTCTCTCCAATTGCGTTTGAATTCTCCAAACCCTTCCCTTTACATTCTTGCAAGTTGCATGCTTACTTTCCGCTGCTCGTAGACTCTTTGCATGATTGCTTGAATTGTGTTAAGATTGCTTGACTTGTGCTAAGATAGCTAAAATCTGCCAAAGACTAAAATTGGGAAAAGGATAGATTTTTAATTGGTCAAGTAGTCTAATCACCCCCTCTAGACATACTTTCGATCCTACAAGTGGTATCAGAGCTTTGGTATCCATTTGCTTTGATTTAGATAGCTTTTGGTGGTCATAGCCTTGGTTTCACAACCTAGGAGAGTATGGCGTCTAGCAAGGGAAATTACCACTGTAGAGGTCCTTACTTTGATGGCACTAATTTTGCTAGTTGGAAGCATAAGATGAAAGTACATATTCTTGGACATAACCCCGCCGTTTGGGCTATTGTGTGTGTTGGTTTTCAAGGTGAATTCTTTGATGGGAGAGAACCGAATCGTGAAGCCACCGCGGAAGAGTTGAAAATACCGGAATACAACGCTCAAGCTTGTGATATCCTCTTCAACGGATTGTGCCCCGAAGAATTCAACAAAATCAGCCGTCTTGAGAATGCAAAAGGAAATTTGGGATACTTTGATTGACATGCATGAAGGTACCGACTCCGTCAAGGAATCCAAGTTGGATGTGCTTCAAAGTCAACTTGACAAGTTCAAAATGAAGTATGGTGAAGGTGTCGCTGAAATGTACTCTAGGCTTGCTCTTATCACAAATGAGATTGCCGGCTTAGGAAGTGAAGAGATGACCGACAAATTCATCATCAAGAAGATCCTAAGAGCCTTGGATGGAAAATACGATACCGTATGCACATTGATCCAAATGATGCCAAATTACAAAGATCTCAAGCCAACGGAAGTCATTGGAAGAATTGTTGCTCATGAGATGTCACTCAAGGATAAGGAGGAGCTCCATAACAAATCAAGTGGTGCTTAAAAGCCTCATGCGAAGCCCCCACATCATCAAGTGAGAAACAAACCTTCAATGAAGAATTGAGCTTAATGGTGAAGAACTTCAACAAGTTCTACAAGAATAGAAGCAAAGAGAGAATTTCCAAGTCAAGGTCCTACAATGACAAAAGATCTACTAGTCGAGAGCGAAACTGCTACAATTGTGGAAGACCCGGACACTATTCCAATGAGTGTATGGCACCCCACAAAAGAAGAGAAGATTCTCCAAAAATAAGAAGTAGAAGAGAAGAATCACCACCTAGAGAAAGAAGGAGTAGAGATGATCGTTATGAATGAAGACCCTCACGGAGAAGCAAGGATTCGGAAAGGAAGTACAAGTCACCAAGGAGCTACACAAAACGAAGACATCAAGCTCATGTTGGTGAATGGGTATCCGGCTCCGACTCCGACAATGACTCCGAGAGAAGCTATCACTCCGACTCTGAATATACTCAAGATGAAGGTGTTGCCGGTCTAGCACTTGTGTCAACCAACTCCTACGACATATTTGATTCACCAAATGAAGGAATTGGAAGATGCTTCATGGCCAAAGGTCCAAAGGTATTACACCCCGAGTATGTTGATTTCATTAGTGATGAAGATGACTTGTTAGGTGATGATGATTTACTTGTTGAAAACTATAGTGATGAATACTATGATGAAACAAATGACAATGATAAGCAGAAGATTGAGTCTCTAACTAAAGAACTAAACACTCTTAAGTTAGCTCATGAAACTATCTTAGGAGATCATCGAGAACTTTTAAGGACTCATGAGAAATTATGTTTTGAAAAGCTCAACCTTGAGCAAGAGCATGAGTTCTTGAAGGCAATCAATGATGATCTTCGCAAGAAAAGTTCTTCTTACATTGCCAAGCGTTTACTCTTATCCACTTACATGCCTCAAGTCAAGTCTAGTAACAAGAACAAGAAGGATTCTTCTTGTAGTAGTAACAATAATCATGCTAAATCCAATATTGTTGCTTCTAGTAGTTCTCTTGATTCCACTAATGATTCCCTTAGCCAAGTTACACTTGAGCAAGAAAATAGCTTATTGAAGGGAATTATAGAGAAAGGTGTTTACAAGAGCCTTGCCGGGAGTAAGCAATTCGAGGAGATTGTACGCAAGCAAGGAAGGCACCGGAAGAATCAAGGTATTGGTTTTGAACGAAAGTTCAATGCCAATGGAGTTGAGTGGGAAGAAGATCAATACCCCAAGACGAAGTTTGTTCCTCAACAAGAGAACTATGATCCTACTTCTTCCAAAGGGACACAAGCTCAAGATGATCTTCCACCACAAGACCACAAGCAAAAAGGCAAGGACAAGCTTCAAGAGGAAATTGATGCATTTGAAGAAGCTCCTAAGGCCTTGGTCAAGTGGGTTCCCATGACTACATCAAGTTACACTTCATCAGGTACAACTACAACTCCGAGGATTCCCATCAAGATGGTGTGGATCCTGAAGAAGAAGAACTAGAGAGTTCTTGAGGGTGACTCCGCCAACATACTTCACTCATATCATTTTGGCAAGAACAAGTGCAATCAACTTCCACATCTTGCACTAGTTCAAGGAGTCACAAACCCTCTTGTTGGTAAGACAAGGGACAAGGTAATCTAAAGTTTCCATAGACATCATCTTGTGTGTGCATCACTCTATGTCTGTGGATATCCTTGTTTGTTCCTTGTGGGACTAACCCGTGTAGGTATTGAAAGTGCAACTCACTCCAAAGGATAGCTCCAAATGATCTACATCAACATTGAGCATCCACATCTTCAACATCTACATGAAGTCATCATCGACAAAACCCAAGGTTAGTTCATCTCTCTTAGGGGGGATCTCACATCTAGGGGGAGCTTTACTCTAACAATTGAGTTAAAGCAACTCTAATGGTGTGAACACAACAACGCTTTATGTAAAAGTGGTAACCCCACTTGTGCTTAAACGATGAGTATGACCTATGATCAAATGTTCTCATTTGACTCCTAAGTCAATATACTCATATATAGAGGACCTAGTCATCGCCAATTGCTTGATAGATGCTAGAATTGTTTGTGCATGCTTTGCCACATATTTCATTTATCATTTTATTGTGTGAGCATGTTGGTTGCATAATGTACTCATTCGAGGATATCCACTTGTTGTTTTGATTGATTGGCTTCTTTTTCTCTTGCCAAGTGGATGGACAAGAATGCCTAAGAACCTTCTCTAGCTATCTATGCTTTTCTCGTCTCAAACTCTATTCATGCTACATCACAAAATTTGATCAAGTCAGATTCGAACCACTCTGTGTGAGGAGCACTCGGAGTCCCCGATTCGTCATAGACTTAAACTTCCAAAACTTCTTTGTGCGTTTAGGTCTAACCGATTCACCCATTTCGGTCATACCGAGATCACTAAGTCGATCTAGGTTTTCAATCTCGGTGCAACCGATTTGAACTTTTCGGTCACACCGAGTTGGAGTATCTGCGGGCAGTTATGCATCTCGGTGCCACCGAGTTGTTCCACTCGGTCACACCGATAGGGTCGGGCTATATATACCCACAGGCAAAATTTTGGAAATTTTCTCCGAACTCTTTCGCACGCGCTTAGCCCGCTCTGCCTCCAGGGCTCCGGATCGTCCTCCTTGTCGCCAGTTGCCTCCTGCCGCTGGTCTCCGCCGTCGTCAACGAGATCATCTCCACCGTTGCCGCCGTAGCAAGTTCATCGCCGAACTAGGGTATGGACTTGAACTTTGTGCTGTTCTAACTCCGATTCCGCAGCACATTGCTTTCCCATGTATCTTGCCACGATTGAAACTATCTTATCCAGTCAAAACACTCCGCATATTAGAGATGATTTGAAAATTTAGGGTTAGGTTTCTGCCGAAACAATCTCGGACCAACCGAGTTGTGGAACTCGGTACTACCGATTCGGCTCAGGCCATTGCACATACGATTCTCGGTCTGTCACAGCCCCAGTTCAGCCCTTGCTTGACTTTGCTCGCATCCATGCATCATGTTAAATTTCATGAAACTTGAAATGGGGATGATCAAACCCCTAGCACCAAAGCAATGCAAATAGGCCCACCTTTAAATATTTTCAATGAACCAAATATGCCCTTAAAAGAATGTTCGTCTTTTTTGGTTCTAGCTAAAACCTTTGCCAAAAATGGGTTCATAAATTTTGGAGCCATTTTGGATTTTTGAATTAAGACATAACTACTTGCATTTGGGCATTTAAAATACTATAAATACTTTTAAATGCCCAAATACTTTTGAAAGTAATTTTACGCTGTTGGGAGTAATTCCAAAGGTGCCTATGATTATTTTCAGAATTTTCTAAAATGGATTAGTATTTCTACTAATTCAAAACAAACAACAGAGAATTAAATAAATGAAAACAGAAAAAGAGAGAGAGAGAGATAGTACCTGGGCTTACCTGGCGGCCCAAGAGGCCGGCCCAGCCCACCACCGCAGCCTCCCTGTCGTCGTCCTCCCCGGCCAGTAGGCAGAGCGTGTGCTCGCCGCGTGCGCACACGCGCCCGAGCCACCTCCTGCCTGGCTGCCTGCGTCCCCGACTCCCTGGACGCCTCCATGCGTCGCCACGCACCCTCCCTCGACCCTCTGCACCTCCTCCCTCCACGCAGCTCTCTCCCCTCCCCTCTCTCTCACCCACCGAGCGGAGCTCGTCGCCACCGTCGCCGTTTTCGTAGCCACCGCTGTCCTCGCGCCCCCTCTCCCTCTCTGGAAGCTCCGCCATGACCTTCTCGTCATCTTCGCCAAGCCAAACGACGCCAGAGCGCCCTACAGCGCCACCATCATCGTTGTCTTCTCCCTCTGCCCCGAGCGCCGCCCCGTTCGATTCGTCGCCGTCCGGGCTTCCCCGACCTCACCAACGACGCCATCGAGTTCACTGTGAGCTCCTTCTCCTCCCCCTTGCTCACCCCCTCCTTACCCATTCGCTAGTCACCGTCACCGCGAACCCGAGCTCCGGCCGCCGCCATGGCCGGTGAGCTTTGTGCTCCTGAGCTCCTCCAGTTGTGCTCGTTGCCTCCGCGTGCTCCTGGCGATAGAAACCCATAAAGACCATCGGCCGCGCCCGCCGTGCCCCGTAACGCCTAAACCATGGATGCCCGAACTTCGGCGGCCGCAACCGAGCTCGCCGCCGTCGACTCCGGCCACCCCGGCTCACCCCGTCTGCTCCATCAGCTGCGTGCGAGCAGCAGCTCTTCGTAGAGCCTCCCCACGCCAAAAACCATCGCCTGTGGGCGATTTCCGAAGCTCTCCGCCATCTCTGGCCTCGCCGGCAATGAACCGCGGGTCAACTCCGTGGGGTTGACCCTGTTTGACTGGGGTTTGACTCCCCTGAGTCAGTGACATGTGGGGCCAGCCCCTAACTAACCCTAGATTATGTTTTTTAGTTAGCACTAATTAACACTGTTAATTAGTTAGGACGCTGACATGCGGGTCCCACTGGTCAGGTTTGACCTGACCAGCCACAGTTGACCTGATGACGTCACTCTTACGTCATGCTGATGCAGTAAAACCTTTTATGGAATTTAAATAAATCTTAAATGATTTATTATTTGCAGAAAATGCCTAAAACTTCTAAAAATCATAGAAATTCAACGGTAACTCCAAATAAGATAAATTATATATGAAAAATTATCCGAAAAATTCAAGGAATCCATCTGTACCATTTTCATGCATGTTTGAACAATGTATGTCCTCTGTTTTGGACAAAAAAAATAAAGGGCATTTAAATAATCATATATGGAGTTGGAATTTGAATCTTGTATTCAAACCAACTTCATTTAAATCATAACTAGATGCATTAGCTCAAATCACAGCATATTGCCATGTCATGATCATGCATCATATTGTCGCATATACATTGATTGTGTTCTTCTCTATTGCCGGTGTTTGTCCCCCTTCAGTAGACGACGTTCTGACGATGTGATCGATGACACCGATGAAGAACTATACTATCTTCAGAAGTGCCACGCAAGCAAAACCCCCTTGTTCATTCCGATACAATCCCACGCTCTCGTTCCTGCTCTCTTTTACTACATTAGGACAACAGCGATTCAACTGTTACATGCTGCGGTAGTTGAACCCTTTCCTCTGCATGACCTGTCATTGCCACAGTAATTAGATGAAACCCACTAGCATGAGTAGGAGTTGTTTGAGCCCTGATGTGCCTACTCATTCATGCTTGTTCGTCATGCCTGCTACTGCTTAGAGTTGAGTCAGGTCCGATTCATCGGGGATGAATTGGAATGTGGTGAACATGTCCTCCTGTTGAGAGCTAAGTGTGTGAACACGATTTGGTAAAGGTAGTGGTGAGAGGCCATGTAGGAGTACATGGTGGGTTGTCTCATTGCAGCCGTCCTCAGGAACTGAGTTCTATATTTGTGATCCATGAAACAGCTACTACCACACATTGGGCCCTGAAATATGACCCCGCTCGACTTACTGACCCCTCTCGTCCTCTGTCCAGGAGTTGCAACTAGTTTCTGGTGTTTATAGGATATGTGTTGGCGGCCGTGCGTAGCGCTGACCCTAGGGGTGGGCTATGATGCGGTAGATACACCGTGGCACGGTGTATCGGGCACCCGTTTGGTGTCTCGGGAACCCTGCACACATCGTTTGGGGCTGTGAGCGAAACTCCGGCCGGATCTCCTCGCGGATGGAACCCGAATAGGCGATAAAACTGGACTAGAGACTTGTGCGGTTAGTCAGGTCGTGGTCTACACCCACATCGGCTTTCGCTTGAAGTCTGCCGAGCACATGTCATGTGCAGACGCTAAGTGGTGGAAACATGTGTGACGAGTACACCCCTGCAGGGTATAAAACTATTCGAATAGCCGCGTCCGCGGTAAAGGACTTCTGGGTTGCCTATAACAGTTCATAGAGAAGTGAAAGTGGATACTCTCAAATGCGCAAGATAAGCGTGAGTGCTATGGATGGCGTTCTCGTAGGGAGACGGGAGCGGAGCCATAGTGGTGTATTGATATGGTGAATATGTGGACTCGTGTGCGCCACCTCAAAAGAGTTACTTGCAGTCGTAGTTTAAGATAGCCACCGAGTCAAAGCTGACTTGATGCAGTTAAACTCCACCACCCCCTTGTTGATACCGATGCATATGTAGCTAGTTCTGATGTAAGTCTTGCTGAGTACTTTTGTACTCACGTTTGCTTAATTTATGTTTTGCAGAGACTTCAGTCTCGTTAGTAGTTTCGCATGGACTTCGACGTTTAGCTTCAGCTACGATCTTGTGCCCTCGGCAGGATCTGGTAGATAGTCAGGCTTCTCAGCCTTTTTCATTTGTAGATGTCTGTACTCAGACATGTTTGTAATATCTCGCTCCTCGGAGCCTATTGAATAAATATTTGAGTCGTAGAGTTATGTTGTGATGCCATGTTGTATTTACACATATCGAGCATATTGTGTGTATGATTGAAATGCTTGGTATGTGTGGGATCCGACAATCTAGTTGTTTATCCTTGGCAGCCTCTCTTATGGGGAAATGTAGTCTAGTGCTTCCATGAGCCATAGTAGTCCGCTATAGCCCGGTTCACCGGAGTCCTGCTAGCCCAGCACTACTGCTCAGGACACTTGACTGGCCGGCATGTGTTTCACTTGGTTCCTATGTCTGTCCCCTCAGGGAAATGTCACGCGGTGACATCCGGAGTCCTGCATAGCCTGCTACAGCCCGGGTTCCCGGAGTCCTGTTAGCCAGTGCTACAGCCCGGATTCACACACTGCTGACCGACATGCTCGATGTGATTCATGTATGCCTGTCCCCATATGTTGGTGCCGCTTTGGGTTCACGACTAGCCATGTCAGCCCGGGTTCCCTGTCATATTGATGCTAGCGACACTATCATATACGTGAGCCAAAAGGCGCAAACGGTCCCGGGCCATGGTAAGGCGACACCCATGGGAATACCGTGCATGAGGCCGCAAAGTGATATGAAGTGTTACCGGCTAGATTGATGTGACTTGGAATCGGGGTCCTGACGGCGTTGGTATCAGAGCCTGACTGCCTGTAGGATTACCAAGCCAAACTGGTCGAAGTTGAGTCTAGAAATGCTTTAGTTATATAAGGGAATTGATAGTGGAAGGGAATGTAAGGCTCTTTTTACTCATTTACCTTATGCCTTCTGATCTGAGTCAACCTCTTCTTTTCTACGGGGAATAAGAACTAGGCCTTCTCATCTATCTATCAAGATGACGTGTTACTAATCCATAGACTTATAAGATTGTTGGATTTAAGCCCCAGTTCTGTTTCTACTACTTCCGTGTGTTGTTAGTTAATCTCAGAACCTTGATATTATGATGTTGAGAGGTCATGCCACTATTTTGCAGGATGTCTCAAATCTTCTTGAGCATTTACAGCCGTTATGCTGTCCGAGTCATCCCAGGTTTCTAAGTAGTCTGATGCATTTGCAAACCCTTCCTCTTGTTCATGATGTCCATTTGGGCCAGATTAATCACACTGATTGGTGAGTTGAGGTAGTCTGTTGCCTCGACATATATGTTGGATCTATTATCATGACCCTAGGTGTTTTAGGGAGTCACCTAGTAATCTAGCCATGTTTTGTGTTCCGGTGTGATGATTCTGGCCATCATTCTTGAAAGCATCCCGTGATGCCATTTAGTAGTAGATATTCTATTCCTGGGTTTTTGAACCCGAGATTCACCCTACTTCATGTTGTTAGTATTTGCTAGTTCCCTTAAGATATTAGTAACCTTTGCGATAGTCCTCGAGGTCCGTGGTATTTCCTTCTTTCAAATACCATGAACCATTAAGGCAGAAGTTCTTTGAACAAGAAGATCACTATTAGAGTACTCCTGAGGACTTCTCCATTCATAACTGTGATTCTGCCAGTTCTACCTTTCTGCATGGGTTATCCGGAAGAAAAATGTTGAAATCGTTCGATATACTAACTCATGAATCCACAACTCAAAATGTTATATGCTCTTTGAGTTGTCCATTCTCAGCTGTATTCCGACCATCATCTATAAATTGATAGTCAGGAATAGTTGTGCATTCGTGTTCATCGATGCCTATTATTCATGTGGTCCGTCAAGCCATTCTATTTCAGAATGACTAGGAGAAACAAACTCCAGTACATCATCCATATCCAGGATTGGGTCAAAGTAGTTGTGTTCTACAGATCAAATGCCCATCCAGCTTTTGCTCTGTTCTACCCTAGAGTATTACCCCTTTTATCTTAGGATTTTCATGAGAATTGCACCATCTCTCATGAATTCTTGACGCAGTGATACTTCTTGCCATCATTTTTCATTCCTCGGTCCCGTGTTGTCGCAACCGGAATGCCAGCAAGTGAACCCTGATGTGTGAAATCAATACTCCTAGCAACCGTGTTGCTCGATAGTAAATGGACAATATTCTTATTCCTAGCGTGTTGGTTTTTGAGCTACCATTCTAAGATTGATCGTGCTACCTAGTCCATATCTCCGGGTGCACTCATCGACCAATGAGTTAGGATTGTGGCAATCCCTCGCTCCTTGATGATATCGTCTTGCCCTGAAAAGCAAGATTGTTCTCGAGCTTAATAACATATCGGTGGTTCGTGATTTTCTGAATATCTTCTCGGAAGTATTACCAGGTTGTTCCCTGATCACTATGTTGAGTTCGTGATCATGTTAGATTTTCTCTAAACCATCCATTCTCCAAGAATCTGTGTTGGATATCCCTGAGCTAGTTGGTTGAGCTAGACAACAACTTGGAGAGTTGGAAGATAAAAGGCTTTGCCGAATTTGGTTCTTTCTGAAGGGATATCTTTGTGTTGTGTATGTGTTGAAGAAAGATGATATCTTCACCAATTGTCCTCGTGATCAGTTGTTGGATCTATTGTCTTGTCAAAACTTTGACTTGAGTATGGGCTATCGTCAAGTCAAATCAGAACCAACGATGTTCATAGTGTTGTCTTACTCGTGGTTGATCCCTCGAGAATACACCATTACATCTTTTGGTCTGACCAATACTATCATCGTGTTCACATGATGGTGGAAGTCCAGTGATATGGAAATTCCGGTGAGTTGTTGTTGAGCCCATCAACAGCATTTTGTCCCCCCCATGATTCATGTTGAACACCAACCTAGTGTTGGAAACTTTATAAGCAATGCCTTCGTGTTCCGTTCATGAAGCTTATGCTTGAATGGAAGAAGTGACTTCCTCGAATTCATGTGCATTTGGTGCAAGTTGCCACCGTGAGTTCGAGAAAGATTGTTTTTGTTTCCCCTGGCACCATCCCAAGTCAGTTATGCATGTGTGAATGTATTCTATGGTTTGGTAGATTAATTACCTCCACTCCATATGTATTCCCCAGCACACCAAGCCACTAATTGACTTGTTCAAGGCAAAGAAGTCTACGCTTGGGATCTAGTCCATGGACATGCGTAAAGACTTTGAAATCCTTGATGATGGTTCCCCACCTGAACTCGATAGTGTTTTACTATAAGACTACTACGTGGTCATGCTCGTCTTGGATAGCGTGTTCACAGGTTTGTAGCAGAACCAGCTCATGTTTTGGAGCTTGCTATCACAGTTCATTCCCCGAGAATCTCGCAACGTCATCTCGTCAAATTGTGTTGCAAACCTTCATTTTTCTTTCTAGACTGGATGGGTCTGGAATATCCTAACACCAACCAGATCTGAATCTCAGGCAGATATGATGGTTGGAACGTACTCTAAGAACTATAATGTTGGTCTCTATAACCGGTAACGTGGATGTCGTGGCCAACACACCTAGCCGGAAGGCCTATTATTGTAGTATCTTGGTTAAAGAAGTTGGTCACCTCCCCATAAAGATTTCGTAGGATTTACCTCCGTAGTTAATCCTTACGGATTCTTGAGCTTCCGAAGTCCGACCTTTTACCTGATGTTCTAGATATCAAACCATATCTATAAATGGATTACGCTAGAACATCAAGGAGAACATTAGAAGCGGAGTGCTAAATGTCTCTCGGTCGATCGTCCAGATTCTGTTCCCTTAGCCATGCTAAGGGAAGATCTAAGAAGGTGTTATCTTCCTTTGTATCCGCATCATCCATCACTAGTCATCATGGTGGTATGTCGTGTTGCCAGGATCCTTGCCACAGATGTTGGTAGAACCTTGATGAATATGGAAATGCTCAAGTTACTAAGAGCACGCGCAAGCAAAATCATCCCTTGCGTTGTCTTCAACAAGGTAGTCCACATCATCCATCCTAGTCCGAGTATGCCATTTCTTCGAGCTATTTCGAACATTCAGTTGTAAATTGCCTTAAGCTGGAATGAAGAGTTTCAATGATCTATGGATCAAAAGTAATTCTTTTTGCCACTTAAGGGAATATCTCTGCGAGTCACCTTCTTAAAGGTGTCTCGTTGTGGTATCATGGCAACCCAACTCCTTGCTACGTTGACACCGTTCACCACCCTCCTAGGTGTTGGGATTCCGCTACTTATTTAAACCTTGTCATATGCTGATTTCCATCATTCTTAATGTGTGTATCGTGTCTCATCTCGACAGATGTCGCTATGTCTCGTTCTGAGAGTTGATCTTCGGTTGCTCGATCTTCGAGAAGATCGATCCTTCCATAGTTTTCCCTTCCCTCTCGTTGTCATGTTGGTTGGAGTTCTCAGAGCAAGACATCGAGACAAAGATGGTGATCGAACCAACGTTCTTATGAAGTGCAACCTGGATCGTGAAGATTATGTTAGCTTGTGTTTTCCCCCTTCACCTTACCCTACACTCGAATCTCGGGACGAGATTCTTGTTTAGTGGGGGTGAGCTGTCACAGCCCCAGTTCAGCCCTTGCTTGACTTTGCTCGCATCCATGCATCATGTTAAATTTCATGAAACTTGAAATGGGGATGATCAAACCCCTAGCACCAAAGCAATGCAAATAGGCCCAACTTTAAATATTTTCAATGAACCCAATATGCCCTTAAAAGAATGTTCATCTTTTTTTGGTTCTAGCTAAAACCTTTGCCAAAAATGGGTTCATAAATTTTGGAGCCATTTTGGATTTTTGAATTAAGACATAACTACTTGCATTTGGGCATTTAAAATACTATAAATACTTTTAAATGCCCAAATACTTTTGAAAGTAATTTTAGGCTATTGGGAGTAATTCCAAAGGTGCCTATGATTATTTTTAGAATTTTCTAAAATGGATTAGTATTTCTACTAATTCAAAACAAACAATAGAGAATTAAATAAATGAAAACAGAAAAAGAGAGAGAGAGAGAGAGAGATAGTACCTGGGCTTACCTGGCGGCCCAAGAGGCCAGCCCAGCCCACCACCGCAGCCTCCCTGTCGTCTTCCTCCCCGACCAATAGGCAGAGCGTGTGCTCGCCGCGCGCGCACACGCGCCCGAGCCACCTCCTTCCTGGCTGCCTGCGTCCCCGACGCCCTGGACGCCTCCATGCGTCGCCACGCACCCTTCCTCGACCCTCTGCACCTCCTCCCTCCACGCAGCTCTCTCCTCTCCCCTCTTTCTCACCCACCGAGCGGAGCTCGTCGCCACCGCCGCCGTTTTCGTAGCCACCGCTGTCCTCGCGCCCCCTCTACCTCTCTGGAAGCTCCGCCATGACCTTCTCGTCATCTTCGCCAAGCCAAACGACGCCAGAGCACCCTGCAGTGCCGCCATCGTCGTTGTCTTCTCCCTCTGCCCCGAGCGCCGCCCTGTCCGATTCGTCACCGTCCGGGCTTCCCCGACCTCACCGACGACGCCATCGAGTTCACTATGAGCTCCTTCTCCTCCCCCTTGCTCACCCCCTCCTTACCCATTCGCTAGTCACCGTCACCGCGAACCCGAGCTCCGGCCGCCGCCATGGCCGGTGAGCTTCGTGCTCCCGAGCTCCTCCAGTTGTGCTCGTTGCCTCCGAGTGCTCCTGGCGATCCCAGAAACCCATAAAGACCATCGGCCGCGCCCACCGTGCCCCGTAACGCCTAAACCATGGATGTCCGAACTCCGGCGGCCGCAACCGAGCTCGCCGCCGTTGACTCCGGCCACCCCGGCTCACCCCGTCTGCTCCATCAGCTGCGCGCGAGTAGCAGCTCTTCGTAGAGCCTCCCCACGCCAAAAACCATCGCCTGTGGGCGATTTCCGAAGCTCTCCGCCGTCTCTGGCCTCGCCGGCGATGAACCGCGGGTCAACTCCGGTGCGGTTGACCCTGTTTGACTGGTGTTTGACTCCCCTGAGTCAGTGACATGTGGGGCCAGCCCCTGACTAACCCTAGATTATGTTTTTTTAGTTAGCACTAATTAACACTGTTAATTAGTTAGGACGCTGACATGCAGGTCCCACTTGTCAGGTTTGACCTGACCAGCCACAGTTTACCTGATGACGTCACTCTTACGTCATGCTGACACAGTAAAACCTTTTCTGGAATTTAAATAAATCTTAAATGATTTATTATTTTCAGAAAATGCCTAAAACTTCTAAAAATCATAGAAATTCAACCATAACTCCAAATAAGATAAATTATATATGAAAAATTATCAGAAAAATTCAAGGAATCCATCTGTAGCATTTTCATGCATGTTTGAACAATGTATGTCCTCTATTTTCGACAAAACAAATAAAGGGCATTTAAATAATCATATATGGAGTTGGAATTTGAATCTTGTATTCAAACCAACTTCATTTAAATCATAACTAGATGCATTAGCTCAAATCACAGCATATTGCCATGTCATGATCATGCATCATATTGTCGCATATACATTGATTGTGTTCTTCTCTATTGCCGGTGTTTGTCCCCCTTAAGTAGATGATGTTCCGACGATGTGATCGATGACACCGATGAAGAACTATACTATCTTCAGAAGTGCCAGGAAAGAAAAAACCCCTTGTTCATTCCAATACAATCCCACTCTTTCGCTCCTGCTCTCTTTTACTACATTAGGACAACAGCGATTCAACTGTTACATGCTGCGGTAGTTGAACCCTTTCCTCTGCATGACCTGTCATTGCCACAGTAATTAGATGAAACCCACTAGCACGAGTAGGAGTTGTTTGAGCCCTGATGTGCCTACTCATTCATGCTTGTTCGTCATGCCTGCTACTGCTTAGAGTTGAGTCAGGTCCGATTCATCGGGGATGAATTGGAATGTGGTGAACATGTCCTCCTGTTGAGAGCTAAGTGTGTGAACATGATTTGGTAAAGGTAGTGGTGAGAGGCCATGTAGGAGTACATGGTGGGTTGTCTCATTGCAGCCGTCCTCAGGAACTGAGTTCTATGTTTGTGATCCATGAAACAGCTACTACCACACATTGGGCCCTGAAATATGACCCTGCTCGACTTACTGACCCCTCTCATCCCCTGTCCAGGAGTTGCAACTAGTTTCTGGTGTTTATAGGATATGTGTTGGCGGCCGTGCGTAGCGCTGACCCTAGGGGTGGGCTATGATGTGGTAGATACACCGTGGCACGGTGTACCGGGCGCCCGTTTGGTGTCTCGGGAACCCTGAACACATCGTTTGGGGCTGTGAGCGAAACTCCGGCCGGATCTCCTCGCGGATGGAACCCGAATAGGCGATAAACCAGGACTAGAGACTTGTGCGGTTAGTCAGGTCGTGGTCTACACCCACGTCAGCTTTCGCTTGAAGTCTGTCGAGCACATGTCGTGTGCAGACGCTAAGTGGTGGAAACATGTGTGACGAAGTACACCCCTGCAGGGTATAAAACTATTCGAATAGCCGCGTCCGCGGTAAAGGACTTCTGGGTTGCCTATAACAGTTCATAGAGAAGTGAAAGTGGATACTCTAAAATGTGCAAGATAAGCGTGAGTGCTATGGATGGCGTTCTCGTAGGGAGACGGGAGCGGAGCCATAGTGGTGTATTGATATGGTGAATATGTGGACTCGTGTGCGCCACCTCAAAAGAGTTACTTGTAGTCGTAGTTTAAGATAGCCACCGAGTCAAAGCTGACTTGCTGCAGTTAAACTCCACCACCCCCTTGTTGATACCGATGCATATGTAGCTAGTTCTGATGTAAGTCTTGCTGAGTACTTTTGTACTCACGTTTTCTTAATTTATGTTTTGCAGAGACTTCAGTCTCGCTAGTAGCTTCGCGTGGACTTCGACGTTTAGCTTGATACCTCAGCTACGATCTTGTGCCCTCGGCAGGATCTGGTAGATAGTCAGGCTTCTCAGCCTTTTTCATTTGTAGATGTCTGTACTCAGACATGTTAAGCTTCCGCATGTGCTTTGATTTGTATGGTATGATTGTTGGGTCATGAGACCCATGTTTGTAATATCTCGCTCCTCGGAGCCTATTGAATAAATATTTGAGTCGTAGAGTTATGTTGTGATGCCATGTTGTATTTACACATATCGAGCATATTGTGTGTATGATTGAAATGCTTGGTATGTGTGGGATCCGACAATCTAGTTGTTTATCCTTGGCAGCCTCTCTTATGGGGAAATGTAGTCTAGTGCTTCCATGAGCCATAGTAGTCCGCTACAGCCTGGTTCACCAGAGTCCTGCTAGCCCAGCACTACTGCTCAGGACACTTGACTGGCCGGCATGTGTTTCACTTGGTTCCTATGTCTGTCCCTTCGGGGAAATGTCACGCGGTAACATCCGGAGTCCTGCATAGCCTGCTACAGCCCGGGTTCCCAGAGTCCTGTTAGCCCAGTGCTACAGCCTGGATTCACACGCTGCTGACCGACATGCTCGATGTGATTCATGTATGCCTGTCCCCATATGTTGGTGCCACTTTGGGTTCACGACTAGCCATGTCGGCCCAGGTTCCCTGTCATATGGATGCTAGCGACACTATCATATACGTGAGCCAAAAGGCGCAAATGGTCCCGGGCCATGGTAAGGCGACACCCATGGGAATACCGTGCGTGAGGCCGCAAAGTGATATGAAGTGTTACCGGCTAGATTGATGTGACTTGGAATCGGGGTCCTGACACGGTCTGACCGAGAATTGCAAATCGGTGTGACCGAGTTCAGGACTTTGTGAAACCCTAGCAGTCTCGGTGCCACTGAACTGTGACTCGGTCTGACCGAGTTCACTAGTTTACTGCTTTGGTATCACTGAGTTTGCAAATCGGTAGATCCAAAATGGTTTCTGAGGAAAACTAAAACTAAGTTTTTGATTCATTCTTTTGCAAAAACCTCTGTATTTTGTGATGCTCATCCACTCTACCTCATCTATAATCTATTCACAGGGTCAGTTGTCAGAGATTGCAATATGTCTGATCAAAGTGATAGCCAGAACAGGGAAGAGGAGCATGTTCACATGAGTGAGGGCACTAGTCCCTCTAGCATCTCAGATGATGCACTACAAAAAATATACACTTCCGTGATGATACATGTTTGTCACAGTAGGTCGCTTTTTTTGTCATGCATGTACATCCATGACAAATTTATGACCGAATCAAGATAGTCATACCTGTGCTATCGTAGAAGTGTTCCATGACATTACCAAAATTATCATCATGGAAGTGTCCACTTCCATGATGATAAATCGCGCGTCACAGAAGTGCTTTCGTCAAGGGTGACCAACATGTGGCATCCACCGTAACGGAATGCCGTTAAGCTAACGGGTCGGGTTTTGGATCCGATAACCCGTTAACAGCCCCGACCAATGGGGATTTTCCACGTGTAAAATCACCATTGGCTAGAGGAAACACGTGTCGGCTCATCGTTGGGACAGATGTCATCCACTCATTCGACAGGAGGCGCCTATGATAGGTCGACACGTGGCACGGCCCAACAGTGGCCCATTCCAGTGAAAAAGGCTGGCCTAGTAAAAATTAGCAGGCCGACCCATATAAGGCCTACTTGTGTCAGGTCCATTTAAGCCCACGGCCCATACGAGATGTGCCAATTCGGCCCGTTAAAGATTTGACACCATTGAGCCCATCGTCAGTTCAAGCCCGTTAACAGCCCGCTATATATTTGGGCTCAATATCGGCCTGATGAGATTTCAGCCTGTTAACGGCCCATTTAATGGATAGGCCAATTTTCAGGATGTACATCTTTCAGCCTTTTAGCGACCCATTTAAATGTTGGGCTAATTTCTAGCCCAGTGTGTCTTTCAGCTTGTTGACGGCCCATAAATATGATGGGCCATTTGTAGTCGGACCTGAGTTTCGGCCTTTTAGCGGCCCATTTAAGTGTTGGGCCAATTTCTGGCCCGGTGTCACTTTCAGCCTGTTGACGGCCCATAAATCAGTTGGGCCAATTGTAGTCGGACCCGAGTTTTGGCCTTTTAGCGACCCATTTAAGTGTTGGGACAATTCCCGGCCATGTGTGCCTTTCGGCCTGTTAACGGACCACAAATGAGTTGGGCCATTTGTAGTCGGATCTTAGTTTTGGCCTCTTAACGGCCCATGCCCTTCATGGTCCAATACCAGCCTGGTTTCTCTTTCGGCCTACTAAAGGCCCACAACACAGTTGGGCCATTTACAATACGACCTGACTTTCGGCCTCTTAGCGGCCCATGCTCTTCATGGTCCAATACAAGCCCGCTGTCTCTTTCGGCCTGCTAAAGGCCTACAGTATAGTTGGGCCATATGTAGCCCAAACTTAGTAACGGCCTGTTAACGGCCCGTGAAATAAATTGGGGCCACCTGTTGCCCGCTTCGATGTCGTCCTGTTAACGACCCAGGAGGTAAGAGGGCCGACCATTAACTTTCGGTCTAGTAACGGCCCAATAACTTAATGGGCCCACTAAAGTTCGTTCATGTCTTTAGGCCAAATTAGATAATTTGAGCCCATTATAACGAGCAAAGGTACGGCATACAGGGAATAACGTTGCACATCGAGAATATATTACAGGAAATTACATCCACTTGGCAATCAAAGATTGATGCCAGTGCAAATAAATGAGCAGAACCTGACCATCTACAACGTCACAATCTGCAACCTCAGCATAGATGAAGCCCATAAGCATGTGCTTGCTGCTTTGCCACACTGTCTCTAAAAACATTGATCAATTGTTGTGTCGCACGACTCGGCACCTCTGATTCATCCACCATTTCCATCATTGCTTCAGCCATTAATTGGTTCACAAACATACATTTATTTCGTTGCATTCGAGACAGAGGATACTGAACAGATTCAGATGGCGATTTTGGCAGGCTTGTATTATTGATAGTGGAGAGTGTCTTGACCACTGCATCATAACATAAATTAGGAAGGGAACCAAACAGATTAATCATGAGTTATTGCCATATTACATGGCCTAGATTTACTAGAAAAAAACAATGGGGTTGCCTTGCTGTTTTCAGAGTTTGTCTGCTTATCTTCAGCAGCCTGCACAAAATTAACACACTAGCATTGCTATCATTGGCCAAGTCAGATAATAGGAAAGCAACATTGACACGACGAACATTTGGGCAACTAGCCTACACAAAATTAACACAATATTGCACAGCTATCATCAGCCATGTAAGGTAATACGAAAGCAACATTGACACAATGAATGAATGGGCAACCAGAGAAGCACTACAATTCAGTAATGTGCGTGCTATGAGATAGCACATTCATGCAGCTCAGTACGCAAAACTACCAAGAAGTTTTCCTTACAAAAATCAACATTGGCGCCTTTAACATTTTGCTACAACTAATTTTAGATCAGATAAAGGTTAGGTTCAGGCCGATTAACAAAATACATGCTGATGTAAAAATATAGTGATATACAACAGGTACTTACATTAACACTGGAGGACAGAGAATTCCCGCAAGATATTTTCCTCGAATACGATCCCAATGGAGGAAGTCTTGTATCGTTTAACCTTATTTTCTAAAAGAGAGACGGGTAAGAAACATTAGAAAATATGATCAGAATGCTATAAAATTTCATGATGCGAGGATAAGCACACGCTTCTTAGAATGGAGTTGACATTCTTTGGCCACTCGAATCTGCTTATTATCAGTGGGAGTTGGGTTTCTCTGTGCTGGAGCAGTATCTATGAAAAATGGAGTTGGTTTATTATCTCCTCGCGTTTGGATCTTTTGCAAAGACCTGGTTTGTAACCCTTCAGATTCTAACATAGCCATCTTCCCCTTGCATGCATTATATAGAAGAATGGTGATTCAGTTATAAAACATGCTACAGCAGAGATGGAATAGGTACTGAAGAATAGAAATGCGTGACATATTGACATGTATTCACTCCATCCGGAAATAAATGGATGGGTCTAGGCGTATTTCAGTTCTAGATACATCAAGTTTTATCCATTTCTGCGACATTTAATCCGGACGGAGGGAGTATGATGTAAGAGCTAGGGATACGACAGGACAGCACAGTAAAAAAACACTGAAAAACCCACTGCAGAACCAAAGTATTCAAACCCACTGATATGAGATAGTACACTCATGCAGCTCAGGATGCAAAACTACCAGGCAGTTTTCCTTGCAAAAATCAACATTGTGACCTTTAATCATACATTTTGCTACAACTAAATTTAGATCAGATAAAGGTTGGATTCACGCCGATTAACAAAATACATACTGATGTAAAAAATATAGTGATATACAACAGGTACTTACATCTACATTGGAGCACAGAGAATTCCTACAAGAATCTTTCCTCATAAACGATACCATTGCAGAAAATCTTCTATTTGTTAAGCTTATTTTCTAAAAGAGAGATGGGTAAGAAACATGTAGAAAATATGATCAACATGCTATAAAATTTCACGATGCAAGGATACACACACGCTTCATAGAATTGAGTTGACATATTTTTGCTGGACTGGAGCGGACTAGTTCTTTGGCCACTGGAATCTGCTTATTATCAGTAGGAGTTGGGTTTCTCTGTGCTGGAGCAGTATCTTTAAAAACTAGAGTTGGTTTATTATCTCCTGGCATTGGGATCTTTTGCAAAGGCCTGGTTTGTAACCCTTCAGATTCTAACATAGTCGTCTTCCCCTTGCATGCCTTGTATAGAAGAATGGTGCTTTAATTATAAAACATGCGGCAGCAGAGAGATGGAATAGGTACTGAAGAATAGAAAGGCATGACATATTGACATGTATTCCCTCCATCCGGAAAAAAGGATGGGTCTAGGCGTATTTCAGTTCTAGATACATCCTTTTTTATCCATTTCGGCAACATGTAATCCGGACGGAGGGAGTATGGTGTAAGAGCTAGGGATACGACAGGACAACACGGCAAAAAAACACTAGTTGAATGTAAAACTGTATGCTAGCTGAATACATACATAAATAACTAAGGCAACATACACGTGTATGATTGGGAAAATAAGATGGCATTGCAACAGAGCACTAGAACAGCACTTCAACGTAAAAAAAATGGTATGGTAGACAAATGAAGTACATACTGATGAATAACAATGCATAAGATATTCAGAAGCATGATGTCCAAATTAAGCAGATGGCATTGCGATAGAGTAGAATGGCAGTACTTAAATTTGAAAACATGTTATCATGAATGGAATAGGTACTGAAAAACAGGAAGGCATGACATATTTACATGCATGATAAGCATGCTAAGCACATGGCATTGTAACAGAGTAGATACACTCCAGGACATTATATGCATGTTGTACCAGGACAAGTTAGAGCAAGGACCTTGGGGGGTGAAGAGGATTCATCATCTTTCTGCAAGTCTTCTGAAGAACTGCCTTTACATGTTCCATCATATTGGGTATCATTGACATCAAGTTTATTGGCCTTTACATTGCTCCGTGAGGTTCTTGTGGATATATCAGTGTGTGCAATTATATCTGACATGCATGGGAGACAACTAGTAGTTAGATGTATGTAATGAGTGCCTGTAGGAGACGACATAAATAGTAGGACTAGGGTTAACTAGCAGCAACATGTCTCATAAACTAAAGGGAGAACACAGATGAAAGCTACAGAATATGTATCGTTTGTACTCGAGATTAACTAGATGGCACACAAAAGTATTAAAGAACAACATAGGAAATACTAGAAGTGGTTTAATACTATAATCACCAGCCTGTGGGATAGCATTGGCTGATGGATGATAACTATGGAACAGTGTTACCTAAAGAAGAAGTATCTTAGCTGAACTATGGAACAACGTTAACTCCTAAACAAGACCCGTAAGAGATCAGCATGAATATACAGTGAAATGTGATGATCTATTTTCCATGCTTAGATGAATAACAAAGCCATAAATGTTGCACACAAGTAAGATGAGGGTACAACCTATCTGGCTGCCATCCATAGGAGTGAGCATCATGTGCTGACTTGTGGATGGCCCTCCAGTTGTTGTGGCTGTGCATGTCGGGCACGCGCATTCGATGCAGGGAACTGTTGAGTGGGGACCATAGCTCCCTTCTGGTGTATGCTTCCCTTAGTGGAGCAGTTGCGGTGAGTCGGAAGACAGTGTGTCTGAAGATGCAGATAACGCATAATGTTAAGAACGACATATCTCTTTGATGTGAAGAAATACACTAAGAGATCAACATCAAGGTACGAGAGTGGTCACACGTCTGTTGAATGAAGACTAAATTGGGGTCACACGATTTTATTTTATTTTGGTATTGTTCGATCTACGCCGGATGGCTGGCCGTCTTCTGCCTCCCGGCTGACACTGTTCGGAATCCTCCCCGAAGAGCCAGCGACCAATGGCAGAGCAACCTGCCTCCGCCGTCTGTGGCCCCAGCCAAAACCCCGCTCCCCGCCCCACCGCACTGCCGTGGTTGCGCCGCCCCCGGGCCAATTCACAAAGACTCCCCGTCATCTAGATCCGGCGGCGGCAGTACCTTCAACCCACACAACTCTAAAAGATAGCCATCTAAGCGCTGCTTCTGCGGCGAACTTTGCGGCCCCGCACCCTTATGTTAGACACCAGCCAACCGGCAGCCTAGGAGCTCCGCCGCCTCGAGGGGTGCTGCTTTCCATTGCAAATCGATTGGCCCAAAATAAAAATTTAGACAACTGACGCCTAAATAAAGTGATTTGAGATGAGGGTGCAGCCTATCTGGCGGCATGGTGAAGTAGGCAGGTCCAGCTGCCGAGTCGGTGAGGCCGGCGTGGTTGCGGTGGCGACCGGCGACAGGGAAAGAGCGATGCCGCGACGGTCGACGGCTACGCTGAAGCAGCGCCAGGACTCTGGATGGATCCAAAGTTGGAGCCTCTCTGGCGCCGTGAACAACGGCGGGGGTGAATCGGCTCCGGTACGGTTCACGCGGCCGTCGTTGAGGCAGCACCAGCAGCACGGAGTAAGAGGCACACGGCCCAGTGCACGACGGCAAATGGACAGCGTCTCCAGCATTAGGGAGGAGGGTGGCTGTGAAATTGGTGCGGTGGGGGCGCCATGGAGGTGGGGCTGAGGTTTCGCGGCTCGGGAGAAGGGAGCTTCCCGGGGAGAAGGTGATTTGGCGCCCACGAGGTATGAATGGAGCCGGGCGGGGGAAATTGGGAGGGGAGTGGAACCATGTCTTACGTTCGCATTTGTCTGAAATGTGAGGGGGAGTTATACTTCTACCCTTGCCTATAGGCTTCTCGGCTTGGGTCTGTGTACTGAGGGTCGGGGATAGTAGAGTAACTTTGCTTCTCTGGGCGGGAGCGATTTCGGGCGAGGAGGGCGTGTTTTGAACTATAGTGGGAGCGAGCGATTTCGGGCAAGGAGAGCATGTTTTGAAATAGTGGGCGCGAGCTATTTCAGGCGAGGAGAGCGTGTTTTGCCGACCATGGTTTATGAATTATTCAGCACATGTCATTTCGGCCGAGGAGAAGGCGCGCTTGGATGAAGTTACGAACCTACCCTCGATGTACAACGGGCCAATTGATGCGTGTCCCACATAGGACGGTAATTTCGCGTCTCCCATTTATTTTTTCGGGTGAATTCCACCGAGAAGAGAGGATGTTTAACAATTTGTTCAAATTTTGGGAGAACGAGCATCCACGTCTACCTTACCAAGTCGATTCGGATCAAATTTTGAAATATTAGCTTGCCACTTCCTTTTTAGATGGAGAGATGATGCTCGGGAGTAATGTGTTTTTACATGCTCGTTGCTAGCGATTTACTATATGACAAATAGTTAACCCACTCAGAAACGCGAATCAAACCCAAAATGAAATATCTCGATTCAAGGAAATAGCTCATTCAGTAGGTCAAAATAGTGAACTAAATCCAAAATTGAACACCTCAATCGAGTAGCATGTTGTACAATATTATAGTACTCCATGAACATGTTGAATGTCAAATTAATGAACTTGTTTGATATACGCATATATCCGTTCATGTGTGGATTGCAGACAACATGTTCTCCAATTGAAATATTTGAATGCAAGTTTATATCGAAACATGGTTTATATCAGTCTTTGATGCATAAAACGCGACCTCCCCCTCTCCCGGACTCCTATTCTCCATCGCTCTCTCTCTCTCTTTCCAACAATCTTCAATTCTGTCGAACGCATCCGACACAAAAACCTTGTTCGTCCCTCTCCCTTTCTCTCCATCTCTCTCTCTGTCTCTCTTTGTGTGTGTGGGGGGGGTCTTTCTAGTTCGCATGCATATATACACCATCTATAGGTCTCTCTCGCACACTATGTATGATACTCTAGCTAGTCCAAGCTAGATATCTTGGGTGCACTCATCGTACGCACATAGATTCCTTGGCTCTTTGCCTGTAACTCTCTCACGCACCACTATGTCGTCTCGGAGCACTTCCCCCCCTCTCTCAAACTCTCCATCCACCTGGGTCACACATACACATGCATATCTCACTCGCACTCGATAGGCCCATCTAAAACTCTATCTCCCCCCTCGTTCTCTCTCCATCTCACACGCGCACACACACAATCTCATGCCCAGCTAGCCAAGTATGATGGTCTATCACTCAATTGTAGGCACACGCAGTCCCCCCTATATGTATATGACTAGCTAATCTTAGTCTCCATCACAAACATGTGCATGGTCTATCTCGATTTCTCTCGGGGCATCTTTCTATCGCGCACGCACTCCCTCGATCTCCCACCCATATAGTCCCCCCACGATCTCAACGGGATCTCTCTATCACAAACACACCCTCTCTCCCTCCTCATGCGTCCATGCCATCCATGTGTCCCTCTCGACCTTTGTTCCTTGTTGGCCACACCTCTATTGGAAATTTGCTACAGGGGTGTCTCTCTCCATTGCAAACAATCACACACTAGCTATCTTCGTGTATCTCCTCGCCTTGCTTTTCCATCTCGGAGATGCATGCGTGATATGTTCGCATAAGAAACGAAAAAAACACACTCTCTCTAATTTATCGTTTGTTGTCACTTTCTCTTTCACACACATACTCTTTTTGCACACTTACTCATTCTCCTTCACATGCACTTGGTCTGTCTCGACTGAGGCACTCTCCTCGGTCCATAGCATATAGATTTATTGAAAAGTCAAACATCACAAAGTTTGACCATGTACGTGGAGAAAAAGAATTACATCTAGTACGGCAAACATATGACATTAGATTCACCATGAGATGTAGTTTTGTATGATGTATCTTTGGTATTGTAGATATAAATAACATTTGCGTAAACCTGATCAAAGTTTCCAAAGTTTGACTTATAAAAAATGTACATGCACTGCATTATCGAGCGGATGGAATATCTGTTTCCCCCTCTCACCTATCTGACGCACCACTCAGCCTTATCGGGGCTCCTCAATCTCTCTCAAACTTTATTGGTCAGTTTGGTCCGTGACCTGACCCTCATGCCTTGATGGCCGGTACTGCCTGGTGTGGACGTGAGATGTAAAATATTTCTGCCTGGCCAGGCTTGTGTGGTGCTGAAGCGTTTGGTTCATGCTTGGGCCAGGCAAAGCATCAACATCCCATCAATCAATCCATGCATCAATTATTTAATGCTAATATCCATCCATGTTGCTGTTAGCCTCGTGGCCACACGACCAGGCACGACCAGGCGTTCGAAATCGGTCGCCTGGGCCAGGCTACTTGCAGTGTCTGGAGTTCAGCCAGGCTAATTAAAGTGCAAGGGAACCCAGGCCAGGAGGGCTGTCTTTTTCATAGGGTAGCAACCAAAAAAGCGTGCATGAAATCCAGCCACAACCCCAGGCCAGGCAAAAGATGCTCAGGACACAAGCCAAACTGGCCTTATATCTCCCTGGTTCACACATACACATGTCTCGCTCGCGCTATACATATAGACCCATCCAACACTCTCCACCCTTGTTCTCTCTCCATGTGACACGCACCCCCCTAAGTACCATAATCCCTCAATCCATCATAGGTGCAAGCACTCCCCCCCTCCTAAGTATGATTATCTCATACTAACCAACAAGAACACACGTATTGTATCCTTCCATCCATACGTCTATCTCGATATCTCTCGGGGCATCTTCTATCGCGCACACACCTTGTCACTCGATCTCCCACCCATGTAGTCCCATCACAATCTCCAGGGGATCTCTCTATGACAAACATACACTCTCTCCTCCCCATGTCTGCATTTTCTCCGTACGTCTCTCTCGACCTCTCTCCCTTGTTTGTCAGACCCCTCTTGGCCACGTGCTAGGGGTCTTGCTCTCTCGGTTCCAAACAACCACACACTATCTCCTCACCTTGCCTCCGTTGTCCAAGATGCATGTGTGATATGTTTGCATAAGACACACACGCTTTTTCTCTACTTTTATCGTGTGTTTTCCATGTCTCTTTCACACACGCACACACACTTTTTTCACTCACTCACTCTCTCTCTCTCTCTCTTGTTAGGGACTCTGTCACCTCCATAAGCATATGGATGTTTTGAAAAGTCAAACCTCAGAAACGTTTGACCAGGTATATGTGGAGAAAAACATTTACATCTGGAACGATCATTAGATTCATCACAACATGTACTTACTTCATACTATAATTTATCTTTGATATTGTAGATATAAGTAATTTCCTTATAAACTTGGTCAAAGTTTCAAAAGTTTGACTTAAAAAAATGTTGGAACTACATTATCGAACGGAGGGAGTAGCTCTTTCTCTCTCTCTGCTATCTCTCACAGTCCTCCCCTCTCACTCGAACTCTCTATACCAACGGATTATACGCTCACTGTGTCAGCGTATAGCTTTGTATATTGTTTAGTTGACCGGTCAACCAATCCACATGCTGCCTTGTCAGCTCGTGTTCTATATCTTCGTGTCCTGGCCCATGTGGCAGTGGGTGAAAATAAGTAAACTAGAGGCCCATCTGACACGCGATGAAGTAAACAAAGTTGAAACCACTCGGGGTAGCACCCCGCTCGCTAGTAAATTGAGGGCGCATTGAGGACAAACTTCTTGCGCGCGAAGGACGCACTCGCGCACAATTCACCACTGTGCGGCGGCATGCACGGAAGGACGCACTCGCGCACACCCAGCACACAACACACACCAGCACACGTGTACACATCTAGGAGTATAAGGCCGTGGAAAAATCTGGCGCGATGGCCGCTGCCGGAGTTGTCCGCCCCCAATCTTGGTGTTCCGTGCAATGCACGGGCATCTATGCACGGGAAATTATGTCGAACAGGGCTAGTTCTAAGCAGGCTAGCTCTACAGCCATGATGATAGTGACTACAGACGGTGAGGCTGACTATGGTATGCCGAACACGGTACCTATACTCAGGTGTCATCTCCGGCGCAGGGTCTTGTCACTTCACTGTGAGGAGCAGCACGTAATAATTTGACCAACGGGTAGTACAGTGCTAGTACTCCTACTACTACATTGGTAGTACTACTACTAGCACTAGTAGCACCACCGTCTGGATTTAGGAGTACTACCACGTCCACCGGCACCGAGGAACGTCTCCAGGTAGTATTGCTTGAGGCCACCAGGGCGAGGGGCCGCTTGGACGACAGCTTCATCTCCTTGTTCGACGAGGTCCTTGTTGGTTTCCTCGACAAGTTCACCGTCGTCAAGAAGCTTGCGGACGACTTTGACGTAAGCCTCCAGCCGACGCGCCCAGGCTCTGCGATGCCCGCCACCCTCAACGGCCACTATGGTAACAACCTCTTCAACGCACTGGTGGCCCTGCGACTGCTCGCCGTCGCGCCGGAGAATGTCCACCTCGAGGTCGCGCTCGCCGCGCAGCGCCTGGCGCAGCAAGACACCATCGACATAATCACCCACGTCTACACGCAAATCGTCCACAAGGACTACTACATGCAAGAGGAGGACGATAGGACGCTGGCCTTCTTGGAGCGCAGGGCAACCTTGGACGGCACTGTTCAGAAGCACGTTGAGCTCGCCGCCAACACTGCTGCTCCTCACACGTCGGTTGGTGACCCGGCGCACTAGGGCGTGAGGATGTCGTTGAACGTTGATGGATCCGTATGTATTTTTATCTTTCCGTCAAATCCATGTAGTAGTATATGATACTATAGTAATTATCTTACCTTTCACATCAACTTCATAATTTTCGTACGTACTCCATGCATGAACGGCGCCAGAACCAAACTTCTCATTACTCTAGGCAAAATCGTTATTTTCCATCTATCGGTCGCGGCATGGAGCAGAACCAAATTTTACAAGTTACGAGTTCAACAGGAAAAGCCTGCCGTGTTCGCGTTGCACCACCACACGGTTGGTCCGGCACACCGCTCAAGCGGGAATGCGTGCGGTGTTGCATTTTCACTTACAAGTGGGACCGCAATTGAGCAAACCGACTATCGGCAAACCCCCACCCCGCCCACCGTGCGATGGCTGAGAAAACAGGAGGGAGAAGAGATGGTTGTAGCATGGACTCCAAGAAAATTGGTGTCGGATGGGACTCGTGTGGGTGGCGTGTGCCGTACTACTAGACATGAATGCTACTGAGTTATGGCCCATGCCACCCCACTATATCGAGCCTATATCGAGGTACGTAGAACAAATTTCCTGTAGTCCGTGCTCAACCCTCCTCTATCTCTCTTCTCAGCCAGCCAGCGGACGCGCGGAGCCCATTGTCTGTTTGCTCACATGCGGCCCCACATGTCAGTGAAAACGCAAGAGGACCCACTGAACCTGCACATCTTTCACCTCGACGTGCTGGTGATGAAAAACAAATCCAATAAAGATCTTTGGTGGCCGCTTTTGGAGTTACTCAAGAGTAGTAAGATTCTATTTACAGTTTAACCCAAGATGCACATCTCGTGGCTTCAACTACCACTCTATTTTCTTTCATGACACGACCTGGATGCTGGATATCCCACTTGTCGGCAAAAGGAGGAAGAACCCGACCAAATCTTCGATTCTTCTCTCGGATTAGACTAGTTGTGCTAACTTAAAATTTTTATTGTGTACTCCCTCCGTTCCAAAATACTTGACTTCCATTTTTCCAAAAATGGATGTACCTATATACTAAGACATGTCTAGATACATATATATTTTGAAAAATAGAAGGCATGTATTGTGCAACGGAGGGAGTATAATGGATGCAAGTTTTTGTATTGGGAAGAAGAGTACATCCATATATTGATAGAGCGCAATTTAGTAGATGTTCTATCACTTTTAGCTAGCACAGACGCAAGATCGAGCCTCCGCAGATCAACAATGAATGCAGCGAGAAGGCACTAATCCAACTTACAGGAGTAGTAAAATGTATTCTTCTGGTTCTTGTTTTCTTTCGTCTTGCTTTTCTAGTCAAAATTATCGTTGGAGTCCGTGCAAAACGGAGGTGCTTTGGGGTCGTGCGTTGGAGTTGGCCTTACAAGTGGGACCACAGTTAAGGAAACCGACTATCGGCAAACCCCCACCTCGCCTGCCGCACGATGGTTGAAGTTAGAGAAACGACGAGGTTGAAGAGATTGCTCTAGCACGGACTCCAAGAAATAATATGGTGTCAGATGGATGTCGTGGTGGTGGCATGTGCCGTACTCCTGGACATGAATGCTTGTTCTGGCCCATGACACCCTACTACTCCCTACTACTTACTCCTACTATATAGTACTAGTATCGAGGATTTGAGGTGCTGGTTGCGTACAACGAACACATTAACATATGGCTACAGTAAAAACACCCGCCCGACGCGCGAAGCATCTGAAGCTAGTACAAATAGTGTACTACTATTATTGATTGGCCTCATCTGATAACCTTTTGCAATGCACGTACAATTATGTATTGAAAAAATATTTTTTTGCCTCGTCGCACCACTCACTCAGAGAAGCGACTCGAAAGCCATTCATAAATTTAGTAAGTTTATCACACGCATATCATTTTATTACATACAACAGGTCATCAACCCAAATCGACAACGAGGATACATTATAAATACTAAAGTTTTCACCACACAACAAATAACAAGAAATGAAATGAACTTCAACTCAACCATTCCTTGGTGTTGGAAACGCTTGCTTTGAACCACAAGTGATTCTCTAGGACGGGCCATCGATTGTCGATCTGGAAACCAACGCAGGACTGATCATCCAGGCTGAAGCGGCCTACTATATCCCTACTAGGGTAGGGAACCACACAAATGTCCGAGGTATAGACACAGTTGCTTCTCATAAATGTGTCAACATCAGTTGGATCACTTTTCACCATCATTGGATAGTTTTGTCCAAGGAAGAGCGAGTTTTCTCCAAGACTATCAATTCTGTACCAGGGAGAAGGAGTTGGCGCTAGCACACTAGTATCCATCCCGAATACCATGCAACGGGTGTTGGAATAGGTCCGGAGAGTGCGACCATGGGAGACACCTGCTTCCTTAGCAATAACATCATCAGTGGGCTGTATACACACAAGAAGAGGTGATCCATCGGAATTAGTTGCCAGGCGCCACAGAGTATATGGGCGCTGCTCGTCCTCATGCTCGTGATCATCACCATTGTAGGATCGAAAGTATGTCTAGAGGGGGGGTGATTAGACTAATTGACCAAATAAAAATCTAGCCTTTTCCCAATTTTAGTTCTTGGCAGATTTTAGCTATCTTAGCACAAGTCAAGCAATCTCCACACAATTCAAGCAAGCATGCAAAAGAGTATATGAGCAGCGGAAAGTAAAGCATGCAACTTGCAAGAATGTAAAGCAAAGGGTTTGGAGTATTCAAATGCAATTGGAGACACAGATGTTTTTGTCGTGGTTCCGATAGGTGGTGCTATCGTACATCCACGTTGATGGAGACTTCAACCCATGGAGGGTAACGGTTGTGCAAGTCCACGGAGGGCTCCACCCACGAAGGGTCCATGAAGAAGCAACCTTGTCTATTCCATCACGGCCGTGGCCCACGAAGGACTTGCCTCACTAGCGGTAGATCTTCACGAAGTAGGCGATCTCCTTGCCCTTACAAACTTCTTGGTTCAACTCCACAATCTTGTCGGAGGCTCCCAAGTGACACCTAGCCAATCTAGGAGACACCACTCTCCAAGAAGTAACAAATGGTGTGTTCATGATGAACTCCTTGCTCTTGTGCTTCAAATGATAGTCTCCCCAACACTCAACTCTCTCTTACAGGATTTGGATTTGATGGAAAGAAGATTTGAGTGGAAAGCAACTTGGGGAAGGCTAGAGATCAAGATTCATATGGTTGGAATGGAATATCTTGACCTCAACACAAGTGTAGGTGGTTCTCTCTCAGAAAATGTGTTTTGGAAGTGTAGGTATGTTCTGATGGCTCTCTCCATGAATGAAGAGTGGGTGGAGGGGTATATATAGCCTCCACACAAAATCTAACCTTTACACACAATTTGCCAAACTTGGTGGGACCGAATGGTTAAACTCGGTCGGACCGATTCAGCAAACCTAGTGACCGTTAGGATTTTCGGTGGGACTGAGATGCAACTCCGTAGGACCGATATGGTTAGGGTTAGGGCATAACGTAATCTCGGTGTGACCGATTACACAAACTCGGTGGGACCGATTTTGGTAATAAGCTAACCAGAGAGTTGGTCAGGTAAACTAGGTGGGACCGATTCGCTCATCTCGGTGAGACCGAAATGTTACAAAAGGGAAACAGAGAGTTTACATTGCAATCTCGGTGGGACCGATCGCTCATCTCGGTAGGACCGAAACGTTACGAAGGGAAACAGAGAGATTACAATCCCATCTCGGTGAGACCGAGATCCCTATCGGTGAAACCGATTTGCCTAGGGTTTGTGGCAGTGGCTATGACATTTGAAACTCGGTGGCGCTGGATAGAAAGACTGGGTGGGGCCGAGTTTGACTTTTGGTTTAGGTCATATGTGGATGTGGGAAGGTAGTTGAGGATTTTGGAGCATATCACTAAGCACTTTGAGCAAGCAAGCCATTAAGCAACACCTCATCCCTCCTTGATAGTATTGGCTTTTCCTATAGACTCAATGTGATCTTGGATCACTAAAATATAAAATGTAGCGTCTTGAGCTTCAAGCTTGAGCCAAACTTTTTGTCCTTAGAATTTTGAGGGATCCACTTTCCTCATCCATGCCATGCCATTCATTGAGCTTTTCCTGAAATATTAATCTTGGAATAATGTTAGCTCAATGAGCTATATGTTGTTAGGAATTACCAAAACCACCCAGGGATAGTTGCACTTTCGATCTCCCCCTTTTTGGTAATTGATGACAACATATAGATCAAAGCTTCGACAAATGATAATAAGAGTGAAAGATATTGTCGCTTTGAGAAGTATGTGAAAAGCAAGAGCTCCCCCTAAATTTGTGCATATCTTAAGATTTGCTTTGGACTGCAAATGCATAATGAGTTAGGATCATGGGTTACTCTTCCATGTCACATACATCTTGGTGGAGCGCTCAAAATGATAAGAATTAAATACATGCACTCATCACCAAGCAAAGTGAATGATCATATAAGGATAAGTAAGATAGTATCATCCAACAAGCATTAATGTAGCATATGATCAAACACACATGATCATCCAAGTATCTCAAACAAGCAAAAGACAAACAAAGTTCAACCATCAAAGCAAGAGAGAATAAAAAGCAACGCTCTCTCTCGAAGCCTATGATCTCTACATTTTTCTCCCCCTTTGGAAACAAGTTACCAAAAAGTTCATAGAAAATGCATAGCACTAAAACATCTCTCAAGCTTGGTCTTCAGGTGGTGGTGTCCGGAGAACGCCAAGAACGAAGGCTTCAGTCGAAGTAGATGGAGCTGATGGAGTAGGTGCTGGAGCTGGTTGCGCTGAAGTTGTAGCTGGTGTAGATGAAGTGGCTCTAGAGTCTGGAACAGGCATTGCAGCAGACCTCTGAACTCTAGGCACTCTGGCAAATGCATCAGTGGTTGTCTTTCCCTTCCTCTCCTGCATATCATCTTGAAGTTGCTCCACAACAGACTGAATCTCAGTTACCTTCACATCCAAGTCATAGAATTTTTGCTCCATGATTCTTTCCAAGCTCTCCTGGTTTTGAGTCAGGGTGGCCAGTCCCTTCTCAATCCTCAGAGTGGATGCAATCAAATAACCAAGATGGTCCTGCTTGCTTTTCAAAAAGTACTCATATGCCTCCTCTTGAGTTGGCATCTTGGCAGCCTTCTCTTTCTTTGCTTTCTCCTTCTTCTCTTGAGCTTGTACTAATGATGGTTCATTCTCATTCATCACAACTTGATTGTCCTCAAAGTCAGGATAGATAGGCAAGTGTTCCTTATCCAACAAGTATGTGCCTGAGCCCATCTTTGAGTTTATCAACTCCTGGATCTGTGGGGCATATCCACAACTTCTTTTCTGGTCAGCTGCAGTCCTCTTGATAGTCTCAACTATAAGGCTCATGACCTTGAACTTCTGTGGCACATCAAATATATGTAGCAAGTTAATTGCATGGCCTCTGATCATTCTGTGATCACCAGACTTGGGCAAGAGAGTGTGCCTAAGGATCCAATTGATTGTAGGCAGCCCTGACAGCAAGTGTTTTACTGACCCAAACTGGTGAGTCTCAAGATCATCTTCAAGAATCTCCTTGTACATGATTGCCATAGAGTTGTGATCCATCTTCTTCTTCCTTAGGAGCATTGATCAGATTTGCCCATTCCTCAATGGTTGAGTGGTACCTTGTACCTTCAGACATCCATACTATCCTGCCATCTGGATAGAAGTGTGCGGTGGAGTAGAATTGCATTATGAGCTCCTCATTCCACTTTGTGAGCTTCTGCCCAACAAAGTCTGCAACTCCACAAGCACTGAAGCTGTCAAACACACCAGGATAGTGTTCCTCATTTTCCTTGATATACTTCCAGTCGACCCACCTCATTTCACACACTATAGGCTTCTTTTCCAACAACACTGTCTCATAGAAGTCCTGCTGTTCCTTTGTGTGGAACCTGTAATCAACAACAGTTCTTCTTCTGGTAGCATATGAATCTGTCTCTCTCCATAGCCTCTCCTGATCTTCATGTTCTCAGCCACAGGATGAGCATCATTGTGGTCTGGAATCTTGGGTTTGAGCTTTCTCAGGACTTGTCCTTCATCATCTTCATCAGCGGCAACTTCAGGCACTGGGGCCTTGTTCTTCTCAGCAGCTGGTATATTTCTGGTATTTCTCTTTGGTGCAGTCTTGGGCTTGGAGGCAGCTTTGGGTGCTTCTTTGGGCTTTGATGATGCAGCCCCTGTCCTGATAGCATCACCCATGAGTTTCTGTGCCTTGGGTGCTGGTGCAGCAACCTCTTCTTCCTCTTCCTCTTCAGAATCTCTCATGATCTCCCAAGCACTCTAGCAGTGGTCTTTTTGATCCACTCCTTCCTCTTCTTCCCTTCTGCAGCAGTCTCTTTGGGTTGAGATTCCAAAGATGCTTGAGAGGATGCTCTGGCCTTAGACATTGGAATTCTCTTTGCAGGAACCTTTTGCTTCATGCCTGGCTTGGTGGCAGCAGCAGTGCTATATTCCTTCTTAACCACTTTCTTCTTGGAAGTGGCCTCATCCTCAACTGCCACATAGTCTTCATCCTCAAATTCAGAGGTCTTCTTCTTTCTGGCCCTGGTGGCAGCTTTGGGTAAGTTGCTTGGGGTGCTCCTGCTACCATCATCTGAACTGCTAGAGGGACTAGTGCCCTCACTCAGGTGAACCTGCTCCTCTGACCTGTTCTGGCTGTCACTTTGATCAGACATATTCCAAACACTAACTGCAGACCCTGTGAATAGATTGTAGATGAGATAGAGTGGATGCGCATCACAAAATACAGAGGTTTTTGCAAAAGAATGAGTCAAAAACTTACTTTTAGTTTTCCACAGAAAGCATTTCGGATCAACCGATTTGCAAACTCGGTGATGCCGAAGCAGCTGTTGGAACCTAAACTAGTGAACTCGGTCAGACCGAGTCACAGTTCGGTGGCACCGAGACTGCTAGGGTTTCACAAAGTCCTGAACTCGGTCACACCGATTTGCTATTCTCGGTCAGACCAAAAATTACATGTGCAATGGCCTGAGCCGAATCGGTGGTACCGAGTTCCACAACTCGGTGGGTCTGAGATGGTTTCGGCAGAAACCTAACCCTAAATTTTCAATTCAACTCTAATCTACGGAGTGTTTTGACTGGATAAGATCGTTTCAATCGGGGCAAGATTCATGGCAAACACAATGTGCTAAGAATCGGATTGAGGATAGCACAGTGATCAAGTTCATAGTTCAGCGATGAACTTGCTACGGCGGCAACGGCGGGAATGATTTCTGTTGACGGCGGCGGAGACCAGCGACAGGAGGCGGCTGGCGACGAGGAGGACGATTCGGAGACCCAAGAGGAAGAGCGAGCTATGCGCGGGCGAAGGGGTTTCGGATAAATTTCCAAAATTTTGCCCGTGGATATATATAGCTCAACCCTGTCGGTGTGACCAAGTGGAACAACTCGGTGGCACCGAGATGCATAACTGTTGACAGTTACAGCAACTCGGTGTGACCGAAAAGTTCAAATCGGTTGCACCGAGATGGAAAACCTAGATCGACTTAGTGATCTCGGTATGACCGAAATGGAGGAATCGGTCAGACCAAAACACACAAAGAAGTTTTGGAATTTTAAGTCTATGACGAATCGGGGACTCCGAGTGCTCCTCACACAGAGTGGTTCGAATCTGACTTGATCAAATTTTGTGATGTAGCATGAATAGAGTTTGAGACGAGAAAAGCATAGATAGCTAGAGAGGGTTCTTAAGCATTCTTGTCCATCCACTTGGAAAAAGAAAAGAAAACCAATCAATCAAAACAACAAGTGGATGTCCTCGAATGAGTAAAATATGCAATCAACATGCTCACACAATAAAATGGCAATTGAAATATGTGGCAAAGCATGCACAACCAATTCTAACATCTATCAAACAATTTGCGATGACTAGGTCATCTATATATGAGTATATTGACTTAGCAGTCAAATGAGAACATTCGATCATAGGTCATACTCATCGTTTAAGCACAAGTGGGGTTACCACTTTTACATAAAGCATTGTTGTGTTCACACCATTAGAGTTGCTTTCGCTCAATTCTTAGAGTAAAGCTCCCCCTAGATGTGAGATCCCCCCTAAGAGGGATGAACTAACCTTGGGTTTTGTCGATGATGACTTCATGTAGATGTTGAAGATGTGGATGCTCAATGTTGATGTAGATCATTTGGAGCTATCCATTGGAGTGAGTTGCACTTTCAATACCTACACGGGTTAGTCCCACAAGGAACAAACAAGGATATCCATAGACATAAAGTGATGCACACACAAGATGATGTCTATGAAAGCTTTTAGGTTACCTTGTCCCTTGTCTTAGCAACAAGAGGGTTTGTGACTCCTTGAACTAGTGCAAGATGTGGAAGTTGATTGCACTTGTTCTTGCCAAGATGATAAGAGTGAAGTATGTTGGCGGAGTCACCCTCAAGAACTCTCTAGTTCTTCTTCTTTGGGATCCACACCATCTTGATGGGAATCCTCGGTGTTGTAGTTGTACTTGATGAAGTGGAACTTGATGTAGTCTTGGGAACCTACTTGACCGAGGCCTTAGGATCTTCTTCAAATGCATCAATTTCTTCTTGAAGCTTGTCCTTGCCTTTTTGCTTGTGGTCTTGTGGTGGAAGATCATCTTGAGCTTGTGTCCCTTTGAGAGAAGTAGGATCATACTTCTGTTTTTGAGGGACAAACTTCATCTTGGGGTATTGATCTTCTTCCCACTCAACTCCATTGGCATTTAACTTTCGTTCAAAACCAACACCTTGATTCTTCCGGTGCCTTCCTTGCTTGCGTACAATTTCCTCGAATTGCTTACTTCCGGCAAGGCTCTTGTAAACACCTTTCTCTATAATTCCCTTCAATAAGCTATTTTCTTGCTCAAGTGTAACTTGGCTAAGAGAATCATTAGTGGAATCAAGAGAACTACTAGAAGCAGCAATATTGGGTTTAGCATGATTATTGTTACTACTAGAGGAAGAATCTTTCTTGTTCTTGTTACTAGACTTGACTTGAGGCATGTAAGTGGCTAAGAGTAAACGCTTGGCAATGTAAGAAGAACTTTTCTTACGAAGATAATCATTGATTGCTTTTAAGAACTCATGCTCTTGCTCAAGGTTGAGCTTTTCAAAGCGCAATTTCTCATGAGTCCTTAAATGTTCTCGATGATCTCCTAAGATAGTTTCATGAGCTAACTTAATAGTGTTTAGTTCTTTAGTTAGAGACTCAATCTTCTCCTTATCATTGTCATTCGTTTTATCTTGATTAGCATGATTAATTGATGTTTCATCATAGTATTCATCACTAGAGTTGTCAACAAGTAAATCATCATCACCTAACAAGTCATCTTCATCACTATTGAAATCAACATACTCGGGGTGTGATACCTTTGGGGCTTTAGCCATGAAGCATGTTCCAACTCCTTCATTTGGTGAGTCAAATATGTCGTAGGAGTTGGTTGTCACAAGTGCTAGACCGGCAACACCTTCATCTTGAGTATATTCGGAGTCGGAGTGATAGCTTCTCTCAGAGTGGTTGTCGGAGTCGGAGCCGGATACCCATTCACCAACATGAGCTTGATGTCTTCGTTTTGTGTAGCTCCTTGATGACTTGTCCTTTCTTTCCGAATCCTTAGTTCTCCGTGAGGGTCTTCGTTCATAACAATCATCTCTACTCCTTCTTTCTCTAGATGGTGATTCTTCTCTTCTACTTCTTCTCTTGGGAGAATCTTCTCTTCTCTTGTAGGGGGGCGTACACTCATTGGAATAGTGTCCGGGCCTTCCACAGTTGTAGCAGTTTCGCTCTCGACTAGAAGATCTTTTGTCATTGTAGGACCTTGACTTGGAGCTTTTCTCTTTGCTTCTACTCTTGTAGAACTTGTTGAAGTTCTTCACCATTAAGCTCAATTATTCATTGAAGGTTTGTTTCTCACTCGATGATGTGGGGGCTTCACATGAGGCTTTGTAAGCACCACTTGATTTGTTGTGAAGTTCCTCTTTATCCTTGAGTGACATCTCATGAGCAAAAATTCTTCCGATGACTTCCGTTGGCTTGAGATCTTTGTAATTGGGCATCATTTGGATCAATGTGCACACGGTATCATATTTTCCATCCAAGGCTCTTAGGATCTTCTTGATGATGAATCTATCGGTCATCTCTTCACTCCCTAAGCCGGCAATCTCATTTGTGATAAGAGCAAGCCTAGAGTACATTTCAGCGACACCTTCACCATCCTTCATTTTGAACTTGTCAAGTTGACTTTGAAGCACATCCAATTTTGATTCCTTGACGGAGTCGGTACCTTCGTGCATATCAATCAAAGTATCCCAAATTTCCTTTGCATTCTCAAGACGGCTGATTTTGTTGAATTCTTCGGGGCACAATCCATTGAAGAGGATATCACAAGCTTGAGCGTTGTATTGCAGCATTTTCAACTCTTCCGCGGTGGCTTCACGGTTCGGTTCTTTCCCGTCAAAGAATTCACCTTGCAAGCCAATACACACAATACCCCAAACGGCGGGGTTATGTCCAAAAATATGCATTTTCATCTTATGCTTCCAACTAGCAAAATTAGTGCCATCAAAGTAAGGACCTCTACGGTGATAATTTCCCTCGCTAGACGCCATACTCTCCTAGGTTGTGAAACCAAGGCTATGACCGCCAAAAGCTATGGAAATCAAAGCAAATGGAGACCAAAGCTCTGATACCACTTGTAGGATCAAAAGTATGTCTAGAGGGGGGTGATTAGACTACTTGACCAAATAAAAATCTAGCCTTTTCCCAATTTTAGTTCTTGGCAGATTTTAGATATCTTAGCACAAGTCAAGCAATCTCCACACAATTCAAGCAAGCATGCAAAAGAGTATATGAGCAGAGGAAAGTAAAGCATGCAACTTGTAAGAATGTAAAGGGAAGGGTTTGGAGTATTCAAATGCAATTGGAGACACGGATGTTTTTGTCGTGGTTCCGATAGGTGGTGCTATCGTACATCCACGTTGATGGAGACTTCAACCCATGGAGGGTAACGGTTGCGCGAGTCCACGGAGGGCTCCACCCACGAGGGGTCCACGAAGAAGCAACCTTGTCTATTCCATCACGGTCGTCGCCCATGAAGGACTTGCCTCACTAGCGGTAGATCTTCACGAAGTAGGCGATCTCCTTGCCCTTACAAACTTCTTGGTTCAACTCCACAATCTTGTCGGAGGCTCCCAAGTGACACCTAGCCAATCTAGGAGACACCACTCTCCAAGAAGTAACAAATGGTGTGTTGATGATGAACTCCTTGCTCTTGTGCTTCAAATGATAGTCTCCCTGTCGGTGTCAAAACCGGCGGATCTCGGGTAGGGGGTCCCGAACTGTGCGTCTAGGCCGGATGGTAACAGGAGGCAAGGGACACGAAGTTTTACCCAGGTTCGGGCCCTCTTGATGCAGGTAAAACGCTACGTCCTGCTTGATTAATATTGATGATATGGGTAGTACAAGAGTAGATCTACCACGAGATCAGAGAGGCTAAACCCTAGAAGCTAGCCTATGGTATGATTGTTGTTCTGTATGTTGTCCTACGGACTAAAACCCTCCAGTTTATATAGACACCGAAGAGGGTTAGGGTTACACAATGTCGGTTACAATGGTAGGAGATCTACATATCCGTATCGCCAAGCTTGCCTTCCACGCCAAGGAAAGTCCCTTCCGGACACAGGACGAAGTCTTCAATCTTGTATCTTCATAGTCCAGGAGTCCGGCTGAAGGCATAGTCCGGCCATCCGGACACCCCCTAATCCAGGACTCCCTCAGTAGCCCCTGAACCAGGCTTCAATGACGACGAGTCCGGTGCGCAGATTGTTTTCGGCATTGCAAGGCAGGTTCCTCCTCCAAGTACTTCATAGAAGATTTTGAACACAAAGATAGTGTCCGGCTCTGCAAAATAAGTTTCTACATATTGCCATAGAGAGAATAATATTTACACAAATCTAATCTGCTGACGTATTCCATAGTGTGACATAGCACCATGGCCAAGCCTTTATTCGAATCGTTTTATTGTCCCACTTCAGCGTGTCATGCGAGGCGGTTTCCTTGGCACGTCTCATCAAAGCACAGATCGTGTCCCCTTATTCCGGGATTCTCATCAATACGGGCGTGGGTAACCCAACCGCTTCTAGGACTCCTAGACTATAGGCAAGTCCAAACGGCCACGGAGAGGTCGCTTGATATTCACCCTCTTTATAAAGGGACAAGGCTTTTATTTTTTTCCTCCTGTGCTCAATCGAATCCTTCCCCCACCTCAAGCTCAAACACCCAAAGTTCAGGTCAGGTGCTCCGAACCTTCGATCATGTCCAGATCTAGCCTTCAAGGCCGATGGGTGCCTTCCTCCGTCACGGAAGAAGACATCAAAAAGTTGAGGGAGGCCAGATATCTGACCGCCGAGGTTTTGCATCGGCTGCCTGCCCGAGGGCAGGCCGTCCCCTCCCCCGAACCCAACGAGAATGTCGTGTTCATCTCCCACTTCCTCCGAGGTCTAGGCTTTGCTCTGGATCCTTTCGTCAGGGGTTTGATGTTTTATTATGGGCTAGATTTCCATGATCTAGCTCCGGACTCCTTTCTTCATATCAAGACATTTATTGTCGTGTGTGAGGCCTTCCTCCGGGTTACCCCTCACTTTGGCCTGTGGCTCAAGACCTTTGAAGTAAAGCCGAAGATGATCGAGGGGCAACATGCAGCGTGTGGAGGTGCCTCAATATGCAAGATGACGGGAGCTCCATGGCCCAAAGGTTCCATTCCAGAGGTGTCTGAATTGTGGCAGCAAGAGTGGTTCTACATCACGGCTCCTAGAAGTGCCAAGTGGGCGGCCGCCCCTGTTTTCCGCTCGGGCCCTCCACCACAACTGATGTCATGGATCAGCAGAGGTCTGAGCTGGGGTCCAGCCAAGGACGTGCCTATACTGCAAAGCCGCATTCGAGATCTCTTCAATGGAGATTTTAGTTTGGTTGCAGTAATACAAGTTATGCTGGTTCGTCAAGTCCAGCCTTGCAAACGCCGGCCCCTTCGCTTGTGGGAGTTCAATCCCGAGGGACCGCGTGTCATTCAAAATTTCCTCGGCCTAACGCACGAGGAGATGTACAAGTCATTCTTCGGACCTCTGGTAGAGTGTCCGGAAATCACCGAGGATGTGGGCCTGAGCAGTAACCGCGCCGCCGAACAGGTAAGGAATCTTCCGGCTGAACATACTATCTCTCATTTGTTACGAAGTTATTTCTGAGAGTTCGCTTTTTGACCAGGACTGGCTAACAAAGGAGAAGTTGATTCGGTGTTCGGCCCCCCTCCCTGAGGGCTTGGACAATTCGGTATTGGAAAATATGCTCCAGGTCGCACCTTGCCCGGAGCCCTTGAAGGAAGATACTAGGGAGGATAATACGGGCGGACGCGGGCCCCCAACGCTGCCCATTCTAACCGAGGGAGCGAGCGTCTCCATGAAGGAAGACGACCGGAGGAGGAAAAGGACTACGCCCGGGGATTCGGAAGCCGAAGCTTCCAAACGGGAGAAGAAGTCTCCCACAGAGGGTCCTACCTTTGGGGTGCTTTTGCCGCACAAAGTCCGCGGGGGGATCAATTCTCCAGCGAGTCGTAAGTGACCCGAAATACTTTAATAGTACAGGTATGCCATATTTTTCTTCTGAGAAAATAACCACCGCCGATATCTTTGCAGTTCGGGCCTTAGCCCCTCTCAAATGAGCTCGTCTTCGGGGGATCTTCTTCCAGAGATGATGGAGAGCGAAACGCCTCCTCCGGACTCCTCCGCTCCGGAAGCGGGCGACCCCGAAGTGTCGTCGCGGAGGGCCTCTCCGAGTCCGGTGAGGCCAGAAGATAATCCCATTGACCCCCGAAGCTCCCAGTGTCCGGCTCCCGAAGAGAGCGAACAAAAGAGTCCGGCCCCGTCTGGTGTGCGATCGGATGTTCTGAGGGAGTTGGTGGGGCGAGCGGCCATCTCAGATGAACACCGTGTGCTGATGAATACGGTGATGGAGAGAATCTCGTCCGCCGAAAGTGGATTGCATGAAGCTTTTATGAGTCTACTGACAGGTTTTGAGATACGTAAAATAATGTATGATAGTCCTGCACATGCTAGGTGTGCCCTGTGTAGATAGTAGCCCCTGAGACTCTGTTTGTCGTCGGAAACGACGACGAACAGAGGATCATATTCCCAGGTAATAACCAGACTGCCTCTATGTGCAGGTGATGGAAGCTCCGGTGGCTAGCCGGACTAGCGAGTTTGCCCATTTAAAACGGCAGTTGGATGTGGCAGACGCCGACATCGAGCTTGTTAACAAAAGGCTTGACGAGGCACAGGGTAAGTGTCATTATCTGGTAAACGCCACATAGTAAGAGCAGCATGATGCCAGTATCTTTAATATGTTGTGACTGCAGATGGAGCTGCCACTGTTGAAGCCTTGCGGGCAGAACTTGCCCGAGCCAAGGAACAAGCGAGGTTTGGTAATGCGGCTGCTTTGAAGGTGGCCGAAGAGTTGAAAGCCGAGAAGGCCGCGCATGGCGAGAGCCGAGATAAGATGGCCAAGATGGCCATAGAATTAAAAGCCGCTGCCGACCGTTGTCGAGTTCTTGAAAAGGAAAACCTAGCGAAGGCATCAGACCTTGAGAAGGCTGCTGCGACGAGAAAAGACATCCGCTCTGCTATGAGAGCGAAGAAGGAGGAGCTGCGGGAAGCCGGGGATATTGTAGCTGGGAAATCCTTTATGTTGCGGAGGAAGTTCGGAGATCCACGGTATGCCTCTCTGGATTGGTTGTGGAGTTCGGAGGATGTGTATATGGATTTGGCGGCGAGCGTTGCCGATGCGACCAAGTACTTCCAGGGTCAGATGGACTGTGAAGTGGACCAGCTGTTTTGGACACAATTCCATTCTCCCGAGCGTCCGCTTTCATTGACTGACCAATTAGCCGAATGGGCCGAAATGAATAGGTTGTCCGGACTCGCCATGAGGTCTGTTGTGGATCAGCTATGGCCGGAAAGGCCAAAACCGAATAGCTATTTCAGCTTGGTGCAGTAGTTCCTTGACGTGGTGCCGCGCATTAATGCGATGAAGAGGTCGGCGTGCATAGAGGGCTCACGGATGGCCTTTGCCCATGTTAAAGCATACTGGGCGGAGATGGATGCTACCACTGTTGCAGCACGGGATTCGGCCATAGGTCGAATGGCTGCTGAGCACTACTTTGAAGAAGTTCTTAAGGGTGCTCGTTTGATAGAGACCCAGTGCTCAAAAGATATTATGTTTGAGTGATATGTAATCTCATTGTAAGCGAAATGCTTTTATAAATTTTTATAAGGCTATTTTTATACTTTTGCCTGAAAGTAATATGATGCCTCCTGGGCGGCCATTTATGTATACATGTGTATAACCTAAAATATTGCAGCCGTCGGCATCAACCCCCACGCATATAATGCGAAGGTGCTCGCAAAAAACATGCGTTCACACTTAACCCAATGTCTTGGTCCTATTAAGGAGGTGATAGCGGAGCGAGCGAGGCAACCAGACTATAATGCTTTAGCACTTTCACTTAGCCACAGGAGTTTGACTGTGGGGCTACTAGATAGCCCTGGTGGCTCCGCACTCTCCCGATCCCGGGGTGCTTACATGCCTGGCCGGAAAACGGCACTTTGTTAAGGCGGAGGAATTCTAACATTCCAACAGGTCATCGAGTGGTTGACCAGTCTCATGCTATATCATGACAGTCAGTTTTCAGCTTTCTCTACTGAGGTGCTCGTCCGGATGAACCAGGGCACAATCGCAGTAGTTCTCCTGGTGCTACCTTAGCCGGTAAAGTGGAACGTAAGGCACCAAAACACAGGAGCCGGGCAAACCCAACATTTGACCAAAGACAATGATTCGGAGCTGATGCATATAGGGCCAAACTCGCGACGCCGAACACTCCCTAAGGTATTCGGTCTTTGTGGTATAAACCGGGCCTAAATAATGGCCTTTGTAAGAAGCCCCTTGTGTCCAGGTATGTGCATTGTTCTGGCATGGCCACATGCCAAGGCATGAGCATCCTTCTCAACGGTGGATATGTATCAACAAGAGACAGTAAAAAAGGTTTATGCAGGGTCTTAATCTAAAAAGAATCCTTGGAGCGGGTCCCTGCTGCACGTCTGCGCCTGTGTCTCCGTTGTGCCGTATCCTGGACGGGTGTAGCACGATGATCGTCTGTAAAAGAGAGGAATTTAGGTGAAAAAGTTGTCGTGCAAAAAAGATAGTTTTTAAAGAAACCATGTATAATTCAAGATGAGAAGAAATTGCCACTTGTCTGCGTGCGTTGAGCCCCTTGTATTGACAAATAGGGGTGTGACCATTTATTCGGTATAAATAGCGGCGCCGGACTTGATTAGTTGTGTCTGAGGTCTTGACGACCTATTGGATGCTTTCGCTAGTCCGGGCGCCTTTAGTGTGTGGCTGCCAAGGCAGCCGCACTCTCTTCGGCGCGCAGAGATCGCTTGATATTTCCGTTCATTGAAATGATGCCACGTGGACCAGGCATCTTGAGTGTGAGGGAGGCGTAGTGTGGTATTGCATTAAAGCGAGCGAAAGCTTCGCGTCCGAGCAGTGCTTGATAGCCACTTTGGAACGGAGCGATGTGGAAGGTTAAATGCTCGCGACGGAAGTTATCGGGGGAGCCGAATATAACTTGTAGTAGGAGGGAGCCCGTACAACGAGCCCCTGGGCCTGGCGTTACTCCTTTAAAGGTAGTGTTGCTATGGCGAATTTTTGTTGGGTCTAACCCCATCCCGCGGATTGTATCCTGATATATTAGGTTTAGATTGCTGCCACCGTCCATCAAGACTCGTGTGAAGTGATATCCGCCAATTACTGGGTCTAATACCAGGGCAGCCCATCCTGTGCGTCGGATACTTGCTGAGTAATCGCGATGGTCGAAAGTGATCGGTTGAGACGACCAGTGGCAGGACTTCGCGGTGACAGGCACTTGGGTATATTTTCCTGGGAGTGTCGCGTTGTTTTTTCCCTTGATCACGTCTAACACGTTTACTGTTTTGACTTCTGGTGGAAATTTCTTTTGTTCCCCAGTGTCTTGCTTGGGAGGCTCGTCCTCGTCTTCACTTGGTGTATCCTCCCCCTTGTGTACGGCGGACTGCTTGAAGACCCAACATTCTCTTTGGGTATGATTAGCAGGTTTACCAGGGGTACTATGGATCTGACATACTTGGTCCAGAATTTTGTTGAGGCTGGACAGTTTATCCCTGGTGCCTTTAGAGGGCGGCTTTTGACCTGGCCGAGAGCTTTTGAATCCGGCATTTAATGTCGTGCCCTTCGTGCTGTCTTCTTTATTCCAGCGTTTGTTATTGTTGTTGCGCCATGATTTCCCGTTTCCATCTCTAACTTCAGATGTACTGGGGTTGCTGGTGCTGCATCTGGCTAGCCAGCTATCCTCACCCACGCAAAAGCGGGTTATGAGGCTTGTTAATGCGGCCATCGTTCTCGGCTTATTTTGGCCGAGGTGTCTCGCGAGCCATTCATCACGGATGCTATGCTTAAAAGCTGCCAAGGCTTCAGCGTCCGGACAGTCAACAATCTGGTTCTTTTTAGTAAGAAACTTGTTCCAAAGCTTTCGAGCTGGCTCTCCGGGCTGTTGAGTTATATGACTCAAATCGTCCGCATCCGGAGGTCGGACATAAGTCCCTCGAAAATTTGCCCGAAAGGCGTCTTTGAGCTCTTCCCAACTTCCAATGGACCTTTCGGGGAGGCCTTTAAGCCAGTGATGAGCTGGCCCTTTGAGCTTGAGGGGTAAGTACTTGATGGCGTGGAGATCATCTCCTCGAGCCATATGGATATGAATGATGTATTCCTCAATCCAGACCGCAGGGTCTGTTGTTCCGTCGTATGTCTCTATGTTTACGGGTTTGAATCCCTCTGGAAATTCATGGTCTAGCACCTCATCGGTGAAACATAGGGGGTGTGCGGCACCACTGTAGCTGGGTGTACCGCGTTGTTCGGATGTTTGTTGTGTTGCATTGTATGCTGGGGCACGCTTGCGTGGTCCATAGATGGATCTTGTTGCGCCGTCCTTTGGGTGCGATCCCTCGCATGGGTCGCGTGTTGTATTGTGACTGGCGTTGTATGCCGCTCTGTGTTGGTAGAGGGGTCGTCTATCCGGCCAGGTGGCTACTTTCATATTTGGTTGTGGGGGGTCTGAGGCCTCCTCATCGAATTCAGGTAGCAGCTTTCGCTTTGGGTAGCTCTTGGAGGGGCGATTGTCGTCGTACCTCGCTGCTGTGTTGAGTATTTTACTCCATCTAATTTGGAGTGTGTCTTGCGCAGCTTGAGCCTTTGCTTATGCTTTTTAAGACTCCTCGCGGTGGCAACAAGCCTTTTACGGGCATTCTGCTGCTCCGGGTGCCTGTCCGGCGTTATGTCGTCCGGACCATTATCCTTGATAGAATTTGTTTGTTCGGTTTGATTATCCGGATTGCCGTTGTCCGGCAGCGGTTCGCCCTGCTCCAGCGCTGGGTCTGTGTGATCGTTATTTCTGTCGAGGCGGGATTTGGGGCGGCGCTTGCGTCGCTGCTTTGACTGCTTTTCGAGGGAACAAGCCTTCGGTGCATCCTTCCGCTCCTCGTCGTCATCTTTTGGTGCGTCCACCATGTATACGTCATATGACGAGGTGGCTTTCCAGGGCCCAATAGGCGCTGGTTCTTCATCGTCTCCTTCATCAGTGTCCATACCGTCGATGTCTTCGGAGTCGAAGTCGAGCATGTCGGTTAAATCGTCGACAGTGGCTACAAAGTGGGTGGTGGGTGGGCTTTGAATTTCTTCATCGTTCGTATCCTAACCTTGCTGACCGTAGTCCGGCCAGGGCTCTCCTGATAAAGAGAGAGACTTTAGTGTCTTCAGAATATCGCCGAAAGGCAAGTGCTGAAAGATGTCCGCGGCAGTAAACTCCATGATCGGCACCCAATCGGATTCGATCGGTAGGGGCGCGGAGGGTTCGGAGTCCGGAGAGGAGTCCGGCTCCTTGGAGTCATGAGTCTCGCGGAGTGCGGGGCTAGTGTTCGGCTCGACCGCCGTTGGGATCGCAGCCCCCGAGGCGGCGTCCAACCACCCATCCTCGATCGGCGCAGTTGGCTCCGAATTAAGGGTCGAAGCCGATGCGGGTGCGGCCTCCAGGTCACTGTTCGGCGGCAGAGCTAGATCATGCTCGTCATGACAGTGCGGCGCGCTCAGCAGTGGCTCGAATCCGTCGAAGATCAAGTCCCCGCGGATGTCAGCCGTGTAGTTCAAACTTACAAATCTGACCTGACGGACAGGGGCATAGCTTTCGATCTGCTCCAGATGGCCAAGTGAATTGGCCCGCAGTGCGAAGCCGCCGAAGATGAAGATCTGTCCGGGGAGGAAGGTCTCACCCTGGACTGCATCGCTATTGATGATCGTAGGAGCCATCAAGCCTAACGGCGAAGACACAGAGGAACTCTCAATGAAAGCATCAATGTCGGTGTCAAAACTGGCGGATCTCGGGTAGGGGGTCCCGAACTGTGCGTCTAGGCTGGATGGTAACAGGAGGCAAGGGGCACGAAGTTTTACCCAGGTTCGGGCCCTCTTGATGGAGGTAAAACCCTACGTCCTGCTTGATTAATATTGATGATATGGGTAGTACAAGAGTAGATCTACCATGAGATCGGAGAGGCTAAACCCTAGAAGCTAGCCTATGGTATGATTGTTGTTCTATATGTTGTCCTACGGACTAAAACCCTCCGGTTTATATAGACACCGGAGAGGGTTAGGGTTACACAAAGTCGGTTACAATGGTAGGAGATCTACATATCCGTATCGCCAAGCTTCCCTTCCACGCCAAGGAAAGTCCCTTCCGGACACGGGACGAAGTCTTCAATCTTGTATCTTCATAGTCCAGAAGTCCGGCTAAAGGTATAGTCTGGCCATCCGGACACCCCCTAATCCAGGACTCCCTCACTCCCCAACACTCAACTCTCTCTCACAGGATTTGGATTTGGTGCAAAGAAGATTTGAGTGGAAAGCAACTTGGGGAAGGCTAGAGATCAAGATTCATATGGTTGGAATGGAATATCTTGACCTCAACACAAGTGTAGGTGGTTCTCTCTCAGAAAATGTGTATTGGAAGTGTAGGTATGTTCTGATGGCTCTCTCCACGAATGAAGAGTGGGTGGAGGGGTATATATAGCCTCCACACAAAATTTAACCGTTACACACAATTTGCCAAACTTGGTGGGACCGAATGGTTAAACTCGGTCAGACCGATTCAACAAACCTAGTGACCGTTAGGATTTTCGGTGGGACTGAGATGCAACTCGATAGGACCGATATGGTTAGGGTTAGGGCATAACGTAATCTCGGTGTGACCGATTACACAAACTCGGTGGGACCGATTTTGGTAATAAGCTAACCAGAGAGTTGGTCAGGTAAACTAGGTGGGACCGATTCGCTCATCTCGGTGAGACCGAAATGTTACAAAAGGGAAACAGAGAGTTTACATTGCAATCTCGGTGGGACCGATCGCTCATCTCGGTAGGACCGAAACGTTACGAAGGGAAACAGAGAGATTACAATCCCATCTCGGTGAGACCGAGATCCCTATCGGTGAAACCGATTTGCCTAGGGTTTGTGGCAGTGGCTATGACATTTGAAACTCGGTGGCGCCGGATAGAAAGACTTGGTGGGGCCGAGTTTGACTTTTGGTTTAGGTCATATGTGGATGTGGGAAGGTAGTTGAGGATTTTGGAGCATATCACTAAGCACTTTGAGCAAGCAAGCCATTAAGCAACACCTCATCCCTCCTTGATAGTATTGGCTTTTCCTATAGACTCAATGTGATCTTGGATCTCTAAAATATAAAATGTAGCGTCTTGAGCTTCAAGCTTGAGCCAAACTTTTTGTCCTTAGAATTTTGAGGGATCCACTTTCCTCATCCATGCCATGCCATTCATTGAGCTTTTCCTGAAATATTAATCTTGGAATAATGTTAGCTCAATGAGCTATATGTTGTTAGGAATTACCAAAACCACCCAGGGATAGTTGCACTTTCAACCATCCTCATCTCCCCCTTGGTTATAAAAATTTTCAAGTATAGGTGGTGGGATGTTCACAGGACCTTGGAAACACAAGAAGAAGGTTAATTAGTAAAGGGAAACTTGCTAACCCGCATGCATGTGGATGAAACAATTATAATTACGGTGGAAGACAAACATACCAAAACTATGAGGATGCCATGCAAAAACAGTGCCACGAGTGGCGGCAGCAAACACAAGGTGCTCGTCTTGAATTGCATCACAGTACTTATCCGTGTACAAAATCTGATTTTTGAGCAATATCCATCGAGTGAAACCATCAAGGACGGCAACAAGCTTGTCAAAGATAGCAACAACATCATAGTTGCTGTAATTCCAAGGGCGGTTGGGAACTCGACAAATTGCTATCTTCCGTAGAATATAGTCACCATGATCGTATTTGAACATGCATACATTACCGGTGTGCTCAACCTCTGCGTAGTGTGCTGAGATTTTTGGAAGTGGAACCCGGTGACGAGTGTACACATTCACAAGTTCCCACTCGCAGTTGGACCCAATGTAAACAACCCAATCTCCATTTGCGCCCGCCCAAGCCTTGCCCTCAAGAGATGGCATCTTAACATCATACGTATCATTATCAAGCGGCATTAACTTGCACAGGGCGAGGCCTCCGTCGTGCCGGCGCCAGTCATCATCAGGGTCACGATGAAGAAGATAGGGGAGATCAAACCGCTCCTTGACTCTTGGGTTCTTTGTAATGATGTTATTATTTGAGTCGAGAATGGGCTTGAACGAACCTGCCATGCTAGCCGAGGTGATGACGTCACACCGATCAATGAGTTCCTCCACCACGTCATCTTTCAGATCGGGGCAAGAATAACGGGGTCGTTTCCAGCCTGTTCCCTCCATGGAGAAGACGATCGAACAATGGCAGAAGAAAGGGTGAAGGGCTGAAGGAAAATGGAGGAGGGAGAGGAAGAGCGTGCGACAGCAGTTCCAAATCGAGAGGGAAAGGCGAAGAGTCGGTGGACGGTTGCGAGTTTGCCATGGTTCACGAAGAGGCGCCCCGGCCTACACGTCCGTTCGAAAATACTCCTACTACTCGTCGTTGTCTCACTGGTATGTTGGAACGGGACCACATGTCAACGAAACATGGTGTGTAATTTCTCGTGCAGAATGCGATCTGGCCGCGTTGGCCCAAGGTGCCGCATTAGTTATCGACCTTTATTTTTTTAATGGAGTGCCGATCAGTTTTGAAGCACGACTAACTGGTACTGTACGCAGAGAAAATATAAACTACTCTACCACTACTCCACCTCCAATACTAGTAGTATAAAAAGATATATAGGCTGGAGCTTGAGCGCTTTCTTGCTAAGGGCTGCCCACTTGCTTCTCACACTACCACCCTCTCTCCAGATCTAAAAAAGATGGCCCCTCTCTCCCTCCTCACCGGTGGTCACAGATCCGCCGGGGAAGAAAAGAACATGCAGCACTGACGCACTCATCGTCGGCGAGCGAGGTCACGCACTGACGACAAGGCCGTCCTCTCAGACCTAGCGCCCGCGCGGGATGGCCTCCATCCCCAAGCTCGATGTCGTAGTGTGTGCGGAGGACGACGACCACGAGCGAAGCCACTTCCCGCCGACCCTCAGGTATGCTACCTCTTTTCGAACCATAACCTTGTTCTATTGCCCCATCTGCCACGTCATTGCATGTGGATCTTTTTCCACTCCACCATCTTCCAATTTGCTATCCTCTGCTCTGCTGGCCACGCAGGCGAAAACCATAATTTGCACTATTAAAGGAAACCCTACTTCATGCAGACTAATCCATGTCTGGGTTGAATAAGGAAAGGAAGGGAGACTGTACTGTCCAAGAGAGTAGGCATCGAACCCGCATCTAGGTTGAAAAGGGGAAAATACAGTAGCTAAGGAACGATTCTTGTCGTGGAATTGTCATGGCAAATGTCCTTAGTGTCAGGACTTAGTCGCGAGGCCAATGCATCTATGTGGTAGCTTGAGAGGGGTTGAGCGGGACGAGAGACGCGATGTTTTACCCAGGTTCGGCCCCTCACGGTGGAGGTAAAAGCCTACATCCTGCTTCATTGATATTGATGATGATGACCACGGTTACAAGAGTGCTCTATCTCGAGAGCTATTGTCTAAACCTAACGTGTCCAACTTGTGGAACTTGTGAGTCGTGTCCCTTTTGGGGAGCCTTGCCCCTCCTTATATAAGTTGAAGGGGCCGGCCTACATGTAGAGTCCTAGTAGGATTAGGACTAGTCTCTTTCTAATACAAACCAGATACAAGTCCAGGTCTTAACTCCTTGTAAGACAAATATTCCTCACGCCTTTCCTCTTAAACCGGCCCACCATAGTATGAACCGGCCTTCATGAACCGCCCTTTGGGTCGTCGGGTCTTGTCAATCCTCTGACCCGCCTGCTGGATTACCAATGAATCGTAAACCGCCAGGTCCAAACGGGTCGCCAGTGAATCGCCAAGCCTCAGCTGGGTCTCAAGTAAACCGCCAAGTCCGGCCGGGTTATACTTCCGGCCGGTTTACGCTGCGGGGTATATCCCCGACAAGTCTCGTGTCTCTTGGTTGAAGAAGGGTAGAAAGGCATGATAACGCAATAGAGAATGACCAGGTCGATCGGTTTGTTGTCCTCGCATAGGAAAAAGGTGGCTAAAGAGAGCAAAAATGGGACGTAATCCACATATGCTGCCTGGATATTTGTTGCTCTGGCCAACCATAGCTCCCTCACCACTCTACGTCCGTGGAGGTACATCGTACTGGTGCGCCCACTGTCCGAATGGGCCTCCCATGCTCTTATTTCCACTTTTTTTGCTGTTAGTATAACGCCAGCAGTCAAGTCAAGCAATGCTACTGCTAAAGTGATGCCACATTTAAGTAATGCCGCTCTCAGTCTAATGTCACCGATAAATTTAAGCAATGCCATTTAATGTCACTGGATTATTTCAGGGTTAGCTGTTGATTGTGGATGTATTAAAGATTTTTCAGCTAAGGCATTCTAATGCTGTTGCACAGCTAGTATACCAACGATGAAACTTGTTAGTACCTTCAGATTTTTGCACTGTTAATGCTTATAGATTACATACCTCACTTTCATGAGATAAGTTAATTTTTTTTGTACAGTGTCACCAAAATGCCAAGGCACTGATGTCATTTTATTTTGGTTAAACTGCACAGACAATTATGAAGACAAGAGGAAAGGTCAAGAGTGGGCACCTCCTCCTCCGGCTGTTCTCTTGATTCGTTCGATCAAGTTTTTATGTTTGATCGATTATCAAGATTGGGATAGCAATTTTTAAGGTCCCCCCGAGTTCGAAATAATATTTACCTTGGAGGTACATGGTTTGCAATTTTTTTATACTGTCATTAGTTAATGATGCTAGTTACCTTCAGACTTTTGTATTTGGTTTAATGCTCATGCAGAGCTAGTATACCAATGCTGAAACTTGTTACCTTTACATTTTGTATTGTTAATTCTTATAGAAACCTTCCAGTGCTAGAGATTGAAATCTGTTCAGTAGAACCATTATACTGTACCCTGTAATAAACTAACTACTCTACTGTTGCACTAGCCACTGGATTAGTGTATATTTGTAGTATTCGAATGGTGTTGCATTAGCGTATGGACATAAATAAAGTGTGGCAAGCTTTCCCAGATATGTGCTCAAGAAAAGTACTACCTGATTTTCTAAATACTAGACGTTTGGGTACTTTAAATTGAACCGCGAAAACGTCTTATATTAAGGAACAAAGGGTGTAGAGTTCACTCAAATTATCCCGGTAAAGCTAGTCACACCTTTGTTAAAATTAATGTTCATTATGTTACCGGAGGAGGTCTGTATGTTTGTCTCTAATGCCTGTCGACTACATACCTGACATCATGATGTAATGTTAAGTCATTTCCTTTTGTATAGTGTCACTGAATTGTCAAGGCGGTGATGGCATTTTATTTTAGTAGAACTGCACAAAATTTGCTTAAAAGAAGAGGAAAGGTCAGGAATGGCTCAGTTTTTCAGAAAAAAACTATGTATGCCTTCCTGACATCAGCCGATGTTGCTTTATTTATTCCTTCAAACAGGTGGTTAGAAACAGTCTTGCTACCTTTTCCCATTATGAAATTGGAATGCTTATATTTGTGAGTCTATGCTTCAACTAGTGCCACTTTTAGAGTAATCACACTTGCAATATCTATGCAAACAGGGATGCTCGATTTTAGTGGAACTGCACAAAAAGTCCAACTGGTTCAACATTAGGAGCATTTTTTTCCAAACCTTTATATCCAATTGGTGGCACTATGAGCTGTTCATTACAAAGGTACATGGTTTGCTACTATCTTGCTACTCTTTTTATACTGTCATTAGATAGTAATACTAGTGGTTTGCATGTGAATTTATTGGCAGGGTGGACCTACATTGGAGGTGCAGGACAGGATTCAATGATTGGATGCTCAATTTCGGTTGTATTGATTTCACCTCTTCCATCACTGCGAACATGGATATCCTTGGTCTGATGAAGAATAGGCGCTATATTTCTGCTCTGAACCCGCAAATCAATTCAGTATGAAATTGTCCAGGGCAAAACATAACTGTATCAGATTGTCCAGTGCAGAACATGACAGATGCTAAGCAGAAGAGACACGTTTAAACTGAAAATACAAGGTGTGGTATATGTTTACTAGCTGCTTGATATTTGTGCAGACAGAGATGTATGCCCGTTGCTATTTGGCAAACAAACAAAGTGTCCGCAATTTTTGTTGAACTGTACAAGAGAATAGTGTAGTCACTGCATGCAGTGCCATTTGAAAATAGACACAGAAAGATTGGATAGTCACTTCATGGACTGCAGAAAAGTAGTACTGTACTATTTATTGGCCAACACTAGGTGCTTCATTGCTTTGGTCTGATTATACAATGGGCATCATTTTGCCTAAGTTAAAGTTTGTATTCCGAAAATAGTCTCGCGGTGTGATCGAGAGAAGACCAAATCATATTGCAGTGGATGTTCCTCCATCATGTGTGGTTCATTCTCATGGTTCCAGCTGTTGGTGAAACCACTTATGTTTGCAAGAGGAATTGTAGACTTCACAAACAAATTTGTCTTTCAGTCTGTACTGAATGTTGGCCAAGAGAAGCATCCATGTTAGTAGGAAGAACAGATGTTTTTTCTAGATCTCTGCTTTTGGAGCTACATATTTGTATATGATCTGTTATTGTATATCTTAATATTTTTGTTGTTGATTTTTTATTGTATATCTTAATATTTTTGTATATAAACTTGGTCAAAGTTTGTAAAGCTTGACTTTGACCAAAGCTAATATGCGAACTAAATAAAAAAGGAGGGAGTACCTCCTTTCCGGTTTGCAGGGCTTAATTCAAACCTCTCACCAACCAAGGTACTCCCTCCGTCCGGGATTTATTAGTCCCGTGAGCAAAGCAGCAAGACCAAGGCATGGCAATAATTAACGGCATGCAGAAGTTTAAGCCTAATTAATTCCAGCGATTTAAGTGGTTGCATGCGTGCCCTCGGCTGCGACTCGTTGCATGCTTCTTCACGTACTGCCTGCGAGCGATTCTGAGTGCCTGCATGCAGCCGGCCGTAATTAAGGCAGCTAACTGATGCGAAAAAAGATACGCTTTAAATCCGTGGAATCATTATTGACAAGGAGGGAGATGATTTGAGTGCACTCGTTTAACCTCCATGCCGGTGTGCCACCCAGACGGGACGGGATGACACAGTCATAATTTCAGTTTCTCTAGTTTTCCACGGTAAGCTGGCGCGCTAAGCCATTATGCATTGAATTCCGATGACTGTTGCGCTACCTTCCGCCTATAAGTACTGTTTCCCGGCCTTCTCAGGTGCCACCGTGACCCAACTCACCATATCCTCATAAGCCCCCACCGGCCCGATGTCGCTCGCCACGTCCGCCATGCCCCCGCCCGTCCGCGGGAGGCGACGCCGGAGGCGGTCACCGCCGGAACTAGTGTTCGGGTTTTCACCGGAAGGCAGACGGAGGGAGGAGGCATTCTATTTGTCTTTAGATGGCAATGCAGAGATCGAGGAGTTGTTGGAGCGCGACCGCATGGCGGAGGAGCAGGAGTTGTTGGAGTGCGACCGCCTGGCGGAGGAGCAGCGTATTGCCGATTTACGCCACTAGCGGGACATGGAGCAGCAGCGCACGGACGCTCTGAGTCACGAGCAGAGCGCCCGCAACTGGGCCGACTACGTGGAGGCCGGCGCCCGGCGAATAGCCCTGGAGGCTGTCAGGCACGCACGCGTTCGCGACGCTGATTTTTACTACCAGCTCGTCAAGTGGGTTTCCCGCTTGGAAGCCGAAGCTTCGGTGGACCACGCTGGCATGGAAAGGGCCAACGCGCGCGAGCAACGCGCCATATCGCACCTCTAGCAAGTCCGAGGCGAGGTGGAGGACGCCGGTGCCGGCGTTTAGCATGGACAGCAGATGGCGGCCGGCATCGTCTAGTTAGCTAAGAGTAAGTTAGTACTTGTACGCTACTAGAGTGTTAGTGGGAGTAGATAGTTAACTTGGCTATGATGGTTGTCAACGTGGAAGTTCAGTACTCTATATGTGGATCAGACCTGTTACTTTGCTCTGAATCTTGAACTTTCCGTTTGAATGTATGGAATGGGCTGTTATTTTTTTAAATGGGTTGTATTTGTCCTCCACGGTTTAGAGGCTGACTTGTGGGCCTAGCAAGTTGACACGTACACAATCAGGAGATGATTGTACGTGGAGAGGATGACAGCAGGGACCCGCCAAGGTCATGGCAGTACGCAAGCAAGTGCCTCCTTATTTCAAGCCAATAAAAAAATTGCTCCTCGTAGTGGATTTCTCACATCTGGGTCCCATGCCATTGTCAATGTAGTCAATAAACGAGAGAATTGCACAACGAGTGGCTGACACCAGGGACCCAGCAGCTCGCCTAGTTTTTTTGGGTTAATTTGATAAATGCCACTCCAAATCTAGTGTATCCAAGAAATGCCACTGCAATTTCCAAACTTTGAAAAATGCCATTTCATGCCATTTCTTGTGGCATTTTTTGAAGTCTGGAGTGGCGTTTTTCAAAGTTTGTAAAAATTGCAGTGGCATTTTTTGAAGTTTGGAAATTGCAGTGGCATTTTTATGAATCGCCATAATTGGAGTGGCATTTATCTGATTTGTTTTTGAGACGGAAGCAGGGTGTCAACTGGGCTGTGCGGGACACTCTGGCCTGTCTAGACAGCCTTTTTCTTTTATGTTTACCACATACCAGCCCAGTAGTTTTTTTTCTTTCTGAAAATGGATAGCCCAGTTCTTTTGTAATTTGTCAAGTAAGTCGCTTTATCAGGCCTGTTGGGCTGCAAATCTTTCAAGACGAGGAGAGCTTCATTCGGCTGGCCGAGAAAATGGCCTATCAGTAATGAGAAATGGGTTGTACATTTTTAAAACACATCAAACCGGCAATTATTTTCAAATATCTTTTTTTCATTTCAAGATTTTAAATTGCATTGATTTTTATGCGTGGACAATTTACTGGATTTTATATTGATATACATTTATTTTTAAAATCAGTCTGAATGTGACTCGAAATTTCGGGATTAAAAACAGTTCAAACCGCACCGACATATGCAAAATTTCGTATAATTTTTTAACCGTGGCCACAATATGGGCTGTAATGCTAACATAAAGAATATGAGCTCCTAAAAAACCCGTAAGAATTACCAAATGGGCCATAAATTATTTGAAATAATGGCAGATGGGATGTATGCTGTTTTCCACAGATTTGAGGCTTTCCACAAATGGCCTGTATACTGTTGGATGTCCATCCAATGGCCATTGTGCTTCTTCAATCTCTGCTCTTCCTGCTCCAGCCGCTCAAACAAGCGCCGGCGGGACTTCCTGCTCCCTCCTTCCCGCGGCCGGCTGTGCTGCCGCGCAGGCCTCACCGCCCCACCGTACTCCCATCGCTGGCCTAGCCATCCCTCCACTCACCCACACCTGCTGTTATTCTCCGGCGACGGCAGACGAACCAGTAAACCCTCGTACAGTCGTACTCCCCTCCGCGTGGGAAACAAAAACAACGGCCGAGTCTTCCCTACCTCCGTGTCGTTCCCTTCCTAGGCCTCGCCATCGTCCACCGCCCTGGTGCTCTCGGCATGGCGTGGTCAGCATGGTCAACGACTGACATGCATCTGAAGTGGACTGTACGTGGAGAGGCTGACAGCTGGGTCCATGGCCGCACGCAAGGAAATGTCTTCTTATTACACGCAAAATAATGATTTCCTCCACCTGACATCTGGGACCCACCGAAAGGGCCTCTGTATTTTGTGAAAAAAATGTTACCGCCACTGACAGCTCGGACCCACCAGCTATATCTTCGCACGCAAGGAAGTGCCTCCTTATTATGCACAAAAAAATGAATACTCCCCCTGCTAGCTGGGACCCAGTATAGTGGGCCTACTAAGTTGACGGGGATGAAGGGCTTTGTCAACTTAGTCAATATGCACGACTCTAGCTCGACTGACCGTACGATGTCCATCCAACGGCCGTAGTGCTCTTCAACCTCTGGTCTTCTTGCTCCAGCCGCCCAAAGCAGCGCCGGTCGTGCCGCCTGCTCCTGCCTCCCGTGGCCGGCTGTGCTGCCGCGGAGGCCTCACCGCCCCCATACTACTCCCACCGCTGGCCAGGCCATCCCTCCACTCCACTCACCCACACCCCCTGTTATTCTGCGGCGACGGCAGCGCAACCGAACCAGTGAACCCTCGTACTCCTCTCCGCGTGGGCATCCACTGCCGCGTCTTCCCCGGCTCCGTGTCATCCCCTTCCTAGGCCTCGCCGTCGTCCACCGCCGTGGTGTTGTCGGCGCGGCGTGGTCAATGTGGTCAACGACCGAATTCCATCAGAAGAATACTGTACGTGGAGAGGCTGACAGCTGGGTCCATGGCAGTCGCAAGGAAGTTCCTCCTTATTACGTGGAAAATAATTATTCCTCCACCTGACAGCAGGGACCCACCGGACGCCCACTAGTATATCACGAAAAAAACGTTTGCCCCTGACTGCTGGGACCCACCCGACGGGCCACCGTATTTCACGAAAAAAACGTTCCCCCTGCTGTCAGCTCGGACCCACCGGAAGTGCCTCCTTATACGCACAAAAAAATGAATACCCCCTGCTAGCTGGGACCCACCTTGGTGAGAGGCTGACTTGTGGGCCTACTATGTTGACGGGGATGGAGGGCTTTGTCAACTTAGTCAATATGCACGATTCTAGCTCCAGTGACCGTACGATGTCCATCCAACGGCCGTAGTGCTTCTTCAACCTCTGGTCTTCTTGCTTCGGCCGCCCAAACCAGCGCCGGTCGTGCCTCGTGCTCCTTCCTCCCGTGGCCGGCTGCGATGTGGCGGAGGCCTCACCGCCCCCTACTACTCCCACCGCTGGCCAGGCCATCCCTCTACTCACCCACACCCCCTGTTATTCTGCGGCGACGGCAGCCTCACACCGTAGTGAACCAGTGAACACTCATACTCCTCTACGCGTGGGCATCCACTGCCGCGTCTTCCCCGGCTCCGCGTCGTCCCGTTCCTAGGCCTCACCGTCGTCCACCGCCCTGGTGCTCTCGGCACGGCGTGGTCAACGTGGTCAAGGAACGGCTTCCATCGCACGTGCACTGTACGTGGAGAGGCTGACAGCTGGGTCCACGGCCGCAGCAAGTGCCTCCTTATTACGTGCAAAATAATTATTCCTCCACCTGACAGCGGGGACCCACCGGACGGGCCACCATATTTCGCCCCCCTGACTGCTGGGACCCACCAGCTACATCTTCGCATGCAAGGAAGTGCCTGACAGTCGAGACCCACCTGGTCGAAGCGTACGTAGCGTTGTCATTCTGGTCGCGAACGTGTATGTACATATATACTGGTGGATGTAGAGGCGCGCACGTGTCGTAGTAGAGGCAGCCAGGGTGCAAGAAAGAAAATACGGCCACGTATGTGTGCATACGGGCAGGGTCTCGAACGCCTACTCACGCATACGTACGGCGAGGGCTCGTTGACATGGCTAGGTCGGAACGGAGAAACAATGTCGTCGTGTTCATGGGGAGGCAACGAATGCGTCGTGTTCATGGGGAGGCAACGGAATGCGTCGTGTTCATCGGGAGGCAATGGAACGCGTGGGAGCCAATCGGCTGGGTCGGAACGAAATGCGTGGTCGTGTTCATCGGGAGGGCTTGGACAGAACAGGCGATGGAAACGAGGCCTGATGTACCGCACAATGGAGGAAACGGACCTCCTACGTTCGGAACGGGGTCCTGTTGATCGGGAGGGGTCTGGCATACCGCAAAACGGAGGAAACGGACCTCCTACGGTCGAAACGGGGGTCCTATTGATCGGGAGGGGTGTGACGTACCGCAAAACAGATGAAACGGACTTGTGTTGGAGCGCTACGGTCGAAACGGAGGTCCTGTTCATCGGGAGGGGTGTGGCATACCGCAAAACGGGACTCCACGGGATGCTGTTCATCTCCACCGTCGACCCCCTCCAACCTCCACGAGCTACTGTTCATCCACCGTCGACCTCCTCCAGCCTCCACCTGCGATTGTTCATCCACGAGCTCCTGTTCATCCAACCTCCACCGCGCGCTACTCCACCGGCTACTGTTCAACCAGCCCCCCAACCCCCCCCCCCCCCCCCCCCGCAACGCTCACTATTCATCCAGAGGCAGCATCGATCGGCTTCGGTTAGCAGCAGTAGCGAAGGAATCGCTCGATCGGTTTCAGTTAACAGCCATCGATCGATCGCTCGGGTTCAGTAACGCATAGCCTGCAGTGCAATCGCTCGGGTTCAGTTAGAGCCCAATGCCTCGCTCAGGTTCAGTTAGAGCCAACGCCTCGCACACACGCGTGTACGTGTACGAGAGATACGCGCATCGCTCGGCCCCCGACCTCCCACTGTAACTGGGAACTCCCCGAAATTTTCCTCCCCCTCACTTCTACCACGGTTTTTTCCGTCATGGACGGCCCAAAGAATGTCATGCAGCTGCTTCTCCGGCCCGCCCAGGACAAAAATCCCATTTTCTGTCATGATTTTTTGTCATAGAAGTAGGATCCCACCACATCTATGATGAAACCGGGTTTTGTCACTATTATCGTCATACAAGTGTCATATGTATGACAGAAAAAAAATTTGTTCGGCCCAAAATGTCACGGATGTGTCTTTTTTTTGTAGTGATGGAGGCAGGAGCACACCCAGCAACTTGCCAAAAGCTGCCACCAGGGCCAGAAAGAAGAAAACTTCTGAATCTGAGGATGAAGACTATGTGGCAGTTGAGGATGAGGCCACTTCCAAGAAGAAAGTGGTTAAAAAGGAATATAGCACTGCTGCTGCAACTATGCCTGGTATGAAGACCAAATTACCTGCAAAGAGAATTCCCATGTCTAAAGCCAGAGCCTCTACTCAAGTACCTTTGGAATCTGAACCCAAAGAGGCTGCTGCAGAAGGGAAGAAGAGGAAAGAGAGGGTCAAGAAGACCACTGCCAGAGTACTTGGGAGATCTTCAATCATGAGAGACTCTAAAGAGAAAGAGGAAGAAGATGCTGCACCAGCACCCAAGGCACAGAAACATATGGGAGATGCCATAAGATCCGGGGCTGCTTCATCTAAGCCCAAAGGAACTTCTAATCCATCTGCTCCAAAACCCAAAACTGCACCAAAGAGGAGTACCAGGAACATTCCAGCTGCTGAGAAAAACAAGGCCCCAGTGCCTGAAACTGTTGCTGAAGAAGAAGATGATGAGACACATGTTTTGAGGATGCTAAAGCCAAAAATTCCAGATCATAATGATGCTCATCCTGTAGCAGAAAACATGAAGATCAGGAAGGACTCGGGATTAAGGCTATGGAGAGAGTCAGATCCATATGCCACCAGAAGGAGAACTGCTGTGGACTACAGGTTCCATACCAAAGAACAGCAGGATTTTTATGAGACAGTGTTGCTTGACAAGAAACCAATAGTATGTGACATGAGATGGGTCAACCAGGAGTACATCAAGGAGAATGAAGAACATTATCCAGGAGTATATGATAGTTTCAAGGCTTGTGGAGTTGATGAGTTTGTGGCTCAGTAACTCACAAAGTGGAATGATGAGCTTATCATGCAATTCTACTCCACATCTCACTTCTACCCAGATGGCAAGATAGTCTGGATGTCTGAAGGCACTAGATACCAGTCAACAGTAGAAGAATGGGCTCAATTGATCAATGCTCCTGAGGAAAATGAAGATGACTTGGATGTCTATGCCAAGAAGAAGAAGGATCACAACTCCATGGCTAGCATGTACAAGGAGATTCCTGATGCAGATCTTGAGACTCACCAATTTGGATCAGTGAAACACCTGCTGTCAGGACTGCCTACTATCAATTGGATCCTCAGGCACACTCTTCTGCCCAAGTCTGGTGATCACAGAATGATCAGAGGCCACTCCATCAATCTGCTACATATATTTGATGTGCCACAAAATTTCAAGGTCATGAGTCTTATAGTTGAAACTATCAAGAGGATAGCTGCTGACCAAAAGAGAAGTTGTGGGTATGCACCACAAATCCAGGAGTTGATTAACTCCAAGATGGGCACTGGCACATACTTGTTGGACAAGGAGCACATGCCTATCTATCCAGACTTTGAGGACAACCAAGTGGTTATGAATGAGGATGAACCATCTCCTGTGCATGTTCAAGCAAAGAGGGAGAAGGCAAAGGTTGAGAAAGCTGCAAAGATGCCAACCATGGAAGATGCATCTCAGTATCTTCTGAAGAGCAAGCAAGATCAGCTCGGCTACTTGATTGCATCCACTCTAAGGATTGAGAAAGGGATGGCCACCCCGACTCAAAACCAGGAGAGCTTGGAAAGGATCATAGAGCAGAAATTCTATGACATGGATGTGAAGGTAACTGAGATCCAGTCTGTTGTGGAGCAACTTCAGGATGATATGAGGGAGACGAAGGGAAAGACAACCACTGATGCATTTGCCAGAGTGCCTAGAGCTCAGAGATCAGCTGCAGTGCCTGTTCCAGACACCAGAGCAACTTCATCTGCACCAGCTACAGCTTCAGTGCCACCAGCTCCAGCACCTACTCCACCAGCTCCATCTACATCGACTAAAGCCTTCGTTCTTGGAGTTATCCGGACACCACCACCTGAAGACCAAGCCTGAGAGACGATTTAGTGCTATGCATTTTCTAGGAACTTTTTGGTAACTTGTTGCCAAAGGGGGAGAAAAATGTATAGATCATAGGCTTCGAGAGAGAGTGTTGCTTTTTATTCTCTCTTGCTTTGGTGGTTGAACTTTATTTGCTTGATTGAGATACTTTCTGTATGTGTGATACTTGGATGATCATGTGTGTTTGATCATATGCTACATTAATGCTTGTTGGATGACATTATCATTTTATCCCTATATGATCATTCACTTTGCTTGGTGATGAGTGCATGTATTTAATTATTATCATTTTGAGCGCTCCACCAAGATGTATGTGACATGGAAGAGTAACCTATGAGCCTAATTCTCTGTGCATTTGCAGTCCAAAGCAAATCATAAACTATGCACAAATTTAGGGGGAGCTCTTGCTTTTCACATACTTCTCAAAGCGACAATGTTTTTCACTCTTATTATCATTCGTCAAAGCTTTGATCTATATGTTGTCATCAATTACCATAAAGGGGGAGATTGAAAGTGCAACTATCCCTAGGTGGTTTTGGTAATTCCTAACAACATATAGCTCATTGAGCTAATGCTATTCCAAGATTAATATTTCAGGAAAAGCTCAATGAATGGCATGGCATGGATGAGGAAAGTGGACCCCTCAAAATACTAAGGACAAAAAGATTGGCTCAAGCTCAAAGCTCAAGACTCTACATTTTATATTTTAGTGATCCAAGATCACATTGAGTCTATAGGAAAAGCCAATACTATCAAGGAGGGATGAGGTGTTGCTTGATGAGGTTCTTGCTTCATAGTGCTTAGTGATATGCTCCAAAACCCTCAACTACCTTCCCACATCCACATATGACCTAAACCAAAAGTCAAACTTGGCCCCACCGATTATTTCTATCCAGCACCACCGAGTTCACATGTCATAGCCACTGCCACAAACCCTAGGCAAATCGGTCTCACCGATAGGGATCTCGGTCACACCGAGATGGGGTTGTAATCTCTCTGTTTCCCTTCGTAACGTTTCGGTCCTACCGAGATGAGCAATAGGTCCCACCGAGATTGCAATGTAAACTCTCTGTTTCCCTTTTGTAACATTTCGGTCCCACTGAAATGAGCGATCGGTCCCACCGAGTTTACCTGACCAACTCTCTAGTTAGCTTATTACCAAAATCAGTCCCACCGAGTTTGTGTAATCAGTCACACCGAGATTACGTTATGCCCTAACCCTAACCATATCGGTCCTACCGAGTTGCATCTCAGTCCCACCGAAAATCCTAACGGTCACTAGGTTTGCTAAATCGGTCCGACCGAGTTTCTCCATTCGGTCTCACCGAGATTGGTAAATTGTGTGTAACGGTTAGTTTTTGTGTGGAGGCTATATATACCCCTCCACCCACTCTTCATTCGTGGAGAGAGCCATCAGAACATACCTACACTTCCAATACACATTTTCTGAGAGAGAACCACCTACTCATGTGTTGAGGCCAAGATATTCCATTCCCACCATATGAATCTTGATCTCTAGCCTTCCCCAAGTTGCTTTCCACTCAAATCTTCTTTCCACCAAATCCATATCCTGTGAGAGAGAGTTGAGTGTTGGAGAGACTATCATTTGAAGCACAAGAGCAAGGAGTTCATCATCAACACACCATTTGTTACTTCTTGGAGAGTGGTGTCTCCTAGATTGGCTAGGTGTCACTTGGGAGCCTCCGACAAAGATTGTGGAGTTGAACCAAGGAGTTTGTAAGGGCAAGGAGATCGCCTACTTCGTGAAGATCTACTGCTAGTGAGGCAAGTCCTTTGTGGGCGATGGCCATGATGGGATAGACAAGGTTGCTTCTTCATGGACCCTTCTTGGGTGGAGCCCTCCGTGGACTCGCGCAACCATTACCCTTCGTGGGTTGAAGTCTCCATCAACGTGGATGTACGATAGCACCACCTATCGGAACCACGACAAAAACATCCATGTCTCCAATTGCGTTTGAATTCTCCAAACCCTTCCCTTTATATTCTTGCAAGTTGCATGCTTTACTTTCCGCTGCTCGTAGACTCTTTGCATGCTTGCTTTAATTGTGTTAAGATTGCTTGACTTGTGCTAAGATAGCTGAAATCTGCCAAAGACTAAAATTGGGAAAAGGATAGATTTTTAATTGGTCAAGTAGTATAATCACCCCCCCCCTCTAGACATACTTTCGATCCTACACTACTGTTTAGATACTGTCATCAAAAAGTGGTATTGTCCTTGAGAAGTGCTTCGTCTGTGCTGTTTTAAATATTTCCTTTCCTTTTTTCGAGCAAACAGGGATGCTAGCATTTAGTTATCCTCTTGTGTTTGCACAACAGGATCATCCTCCTTTGAAGAAGAATATGGAGTACGTGAAGTGACTAGTTCCGATTATGCCAGGATGAAGAAGCCCTGTCTATCTTCTAATTAGAAGGAGCGGTTGAAGGATGGTAAATTACCCCCCACAAGACCAAACTAACTTCAGCTCAGAAGGACTGACAAATCTCCATTTTCTTGCTGTGATGCGCGAGTACAATGTTGTTCTAGGATTCTTTCCGGTGAGTTCCATTTTTCTAAAAGTGTGCTCTACATGGACCAGGTAGGTGCCTGTTTAAACTGTCAATTCATAGTACAGTTTGCTTTATACTAATCACTTTTTTATTTGTACAAACATGGGTGCTCAGCTTGCTTTTAATGGGAACTGCACAAAATGTTCATGAATACATCGAATCATTCATTTCCACCACAAGAAAGGAGGTGCCGATAAGTTCAAGGCATTGAAACATATAAGGGCGAAATCATACAAGCTACGCGCGAATTTGGTTGATTTTGGTGGAACTGCACAAAAAGAACAACTAGTTTATTTAGCACGAGGTGCCATGTCAATGTCCAAACTGATGGCAAACCCTGCCCACTCCACAATCGTAGGCATTTGATATTTTGAAATGGGAAAACCTTGTCAAATTTTGCTCATTGATTTTAGCAAGAAGACATGCGTTTGATATTTTCGAATGGGACGCCCTTTGCTGTCAGCAGCGTCGATCCATTTTTCTTTATTCTTTAGTTGTGAAGTAAATATTGGCTCTGATATGTGAATCACTGAGATGCATAATCATCGATTGTTTTGAATGTTCTCTATGAATTGCCAGGCCTGTGTGTTTGATTGCAATGTATAGGAACGCTAAAAAGCTGCTCAAACTCTTTGTACTCCTTCTGTTCCTTTTTACTTCGCACATTGTGAAAGTGCATATTTTTTCTATAAGACTGGTCAAAGTAGAGATACTTTGACTGCAAACAAAACTTGTATGCAGACTAGAAAGGACCGGAGGGAGTACATGTGAAACTGCTGCAAACAAGGTGATCACCCTGGGAATAATGCTAGTACGTATTGTTTTGCATGTTCATCCAATGTTAGTGATACAAGAATTCGAACTAATAGAAATAAGTTCATTCATACATGGTCGGATTTCATATAAACATGCTGGACTTCATTACATTTCATACATTCTTCAACTAAAAAGGGGTGCGCTGGAGGTATAATTAATTAACCGAAGCTACCCACATGTGTCCGGCTGAGATGAATAGAAGCTTCAGTGACTTAACTACAGTTGCAGTTGCGTAACTGACATGCGGCCTAGATGCCTGTTGGGCCCACATGTCAGTTAGCCAACTGCACCAGCAGTTAAGTAGAAGCAGCATCCTTCTCCAACATAGCTCTCCGACTCCACATCGCCGCCAAGAAGCTAACCGGCCATCAGTGGTCAACCCGCCTAGCTTGTCATGGCGAATAGGGCAACTAGGAACCCAATGATCAGGATCCCCACATGACAAACACCTTTCTTCTTGTCATTCTTCTTCTTGAAGTTCGTGTGTTGCACAGCCTTGTTCTTCCCATCAAACTTTGCTTTAATTGCCATCAAACTTGCCCTTGTTCTTGAACTTGTGGGGCTAAAAGTTCTTCTTTTGTACCAGATTGGCACTAGATCCTCCCTCAATTTCTCGAGCACGTGTGTCCTTTGCTCTCGCCTTTTCTTCCACATTAAGAGTGCCAATGAGATCCACGAAGGAGGAAGCTTAGTGATGATACCTCCGGCAACAAACTTGTCAGGTAGCATACAACTGAAGTGCTCAAGTTCTCTAGAAAATGATTGTATCTCATGAGCTTGCTCAACCACGGAGCGCTCTTCAATCATCCTGTAATCATAGAATTGCTCCATGATGTACAACTCAGTGCCAGCAACCGGAGGGTAGCAGCGGTGGCCTTACTTGGACCCGAGCGGCGGCGACCTACCGTGTTCTACTCTTCCTCGTTTTCTGTGTGGTGCGGCCTCATTGGCAGCGGGGCAGGGCCTCGGCGGAGCCGGCGATGTCCTCTGTCTCGTTGCCGACGGGCGGCGCCTCGGCGGAGCGGGGGAAATCCTCCCCCTCGTTGCCGGCAGGGTGGGGCCTCGGTGGAGCCGGCGGTGTCCTCTGCCTCGTTGTTGGCACCGCGGGGCCTCGGCGGAGCAGGGCCTCGTCGACGCTAGCAGAGTGGGGACTCGTCGGCACCGGCATTGTCCTCTGCCTCGTCCTCGGTCTCGCCAAAAAGTGCCTCATCCTCTTCATCACCCTCTTTGTAGGCGGGTGATACGTCCATTTTGCATCATACTTTTATATCGATATTTATCGCATTATGGATTGTTATTTCACTTTATGTCACAATACTTATGGCTATTCTCTCTTATTTTACAAGGTTTACATAAAGAGGGAGAATGCTGGCAGTTGGAATTCTGGGCTAGAAAAGGAGCAAATATTAGAGACCTATTCTGCGCAACTCGAAAAGTCCTGAAACTCCACGGAACGTCTTAAAATAAATAAAGAAAAATCCTCACCAAAGATGAAGGCCAGGGGGCCCACACCCTGCTCACGAGGGTGCCCCCCCCAGGGCGCGCCCCCCTACCTCGTGGGCCCCCTGGTGGCTCTCCGACGTCCATCTTCTCCTATATGAGGTCTTTCGATGAGAAAAAAATAAGGAGGAACTTTTCGGGACGAGACTCCGCCGCCACGAGGCAGAACCTTGGCGGATCCAATCTAGAGCTCTGGCAGAACTGTTCTACCGGGGATACTTCCCTCCGGGAGGGGGAAATCATCACCATCGTCATCACCAACGCTCCTCTCATCGGGAGAGGGCAATCTCCATCAACATCTTCACCAGCACCATCTCATCTCCAAACCCTAGTTCATCTCTTGTATCCAATTCTTGTCTCAAAGTCCGGGATTGGTGCTAGTAGGTTGCTAGTAGTGTTGATTACTCCTTGTAGTTGATGCTAGTTGGTTTATTTGGTCGAAGATCATATGTTCAGATCCTATATGCATATTATTACCCCTCTGATTATGAACATGAATATGCTTTGTGAGTAATTACGTTCGTTCCTGAGGACAAGGGAGAAGTCTGGCTATGAGTAGTCATGTGAATTTGGTATTTGTTTGATATTTTGATAAGATGTATGTTGTCTAGCCTCTAGTGGTGTTATGTGAACGTCGACTACATAACACTTCACCATTATTTGGGCCTAGAGGAAGGCATTGGGAAGTAATAAGTAGATGATGGTTTGCTAGAGTGACAAAAGATTAAACCCTAGTTTATGCGTTGCTTCGTAAGGGGCTGATTTGGATCCACATGTTTCATGCTTTGGTTAGGTTTACCTTAATACTTTTTTTGTAGTTGCGGATGCTTGCAATAGAGGTTAATCATAAGTGGGATACTTGTTCAAGTAAGAATAGCACCCAAGCACCGGTCCACCCACATATCAAATTATCAAAGTATCGAACGCGAATCATATGAACGTGATGAAAACTAGCTTGACGATATTCCCATGTGTCCTCGGGAGCGCTTTTCCTATTATAAGAGTTTGTTCCGGCTTGTCCTTTGCTACAAAAGGATTGGGCCACCTTTCTGCACTTTCTTTACTTTTGTTACTTGTTGCTCGTTACAATTTATCCCGTCACAAAACTATCTGTTACCACTTATTTCAGTACTTGCAGAGAATACCTTGCTGGAAACCGCTTATCATTTCCTTCTGTTCCTCGTTGGGTTCGACACTCTTACTTATTGAAAGGAATACGATATATCCCCTATACTTGTGGGTCATCAAGACTCTTTTCTGGCGCCATTGCCGGGGAGTGTAGCGCCTTTGGTAGGTGGAATTTGGTAAGGAAAAATTTATATAGTGTGCTGAAATTTACTGTCACTTGTTACTATGGAAAGTAATTCTCTGAGGGGCTTGTTCGGGGTATCTTCACCCCATCTAGTAGAGCAAAGAGTTGCTCCTAAACCTACTGAACCTATTGAAAATGAAACTCCTTTTTAATTTCCTTCAGGTATGATGGAAAAACTGCTAGATAACCCTTTTACAGGAGATGGAATAAAGCATCCTGATGAGCACTTAATATATGTGGATGAAGTTTATGGATTATTTAAGCTTGCAGGTATACCCGATGATGTTGCTAAGAAGAAGGTCTTCCCTTTATCTTTGAAGGGAGACGCATTGATATGGTATAGGCTATGTGATGATATGAGATGATGGGACTATAAAAGATTGAAGCTGGAATTTCATCAAAAGTATTACCCTATGCATCTTGTTCATTGTGATCGCAATTATATATATAATTTCTGGCCTCGCGAAGGAGAAAGCATCGCTCAAGCTTGGGGGAGGCTTAAATCAATGTTATATTCATGCCCCAATCATGATCTCTCAAGAGAAATGATTATTCAAAATTTATATGCTCGGCTTTCTGATAACAATCGCACCATGCTCGATACTTCTTGTGCTGGCTCTGTTATGATGAAGACTACTGAATTCAGATGGAATTTATTGGATAGAATTAAACTCAACTCTGAAGATTGGGACCTCGACAAAGGTAAGGAGTCAGGTATGACACCTAATTTTGATTGTGTTAAATCTTTTATGGATACCGATATTTTCCGTAAGGTTAGCACTAAATATGGACTTGACTCTGAGATAGTAGCTTCTTTCTGTGAATCTTTTGCTACTTATGTTGATCTGCCTAAGGAGAAGTGGTTTAAATATCATCCTCCCATAGAAGTAAAAGTAGCTGCACCTATTAAAGTTGAAGAAAAGACTGTCACTTATAATGATCATATTGTTCCTACTTCTTATATTGAGAAACCACCTTTCCCTGTTAGAATAAAGGATCATGCTAAAGCTTCAACTGTTGTTCGTAAAAGCAATATTAGAACTTATACACCTCCTGAGCAAGTTAAAGTAGAACCTAATATTGCTATTGTTAAAGATCTCTTGTCTGATAATATAGATGGGCATGTTATTCAGTTCGAAGGTGAAACTGCTAGAATTGCTAAACCTTGTGATAAAGATAAACATAGACCTGTGGTAGGCGTGCCTATTATTTCTGTTAAAATAGGAGATCATTGTTATCATGGCTTATGTGATATGGGTGCTAGTGCTAGTGTAATACCTATTGACTTATACGAAGAAATTAAGAATGAAATTGCACCTGTTGAGTTAGAAGATATTGATGTCACAATTAAACTTGCCAATAGAGATACTATTTCACCAATTGGAATTGTTAGAGATGTTGAAGTCTTGTGTGGGAAAACTAAATATCCTGCTGATTTTCTGGTTCTTACTTCTCCAGAAGATAGCTTTTGCCCCATTATATTTGGTAGACCCTTCTTAAATACTGTCAATGCTACCATAGATTGCACAAAGAATGTTGTTACTGTTGGCTTGGATGATATGATTCATGAGTTTAATTTCTCTAAATTTAGTAAACAACATCGTGAGGAAGAATTACCTAGTAAGGATGAAATTATTGGTCTTGCTTATATTGCCGTACCTCCTAGTGATCCTTTAGAACACTATTTGCTAGACCATGAAAATGATATGTTCATGAATGAAAGAAGGGAAATAGATGAAGTATTCTTTAAACAGGAACCTATTCTGCATCACAACTTGCCTGTTGAAATCTTAGGGGATCCTCCTCCACCCAAGGGTGATCCCGTGTTTGAGCTTAAACCTTTGCCTGATAATCTTAAATATGCTTATCTTGATGAAAAGAAGATATATCATGATATTATTAGTGCTAACCTTTCAGAGCATGAAGAAGAAAGATTATTGAAAACTCTGAAGAAGCATCGTGCTGCTATTTGATATACTCTTGATGATCTTAAGGGCATTAGTCCCACTCTATGTCAACATAAAATAAATTTGGAAGCAGATGCCAAACCAGTTCGTGATCCTCAACGACGTCTGAATCCTAAAATGAAAGAAGTGGTAAGAAAAGAAATACTAAATCTTCTGGAGGCAGGTATAATCTATCCCATTGCTGATAGTGAGTGGGTAAGTCATGTCCATTGTGTTCCTAAGAAAGGAGGTATTACTATTGTTCCTAACGATAAAGATGAATTGATTCCACAAAGAATTATCATAGGTTATAGGATGGTAATTGATTTCCGCAAATTAAATAAAGCTACTAAAAAGATCATTGCCCCTTACCTTTTATTGATCAAATGCTAGAAAGATTATGCAAACATACACACTATTGCTTTCTAGATGGTTATTCTGGTTTCTGTCAAATACCTGTGTCGGCTAGAGATCAATCAAAGACTACTTTTACATGCCCTTTTGGTACTTTTGCTTATAGACGTATGCCTTTTGGTTTATGTAATGCACCTGCTACCTTTCAAAGATGCATGATGGCTATATTCTCTGACTTTTGTGAAAAGATTTGTGAGGTTTTCAGGGACGACTTTTCCGTCTATGGTTCCTCTTTTGATGATTGCTTGAGCAATCTTGATCGAGTTTTGCGGAGATGTGAAGAAACTAATCTTGTCTTGAATTGGGAAAAGTGCCACTTTATGGTTAATGAAGGTATTGTCTTGGGGCATAAAGTTTCTGAAAGAGGTATTGAAGTTGATAAAGCCAAGGTTGATGCTATTGAAAAGATGCCATGTCCCATGGACATCAAAGGTATAAGAAGTTTCCTTGGTCACGCCGGATTTTACAGGAGGTTCATTAAGGACTTCTCAAAAATTTCTCGGCCCCTGACTAATTTATTGCAAAAAGATATACCATTTGTCTTTGATGATGATTGTGTAGAAGCATTTGAAATACTTAAGAAAGCATTAGTCTCTGCACTTGTTGTTCAGCCACCTGATTGGAACTTACCCTTTGAAATTATGTGTGATGCTAGTGATTATGTTGTAGGTGCTGTTCTAGGGCAAAGAGTTGATAAGAAATTAAATGTTATTCATTATGCCAGTAAGACTCTAGACAATGCTCAAAGAAATTATGCTACTACTGAAAAAGAGCTTTTAGCAGTTGTATTTGCTTGTGATAAGTTCAGATCTTATATTGTTGATTCTAAAGTAACTATTCAAACTGATCATGATGTTATTAAATATCTTATAGAAAAGAAAGATGCTAAGCCTAGACTTATTAGATGGGTTCTCTTGCTACAAGAATTTGATTTGCATATTGTTTATAGAAAGGGAGCTGAGAACCCCGTTGTAGACAACTTGGCTAGGTTAGAAAATATTCTTGATGACCCACTACCTATTAATGATAGCTTTCTTGATGAACAATTAAATGTTATAAGTACTTCTCGTAATACTCCATGGTATGCTGATTATGCTAATTATATTGTTGCTAAGTTTATACCACCTAGCTTCACATACCAGCAAAAGAAAAAGTTTTTCTATGATTTAAGCCATTACTTTTGGGATGACCCACATCTTTATAAGGAAGGAGTAGATGGTGTTATTAGACATTGTGTACCTAAGCATGAACAGGAACAGATCCTACACAAGTGTCACTCCGAGTCTTATGGAGGACACCACGCTGGAGATAGAACTGCACATAAGGTATTGCAATCTGGTTTTTATTGGCCTACTCTCTTCAAGGATGCCCGTAAGTTTGTCTTGTCTTGTGATGAATGTCAAAGAATTGGTAATATTAGTAGACGTCAAGAAATGCCTATGAATTATTCTCTTGTTATTGAACCATTTGATGTTTGGGGCTTTGATTATATGGGACCTTTTCCTGCCTCTAATGGATACACACATATTCTAGTTGCTGTTGATTACGTTACTAAGTGGGTAGAAGCTATTCCAACTAGTAGTGCTGATCATAACACTTCTATTAAAATGCTTAAGGAAGTTATTTTCCCGAGGTTTGGAGTCCCTAGATATTTAATGACTGATGGTGGTTCACACTTTATTCATGGTGCTTTCCGAAAAATGCTTGCTAAATATGATGTTAATCATAGAATTGCATCTCCTTATCACCCAAAGTCTAGTGGTCAAGTAGAGTTGAGCAATAGAGAGCTCAAGTTAATTTTGCAAAAGACTGTTAATAGGTCTAGAAAGAATTGGCCTAAAAAACTTGATGATGCATTATGGGCTTATAGAACTGCATACAAAAATCCTATGGGTACGTCTCTGTATAAAATGGTTTATGGAAAAGCATGTCACTTACCTCTCGAACTAGAACATAAGGCATATTGGGCTATTAAAGAGCTCAACTATGATTTTAAACTTGCCGGTAAAAAGAGGTTATTTGATATTAGCTCACTTGATGAATGGAGAACCCAAGCTTATGAAAATGCCAAGTTGTTGAAAGAAAAACTTAAAAGATGGCATGACAAAAGGATACAAAAGCGTGAGTTTAATGTAGGTGATTATGTATTGCTATACAACTCTCGTTTAAGATTTTTTGCAGGCAAACTTCTCTCTAAATGGGAAGGCCCCTATGTTATCGAAGAGGTCTATCGTTCCGGTGCCATAAAGATCAACAACTTTGAAGGCACAAATCCGAAGGTGGTAAACAGTCAAAGAATCAAACATTATATCTCACGTAATCCCATAAATGTTGAAACCAATATTATTGAAATCGTAACCCCGGAGGAATACATAAGAGACACTTTCCAGAACGTTTCAGACTCTGAAAAGGAATAGGTATGTGGTACGGTAAGCAAACCGACTCCAAAACAATTTTTAAGGCAATATTTCTCCTTTTTGGGATATTTAGAAAAATAAAAAATAAGTAGTAGTCCGGGAAGGACACGAGGGCCCCACAAGGGTGGTGGGCGCGCCCTACCCCCTGGGCACGCCCCCCTACCTCGTGAGCACCTCGTGTGCCTTCCGGACTCCGTTTTCTTGCATGTTACGTATTTTGGTCGGTAAAAATTCATTATATGACCTCCCGAAGGTTTTGACTCTCGTATCACGCAAACCTCCTCTGTTCTTGTTTCGAGCTATTTTCTGTCAGGGTTTTCCAGGCTAGGCATCATGTCGTCTCCCTCCTCCAACAATGGTGATAACGATGCTTGGCTAATGAAGATAGATCTAAAGAGGGAAGAACCCACGAGGGTCAACAAAGATGAAAGGATCAAGAAGGCCACACAGGATCAAGCTCCAGCAGCAAAAGACACCCTCCAACTTGATCATAACCTTCTTACCCCAACTGAGATCGAAACTTTCAAGATGATTGAGTTAGCTCGTATACAAAACAAGTATCTCACACAAGAAAATATTCTGTTGAAGGAGCATATTGTTGCACTCAAGGGGCATTATTCGCAAGCTGGAGGACCTCTTACGCTCGATGTGCGATTATCCGTCACCTCCACCTTCTTCACTGACAAAGGAGATATAATCACATGGGTATGGGCACTCCCCTTGGCAACTGCCAAGCTTCGGGGAGGCGCCCCGGTATCATATCACAATCACAACTCATATCTTTACCGTTTTTCTTAGTTCGATCCTATTAGAAGTATCTTGATCTAGTAGAATAAAGTTTATGGCATGATCTAGTTTTGAGTTTTGCTTTATGATCTCTCTATGTAATCGAGTCCGTGAGGTATATATAATAAAGATTAGTGTTGAGTCAAGGGCTTGATTATTTTGCCATGATCTTGGGTAAATAAAAGAAAAAAGAAAAAGAATAAAAAGAAACAAAAAGTTCATATTGATCTTATTGAGAGTAATGACTTCACATAGAAAGAGTATGATGATTAAAAGTTGTTGGGAGTTGGCAAGCATAGCTTTGGTCATTGTTGCAATTAATAGGAAGTAATAAGGAAAGATAGGTTTTCACATATAGATACATTATCATTGACATGTTTCATGATTGGGAGCACTCATTAAAATATGACATGCTAAAGAGTTGATGTTGGACAAGGAAGACAACGTAATGAGTTGTGTCTTTCTTATATCTGAGATAAAGTATGTTGTCATGGATCCTCTAACTTGTTGAGCTTGCCTTCCCCCCTCATGCTAGCCAAATTCTCAGCACCAAGTAGAAATACTACGTGTGCTTCCAAATACCCTTAAACCAGTTTTGCCATGAGAGTCCACCATATCTACCTATGGATTGAGTAAAATCCTTCAAGTAAGTTGTCATCGGTGCAAAGCAACAAAAAATGCTCTAAATATGTATGATTGATTGGTGTGGGAGAAATAAGCTTTATACGATCTTGTGATGTGGAAGTAATAAAAGCGACGGACTGCATAATAAAGGTTCATATCACAAGGGGCAATATAAAGTGACGTTCTTTCGCATTGAGATTTTATACATCCAGCCATAAAAGCGCATGGCAATCTCTGCTTCCCTCTGCGAAGGGCTTATCCTTTATTATTATCTTCTACCTTATGCAAGAGTCATGGTGATCTTCACCTTTTCTTTTTCATTTTATCCTTTGGCAAGCTCAACATGTTGGAAATAACATGATATATATATATATATATATATCTAATTGGATGTAGGGGAGCATGAACCATTATTGTTGACATTACCCTTGAGGTAAAAGGTTGTGGGGCAAAACTATAAGCCCCTATCTTTCTCTATGTCCGATTAAAACTTCGTAACCACAAGTATCGCGTGAGTGTTAGCAATTATGGAGGACTAAATGATAGTTGAGTATGTGGACTTGCTTTTTAGCTCTGACATAGACTCTTTCCGATGTTATGATAAATTGCAATTGCTTCAATGACTGAGATTATAGTTTGTCGAAGCCCAATAAGGTTTATGATTTATACTTTTGCATTGTGAATAGATCATCACTTGAACATAAGTAATCATATGACAAAATCTATATATGTTGCTGTTATGAGAATAATCATGATGCCTTCATGTCGTATTTTATTTTTATCGATGCCTCTACCTCTAAACATGCGGACATATTTATTGTTATCGGCTTTTCGCTTGAGGACAAGCGAGGTCTAAGCTTGGGGAGTTGATACGTCCATTTTGCATCATGCTTTTATATCGATATTTATCGCATTATGGACTGTTATTTCACTTTATGTCACAATACTTATGGCTATTCTCTCTTATTTTACAAGGTTTACATAAAGAGGGAGAATGCCGGCAGTTGGAATTCTGGGCTGGAACAGGAGCAAATATTAGAGACCTATTATGCGCAACTCCAAAAGTCATGGAACTCCACGGAACGTCTTAAAATAAATAAAGAAAAATCCTTGCCAAAGATGAAGGCCAGGGGGCCCACACCCTACTCACGAGGGTGGGGGCGCGTCCCCCCCTAGGGTGCACCCCCTACCTCGTGGGCCCCCTGGTGGCTCTCCGACGTCCATCTTCTCCTATATGAGGTCTTTCGATGAGAAAAAAATAAGGAGGAACTTTTCGGGACGAGACTCCACCGCCACGAGGCGGAACCTTGGCGGATCCAATCTAGAGCTCCGGTAGAGCTGTTCTGCCGGGGATACTTCCCTCCGGGAGGGGGAAATCATCACCATCGTCATCACCAACACTCCTCTCATTGGGAGAGGGCAATCTCCATCAACATCTTCACCAGCACCATCTCATCTCCAAACCCTAGTTCATCTCTTGTATCCAATTCTTGTCTCAAAGTCCGGGATTGGTGCTAGTAGGTTGCTAGTAGTGTTGATTACTCCTTGTAGTTGATGCTAGTTGGTTTATTTGGTGGAAGATCATATGTTTAGATCATATATGCATATTATTACCCCTCTGATTATGAACATGAATATGCTTTGTGAGTAATTACGTCCGTTCCTGAGGACAAGGGAGAAGTCTTGCTATGAGTAGTCATGTGAATTTGGTATTCGTTTGATATTTTAATAAGATGTATGTTGTCTAGCCTCTAGTGGTGTTATGTGAACGTCGACTACATAACACTTCACCATTATTTGGGCCTAGAGGAAGGCATTGGGAAGTAATAAGTAGATGATGGGTTGCTAGAGTGACAGAAGCTTAAACCCTAGTTTATGCGTTGCTTCGTAAGCGGCTGATTTGGATCCACATGTTTCATGCTATGGTTAGGTTTACCTTAATACTTTTGTTGTAGTTGCGGATGCTTGCAATAGAGGTTAATCATAAGTGGGATGCTTGTTCAAGTAAGAACAGCACCCAAGCACCGGTCCACCCACATCAAATTATCAAAGTATCGAACGTGAATCATATGAACATGATGAAAACTAGCTTGACGATATTCCCATGCGTCCTCGGGAGAGCTTTTCCTATTATAAGAGTTTGTTCCGGCTTGTCCTTTGCTATAAAAGGATTGGGCCACCTTGTTGCACTTTATTTACTTTTGTTACTTGTTGCTCGTTACAATTTATCCCGTCACAAAACTATCTGTTACCACTTATTTCAGTACTTGCAGAGAATACCTTGCTGAAAACCGCTTATCATTTGCTTCTGCTCCTCGTTGGGTTCGACACTCTTACTTATCGAAAGGACTACGATAGATCCCCTATACTTGTGGGTCATCAGCGGGCGCAGCCTCCGCCACCCGCATGCGGTACCGCCAGCGCTCGAGGCGGCCCTCGCGGGCGGAGCAGTACGAGTCGAGCAGCGCCTCCTGCTCCGCCCGCTCCGCGGCGATCTGCTCCTCCACCTGCAGGTGCTCCTGGAGGAGATGGTGGTTGTAGGCGGCGTCGACATGCGCCTCCCGGAACTGCTCCTCACGCTTCTGCCTCACCGTCTCCATATATTGGGCACGGGCCTCGCCGATGGTCATGGTGCAATGCACCGGCGAGGATGGCGCGGAGGAGGGGGTTGGCGCCGGATCATCGACTACCATGTTCTCCATTGGGACGTCGTCGTCCTCCGGCTGCCTGCCGGCCAGCCAGTCGGCAGCAATGGCTGCCATCTCCTTGCGGTCCGTCGTCCGCCCGTCCCGAAGAGCGCTGGAGCGTGAGGAAGCCATGGTGGGCAGTAGTGGTGTGGACAGGAGAATAGGAACGGATGCGTATGACTGCGGTTATGGCCGGCGCAGCAGTTTATATAGCAATGGTGGGCGGCGGAGGGACGGACGTGTGGCGCCGGAGTAGCCGCCTCGGCAACCGCGTATCATTAATGTGGGCGGCAAAAGGACGGACGGACGACACTTGTGTCGTTTGAAGGTGGAGCAATCGCATGCACCGGGAAGCGAGGCGAGCGGCGCTGTCCGTTTCGGGCGAAAAGCGCGCGCGGGCTAGGGAGGCGGTCTGGGTGGGCCAGGGCAGTCAGACTCGTGCTTGGCAGCGGGTCGGTCCAGCAGCCGGACATGCTGGCTCGCCAGCTACCTCGCCGAGCTGAGCGACGATAATGAGACGATGGACGTAGCTTCCGACTAGGAGCCGGCGCCACTGTCCAAGCCGGCATGCCGTGTTCACCATAGAGCAGGTGCGGCCGCCCTTCGACGCCCTAATGGCGGAAGAGCTACCAGCACAGGAGGACCTGTGCTGCAACCTCCGTCTCCTCAATGAGCACCGGTGAACAAGCGAACGACAATGCCATCACGGACATGTGGCCCTATGATCCTGGCTTCCCGAATGAGCAGCAGGCGCTGTATCAGACCATCCATAGGGCCCGCGAGGCCCTCTCCGTCGTCCTTCGAGTTGTTGCGCTCGCTGTGGCGCTGCCGTCTCGCATTGTCAACATGGTCAACGGACATGAGGATGAGGAGATGACTTTACTTGGAGAGGATGATAGTGGGGACCCACCAGGGCCATAGCCGCACGTACGCAAGTGCCTCCTTATTAGTATATAAAACTATAATTTTTTGCTTCCTCCTGGTTTCCTGACATCACGGTCCCACAACATTGTCAACCTCTATACTCAATAAACGAGAGAATTGCACAAGAAGCGGCCGACAGCTGGGACCAAGCAGCTCGAGCAGTATTTGTGTTTTTGAGGTGTGAGCACTGCAAAGTTTTTCTTGAGCAATGTTTAGCCCAGATATTAATTTTTCTCCTCTGAACAACAACGAAAACATCGTTGTACCTATTAACTGGGCGGGCTGTGACCCGTCTAGCCCAGGCCAGATATCCAGCCCAGATCTTAATTTTTTTTTCAAGCTGAAAATGGCTAGCCCAGCTATACTTTTTTTAGGAATACCCAGGCAAGGTCAAGTTGTTATTCTCCGCCCCGTTGGGCTGCAAATCTTTCCTACAAGGGATGCATTAGACTTAATAAGAAAATGGGCTTTAAGAAATAATAAATGGGATGTAATTACAAAAAGTGGGCAGTAACTATAAAAATGCACCAAACACGTAATTACTTTATAAAACATTATTTTTGACTATTGAAAATTTTAATTTCATTAATTATTGCGAGCGCAATGTTTCGTTGGATTTTTACATAATATAAATTTATATTGAAATTGTATTTAATCAAACTAGAAATTTCGGGATAAAAATATTTCGGATCCCATCAAAGTGTGGGAAATTTTAGTGAATTCTGTTTTGAACGGTTGGTTGAAATGGGATGTACTTTTAACAAACTGTAAATGGGCTGTAGTAAATTCCATTAGAATTTAGAAATTGGCTGCACATTCTTACAAATCTCAAATGGGCTATAAGTTCTCTGACACACACTTGTGGCCTTACTAAGTTGACGCGTCCCCTCAAAAAAAAAGTTGACGCATATGTAAGGCTTTGTCAACTTATAGTCAATACACGGTTCTAGCAGCAGTGGCCGTTGGATGTCCATCCAACGGATGCCGTCCTTCTTCTTCAATCTCGGATATTCTAGCTTCACCCGCCCAAAAAATGATTCCTCCCCCTGACATCTGGGGCGCACCATTTCGGAAGCTGACCTGTGGGCCTACTAAGTTGATGCGTACCAAGGGCTTTGTTAACTTAGTCAATATAAACGATTCTAGCTGCATTGACCGTACGATGTCCATCCAACGGCCGTCGTGCTTCTTCAACCTCAGGTCTTCTTGCTCCAGCCGCCCAAAGCAGCGTTGGTCGTGCCGCCTGCTCCTGCCTCCCGTGGCCGGTTGTGCTGCCGCACAGGCCTCACCGCCCCCTAGTACTCCTACCGCTGGCCAGGGCATCCCTCCACTCACCCACACCATCTGCTATTCTGCAGCGACGGCAGCCTCACACCGCAGACGAACCAGTGAACCCTTGTACTCCTCTCCGTGTGTGCATCCACTACCGCGTCTTCCCCGTCTCCGTGTCGTCCCCTTCCTAGGCCTCGCCGTCGTCCACCACCCTGGTGCTCTCGGTGCGGCGTGGTCAACGTGGTCAAGGAACTACTTCCATCGGAAGAGTATTGTATGTGGAGAGGCTGACAGCTGGGTCCACGGCAGCCACAAGGAAGTGCCTCCTTATTATGCGAGAAATAATTATTCCTCCACCTGACAGCAGGGACCCACCGGACGGGCCAGCGTATTTGACAAAAAAATGTTCCCCTCTGACTGCTGGGACCCACCGGACGGGCCAACGTATTTCGTGAAAAAATGTTCCCCCCGCTGTCAGCTCGGACCCACCGAAGGTGCCTCCTTATTACGCACAAAAAATGAATACTCCCCCTGCTAGTTGGGACCCACCTTGGTGGGAGGCTGACTTATGGGCCTACTAAGTTGACGGGGACAGAGTGCTTTCTCAACTTAGTCAGTATGAACAATTCTATCTCCAGTGACCGTACGATGTCAATCCAACGGCCGTAGTGCTTATTCAACCTCTGGTTTCTTACTCTAGCCGCCCAAAGTAGCCCGGTCATGCCGCATGCTCCTGCCTCCCGTGGCCGGCTGTGCTACTACAGAGGCCTCACCACCCCCTACTATTCCCACCGCTGGCCAGGCCCTGCGGCGACGGCAGCCTCACACCGCAGCCGAACCAGTGAACCCTCGTACCCCTCTCCGCGCGGGCTTCCACTGCCGCATCTTCCCCGGCTTCGCGTCGTCCCCTTCCTAGCCCTCGCCGTCGTCCACCGCCCTGGTGCTCTCGACGTGGCGTGGTCAACGTGGTCAAGGAACGACTTCCATCAGAAGAATACTGTACGTGGAGAGCCTGACAGCTGGGTCCACGGTGACCACAAGGAAGTGCCTCCTTATTACGTGCAAAATAATTATTCCTCCACCTGACAGCAGGGACCCATCGGACGGGCAACTGTATTTCGCGAAAAAATGTTTCCCCCTAACTGCTGGGACCTACCAGCTACATCTTCGCATGCAAGGAAGTGCGTCCAGGCAAAAAAATGATTCGCCCCCTGACTGCTGGGACGCACCAGGTACATCTTCGCACGCAAGGAAGTGCTGACAGTCGGGACCCAGCTGGTCAAAGCATATGTAGTATTGTCATTCTGGTCGCGAACGTGTATGTACATACTACTCGATGTAGAGGCGCGCACGTGTCGTAGTAGAGGCGCGCACGTAGCATGTACACGTACGTACAGCGGCTAGTGTGCAAGAAAGAAAATACGACCACGTACATACATACGGGCAGGGTCTCGAACGCCTACTCGCGCATACGTACGGCCAGGGCTCGTGTACATGGATGGGTCGGAACGGAGAAACTGCGTCGTCGTCATGTTCATGGGGAGCCAACCGGCTGGGTCGGAACGGAATGCGTCGTCGTGTTCATCGGGAGGGCTTGGATGGAACAGCCGATGAAAACGAGTCCTGACGTACCGCAGAACGGAGGAAACGGCCTTGTGTTCGACCGTCCACGATCAAAACAGGATCCTGTTCATCGGGAGGGATCTGGCGTACCGCAAAACGGAGGAAACCGACCTCCTACGGTCGAACGGGGGTCCTGTTGATCGAGAGGGGTGTGGCGTACCGCAAAACGGAGGAAACAGACTTGTGTTGGAGCGCTACGGTCGAAACGGGGGTCCTGTTCTTCGGAAGGGGTGTGGCGTATCACAAAACGGGACTCCACGGGATACTGTTCATCTCCACCGTCGACCCTCTCCAACCTCCACGGGCTACTGTTCATCCACCGTCGACCTCCTCCAGCCTCCACCTGTGACTGTTCATCCACGGGCTCCTGTTCATCCAGCCTCCACTGCGCGCTACTCCATCGGTACTGTTCAACCAGCCCTCTCCACGGGCTCCTATTCAACCACCCCTCCACGGGCTACTGTTCATCCAGCCCTCCATCATCAACTGTTCATTCAGCCCTCCACAGGGTGGTCCTGTTCATCCTGCCCTCCACGGGGTCCTGTTCATCCTGCCCTCCACGGGGTCCTATTCATCCAGCCACAACCGACTCGATCGATCGGGGTCCTGTTCAACTAGAGGCAATACCTTGAGGTCCTGTTCATCCACCCCCACCAAGAATTGTTCATCCAAACCCCCCAACAACGCTCACTGTTCATCCAGAAGCAGCATCGATCGGCTTCAGTTAGCAGCAGTAGCGAAGGAATCGCTCGATCGGGTTTAGTTAACAGCCATCGATCGATCGCTCAGGTTCAATAACGCGTAGCCTGCAGTGCAATCGCTCAGGTTCAGTTAGAGTGCAACGCCTCGCTCGGGTTCAGTTAGAGCCCAACGCCTCACACCCACGCGCGTGCGTGTACAAGAGAAACGCGCATCGCTCGGCCCCGACCACCCACCGTAACCGGGAACACCCCGATATTTTCCTCGCTCTCGCTTCTACCATAGTTTTTTTTCTGTCATGGACGGCCCAAAGAATGTCATGCAGATGCGTCTCCGGCCCGCCCAGGACGAAAAGCCCATTTTCTGTCATGATTTTTTGTCATAGAAGTAGGACCCCACCACATCTATGATGATACCGGGTTTTGTCACAATTATCGTCATAGAAGTGTCATAAGTATGACAAAAAAATTTCGTTCAGCCCAAAATGTCATGGATGTGTCTTTTTTTGTAGTGATTCACATAGTGCTTAGGCGAAGCCCTACGCGGATCACTTCACCATCACCATCACCACGCCATCGTGCTGACGGAACTCTCCCTCGACACATTGCTGGATCAAGAGTTCGAGGGACGTCACCGAGCTAAATGTGTGCAGAACCCAGAGGTGCCGTATGTTCGGTGCTTGATCGGTTGGAACAAGAAGAAGTTTAACTACATCAACCGCGTTGTCAAACGCTTCTGCTTTCAGTCTACGAGGGTACGTGGACACACTATCCCCCTCTCCTTGCTATGCATCTCCTATATAGATCTTGTGTGATCGTAGGAATTTTTTTGAAATTGCATGCTACGTTCCCCAACACATAGCTAGTAGCTAGATGGCTTCTTCTCTCTCTTTGATTCTCAATACAAAGTTCTCCTCGATGTTCTTGGAGATCTATTCGATATAATACTCTTTTGCGGTGTGTTTGTCGAGATCCGATGAATTGTGGATTTATGATCATCTTATCTATGAATATTATTTGAATCTCCTCTGAATTCTTATATGCATGATTTGATATCTTTGCAAGTCTCTTCGAACTATCGATTTGGTTTGGCCAACTAGATTGGTTTTTCTTGCAATGGGAGAAGTGCTTAGCTTTGGGTTCAATCTTGCGGTCCTCGATCCTAGTGACAGAAGGGGAACCGACACGTATTGTATTGTTGCCATCGAGGATAACAAGATGGGGTTTTCATCATATTGCTTGATTTAATTCCGATACAGCATGTCATCTTACTTAATGCGTTACTCTGTTCTTATGAACTTAATACTCTAGATGCAGGCGGGAGTCGATCGATGTGTGGAGTAATCGTAGTAGATGCAGAATCGTTTTGGTCTACTTGACATGGACTTGATGCCTATATTCATGATCATTGCCTTAGATATCGTCATAACTTTGCGCTTTTCTATCAATTGCTCGGCAGTAATTTGTTCACCCACCGTATTATTTTCTATCTTGAGAGAAGCCTCTAGTGAAACCTATGGCCCTCGGGTCTATTTTCCATCATATAAGTTTCCAGTCTATAATTCTAGTTTCCTATTTGCTTCTTTTGCAATCTTTTACTTTCCATTCCATAAACTAAAAATATCACTTTACCGTTTATCCATCTATATCAGATCTCACTTTGCAAATAACTGTGAAGGGGTTGACAACCCCTTTGTCGCGTTGGGTGCAAGTTGGTGTTTGTTTGTGCACCTATTCGGTGGCTTGTTGTGTTGTCTCCTACTGGATTGATACCTTGGTTCTCAAAAATTGAGGGAAATACTTACTCTACTTTGCTGCATCACCTTTCCTCTTCAAGGGAAAAATCAACGCAAGCTCAAGATCTAGCATTGCAGTATGAAACCTACTGGAGAGTTATTGTATGGCCTCGGGACAGCGTATAAATCATGACAAAACATCCATTTTCTTCAGCCGTGGTTGCCCACAGATTGTGAGGGACAGTGTTAAAAATACTTTGAATGTCCACAATGAGTCTCTCATTGAAGGTACTTGGGTATGCCAACCGATGTGGGCCACTCCAAGAATGGTACTTTCAGATATCTAAGAGATCGATTTTGCAAGAAAGTGAGAGGCTGGATGGAGAAGTTGTTATCAGCCGCAGGAAAGGAAGTTTTAATCAAATTAGTAGCACATGCAATCCTGGTTTATTCCATGGCATGTTTCAGGTTACCCCGTGGTCTACGCGAGAGTGTTACTTCACTGATCAGCTAGTTCTGGTGGGGCAGCAAGCAAGGCAAAGGCAAGCCATGTTGGGTGGCTTAGGACGTAATGACCAGGCCAAAGCACATGGGTGGTCTTGGTTTCCGAGATTTGGAGATATTCAACCTTGCTCTACCTGCCAGACAAGCTTGGCCAATGCTTCAAAATCCTACATCTTTGAGTGCACTTATTCTCAAGGCGGTCTACTACCCAGAGAACAACTTGTTTGATGCAACTTTGGGCTCACATCCGTCCCAGATTTGGAGGGCTGTTCTGGATGGCCGTGACATTATGGTGCAAGGTATCATCATAAGAATAGGTAATGGCGAGACCAGGGATATATGGGGCGTTAACTGGTTACCAAGAACAAACATCAAGGGACTGACTACCTCCCTGATGCAACAGCCACCGACCAGGGTCTCTGAACTGATCAACCAAGCCACGCCCACATGGGATGAACGATTGTTTCGGGTGACCTTCATTCCCATTGATGCAGAAACAATCCTCCAAATTCCTCTATGTACATGTCAAATGGAGGATTTCTAGGCTTGGAGTGTAGACATGAAGGGGAACTTCACAGTAAGCTCTGCGCACAGAATGATACATAGGACCAAGCTGAGCCGTGAAGCGTGGTTATATGAGCAGGGAGGTTCATCTCATTCAGATTCAGATAGAAATGGATGGACGAAATTATGGGGTATTAAAGTACCGTCCAAGCTGAAAATTTTCTTGTGGAGATTGGCCCAACATTCCATCCCGATGGCTGCCCTTCTGAACCACCGAAATATGTCAAACAGAAGCGCATGTTGTCTCTATGGTGCGGAGGACACTTGGAGACATGCACTTTTGGACTAGTTGTGTCAGGAGTACATGGGCACTCTCGTCGGAGCTCATTACTGAGAGCTTACAACGTTGATAGCAATGCGAAAAGATGGATTTTCTCCATGCATGAGACTCTGCCGCATGATGATTTTATTACCTTTGTGGTCACATTATGGGCTCTTTGGGAAGCAAGGCGAAAAGCAATACATGAACAGATTTACCAGAGCTCGTACACCATACACGGCTTTGTGCAGTCATTCATGGGCGATCTGAAGGCCATCCAAACTTCGGTAAATCAATCTACAAGTTCTTATACAATACGCCCAACCCATTGGATAGCTCCTCCAGCAGGTTCAGCTAAGATCAATGTCGATGCAGCAGTAGGAAGAGGTGGTCGCTATGGAGCTGTTGGAGCGATCAGCCGTGACCAAACTGGTAATTTTCTTGGTGCTTCAACGATCGTCTTCCAAGGTATATCTGATCCACCAACTTTGGAATGCTTGGCAGTAAGAGAGGCTCTAGCTTTCGCAGATGATCACTATGAAAGAAGGGTACAAGTATCTTCAGATTGCAAAGTGGTGGTTGATGATATTCATGACAAGAACGCCACAGTTTATGGAGTGATTGTACATGAAATAATAGCACTTAAGTCTACTTTTCTTTCTTGTATTTTTAGTCACGAATTTAGGAGCTTGAATGCCAAGGCTCACAAACTTGCGAAGCATGCTCTATCCCTAGTGGTTGGCCGTCATGTGTGGCTGGGCCAGCTGGAAGGACCACCTTTCGTCCTTGTAAACATTGTGACAAATTAATAAAAAGCTTCAGAGTTTGGCTAAAAAAGCTGATATTTCTCTCGCTTAAGAGCATCTACAGCCAGACTCGGCAAATCCGGACCCTCAAACGTCCGCGGACGATCGGGCGCTCCTCAAATCGCGTCGTCCACATCAGTGTCTCTCATATCTGAACCCCTATATCCATACTATATCATGCAACGTCGATCAAACTACGTAGATCATATCCTGACATAGAAATTGCACAATAGTTCTCCAAAAGATCCACCAAAGTTCACACAAACGACAGTCAACTAAATACTACATCTAAAACTTGAAACTAATATCAACTTCACCACTTCCGGGCCGACCCTTTCCCCTTCTGGTCGCCGACATAGCTGTACCCGTTGTCGGCTAGTGGAGGATCGTCTGATTCGTTCGAGGAGGAGCCGTCGTCGTCAGAGGAGGAGTCGATGATGACAAGGCCCTTCAGGTGCTGGACGGCCTGGTCCTGCTGGCACCTGAGCTTGGCCAACCGAGCCACCTCCTTTGTCTTCTCCAACGCCTCTCGCTCGGACTGCTCGATGGCAAGACGAAGAGCCTCGGCATTCTTCTAGCAGAGCCGCTGAGGGAGTCCTAGATTAGGGGGGGTCCGGATGGCCGGACTATACCTTCGGCCGGACTCCTGGACTATGAAGATACAAAATTGAAGACTTCGTCCCGTGTCTGGAAGGGACTTTCCTTGGCATGGAAGGCAAGCTTGGCGATATGGATATGTAGATCTCCTACCATTGTAACCGACTCTGTGTAACCCTAGCCCTCTCTGGTGTCTATATAAACCGGAGAGTTTTGGTCCATAGGACGAACAACAATCATACCATAGGCTAGCTTTTAGGGTTTAGCCTCTCTGATCTCGTGGTAGATCTACTCTTGTACTACCCATATCATCAATATTAATCAAGCAGGACGTAGGCTTTTACCTCCATCAAGAGGGCCCGAACCTAGATAAAACATCGTGTCCCCTGCCTCCTGTTACCATCCGACCTAGACGCACAGTTCGGGACCCCCTACCCGAGATCCGCCGGTTTTCACACCGACATTGGTGCTTTCATTGAGAGTTCCTCTGTGTCATCACTTTTAGGCCCGATGGCTTCTCCGATCATCAACAGCGATGCGATCCGGGGTGAGACTTTTCTCCCCGGACAGATCTTCGTATTCGGTGGCTTTGCACTGCGGGCCAATTCGCTTGGTCATATGGAGCAGATCGAAAGCTACGCCCCTGGCCATCAGGTCAGATTTGGAAGTTTGAACTACACGGCCGACATCCGCGGAGACTTGATCTTCGACGGATTCGAGCCACAGCCGAGCGCGCCGCACTGTCGCGATGGGCATGATTTAGCTCTGCCGCCGAACAGTGCCCTGTTCGGCTGCACCTGTGTCCGCTCCGACCCCTAGCTCGGAGCCGATCACACCAACCGAGGATGGGTGGCTAGACACCGCCCCGGGGCTGCAATTTCTACGGCGATCGAGCGGAACACCAGCCCTATTCTCTGCGAAGCCCATGACTCCAAGGAGCCGGACTCCTCTCCAGACTCCGAGCCCTCCGCACCTCGACCGATCGAACCCGATTGGGCGCCGATCATGGAGTTCACCACCGCGGACATCTTTCAGCACTCGCCCTTCGGCGATACTCTGAAGTCACTAAAGTCTCTCTCTTTGTCAGGAGAGCGCTGGCCGGACTATGGTCAGCAAGATTGGGATGCGGATGATGAAGAAATTCAAAGCCCACCCACCACCCACTTCGTAGCCACTGTCGATGATCTAACCGACATGCTCGACTTCGACTCCGAAGACATCGACGGTATGGACGCCGATGTAGGAGACGATCAAGAACCAGCGCCTATAGGGCACTGGAAAGCCACCTCGTCATATGATATATACATGGTGGACACCCCAAAAGAAGGCAATGGCGATGGAACAGCGGAGGATGACCCCTCCAAGAAGCAGCCTAAGCGCCAGCGTCAGCGGCGCCGCTCTAAATCCCGCCAAAACAAAAACGGTGATTCCGGCACGGGGAATAATAACACCCCGGACAGTGCCAAAGACAACCACCTCCAGCAAGATTCAGCACAGGAGGATGGAGAAGCCAGGCCTCATGAGAGAGCGGCAGACAGAGAGGTCGAGGACGATAATTATATGCCTCCCTCCGAAGACGAGGCAAGCCTCGACGACGACGAATTTGTCATGCCGGAGGATCCCGTCGAACAAGAGCGTTTCAAACGCAGGCTTGTGGCCACGGCGAGTAGCCTCAAGAAAAAACAGCGACAGCTTAGAGCTGATCAAGATTTGCTAGCCGACAGATGGACTAAAGTCCTTGCGGCCGAAGAGTAAGAGCTCGAACGCCCCTCCAAGAGGTACCCAAAGCGCAGGTTGCTACCCCAATTAGAGGAGGAAGCACCTAAACCTACATCACCAATGCATGATGCGGCCGACCGGCCACCCCGTGGCCGCGACAGAGAGGCCTCTCGGCCCTCCACTCAAGCCGCACCCCGACGCCGCTCAAAAACTACCAAGGCATGGGAAAATGCGCCAGACCTGCGAGATATATTGGAGGACAAGGCAAGGCAAACAAGATCGATCTACGGATCATGTGGGCGCCCCACGGCACGAGACGGTACTCATCACGCCGGATACAGTAAATCCGGCCGGGCCGAACACAGTAGACAAAGCTCGTTTGAGCTGCGTCGTGATGTAGCCCAACACAAAGGCGCCGCACACCCACTATGCTTCACAGATGAAGTAATGGATCATCAAATCCCCGAGGGTTTCAAACCCGTGAACATCGAATCATACGATGGCACAACAGATCCTGCGGTATGGATCGAGGACTATCTCCTTCATATCCACATGGCCCGCGGTGATGACCTACACGCCATCAAATACCTCCCACTCAAGCTTAAAGGACCAGCCCGGCATTGGCTTAATAGCTTGCCAGCAGAATCAATTGGTTGTTGGGAGGACCTGGAAGCTGCATTCCTCGACAATTTCCAGGGCACTTATGTGCGACCACCAGACGCCGATGACCTAAGCCACATAATTCAGCAGCCAGAGGAATCGGTCAGACAATTCCGGACACAGTTCCTAACCAAGAAAAATCAAATCGTCGACTGTCCAGACGCAGAGGCCCTAGCAGCCTTCAAGCATAACATCCGCGACGAGTGGCTTGCACGACACCTAGGACAGGAAAAGCCAAAATCTATGGCAGCCCTCACGACACTTATGACCCGCTTTTGTGCAGGAGAAGACAGCTGGCTAGCTCACAGCAATAACATGACCAAGAGCCCTGGTAATTCGAATACCAAGGACAGCAGTGGCAGGTCGCGTCGCAACAAGCAAAAGCACCGCATTAATGGCCACAATGCTGAGGATACGGCAGTTAATGCCGGATTCAAAGGCTCTAAACCCAGTCAGCGGAAAAAGCCATTCAAAAGAAATACTCCGGGCCCGTCCAGTTTGGACCGAATACTCGACCGCTCATGCCAGATACATGGCACCCCCGAAAAACCAGCCAATCACACCAACAGGGATTGTTGGGTGTTCAAGCAGGCAGGCAAGTTAAATGCCGAAAGCAGAGACAAGGGGCTGCATAGCGATGATGAGGAGGAGCCCCGGCCGCCGAACAACAGCGGACAGAAAGGTTTTCCTCCACAAGTGCGGATGATGAACATGATATACGCAACCCACGTCCCAAGAGGGAGCGGAAGCGTGTGCTAAGGGACGTATACGCGATGGAGCCAGTCGCCCCAAAGTTCAACCCATGGTCTTCCTGCCCGATCACTTTTGATCGAAGGGACCACCCCACTAGCATCCGTCATGGCGGATTCGCCGCATTGGTTCTAGACCCAATTATTGACGGATTTCACCTCACTAGAGTCCTTATGGACGACTGCAGTAGCCTGAACCTACTTTATCAGGACACAGTGCGGAAAATGGGCATCGATCCCTCGAGGATTAAACCCACCAGAATGACTTTTAAAGGCGTCATACCAGGTGTAGAAGCCAACTGTACAGGCTCAGTTACACTTGAAGTGGTCTTCGGATCTCCGGATAATTTCCGAAGCGATGAGTTAATCTTCGACATAGTCCCGTTCCGCAGTGGCTATCACACATTGCTCGGGCGAACCGCATTTGCCAAGTTCAATGCGGTGCCGCACTACGCATACCTCAAGCTCAAGATGCCAGGCCCTCGAGGCGTCATCACGGTCAATGGAAACACCGAACGCTCTCTCCGAATGGAGGAGCATGCGGCGGCTATCGCAGCGGAAGTACAAAGCAGCCTCTCAAGGCAATTCTCCAGTCCGGCCATTAAACGTCCGGACACCGTCAAGCGCGCCCGGAGTAACCTACAACAAGACTGCCTGGCATGTTCCGAGCAAGCGTAGCAATGCGGCCCCAACCCCAGCCCTCGCGAACTTGCGAAACCAGTGTTGCGCGTACATAACTACGCTCTAGAAATACCATGGGCACAGGGGGAGGGGCACCATCACGGCACGCCCGAAACGCGGCTTAAACCGCACTAGGGGCTGCCGATTTCTTAATTTTCTCTTATTTTCAGGACTCCATTCTTCGGAAGGCTTGTCCAGCAGTACAATTGCCGCACAAACGATACAACCAGGGAAGCAGAAAGCTACGCCGCACTACGGAACTCTAAGGTGGTCTCTATAACGAGCAGTATACCTGTTTCGCATAACATTCCGCAGCTCGCCCCTGGAAAGGACATATTTGATAGTCCCATCTTTTGCTTATCGCACTATTTGTATCGTTCTGCTTTGATCACAGCTTTTTTAAATAAACAATGCATAGCTTCCATCTATTATTGCATTACCTCTTTTTTACGAATATATGTTCATTAATGACATGTTGCAACCGTACACTTTGGTACGACCAATACGCCAGGGGCTTAAGTACCCCACAACATGGTGTGAGAAGTCCGAACACTTTCACAAGTGCGGCACCCCGAACTTATAGCATTATATGCATCGGCTCCGAATCATGTCTTGGGTTAATAGTTGGGTTTGCCCGGCTCCTATATTTTGGTACCTTACGTTCCGTTATATCGGCTAAGGTAGCACTAGGAGAACTACTGCGATTGTGCCCTAGTTGAGCTGGGCTAAGCACCTCAGTAGAGAAAGCTAAAACTGACCGTCATGATGAGGCGAGAGCTGGTCGCTGTTCGAGAGGTTTTCGAGTCCTTAAAGACTTATGCTGCTTAGAGCGAGGAGCCGGCTTTGTCCGGCCTAGGCGTGGATAGCGCCCCGAAATCGGTCTTCTGAACACTAGGGGCTTCGCCGAAATTTAAAATTATAGAATTCTATGGCTAAGTGAGAGTGTTCAAGCATTATAGTCCGATTTCCTTGTTCGTTGTGTTGAGCGCCTCCCTCGAAGAACCCAAGAATGGGAAAAAGAGCGCTCATGTTTATCCCGAACACCCCAGCACTCGTGCCATGGGGGCAGAAGCCGACGACTCACCATCTCTCAAATTTGATAAACGGCCGCACAGAAGGTAATATTTTAAATTCAAAAAGCATTGCTTAGCGCACATGAACAAGTTTTCAGCGCACAGGACAAAACGAGCGAGTTCACTGAAAATTTACATTCATGGAACATTCATCCGCCACAAGGCGGGCACCCTTCAGAACGCCCTCATAATACATCTCGGGCTTGCGATGCTCCTTGCCCGGCGGTGGCCCGTCCATCACAAGCTTCTCAGTATCCAGCTTGCCCCAATGCACCTTCGCACGGGCAAGCGCCCTACGGGCACCCTCGATGCATACGGAGCGCTTGATGACTTCGAGCCTTGGACAGGCCTCCACCAGCCGCCTCACCAGCCTGAAGTAGCTCCCAGACATGGCCTCTCCAGGACACAGCCGGACTATGAGGCCCTTCATGGCCTGTTCGGCCACCTTATGGAGCTCGACCAGCTGTTTCAGTTGGTCGCTTAAGGGCACCGGGTGTTCGGCCTCAGCATACTGAGACCAGAACACCTTCTCCGTCGAGCTTCCCTCCTCGGCTCGGTAGAAGGCGGCGGCATCCGACACGCTACGGGGCAAGTCTGCGAATGCTCCTGGAGAGCTCCGGATTCGGGTAAGTGACAGGTAATTCACTTTTACGTGCTTGCTTTGCATAAAGAATGCCTTACCCGCCGCTATCTTTTTTATTGCCTCAACCTCCTGGAGGGCCTTCTGGGCTTCGGCCTTGGCAGACTTGGCATCTTCAATGGCCGCCGCGAGCTCAGACTCTCGCGTCTTCGAGTCAAGCTCCAACCTCTCATGTTTTTTCATGAGAGCCTGGAGCTCTTACCGCACCTCGCCAACCTGCGCCTCATGCTTCTCCCGCTCGGTGCGCTCCGTGGCCGCTCTCTTTTCGGCCTCGGACAGCGCTTGCTTAAGGGTCGCCACCTCAGTTGTCGCCCCTACAATAGCCGCGTTAATCCTGTCATTTTTTGCAATTGCACCTTTCACATATTTCAATAAGGTATTTCTTACCTTCCTTCTCCTCGAGCTGCTGCTTGGCTAGGCCGAGCTCTTGCTCAGACCGCTCGAGGTTCTGCTTCAGCGTATCCACCTCCGCGGTCAGTGCAGCGGAGGCCAGAAGCAAAGCCTGCATACGCATATTGACTTGATCATGTTAGACTCCTGCGATTATTAGATCCTCTATTCGGCTTTTCTTTCCGAACGCCGAACAGAGCATCAGGGGCTACTGTCTATGCGGTAATATTTTTACATATCCTTTACTTACCTCAAAGCCTATTAGAAGGCTGGCACAGGCTTCAGTCAGTCCGCTCTTGGTGGACTGAACCTTCTGGATCACCGCACTCATAATAGTGCGGTGCTCCTCGTCGATGGAGGCGCCGTTAAGCGTCTCCAGCAAATTGTCCGGTGCCTCCGGTTGGACAGAGGTCACCGGCTCGGTAGGCTTTCTCCTCTTGGAAGGAGGCTGCCTACCGGAGTCCGGAACCGTTGAAGGTTCCGGCACGGTGTCCGGCTCAAGGCCGTACTTGGATCCCTTGGGGGTTCTATCCCCTTTACGCCTGGAGTCCGGGAGGTTGCCTTGTGGCGCCTCCAGGACCACCTCCTCCTGGCTTGGAACCTGTTGGGACGCCGCCTCGGCGCCGTCCGTAGGGTGGGGGGAGGAAGCCGTCGGAAGCGAGTTCACATCCGACGAGTCCAGGGAGCCGCTCGACGACTCGTCGAGCCCGGCCTTGGGCGGACTGCACAATCATGTTCAACGTAAGGAAAAGCTGTGCAATGGGGGAATACTATGAATCACTCTGGTATCCGGATACTTACGATTTCTCCAGGGGCTTGGCCCTGTGTGGCCACTCCTCTTCGCCGTCGTCGGCGTTGGTGGAGTAGTCCGGAGGAGGGGTCTTCCCCCTCTTGGACCCTTCGGCCTCCCTGGTTGGGGCGGCCTTCCTTTTCTTCCCTCCCCCCGCTGGGGGGGAGAGGTCTCTTCTTCCTCCTCCTCGTCTTCAGGGGAGGAGCGCGCCTTGGAGTCGTCGGATGGTCAATCCGACACCTCCTGGCGCCGGGCACTCTTTCGAGTCCCCATGGCCTTCTTCTTGGCCTTCTTCTTCGGCACCACGTAAGGTGCCGGAACCAGCAGCTTCGCCAAGCGAGCGTCCGCTGGGCCTTCGGGCAAAGGAGCCGGACAGTTGATCTGTTCGGACGTCTCCTGCCAATCCTGTCAAAGGTAAGGGAGCTTAGATCCTGCATGGAGTCAAACTATGAAAAACTAATACCCTATAAAAGGTAAAAACAGCTTACCGCACGAGCGCGACGCTGCGTGCTGAATCCGCGATCCTCGGTAGCGGACGCGGGGGCCTCGGCGCCCTTGAAAAGCACCTTCCAGGCGTCTTCGTACGTCGTGTCAAAGAGCCTGCTCAGAGTTCGGTGCTGCGCCGGGTAGAACTCCCACAGGTTGAAAGCTCGTTGTTGACACGGGAGGATCCGGCGGATGAGCATAACCTGGACTACGTTGACAAGTTTGAGCTTCTTGTCCACCAGGGTCTGGACGCATGTTTGCAGTCCGGTCAGCTCTCCTTCTTTACCCCACGACAGGCCTGTCTCTTTCCAGGAGGTGAGCCGTGTAGGGGGTCCGGATCGGAATTCGGGGGCTGCGACCCATTCAGGGCCGCGCGGCTCGGTGATGTAAAACCACCCCGATTGCCACCCCTTTAGGGACTCCATGAAGGAGCCCTCGGGCCATAGGACGTTGGGCATCTTGCCCACCATGGCGCCTCCGCACTCCGCCTGGGTGCCGCGCACCACCTTCGGCTTGACATTGAAAGTCTTGAGCCATAGGCCGAAATGGGGGCGGATGCAGAAGAAAGCCTCGCACACGACGATAAACACCGAGATATTGAGGACAAAGTTCGGGGCCAGATCATGGAAATCCAGGCCATAGTAGAACATGAGCCCCCGGACAAATGGGTGGAGAGGGAAGCCCAGTCCGCGGAGGAAATGGGGGAGGAACACCACCCTCTCATGGGGCCTAGGGGTGGGGATGAGCTGCCCCTCTTCGGGAAGCCGGTGCGCGATGTCGTTAGACAAGTATCCGGCCTTCCTTAGTTTTTTGATGTGTCCCTCCGTGACGGAGAAGACCATCCACTTGCCTCCCGCTCCGAACATGGCTGGAGAAGGTTGAGGTGGGGAGTGCGGACTTGGGCGCTGGAGCTCGAGTGCGCGGAAATGGATAGGCAAAGGAGGAAGAAGTCGTGGATGAAAAGGTGGATCCTTATCCCCTTATATGGGCGGACGCGACTATGCGCCCCCACCAGCCTGGTAAAACTCGCTTATCTCCCAAGCGCCGTAGTCAGTGGCGCGGTTGGGTTACCCACGCCCGTATTGATGAGAATCCCGGAATAAGGGGACACGATCTCTGCTTTAACAAGACATACCAAGGAAACCGCCTCACTAAATGCGCTGAGGTGGGACAGTAAAATGATTCGAATAAATACTTGGCCGTGGTGTGATGTCACGCTACGGAATACGTCAGCAGATTAGATTTGTGTAAATATTATTCTCTCTATGGCAATATGTGGAAACTTATTTTGCAGAGCCGGACACTACCTTTGTGTTCAAAATCTTCTATGAAGTACTTGGAGGAGGAACCCGCCTTGCAATGCCGAAGACAATCTACACGCCAGACTCGTCGTCATTGAAGCCTAGTTCAGGGGCTACTAAGGGAGTCCTGGATTAGGGGGTGTCCGGATGGCCGGACTATACCTTCGGCCGGACTCCTGGACTATGAAGATACAAAATTGAAGACTTCGTCCCGTGTCCGGAAGGGAGTTTCCTTGGCGTGGAAGGCAAGCTTGGCGATACGGATATGTAGATCTCCTACCATTGTAACCGACTCTGTGTAACCCTAGCCCTCTCCTGTGTCTATATAAACCGGAGAGTTTTGGTCCGTAGGACGAACAACAATCATACCATAGGCTAGCTTTTAGGGTTTAGCCTCTCTGATCTCGTGGTAGATCTACTCTTGTACTACCCATATCATCAATATTAATCAAGCAGGACGTAGGGTTTTACCTCCATCAAGAGGGCCCGAAACTGGGTAAAACATCGTGTCCCCTGCCTCCTGTTACCATCCGACCTAGACGCACAGTTCGGGACCCCCTACCCGAGATCCACCGGTTTTGACACCGACAGCCGCCGAGCGTCCGTCTCCGCCGTCGTAAGCGACCGACGGTAGACCCACGCGAGGAGCCGCTGGTCCTCGTCAGGCTCCGTCGGTAACTCACGCCGGCGGCGGACAGAGCTCTCCACAGCCCTGTCTCCCTTGCCTGCTTCCTCTCGCGGCGGGCGGCGCGCGCCTCTGACTCCCGTGTGCGTGTCCGGACCGGGCGGGGCGGGCACAAGCACCCCCCGCTACCCACTAGGGGGAGTAGCAGCCGGCGGGGCAAGGGGACGACGCGGGGAAGCAGCAGCAAGCGGGGCAATGGGACGTCGCGCGGGAGGCGCCAATTGCAATGGCCGCCTGTCGGAGCTACCCATGGGCCGGGAGGGGCCAGCGCTGGCGTTCGAGATGCGCCGATGGGGAAGCGCAGGCGGCTGTGGCGAGGCTGCAGATCCGGAGCTGCCCCCGGTGTCTGATACGTCTCCAACATATCTATAATTTTTTATTGTTCCATGTTGTTATATTATCATTCTTGGATGTTTTATAATTATTTTATATCATTGTTTGGTACTAACCTATTGACATAGTGCCAAGTGCCAGTTGTTGTTTTTTTGCTTGTTTTTACATCGCAGAAAATAAATACCAAACTGAGTCCAAACGCGGCGAAACTTTTTATGGAATTTTGATGGACCAGAAGACATCCAATGGGCCGGAAAAGCACCTAGGGGGTGCCCCGAGGGGGGCACAACCCACCAGGGCGCGCCTGGGCCCCCAGGCGCGCCCAGGTGGGTTGTGTCCACCTCGGTGGCCTCTCACACCGCCTCTTTGCTCTATAAATACCCCAATATTCCAGAAACCATAGGGGAGTCGACGAAAATCAATTCCAGCCGCCACAAGGTCCAGAAACACTAGATCCAATCTAGACACCATCACGGAGGGTTCATCATCCTCATTGGTGCCTCTCCGATGATGCGTGATTAGTCTTTTGTAGACCTTCAGGTCCATAGTTAGTAGCTAGATGACTTTCTCTCTCTCTCTTTTGATTCTCAATACAATGGTTTCTGGGAGATTCATATGATGTAACTCTTTTTGCGATGTGTTTGTTGGGATACGATGAACTTTGAGTTTATGATCAGATCTACCTTTTTACCCATGAAATTTATTTGAGTTTTTTTGATCTTTTATATGCATGATTGCTTATAGCATCGTATTTCTTCTCCGATATTTGGGTTTTGTTTGGCCAACTTGATCTATTATCTTGTAATGGGAAGAGGTGCTTTGTGATGGGTTCGATCTTACGGTGCTTGATCCCAGTGACAGAAGGAGAAACGGCACATATGTGTCGTTGCTATTAAGGATAACAAGATAGGGTCTATTTTTACATAAACAGATCTTGTCTACATCATGCCATCGTTCTTATTGCATTACTCTATTTCTCCATGAACTTAATACACTAGATGCATGCTGGATAGCGGCCGATGTGTGGAGTAATAGTAGTAGATGCAGGCAGGAGTCGGTCTATTAATTTTGGATGTGATGCCTATATAATGATCATTGACTGGATATCGTCATGATTATTTGAAGTTCTATCAATTGTCCAACAATAATTTGTTCACCCACCATTTGCTATTTTTCTCGAGAGAAGCCACTAGTGAAACCTATGGCCCCCGGGTCTCTTCTTTATTATGTTTGCCTTCGCAATCTATTTTTATTTGCTTTTATTTTCAGATCTATTAATCCAAAAACCCAAAAATACCTTGCTGCAATATTTATTTATTTATTTCATCTCGCGTTCCTGCGAGATCTATTTATCCAATCTACTACAATTTTACTTATCTTTTTACCCGTGAGGGATTGACAACCCTTCTCTTACGTCGGGTTGCAAGTATTTGTTCCTTGTGTGCAGGAGCTGTTTACGTGGTGTTGTGTGGTTCTCCTACTAGTTCGATAATCTTGGTCTCATCACTCAGGGAAATACCTACCATAGATGTGCTGCATCATCCCTTCCTCTTTGGGGAAATACCGACGTAGTTCAAGCCGCTATCAAAAGGAATTTCTGGCGCCATTGCCGGGAGACATCATCAACATCTACCAGGTTCCTAATCACAAATCTCATCTCTTTGCAATTTATATTATTTGCCATTTGCCTCTCTTTTTCCTCTTCCCCACTTCACAAAAATTTGCCGTTTTATTTGCCCTATTTTTTGTTCGCCGTTTTCTCGTTAGATATGTTTTTGAGTGCAATCTTATTGCGTAGTCACAATGACTCAAGAGAATATCAAGTTGTGTGATTTCTTCAATACCAATAATAATGATTTTATTAGCACTCCGATTGCAAATGGATAGTTTTTCCATTTCCAATGCATGCGGTCGATGCTTCCAAGCATCCCAAGAAATTCTCTTACTGCATTCTGTGCTAGAATCCGAGAAGCGTCTTTAGCATTGGGTGATCGCAAGTATTGCGGTCAACACTGCCAGCACTGCACTGTAGAACTTATACAAACACTCAATGATCGTGGACTCGGCCATGCGTTCATAGTCTTCTAGTGAATCACCGGGAGCTCTGTATGCAAGCATCCTCATAGCTGCCGTGCACTTCTAGAGTGAGGTGAATCCAAGTGTGCCACTGCAATCCTTCTTGCACTTGAAGTGTCTGTCGAACTCACGGATGGAATTCACAATCCTCAGGAAGAGCTTTCGGCTTATCTGATAACAGCGCCGAAATACTTTATCGCCGTGCAGTGGAGCGTCGACGAAGTAGTCGGAGTAGAGCAAGCAGTAACCTTCCAGTCGATGCCTCTGCTTTGCCTTCAGCCGGCCCGGCGCTGAGCCACCTCGTCGCGGCTTTGCATTGCTCGCGAACAGGCCGGCCAGAGCGGCGAGGACCATGAGATGCTCTTCGTCCTGGGCGTTGGCATCGGCTTCCTCTTCCAGCAGCACCGCGAACGCCTCCTCGTCGTCCGAGTCCATTGCCGAGCACCTGGCGGGCGTGGTAGGCACGCAACCGCCGGTATTCCCGCCCTGTGTGGCCGGAGCGCCGGAAAGCTCGCCTAGGAGCAGGGTGGAGGCTGCCGCGGCAGAACCCTCTCTTTTCCGGCGGGGGAATGGCCTATCTAGCGGCGGAAGGGCATGCGCGCGCGGGGGGTGGGGTGGGGGCAAATCTGAAAGTGCAAGATGCTTTTCCGCCTGACAGTAGTGGCCCAGGCATGATTTTTTTTTTCCGTCGGAGCCCCCAAACGCCCTAGTGCGCTGGGTTTGCCTGGGATTGCCGGGCCAAAATATAGGCCGGGCCGGTGAATTTCGGTGTCTTGGGGTATGACTTGGTTTTTTTCGACGCCAATACGAAAAAACTTATTCTGAGGGACTTGTTGAGGACACGAGTAGAGATGCTCTAATGCTACAAATAGCTCTCGCGAATAGGATCCGCCAAACCGGCGCTCTCGCACGAAAACCCATCCAAATCCAAAACCCGTCTGCAAGGGTCGCATCCTACAGAGCCCTTCTCACGAGGGCCTCCCCGCAAATTTCCTCCTCCTTCCTCCCTCGTCTCCGTTCCCCTTCGGCGATGGCCGCCGACCCCAACCACAAGAAGGGTTCGATCCCTTTCCCACTCCTCCCTTCCTCCCCTTCCGTCCGTCCTCCGCTCACTCCTCTTGTGGCTCCCGATCCGCAGTCGTGGTGAACTTCCAGTCGGTCGCCAACGCGCCGAAGCTGCGGCAGTCCAAGTTCAAGGTGCGCGCACTTTTTCTCGCCGTTGATTGCCTTGCGCGACCAGCAAACTCAGCAATCCGCCTCGGGTCACCATCCCGCGAGAGATTTCGCATTGACGCAGGTTGCTGGCCTGTCTGGCTTGGGCGATTCGAACGGTAATTTTTGTCGGGGCCGATCAAATCGGCGGTTAGTTGCGGCCACGGAACATCGATTATTTTTGGGTACGAGTGGAATTAGTGCTATTTTGGGGTAACTAAGAAACAGCGCCGTAGCCTAGAAGTAGTGCCGTGCTGGTCTGTTGTTTGCCCGGGGCCATCGCAGCAACGTGTCTTTGGTTGTAGCCAGCAGGAGAAAAAGATTGCTGTGATGGGGAAGGGCGTGCTTGGCTTTGCCTCATCAAGTCTCCTGTTGTCATCGTGCCAAGAAGAAAGAGCTTGCTGCCACGCCCCAGGCCATGGCCAGTGTAGCCCGGGGCCTGGCTACGCCACTGCGGAGCTGCAGTTGAAAATCAAGGAGTTGCAGTTTCCTCGCTCCGCCCCTGGCCATGGCCAGTGTAGCCCGGGGCCTGGCTACGCCACTGCGGAGCTGCAGTTTCCTCGCTCCGTGGATTCCGGGAGTAGGTGGGTTGCCGAACAGGGCTTTACTATTGTCGGTGGCGGATCCAGGATTTCATACTTGGGTGTTCAAATTTTTTTTGCGGGTTTCAAAAAGTAAACTAATCTGAAATCTGAAATCTGAAATTTTTATGTAGCAAGAATTTTTTTTCTATCAAAATGAGAATACCTTATAAAAATGACAAAAGAATAAACATTATTTACTACATCATCATACATTTGGGGATCACATAGCCATTAGTATGCAATACATCTGAAGACAATGAACAAGAAGAATGCTAATTACCTGGTCCTGGTGACATACGCAGGTGTATACTATGTGCAACTTGTGCTGAAGGTAACAGTCATGATGTTATGTCACTGGCGAGAGGTCATTTGGGGATTGAAAGTCACTATGCACCATATATAAAAATTTCTTGCCAAATTTTTTGGGTGTGCATCTGTACACCCATGACCAGCTGCGGATCCGCCCCTGACTATTGTCTAACTAGGATGCTACATATCCATTTCAGTAGGACTCACCCAGAACATTTCCTCACTCCCCACTTGGATAGATACCTCTTTGATAGTTGGAGCTTTCTGTACGTGCACTTTTCAATAAATTTATGCATATGTGCAGTAGAGGCGATGTTTCTCTTTGAAAAGTAGTTGTTTTTTGAAAACAGTAACTTGCTGTAATCCGACAATTGTCGACTTAAGATATATCCTGTCAGATTATTTTGTGGGTGTTTGTAATTGTTTACTTTTGAGCTTGTCAGACTGTCATTTATGCTCAAGTTACGAAAGGCCCTGGTTTCATGAGTATATTTTTGCCCTAAAGTCTCTCATGTAGAGGGTTACAGTATTCATACATTGGTTGTAAATAACATCTTATATTATGGGTCGGAGGGAGTACTTTGTTCTGGTTCATGCAATTTCTACATAGACAGACTGTGTTCCAGTCAGTGCCTTGGTGGTTGGTAATCTTTTCTAACCCTCTGGTTTTCTCTCAGATAGGCGGAAATGAGAAATTTGCGAGGGTGATTGAATTTCTTCGTCGCCAAATTCACCAGGACACAGTGGTAAGAACGTGATTAGTAATTCATCTGGGGTGGATCAACATACGTGGAAATATGTCGATAACCTCTCTCTGTTTTGCCCACAGTTTCTCTATGTGAATAGTGCATTTTCCCCGAATCCAGATGAGTTGATATCTGATTTGTACAATGTAAGATCCAATACTCTTATTACTTTTATATATGCCCTCGTCAGTCTTACATGTCATGAAATGTACTGTCAAATAAATAGCCTTCAGCTATTCTGATTGTTTATTGGCTTTGAAGAGAAGTATAAAAACATTATGCTTGTAAAGTTTGTGTTCCATTCTTTTTGCTAGTCGAGTAGACAACCTAAGCACTAGCACGGATTATTCAGTCACCTAATCTTATTGAACTCACAACTGACATTCGGCATGTGATTAATGGTGGTTAAACATTTTGCTTCATTTTACATGGCAGAACTTTGGAATCGATGGGCAGCTGGTGGTTAATTATGCATCATCCATGGCATGGGGGTAAAAGGTGAACTTGCTGGAAATCAGCTTTAGCAAACATAGAAAACCCTTTCGCTTCCAAAATTAAAATTTCACGGCACTGCTACTGTAAAGTACAGCAAATTGAGTTTCAAACGGAAGCTCATTCGTTCACGTGATATTAAACATGACGGCAAAAGCAATACCATTTTCCATATCTTCCATCTGCAGCAAAAACCCTAGACGTCTTCTCTTTCCTGGTAGAGACAATGCTCTTCTGTTCTACGGCTACCATTGCTGGAAACGAATTAAATTGTTTTGTCCGTAGCGAGATGCTTACTTGAATTTTCTTCTCTTCCCTGGAATCTACCATCTTTATTCTTCATCTTTGATTGTGCCACTAGGACAGTCACCAGTCGTTGAGCACTTCAAGCCGAGCCTCAAGCGAAAGCTCTTTCGTGCACCTTGATGTCCAACGTAGTGGCAGTAACAAAAGATCATTTTCCGCATACTCCATCTGGCAGTGAAAAACCGTCTTCATGATCCTGGTAGGCATCATCGACAGTGCTGTGATGTTTCTTTCTTTGGCTGCGGCCCTGCAGCTGTGATGTTTCTTTCTTTGGCTGCGGCCCTGCAGCAAGATGCTTACCTGTTAACCTTTCTTCCAAGGATTGCTTTGTCCTCTTCCTTTTAACAATTGCTGTCATGGTCATGTCATTAAGACGGCTTTCATTATGATTTATGAAGGTAGCAGTGAGCTACTACAAGTGTGCATGTTCCACATTAAGGTGGTTCCGTACACTTGTCAATGAGTAGCAGCTAGTGGAGATTAGTGGTAAGACCGGGCAGTGTTGCATTTGTTACGGCAGAATTGGCTCCCACGTTGATGCCACTGTGTCCATTTGTTCAGGGCCGAGGAGTAAACGTAAGCCTGCGTAAACCTGTCCATTTAGTCAGGGCTGCTGACATTGCAGGGGTCCGTTCAACTCTTTGTGCTGGCGTAGCATATTCAGTTGTATGGAATGCAGTTGCTCTGGTGACGTGTTGCGAGCGTCAGCGTGTGTATCTTTCAGGAGTTTCAGCAATGGGCGGTTGGCAAGGGTAGGAGTTTTTTCCACTCTAATTTTCTGTATCCTCCCTTTGTCGACAAGAGAGAGCTTCTGTATTTTATGTGCTCGCTTGCCTTTCACAAAAAACAAAAAAGGTACGCGTACTCATAAAACAAACCTGCCAAAATTTTGAGATGTACTCCCCCCTAAAGAACTTTAATGATCTGATCGCTCTTATATTTCTTTACGAAAGGAGTGTCAGCAATGGCTTCACTCCAGGGATGTTTCTATGGATCTGAAAATACCATGTCAAACGCAGGTGTTCTAGTTCACGTGTACTTGTTCTAGAAGTTCTGAATTTTTATTTTAAAAAGTACTACTACTGTTAAGGGTGGGGGGTATTTGGGTTGGGTTTTCAACAATTTGCAGTGCTAACTTGTGACAAGTCGGCACCAACTACACTATTCAAATCCTATTGTACTACTTTTATTATTATTCTAGAATAATAAAAAAATCTTCCGCACGTGACATGGCCTGCACGCCGATGTTGCACTTGTATGGCGTACAATGGAACGAGGATCCCTGTCAGCGATGGCAGATAGCTACAATAGTGACACAAACCACATGTGCACGTGCTTATCACCGTTAAGCAATTGTCTCCGGGGTCGCTTTCAACTCCAACTTGCCCCTCCAAACATAGCATCAAAGAAAAGCATACTCGTCTCCGTAAACTATCTTATATTTTTCACATAACCTTATATTTACAATCGAAGAGAGTGTAGAGGGTTATAAGAGCATCTATAGCCGGACTTGGCAAATCTGGCCCCTCAAACGTTTGCAGACGTGTCTGGGCGCGTCTGTGGGCATTGACCGAGCACTTATGAAAAAATGCAATTTACATCCGGACACCTCAATTACCATATCTCGAATTCATATAAACTCATGCAACTATGTCGACGCACATGCATTGTCCGGCTACTCCATCACACTGCACTAAACATGCCATTGGACTACCAAAATTTGGCATGTTTGGCTATGGTGGGGTTCATCCACGGCTGCCCTTGCCCTTCCCGGTGCCCTTGCCGTCCTTCTCGTGGAAGTACCGGCCGAAGACGCAGTATAGATCGAGCCGGATCTGCTCGTCGCCAGAACTGTCCTCGCCACCGCTGTCCTCCTTCTCCTCCTTCGGTTGCAGTCCGGCCATGGCACAGACCGCATGATTCTGCTCGCGGGTGTGGGCGCGCGTGTTCCTCCGCTGCCGTTTCTCATAATGTGGGCGCTGATGGCTTCCTCCTTTGCGGCTGCCTGCGCCGCCGCATCACCTGCCTCCGCCGCCGCCGTTTCCATCGTGATACGGGCCTCGGCGGCCCTTATCCTCTCCTTCCCACGGCAGGCCGTCCGTTCTCAGTGGGACTCATACTCTGCCCGACCAGTGATGGGGAAGGAGAGGTGTTCCGGCCAGGACCGTGAGGATCCAGCACCAGAGGACTCGAGTGCCCGGTGAGCTGACGCTAAGGCGTTGCGGCGTACGGATCCGTCTGTCGGCCAGGCGCTGTCCTCCCAGGAGCGGAGGAGTGCAATGCAGACTGCCATTGCCTCCTCCAACCCACACGGAACGACACTCCAGTCGACGGATCCGGACTGGTCGGAGTCCGATCCACTGCCTGCCATGACGGAGAAGGCCACAAACCATCGGAGGTGAGCTCTGGTAGCAGAGGGGAGTGGAGTGATGTGGCTAGGGTTTGCTCCGACGAGAGTATGGGGACGAATATAAGTGAGGCCGGGTGGGTCAGCATGGGCCGGGTCCAACATGGCGGGTGTGCCCGGGCGCCTCCATATTCGCTCCATATTTGGGCTGGATATGAGGTGTGCCGTCTGGGTCCAAATTTCGTGACCGGTTAGTGACCGGGCGGCCTGCCCGGGCGTTTGAGACGGATTTGAGGGGTCCGGTTGTAGATGCTCTAAGGAAGCAACACAAATGTTCTTTTTGTGTGTGCTTGAGTTTTATTCCATGGTAGCCGGATTACAATCTGCTAATACAATATCAGAGAAACATTCTGGTAATTGGCACAGCCAAACAGCAGTGCTAAACCAGTTCTACCATGATTAGCTAGACAATGAGCAACCTTATTTTGTGAACGAAGTAATTTCTAGGGAATAAACTCATGACCTTCAAGTGGATGCTGGATTTCAATCAGCAGATGCCCATAGGGGGATCGGTCCATCGAGGAACTGGTGAGAGCACCAATAACAGTAACACAATCTGCTTGAATGATGATGGGGCCTTCTGTCCGTTGCAAGCTCAGAGTAACATTGCGCGGTAAGAATGTTGGGAAGATTAAGCGGCTTCTTCGGGTTCAGCATCAAGTTCAGGCGTCCTTGGTTCGCCGGGAGGTTAATTCTTTATTTTATTTTATGTGGAAATTAGAGAGCTTTATTCAAACCGAGGAAGCTAGGAGGTTCATCCAGTCAACTATCGGTGACATGCAATGTGCAAGCTGACTTGCCACAAAAATGAGCCGAAAAGTAAGTAGAACAATTTACATGTTGAATAATAAATAAAAGAAGTAGAACACGAAGCTAGCTCTCCATGTTCTAGTAATAGGGGTGCAACATCATAACGCGAGTTGTGTTGAAATTTTCAAAGATTCACCATCTCCAGGCAGTTTGTTTTCGTCCTGACTTTTTTGAAGCATCGAAGCCTTCCAAAGAGGACATCTCTTTCCGGAGGGACATGGCTTCAGCCAGGGGATCAGTAACATCAGCAAGAGGTTTACCCCATGTACCCAAAAACACTGTAGTTGATATTGCAACGCCACCAGCAGCTCCTTTTTTGTGATCAAAATTGATGGCACCATCAATATTAGTCAGGATGTATTCCACGTCAGGAGGGTGTCACCCATGGCCCGGCAACCACTCCTTACTAGGACCGGCGATCTGGACTTATGGAGGTTTTACGACTCTGTAACAATAATCTTGCAAATCTGGCTGAGTAATGAATCATTGTTTTACCCGCAACTAACAGAATAGTCCACTACGTGTCTTTTATCTATATCAATAGTATTGGAATAACTTTGAATGTTCGTTGTTGGATGAAACCGATCTAACAGTTGACAGGTGGCAAATTTGTGTAGCATTGGTTGCTAGATATTCTCTTCACTATATCAGATTCTGCCATGTGTACTATCTAGAAGATTCTACCTGAGCTTAGCCACATTCATAATATGCACAAACCTCAAAACAAAGACACTTCCCATTTGTTTTAGATTCTTCTGTACTTTAATTCTCTAATATTTTTGGCAAAAGAATTGTCATTCATTTTTTGTTATATCATTTATACATTACACAATATGCACAAAAGACAACCACTTATCATTTGTTCTAGACTGTTCTCCCAAGTTTTTTTTCTTACAAAAGAATTGACATGTATTTCTTACTTCATAATTTTTGTTTGTTTTGGTTCGGTGATATGGCAACATCTTCCTAAAGCTCATTTGCCTTTGGATATTGAGTATTTAGCTATTCTTATGTACGAAAATGCCTAGGAGCACCTGCGGGCTCACCTCCTGGTATCTCACCACTAAATAACCATAGGGATTTGTACCACTATATTAGTATGCATGTATTCATGAGTTTAATTTGATGTATGATTCCTTAGGAGAGGTATAGGGTATGTATTCTTCCATACTTTTAATGATCTCCGACTTGAAATAAATGCATCTAGATGTGGATGGCTGGACTGGCATCTGACATCGGCCCTGCATGCATGCAAATTTTAGGGAACACCGCGTTTTGAATCAGATAACACATCTAATATTCAGTCTGTATCTGGTTTTATAACTGCAATATTATCTTAAATTTGAAAATACTTTTCACAAACTTATGTTTTTTATTAGTTTTAAAACTATAATACCATTTTGCATCAAGTTATGTGTCTTCTATAAAAATTGAGAATCTTACCTTGGGATAATCAATACAACGGATTTCAAATTTTAAAATAGAAACAAAGAATTCCAATCCAGGAAAATTCAAGGTACAAATTCAATGAAATTACGTATTTCTATTTTTTTTAGTGAAAACCCAAGAACCTCATGATAATAATTCTAAACAACTTAATTGTACTAATCACAAAACTTTTCCTCTAAAAATCTAGTACGTTGTTCGTCACATTGCATGGTTTATCAGTGCAGTGTAACCACATTCAATCGTTCATCTTCATGCGCCTGCGAAGATGAATTGACGTAATTACACTGCAAGCAGCTGTTTTGCATTCATTTATTGAGCCGCGTCATACTCTGACATTACCTGTGTTTGCAGAGGAAAGACAACACGTTAACTTTTCTTGCATGCAAACCCTGGTTTCATTAATTAAGACTATTGACTTTGTATTCACACCACATGAGAGCCCTGTGTATCACCAAAACAACTAGAAACTCATTAAGCTATCAATGCAGTCATCCTGACGCAGCCACTCACAGGTTCGTTTTAGGACTTTATAGGCGAATTACTACACTGTGACAACCGACTTGCCAAGTGATTGAATGCGCCATTTACGAGTGCCTAGCTGTTCCTCTCGCACATTTATTTTTTACCGCACCACGCAAAAGTTGCTACGTATTTGTTGATTGTGTATTTCTTCGAAATTTTAATCGTCCAAGTGCACTCTTACTGCTTTTGATTAGAGGAGATGCTGCAAAATGATGCGCTCTCTTCAATGATTTATTCTCAGAGCCATTCCATGCATACAAGACTAGCGCTAAACATATAAAAATTCTTAAACAACAAACCTCATCAATCAATTCTGAACTTGACCGCAGTCTCTTCACCATGGCTTTGGCTTTTGCACGACTGTTTTAACTGAACCCGGATCCATCGACAGATCTCAACCCAAATTTTACACAGTTACGGGATTAATTGGACGGTAACCAATCTATTTTGATAAACCCAAACTGTTTTTCTTTACCATATGACTTATTTGATCGACTGAAAGGTTCTCATTTTCATTCTTTCCCTATTGATGTCAATGTCGGCAACTTGATAGTTAACTATAGCTTTGTAAGTGAGTGGGCGTGGCATTGCCTTTGCATTTCACCCCCTTCATCTATCTCCGTGACTCGTCACGCAAGGGCAGCAAGGCTTTATTATGTTTGAGATGCTTTGTAATTCCGGTGAACTTTTATAATAGATCTGATGCTTCTCGCAAAAAATCCTTGTAAGTGAGTGGGCGTGCCATTGCCTTTGCATTCCATCCCATTTGTCCATCTCCGCGACGCAAGGGCAGCATGGCACATCATCTGCAATATTGCAGTCTATTTTTGCAGCACGGAGGAGACTTCGACATGCCTTGGCATTCTTTTCGCGACATGCCCTTAGAGAAGATTGGCCGCGACCTGTTTTCTTCTATTTTGCAGAATGAGAAATGTTGGCGACTCAGGCAGAAAGTCTCACTACATACCCGAGGAGCGACGAGTATATGAATTCGTACGTGAACATCGTGTGGGCCTAGGTGTATTTGGGAGGGGAGAGCCAGCTTAATCAAATATCACTTTGCAGCTACTACTAGTTAGTAGTAAAAGACACTATTGCCTTGTTTAAACATTTGAAGGGGAAGCACATCCCACAAAGCGTACATATAAAATGTCATTTGAGCCATTTGGATGCACACTCCCCTCCTACATCCTTCTATCACTGCCCTATAGGATCCACATATGTAAGATTCATCTTCAACCTCAATCTAGCTATCTCCCTTCCCGGTATCCAACTAGAACTGACCACAAATAAATTTTGAGCAAACGCTCATTCTCTTCGATAATAACAGCTTTTGTTTAATCATCTCATCGCCGCATAATAGAAACAATCTTGAAAGTGTTTATCCCCATAGCACTTAAAACACACACAACCCAAATACATGCAAAGTTCTAAACATGGTTAGAAACAAAGAGAAATAAAAACAACCGTTGAGGAGCCTAGAAATGGTGTTACTGGCTCCAATTGAGTAAATGGTGCTGTCACTGACTCTTAGTCTCCCTGCCGTTGTAGTGTAGATTAAATACACAACCAATCTGTACAAAAATACAAAAGCGAATTCTAGAGCCCTGACGCACATCGGGGGGCCCATGGAAAGATAACGATGTGGACCCACTTTTTACGTCAAAACACTTGTATCTTTTGTCTTAGCCACCATAATATATTCAATATGTCATACTACCTCGGTTCCTAAATATAAGTCTTTTTAAATATTTCAATACGGACTAAATATGGAGCAAAATGAGTGAATCTATGTTTTAAAATATGTTTATATACATCCATATGTAGTCCGTAGTGAAATTTCTAAAAAGATTTATATTTAGAAACGGAGGTAGTACATCACAACACACTCACTAAACATATACTGAAGATTGTGAACACAGTTTTACATCTACTTTAATTGAAAGATTGCACTTCAAGACTAAAAATAAATAATCATGTTAATAATAAATCCGAATTACAGAGATGCACGAATGCAGTATTCATGGAGTCTAGTGGAGAAGAAAATATTAAAGTTTTAAAACCGCAGGAAACTAAATGATCGATTATACCTTGCAGATATCTACCAAGTTTTTTGGATGAGTGACTGTATTTCAGTGCCAAAAATATACGCTATTCTACTTGCCTTATTTATTATCTCAGCACATGTAATAATTAATGAGTCTAACGTATATACACTAACACGCATATAGATACCTGTATATGTGATATGGTTTGGGACCTGTCGCCCCTTTGCCCCACCACCCTTCTGGGCTGGCCCTGGCGACTTCACCCATGAACACAGAACACATCAGTCCATAACCTATCCTTGTCCTCAGCTTGCTCTTTGCTTGTCCCTATAGGTGAGATAGCTGGCTAGTCTTTATTGTAATCGCGGACAAGATCCAGCATGGGGACAGTGGCCCCGGCTAGATGCAAGGAGCGAGAGCAGCGAGCTGAGGTCCACATCTCCACGCTGGCCGCCAGTGGTGGTGCATCCAGCGCCGGCAGGCCGGAGCCCATGCATCTCCCTCAATCGGAAACCTTCTCCATGGCACCATTGCTTGAGCTTGAGCAAAAGCTCCGGACATCGTCACCGATGTAAACAGAACACACAAACACGAAGAGGCGGAGGAGGACAGAAAATGAAGAGGAAAAGTTGGGGCGTTTGTCAAGGTTCGATTTACTGAGATATCTTCACACGATACTTCATGGAAATAACAATTGGATCGCTGGTCCGTTTCAAAAAAGAAAAAAACAATTGGATCGCTGGAATATGTGTTCTGGCAAATGGACTCGACTTACTTTTTTATGGAGATGGATTCGACTTCATAATGGTTTAATATAATGGAGTGCTTTATTAATTATTGTATCATCATATCAAGAAGGCACAACGACAAAAGATTTTAACATCTTCATTTGTGATAACAGAAATACAAAAGTTCAACACATGCATGAATTTGCCACTAAGTAATAAAACTATTACGGCGGCGGACACTCAGATATGGACCCCAGGCCGTCACCTATGGTGGGTAAACACCTCATGTCTCGCCTGCCCTAACTTTGTACACTCAGATATGAACACACATATGAAACACAGCAATAGACAATGGATAATCTTCTTGTCAAGACACCACCATATCGATTTTGTAATGGTAGGAGCCAATGTCATGTTTCATAGCGTGTCTAGGCAATTGGCACCAAATAAGGGTGTCATGTAACCAGTTTTGGCAAATAAATACTCTTATTTGTATGACATTGTTTTCTTGTATCATTCTCTTTGGTCTTCGCTCATAGCTAGCCAACATAAGAGACAACTAGTAATATAAGACAACTCTAGTATTGACTATGGATGGCATGAAGGATATACTCTCTCAGTTCCATAATTTTTGTCATGGTTTTAGTTTAATTTTGAACTAAAACCACGGCAAGAATTATGGAACGGAGGGAATAGAAGTTAGCACATGACAACCGGTAATGTTTGCCCTTTTAGTCACGCCGACGAAAACAGGGGAATCAAGTAATCGTTGGTATTTCTAAGAACACACTTTTTTTTTTCATTTAGAGTGTACGAATTTACATTCTGGCGCTTCGCTTTATGCATGACTAGTGTTTGGTGGACCCTCTGACATGATTTACTTCGGCTTTCTGATGGGATATGGTTTAATTTGCTCATATTTTCTTTCTAGCAGGCTAGCGTTTTGAACATATCAGAATCAAGGTATTTGGTTTCACATTTTTTATTACCATAGAGTTCGAGAATAGACGGGAAGTGTGTGGTGAGTAACACTAGTCTTATGGGGAATGGAAAAACATGACATCAAGTGTGCTTTTGATTTCTTTTGTATATATAATTATTTTGAAACCAAGTTTTTAGAAGTAAGGAATAGACATACACACAGTTTTAAATAGTGTACTATAACTTTTAGAGAACCCTCCCGCTAAAGCTATGCACCCTAAAGGATGTCTGATCAACGCTTGATTTTTTCATGTCTGAACATGTGTATGTGCAGTATATGTGATATATCATACATTCATACTATATCATATATGATGTCTGATTGTATGCTTTTTATTATTAGGCCTTCCACTATGTAATTACATCGGTGCCTGATACCTGATAATGTTGTCACCACATTGTGGCACCGCTCTAGCAGTATGTGCTTGCCGCATGTGAAAGAGCAGGACCCATGCATGCATAAAGTAATTCAGGCAGCCAACTTTACTTCACACTAGATTTTTGATATGGCATCGATTGGGCAGTGTAGGGCATCGGATCGGTGTCAAATGAAGTAAACTGATTGGCCCGCTTTTAGCCTACATAGGGAAGGGCTTTATTATTCTCCTGATTTAAGAAAAAACCCTCAAGTGGTGCTTAGTTTCGCTATATCTTTTTGTAGCTTCTGTTATACTATATATCCGGCTATTTAGAGCTTTGGTTATATATCATAAATTATTGGCTATCGAAGCCAATTACAGCACCAATGATGATAAGAGATAGTCATTAACTATGCGGTTTCTCGACGTTATTTAGAATCGTATGTAGCATAGTTCAAGGTGTTAAATGGGACAATACATGAAAAATAAGGCCAACGATTCGCCTAAATCTTAACACAGAGTCTCGTTCGATCTTAAAGAAGAGTGTCGATTGCATTTTCTACCTTTCACGTCAAAAATTATCCTATGTAGTAGACTATGAAGCTGACGTACGTATTACAATAAGGATGTGTCTAGGTCTCACTCGACTGAAATTTAATCAAATCTCAATTAGGTGACATAACATACAAAAAAGAAAAAGAAAAAAACTGAAGATTTTTTTGCACGGATCTTAATGTATGAGCTCACAGATATAGCATCGATCGAGACTTAATGAAGTCTCGACTTAGCAAGACTGCTCCAATAATATAGCAATGGGGGGAGTAACGTTTCAGCCACTTGGAGATAAAAGGCAGCTATGAACAAGCCTCTGTTATAGAAATATGACACCGAATTTGGACGGATATCATCGCCCCTGCCAGCGGTATATAACGGCGGCTGAACGGCCGTTCTGGTTACGTCCCTGTTCATGCACACATGGAAGCCTTCCCGGCCTTCTGGTCCATCTAACACTTTGAGGCCGTGGCCGTGGATTGCCTTAAAGGTGCTAAGCCGGCCACGTAGTCGCGCTGCGGCGCCGGTGTATAAATACCCCAACCACCCCTGCTGCCCGCAGACCACTCCCCCTCTCTCTAACAAAGCACACACGGCGAGATAGAGATAGAGGGAGAGAGAGGATGGGGAGGAGGGCGTGCTGTGCCAAGGAAGGGGTGAAGCGAGGGGCCTGGACGAGCAAGGAGGACGAGATCCTGGCTTCCTACGTCAAGGCCCATGGCGAGGGCAGGTGGAGGGAGCTCCCCCAGAGAGCTGGTACGTACTGATCCATCGTAAACGCATTCTGGTTCTATCAATGGGGAGCTGGAATGGAAGTGACGCATGCTAACTGAATGAATCTGCATGCAGGTCTGCGGCGGTGCGGCAAGAGCTGCCGGCTGCGGTGGCTGAACTACCTCCGGCCGAACATCAAGCGGGGCAACATCTCCGACGACGAGGAGGAGCTCATCGTCAGGCTCCACGGCCTGCTTGGCAATAGGTGGTCCATCATCGCCGGCAGGCTGCCCGGCCGAACAGACAACGAAATCAAGAACTACTGGAACAGCACGCTCGGCAGGAAGGCGCTCCCCGCCCGCCCCACCATTGCCGCGGCGAGGACCGTCGTCGCCACGCCCGTCGCCTCCGGCTCCTCCAGCTCCACGGGGAGCGCCGCGGCGCCGCTGTCCACCTCCGTCCCTGCCCTCCTCCACGCCGCGGCGCCTTCGTCGCCGGCCGCCGCGGTGTGGGCGCCCAAGCCCGTGAGGTGCACGGGCGGCCTCTTCTTCCGCCGGGAGCAGGAGACGCCGCCGCCCGCGCCGGTCGTAGAGGAGACGCGGGCCGGGGGAGAAGAGGGAGATGCCTGCAGCGGCAGCAGCAGCTCGGAGACGTCGTCGGCCGAGCCGTGCTCGTCGGGGTCGGGCGGGGGAGACTGGATGGACGACGTGAGAGCCCTGGCGTCGTTCCTCGAGTCCGACGAGGAATGGCTCAAGTCCCTGCACATGGCCGGTTAAAACCTCTCACACGTGATCGATCCGGCTCAGTTCAGTCACATGTACGTGGGTGCGCCGCTGCACGTACGCTTTTCGAAAAGGAAACAGTATGTGTACTTGAACAGTGTACATACGTACAAATGTACTTACGCCCGGGCGTACGTGACGGTACGTGGCTGGCTAGCTCCCGTACGTTACGACTGGAGTACTGAGTTTTTTGTTGTTGTTGAGAAACTACGACTGTACTGAGTTGTTCATATGTAAACGTGGTTTTGAGAAAATACGTAAGCTAGCTTCGCTCCTCGCATGTGCACGACAGCGCAACAGAAAAAGTCATGTGGTGGATGGACGTCGGCGTCGGTGGAGAGGTACTTTGCTGTAACGACATGTGCCACTGAGATTTCCTCACTGTACTTGCTGCCTTCCGCAAGGTATCGTTTTCTGCAGCCACGGACCACCGATCATAGTTTTTTTTTTTCTCTTTTGGAAAGAACCGATCATAGTTGTTAGAAAGCTAGGGCTCGTGCAAGCATCTCAACCGTGGAAGAAGATGAATCCTGCTGCCCTCTTTTAGATCTCTAGTCGATCCCTTAAAAAGCCACAAAGGAATAATTTTTTGAGTTTACTCTTTTAAATCGGACCTAACCGAACTCCTAAATCCTATAGAGTCTAGAATTTACTTGGTCGAAAATTTGGCCCGTGGCGCCTAAAAACACTCGTTACCCGCGCGGCCGAGTAAACTTCCCCCCACCTCGTCTCCCTCCCGCGCGGCGCCATCGTTCCCGCCGCCGCCTTTCCACTCGCTATCATAGCCACTAATGATTGCTACTGCGGCCGGAATAGGTAGCCAAGACCCTTCCGCCACCCTGCTGGCCACCGCCACCTCCTGCACTGGGAAGAAGGTTGGGGATCGAAAGTCTTGTCCGGTCCACAACATCGGCTACCACCGTCGGTACCATGGCTAGTTGGGGGTGGCTACTGCCTCTCTGACGACGGTAGGCCGCCCTCCTGCTGCTCCTGCCGCAGGAACGTGCCAGGACCGCGCTGGCCCTCGCCGAGGAGGCAAAGAAGAAGGATGAGGAGAAGAAGAAAGCCACTCCAGCCCCTCGTCCCCGTCCGGCGGCTCATGCGACGTCCCCGGCCACCCCTATGACTAGTGCTCCGGCGTCCGGCCTCCACAGCCGGCAACAAGGGCCACAGCTGAGAGGATGGTGGTGGTGGTGATTTATTTTGCGAGGAAGGTGTTTGAGTCCGTGCTCATGCATGCCATTGGTTGGCCTCGGTCCACAACTTAAAACATGCTTTGTTGTGGTGATTTTGAATCAAATTTGACCGTTGAAGTGATGCCTTTTGGATGAACTATGCATGTTTAAATTTGAATATCTCGATCCGTGAAATTATATGCTTGTTAACAGTTTACATGTTATGCATTTTTATCTTTAAAAATTTGAATGATTGATGATATATTGTGCAGTTGTTCAAAGTACATGTGGCTAGGATAAACATTTGTGGATTTTTTACTGCACTAAGTTTAGGGGATCAGCTAGGTCCGTCCACCTATAGAGGACTAAACTTTTACTCAACTGACTTTACTCCGACGTTACTATTCTATATTTTAGGGGATCGTCTAGAATGCTCTTAGAGGGATTCCCTGTGAGGGGACGACAAAGCAGTGTTTCGTTTTGAAACTTTTATCGCTGAGGGTCCTTCCTAAATTTCATTTCAAATGATCAAGCATTAGATTGAAGAAATATAGTTTCGTCACGACCCGACACAACCCGGCGTGGTTTTTATCTCAAACCATACATGAGAGTTGCATGCAAATAGAAGAAGAAGAGCTACAAAGTCCACAAGTTACTTAAACAAAATGATTAACACATAATATAACTCACAACTAGAAGAACGACCTTGATCAACGGGCTGGAGGCATTTGCTCAGCTCTAAGCCACATGTGAGCATCACACTTAATTTGATCTACTATACGATCCAATGGAGCCAACTTATCTTCAAAGCCTCTGTCCTTGCGCTCTTTTCAAATAGACCAAGCGACCAAGACAACCATGGTGTTAAATTTCTTATGCTCTCCACGAGGGGTGTAGAAATATAGTTTCGCCACACCCGGGCGTGGATTTTGAGCTCAGAAGTTTTTAAGTCTATGTGACCAGAGTGTTGCCAATTATACTGACTAGTGCTTCATTTGGGGTGAGGTCTTTTTTTGGCGAAATAACTCTTTATTATTTAAAGATTAGGGAGTACAATCTCGTAGAGCAACATTAAGGACTTCCTCTGGGCTGGACCCTAGCCAAACCAGCCTCATTTGGGGTGTGGTTCAGTTGCCTAAAGACCTTTGCATTCCGCGCCTCCCAGATTTTTCAGTGACAATAAGGATAACAAACAGGGTGATGGAGAGCAGAAGAGGAGGCCCTCTTGCGTTGGAGATGGCAAAATTTAGTCAAGGTGGTTCCCGCGGGGCGGATGCTGATCTTCCTCCAAGTCCGTGCCACAACATAGTAGAGAACGAAGAGGTGCTCTGGACATTCATCATCATGGAGCAGTTGGAATATTTCATGTTAGGCAGCAGGGTTTTGTGGTGCAGCCGTGCAGGTTTTGCTTAGTGTTGAGTTCGTCCAAGTGGAGGAGCGAGTCGAAAATTCTCACTTTTGCTGAGCACCCTAGTTTCCCATATGGAGGAACCGGTATGGCCGCGGTTGGGACAGGCCGACAGTCCAGGTGTTGTACCACGACATCATGACTAGCTGCAAATTGGAGAAGATGATCAATGTCGAATGGCCGGTTTCATTTATGATTACAAAGAAGATACACGCAAGCGAACACGTCACACGTTTGAAAGACTGAGACAAGTGGATACATCGTTAAATCTCACAAAATTCCTATTGAGTGTACCAGTGTGTGTCTGTGTGTGTAAATATGAGCATTAGGATTTTAACCTTGGTTGGTAGAGCGGAAACTCTCAAGGGCACGCACCTGCGCAACCATTCCGGCCGCACGATTGCCTCGCGATCCGTGAAGTTGTTGATTCCCTGTATATTTTTAAGATCTAGTTCCAGAACTTACAGATTCAGTTTTGAAACTTAAGATTTTGTCATTCATCTTTGTTAACTTTTGTTAGTTAAAACTTACTGAAGTTTAATTTTTTTTGGCAAAACATATTCAAAATAGATCTTATTTGAAAGCCCTCGTCACAGGCAACGCTAACTGAAAATGAAACTTAATTTGAACTTCTGTTTGAAAAGATGTGAAAGTTTTAAATTCAGAAGCCAATAGAAAAAACATGCGCGAGGGGCTCGGTGCTCCCACACCTGGGTGACACAAATCCTCTCCCTTGGTAGAGTCATGATCCCTCACTCTCCCAACCCACTAGGAGGTAATTCACTGAGGGTGAGTTTATAAGAAGTTGGCGTAAGACATTGGGGACATCTCGGTGGTTAGGACCCTAGGGGAAGTTACAACAACATGCTGCGAGACGTTAACAGGTAAGAGTGACCACCGCCTACTAGTACTGAATGGTGTCCATGGTCCAAGAAATGCTAGGAGACTTCGCCGATAATGAAAGATGGCTCTCCCTGCTCGCGCATAGAAATATGCATTTAAAAAAAAAGGAGGATGAACCACTGATCTCTGTATCTGAACGATGCATGCAGTCATTTTATTAATTATTCATAAAGACCATATAAAGTGATACATCAGTCAGCCTGAAGCCACTATATAAGCAACACCCGTTGCTACTCCTATTTACTTTATGAAGGCGTGTCGAATATCCGGACCAAATACCAAACAGACATCGCGCTAAATCCTAACATCTATAGCCGGATGCCCCAGCCCAGCCACACACCGGGACCGGGTCCCATGCACTGGGGCATAGAAATATGTATACACACATCAATTCAGATTATTATACAAGGAATGCGTGCGGGCAACAAAAGAACACAATGTTTCTACTCATGTAAGGTATACCAAAGAGGTTAATCCTGTGAGAAATGCATCGAAAGGTATAACGTCGGGGGACATGAGGAAACGTAGCATTTAAGTTCTTTTGGATGGTATTGTACACAGTGGGTTGTAACTGAATAGGACTTGCACAAAATGGACAAATGTATCCGTGGGCGTCTTCTTCAAGATGCACAGTATCATGATAAGAAATCTGAAGCGATGCAATTGGGTCAGCCGTGAGCCTTGCGTGCGTGGTCCCACACGGGAGCACGTCGACTCAAGTACACATACACGGTCGACGAAAATTCATGCCATTGCAGGTAAGTCGAAGGCCAAACCAAAACACATGTGCCAACATGTTTGCATGTCACTGGTCAATTAGTGTACACGGCCGCTAGCTAAGCTATAGGTAGGCCGGCCTATATATGTATGCATGGGCCGTTGCCACTGAGAGTGAGATCGACGCGGCAGCGAAGAACCAGACATGCATGGCTCCATCGCGCGGAGCGACGAACGGCGCGTCGCCATCTTTGCATGTTTTCTAGTAGAAAATAGGCCCATGCATGTCCCTCCCTTAATTGCATGTCCGGTGATGATGCGGTTCTTTACAATTTTGTTACATTCTCGATCCGGCCGGTGATGTGTTTCATGCATGTTAGATCCGATTGGTATGTGCTATGTCGTCGGTTGGTTACACGAGCAGCTTTGGCTCTACCGAGAAACTGCACCGTGTCGCCCGGTTAGGGCATCTCCAGCCACGTCCCCAACAGACTTCCCCAGGCAACTTTTTTAGCGTCGGCGTCGAAAAAACGGCCCAGTCGCTCCTTCAGGACGCCGAAAATTGCTGGTTCGGACCTTTTTTCCGCCCGGCGGTCACAGGCCGAACCCGGCGCGCTGGGGAACAGTTGGGGGCTCCGGCGCTAGGGAAAAACACGCCTGGCCCACACCGACAGGAAAAAAGTCAAGGTTTTCTTCCCCCGACTCGCCTCGCACCCCCCGCGCCCTCGGCCACCACTAGCTATATCCCGGCGACGGCCGCCGCCCTACTCCGCTAGATAGCCATTCCCCGCCGAAAAATAGCAGCGCTTCGCCGCGGCAGCCCCTCCCACAACAGCTAGGCGTTTTCGGCCGCCGTTTCCGGCCGTGGAGGCGCGGTTTAACGGCGGGTACACGCCCACCGAGCGCAAAGTGTTCGGCGTTTTGCCTGCCTCGGCGATGGACTCGGATGAGGAGGAAGAGCTCGCCGCGCTGCTGGAGGAGGAAGCCGCGGCCGACGTCCAGGAAGAAGAGCATCTCATGGTGCTCGCCGCCCTCGCCCAGCTGCTGGCGAGCAATGAAAAGCCGCGGCGAGGTGGCTCGGCCCCGGGGCGGATGAAAGCAAAGAACCGGCATCGTCTCCAAGGCTACTGCATGCTCTACTCCGACTACTTCGCCGATGCTCCACTTCATGGCGAGAGAACATTTCGGGCCGTTATCGGATGAGCCGAAAGCTCTTTCTCAGGATTGTGAATTCCATCCGGGAGTTCGACAACTACTTCAAGTGCAAGATGGATTGCACTGGCGCTCTTGGATTCACCTCCATCCAGAAGTGCACGACAGCGATGACGATGCTTGCATATGGAGCTCCTAGTGATTCACTCGACGACTATGGGCGCATGGCCGAGTCCACTAGCATAGAGTGTTTCTACAAGTTCTGTCGGGCAGTGGTGGCAGTGTTTGGGCCACAATACTTGAGAACACCCAATGCGGAAGACACTGCTCGGATCCTAGCCCAGAATGCAGCGAGAAGATTTCCTGGGATGCTTGGAAGTATCGACTGCATGCATTGGAAATGGAAGAATTGCCCATTTGGTTGGCAGGGGATGTACAAAGGCGCCAAAGGCGGTTGCAGTGTGGTGCTTGAGGCGGTAGCCACACAGGACCTCTGGATTTGGCACTCCTTCTTTGATATGCCAGGAACTCACAATGACATCAACGTGCTACAGTGCTCTCCTATTTTTGCCAAGCTCGTTGAGGGCCATTCTCCTCCGGTGAACTTCGAGATCAATGGGCACCAATACAACAAGGGATACTATCTAGCTGACGGCATCTATCCGAGATGGTCGACATTTGTGAAGACGATCTCAAACCCTGTGGCAGGAGGCAAGAACGCCTGGTTTGCGAAGCTTCAGGAGGCTTGCAGGAAGGATGTCGAGCCGGCATTTGGTGTGCTCCAATCTCGATTTGCTGTTGTTCGGTACCCCGCTCAGACCTGGTCCAAAGATCAAATGTGGGAGATTATGACTTGCTGTGTCATCTTGCACAACATGATCATCGAGAGCGAGCAAGAAGACCTAGTGTTTGACACTGAACCATACTACATGCAGGGTCCTCTAGTCGAAATTGATCACCAGCTACCGGCAACTTGGACTGCCTATCTCAGTATGCGCCAGGAGATCCGAGACCCACAGGTGCATCATCAAGTGCAGAAAGATCTGATTGAGCACCTATGGAGGCTCAAGGGGGACGCCGTGTGATGAAATACGAGTTTTTATTTGTTGAACTATATAATTTGTATTGAACTATTTGTTGTTGTACTATTTTGTTGAAGTATTTGATTTTTCTGTGATGAAATATGTGATAAGAAATAATTGTGTTGATAATTGAACGCTGAGACACGGCGAAACCACGCCGAATATGGGCCTATTCTCGCCCATATGGGCCCTTTATTCGCCGAAATTGGGCTGCAAAGTGGGCCAATTTCGGCGCCTGGGGGCGATGACTGGGCGCAAAACCGCCCCCAGCGCCGATTGTATCGCCGGCTCGCCCCCAGGGGGCAATTTTTATGCATCCTGTGGGGGCCAACGGCTGGAGATGCCCTTAGAGCATCCACAGTTGGGCTCTCCACCCCCTTCTCCTACGAATATGGCTATTCCTAACTGCTTGCGCGCGCAACGCGAATCGTTGCCGTCGCTGCTACATGTGGATCAGCGCGAGCCTGCCCCGACATGGCCCACCGGAATAAAGCGTTTCTAGTTTTGCCAATGCTATACGGAATGAATACAGTCAAATCGTATGTAGCGACCTACACCTACGCCCACAATTAGCTCGTACTTGCCCGCGGGGCCTGTCCCATATACCCAATGACCCATCCGCCCGACCTGGACACAATTCAAAATTTGAATCCAATCGTGCAGACGCAGCAGCATCGCCGGGAACCACCACGCTTCCCATTGAAGGAAATATGCCCTAGAGGCAATAATAAAGTTATTATTTATTTCCTTATATCATGATAAAAGTTTATTATTCATGCTAGAATTGTATTAACCGGAAACATAATACATGTGTGAATACATAGACAAACAGAGTGTCACTAGTATGCCTCTACTTGACTAGCTCGTTAATCAAAGATGGTTATGTTTCCTAACCATGGACAAAGAGTTGTTATTTGATTAACGGGATCACATCATTAGTTGAATGATCTGATTGACATGACCCATTCCATTAGCTTAGCACCCGATCATTTAGTATGTTTCTATTGCTTTCTTCATGACTTATACATGTTCCTATGACTATGAGATTATGCAACTCCCGTTTGCCAGAGGAACACTTTGTGTGCTACCAAACGTCACAACGTAACTGGGTGATTATAAAGGAGCTCTACAGGTGTCTCCAAAGGTACATGTTGGGTTGGCGTATTTCGAGATTAGGATTTGTCACTCCGATTGTCGGAGAGGTATCTCTGGGCCCTCTCGGTAATGCACATCACTTAAGCCTTGCAAGCATTGCAACTAATGAGTTAGTTGTGGGATGATGTATTACAGAACGAGTAAAGAGACTTGCCAGTAACGAGATTGAACTAGGTATAGGATACCGACGATCGAATCTCGGGCAAGTAACATACCGATGACAAAGGGAACAACGTATGTTGTTATGCGGTCTAACTGATAAAAGATCTTCGTAGAATATGTAGGAACCAATATGGGCATCCAGGTCCCGCTATTGGTTATTGACCGGAGACGTGTCTCGGTCATGTCTACATTGTTCTCGAACCCGTAGGGTCCGCACACTTAAGGTTTCGATGACAGTTATATTATGAGTTTATGCGTTTTGATGTACCGAAGGTTGCTCGGAGTCCCGGATGTGATCACGGACATGACGAGGAGTCTCGAAATGGTCAAGACATAAATATTGATATATTGGAAGCCTATGTTTGGATATCGGAAGTGTTCCGGGTGAAATCGGGATTTTACCGGATTACCGGGAGGTTACCGGAACCCTCCCGAGAGGTATATGGGCCTTAGTGGAAGAGAGGAGAGGTGGCCATAGATGGGCCGCGCGCCCCTCCCCCTTGGTCCGAATAGGACAAGGAGAGGGGGCCGGCCCCCCTTCCTCCTCTCTCTCCTCTTTTCCCCCCTCCGCGAATCCTATTCCAACTAGGAAAGGGGGGGAGTCCTACTCCCGGAGGGAGTAGGACTCCTCCTGGCGCGCCTCCTCTTGGCCGGCCGCTCCCCCCCTTTGAGCCTTTATATACGGAGGCAGGGGCACCCCCTAGAGACACAAGTTGATCCACGTGATCATATTCTTAGTCGTGTGCGGTGCCCCCTTCCACCATAGTCCTCGATAATATTGTAGCGGTGCTTAGGCGAAGCCCTGCAACAGTAGTACATCAAGATCGTCACCACGCCGTCGTGCTGACGGAACTCTTCCCCGACACTTTGCTGGATCGGAGTCCGGGGATCGTCATCGAGCTGAACGTGTGCTAGAACTCGGAGGTGCCGTAGTTTCGGTGCTTGATCGGTCGGGCCGTGAAGACGTACGACTACATCAACCAAGTTAACGCTTCCATTGTCGATCTACAAGGGTACGTAGATCACACTCTCCCCCTCTCGTTGCTATGCATCACCATGATCTTGCGTGTGCGTAGGAATTTTTTTGAAATTACTACGAAACCCAACAGTGGCATCCGAGCCTAGGTTTTATATGTTGATGTTATATGCACGAGTAGAACACAAGTGAGTTGTGGGCGATATAAGTCATACTGCTTACCGGCATGTCATACTTTGGTTCGGCGATATTGTTGGACGAAGCGGCCCGGACCGACATTACGCGTACGCTTACGCGAGACCGGTTCTCCCGACGTGCTTTGCACATAGGTGGCTTGCGGGTGACAGTTTCTCCAACTTTAGTTGAACCGAGTGTGGCTACGCCCGATCCTTGCGAAGGTTAAAACAACACCAACTTGACAAACTATCGTTGTGGTTTTGATGCGTAGGTAAGATTGGTTCTTGCTTAAGCCCGTAGCAGCCACGTAAAACTTGCAACAACAAAGTAGAGGACGTCTAACTTGTTTTTGCAGGGCATGTTGTGATGTGATATGGTCAAGACATGATTCTAAATTTTATTGTATGATATGATCATGTTTTGTAACTGAGTTATCAGCAACTGACAGGAGCCATATGGTTGTCGCTTTATTGTATGCAATGCAATCGCGCTGTAATGCTTTACTTTATCACTAAGCAGTAGCGATAGTCGTGGAAGCATGAGATTGGCGAGACGACAACAATGCTACGATGGAGATCAAGGTGTCGCGCCGGTGACGATGGTGATCATGACGGTGCTTCGGAGATGGAGATCACAAGCACAAGATGATGATGGCCATATCATATCACTTATATTGATTGCATGTGATGTTTATCTTTTATGCATCTTATCTTGCTTTGATTGACGGTAGCATTATAAGATGATCTCTCACTAATTATCAAGAAGTGTTCTCCCTGAGTATGCACCGTTGCGAAAGTTCTTCGTGCTGAGACACCACGTGATGATCGGGTGTGATAGGCTCTACGTTCAAATACAACGGGTGCAAAACAGTTGCACACGCGGAATACTCAGGTTATACTTGACGAGCCAAGCATATACAGATATGGCCTCGGAACACGGAGACCGAAAGGTCGAGCGTGAATCATATAGTAGATATGATCAACATAGTGATGTTCACCAATGAAACTACTCCATCTCACGTGATGATCGGACAAGGTTTAGTTGATTTGGATCACGTAATCACTTAGAGGATTAGAGGGATGTCTATCTAAGTGGGAGTTCTTTAAGTAATATGATTAATTGAACCTAAATTTATCATGAACTTAGTACCTGATAGTATCTTGCTTGTTTATGTATGATTGTAGATAAATGGCCCGTGCTGTTGTTCCGTTGAATTTTAATGCGTTCCTTGAGAAAGCAAAGTTGAAAGATGATGGTAGCAATTACACGGACTGGGTCCATAACTTGAGGATTATCCTCATTGCTGCACAGAAGAATTACGTCCTGGAAGCACCGCTGGGTGCCAGGCCTGCTGCTGGAGCAACACCAGATGTTGTGAACGTCTGGCAGAGCAAAGCTGATGACTACTCAATAGTTCAGTGTGCCATGCTTTACGGCTTAGAACCGGGACTTCAACGACGTTTTGAACGTCATGGGGCATATGAGATGTTCCAGGAGTTGAAGTTAATATTTCAAGCAAATGCCCGGATTGAGAGATATGAAGTCTCCAATAAGTTCTATAGCTGCAAGATGGAGGAGAACAGTTCTGTCAGTGAGCATATACTCAAGATGTCTGGGTATTGTAATCACTTGATTCAACAGGGAGTTAATCTTCCGGATGATAGCGTCATTGACAGAATTCTCCAATCACTTCCACCAAGCTACAAGAGCTTCGTGATGAACTATAATATGCAAGGGATGAATAAGACTATTCCCGAGCTCTTCGCAATGCTGAAATCTGCGGAGGTAGAAATCAAGAAGGAGCATCAAGTGTTGATGGTCAACAAGACCACTAGTTTAAAGAAAAAAGGCAAAGGGAAGAAGAAGGGGAACTTCAAGAAGAACAGCAAGCAAGTTGCTGCTCAAGAGAAGAAACTCAAGTCTGGACCTAAGCCTGAAACTGAGTGCTTCTACTGCAAGCAGACTGGTCACTGGAAGCAGAACTGCCCCAAGTATTTGGCGGATAAGAAGGATGGCAAGGTGAACAAAGGTATATGTGATATACATGTTATTGATGTGTACCTTACTAATGCTCGCAGTAGCACCTGGGTATTTGATATTGGTTCTGTTGCTAATATTTGCAACTCGAAACAGGGACTACGGATTAAGCGAAGATTGGCTAAGGACGAGGTGACGATGCGCGTGGGAAACGGTTCCAAAGTCGATGTGACCGCAGTCGGCACGCTACCTCTACATCTACCTTCGGGATTAATATTAGACCTAAATAATTGTTATTTGGTGCCAGCGTTAAGCATGAACATTATATCTGGATCTTGTTTGATGTGAGACGGTTATTCATTTAAATCAGAGAATAATGGTTGTTCTATTTATATGAGTAATATCTTTTATGGTCATGCACCCTTGAAGAGTGGTCTATTCTTATTGAATCTCGATAGTAGTAACACACATATTCATAATGTTGAATCCAAAAGATGCAGAGTTGATAATGATAGTGCAACCTATTTGTGGCACTGCCGTTTAGGTCATATCGGTGTAAAGCGCATGAAGAAACTCCATACTGATGGACTTTTGGAACCACTTGATTATGAATCACTTGGTACTTGCAAACCGTGCCTCATGGGCAAGATGACTAAAACGTCGTTCTCCGGTACTATGGAGAGAGCAACAGATTTGTTGGAAATCATACATACAGATGTATGTGGTCCGATGAATATTGAGGCTCGTGGCGGAGATCGTTATTTTCTCACCTTCACAGATGACTTAAGCAGATATGGGTATATCTACTTAATGAAACATAAGTCTGAAACGTTTGAAAAGTTCAAAGAATTTCAGAGTGAAGTTGAAAATCATCGTAACAAGAAAATAAAGTTTCTACGATCTGATCGTGGAGGAGAATATTTGAGTTACGAGTTTGGTGTACATTTGAAACAATGCGGAATAGTTTCGCAACTCACGTCACCCGGAACACCATAGCGTAATGGTGTGTCCGAACGTCGTAATCGTACTTTACTATATATGGTGCGATCTATGATGTCTCTTACTGATTTACCGCTATCGTTTGGGGTTATGCTTTGGAGACGGCCACATTCACGTTAAATAGGGCACCATCAAAATCCGTTGAGACGACGCCTTATGAACTGTGGTTTGGCAAGAAACCAAAGTTGTCGTTTCTGAAAGTTTGGGGCTGCGATGCTTATGTGATAAAACTTCAACCTGATAAGCTCGAACCTAAATCGGAGAAATGTGTCTTCATAGGATATCCAAAGGAGACTATTGGATACACCTTCTATCACAGATCCGAAGGCAATACTTTTGTTTCTAAGTTCGGAAACTTTCTGGAGAAGGAGTTTCTCTTGAAAGAAGTGAGTGGGAGGAAAGTAGAACTTGACGAGGTAACTGTACCTGCTCCCTTATTGGAAAGTAGTGCATCACAGAAAACTATTTCTGTGACACCTACACCAATTATTGAGGAAGCTAATGATAATGATCATGAAACTTCAGAACAAGATACTACTGAACCTCGTAGATCAACCAGAGTGAGATCTGCACCAGAGTGGTACGGTAATCCTGTTCTGGAAGTCATGCTACTAGATCATGATGAACCTACGAACTATGAAGAAGCGATGGTGATCCCAGATTCCGCAAAATGGCTTGAAGCCATGAAATCTGAGATGGGATCCATGTATGAGAACAAAGTATGGACTTTGGTTGACTTGCCCAATGATCGACAAGCAATTGAGAATAAATGGATCTTCCAGAAGAAGACTGACGCCGACGGTAATATTACTGTCTACAAAGCTCGACTTGTCGCAAAAGGGTTTCGGCAAGTTCAAGGGATTGACTACGATGAGACCTTCTCACCCGTAGTGATGCTTAAGTCTGTCCGAATCATGTTAGCAATTGCCGCATTTATGATTATGAAATTTGGCAGATGGATGTCAAAACTGCATTCCTGAATGGATTTCTGGAAGAAGAGTTGTATATGATGCAACCGAAAGGTTTTGTCGATCCAAAGGGAGCTAACAAAGTGTGCAAGCTCCAGCGATCCATTGATGAACTGGTGCAAGCCTCTCGGAGTTGGAATAAATGCTTTGATAGTGTGATCAAAGCATTTGGTTTTATACAGACTTTTGGAGAAGCCTGTATTTACAAGAAAGTGAGTGGGAGCTCTGTAGCATTTCTGATATTATATGTGGATGACATATTACTGATTGGAAATGATATAGAATTTCTGGATAGCATAAAGGGATACTTGAATAAGAGTTTTTCAATGAAAGACCTCGGTGAAGCTGCTTACATATTAGGCATAAAGATCTATAGAGATAGATCAAGACGTTTAATTGGACTTTCACAAAGCACATACCTTGACAAGATTTTGAAGAAGTTCAAAATGGATCAAGCAAAGAAAGGGTTCTTGCCTGTGTTACAAGGTGTGAAGTTGAGTCAGACTCAATGCCCGACCACTGCAGACGATAGAGAGAAAATGAAAGATGTTCCCTATGCTTCAGCCACAGGCTCTATCATAAATGCAATGCTGTGTACCAGACCTGATGTGTGCCTTGCTATTAGCCTAGCAGGGAGGTACCAAAGTAATCCAGGAGTGGATCACTGGACAGCGGTTAAGAACATCCTGAAGTACCTGAAAAGGACCAAGGATATGTTTCTCGTTTATGGAGGTGACAAAGAGCTCATCGTAAATGGTTACGTTGATGCAGGCTTTGACACTGATCCGGACGATTCTAAATCGCAAACCGGATACGTGTTTATATTAAACGGTGGAGTTGTCAGTTGGAGCAGTTCTAAACAGAGCGTCGTGGAGGGGTCTACATGTGAAGCGGAGTACATTGCTGTTTCGGAAGCAGCAAATGAAGGAGTCTGGATGGAGGAGTTCATATCCGATCTAGGTGTCATACCTAGTGCATCAGGTCCAATGAAAATCTTTTGTGACAATACCGGTGCAATTGCCTTGGCAAAAGAATCCAGATTTCACAAGAGAACCAAGCACATCAAGAGACGCTTCAACTCCATCCGGGATCAAGACAAGTTGGGAGACATAAAGATTTGCAAGATACATACGGATCTAAATGTTGCAGACCCGTTGACTAAGCCTCTTCCACGAGCAAAACATGATCAGCACCAAGGCTCCATGGGTGTTAGAATCATTACTGTGTAATCTAGATTATTGACTCTAGTGCAAGTGGGAGACTGAAGGAAATATGCCCTAGAGGCAATAATAAAGTTATTATTTATTCCCTTATATCATGATAAAAGTTTATTATTCATGCTAGAATTGTATTAACCGGAAACATAATACATGTGTGAATACATAGACAAACAGAGTGTCACTAGTATGCCTCTACTTGACTAGCTCGTTAATCAAAGATGGTTATGTTTCCTAACCATGGACAAAGAGTTGTTATTTGATTAACAGGATCACATCATTAGTTGAATGATCTGATTGACATGAACCATTCCATTAGCTTAGCACCCGATCGTTTAGTATGTTGCTATTGCTTTCTTCATGACTTATACATGTTCCTATGACTATGAGATTATGCAACTCCCGTTTGCCAGAGGAACACTTTGTGTGCTACCAAACGTCACAATGTAACTGGGTGATTATAAAGGAGCTCTACAGGTGTCTCCAAAGGTACATGTTGGGTTGGCGTATTTCGAGATTAGGATTTGTCACTCCGATTGTCGGAGAGGTATCTCTGGGCCCTCTTGGTAATGCACATCACTTAAGCCTTGCAAGCATTGCAACTAATGAGTTAGTTGCGGGATGATGTATTACAGAACGAGTAAAGAGACTTGCCGGTAACGAGATTGAACTAGGTATAGGATACCGATGATCGAATCTCGGGCAAGTAACATACCGATGACAAAGGGAACAACGTATGTTGTTATGCGGTCTGACCGATAAAAGATCTTCGTAGAATATGTAGGAACCAATATGGGCATCCAGGTCCCGCTATTGGTTATTGACCGGAGACGTGTATCGATCATGTCTACATTGTTCTCAAACCCGTAGGGTTCGCACGCTTAAGGTTTCGATGACAGTTATATTATGAGTTTATGCGTTTTGATGTACCGAAGGTTGTTCGGAGTCCCGGATGTGATCACGGACATGACGAGGAGTCTCAAAATGGTCAAGACATAAAATTGATATATTGGAAGTCTATGTTTGGATATCGGAAGTGTTCCGGGTGAAATCGGGATTTTACCGGATTACCGGGAGGTTACCGGAACCCCCCCCCCCCCCCAAGAGGTATATGGGCCTTAGTGGAAGAGAGGAGAGGTGGCCATAGATGGGCCGCGCGCCCCTCCCCCCTTGGTCCGAATAGGACAAGGAGAGGGGGCCGGCCCCCCTTCCTCCTCTCTCTCCTCTTTTCCCCCCTCCGCGAATCCTATTCCAACTAGGAAAGGGGGGGAGTCCTACTCCCGGAGGGAGTAGGACTCCTCCTGGTGCGCCTCCTCTTGGCCGGCCACCCCCCCTTTGAGCCTTTATATACGGAGGCAGGGGCACCCCCTAGAGACACAAGTTGATCCACGTGATCGTATTCTTAGCCGTGTGCGGTGCCCCCTTCCACCATAGTCCTCGATAATATTGTAGCGGTGCTTAGGCGAAGCCCTGCAACAGTAGTACATCAAGATCGTCACCATGCCGTCGTGCTGACGGAACTCTTCCCCGACACTTTGCTGGATCGGAGTCCGGGGATCGTCATCGAGCTGAACGTGTGCTAGAACTCGGAGGTGCCGTAGTTTCGGTGCTTGATCGGTCGGGCCGTGAAGACGTACGACTACATCAACCAAGTTAATGCTTCCGTTGTCGATCTACAAGGGTACGTAGATCACACTCTCCCCCTCTCGTTGCTATGCATCACCATGATCTTGCGTGTGCGTAGGAATTTTTTTGAAATTACTACGAAACCCAACACCCGTCCCCACGCGACCGCGCCCGGATCTGCAGGTTTCTTAATGATTAACCAATGAATCTTGGTGCGGAGTCATTCACAGATCCCCTGTTCAGGTTTCTCCTCTCATAAGCTACTCTTTTTCTTTCATCGTCTTCTCCGTCAAATCCTTCAATCTCAATCTTGGCGTGTCCATGAGCAGCTTCTGTTCCCAGCCAACTTCCCCTGAGGACGCGCTAGATCTGGGATAGCTAGAGAAGGAGGACGACGGCTGGTGCATTCCTTCGGATTTCAGTGATTCTCCTTCCTCAAGCCAAGATGGAGAGGAATTTGGTGCTACAGATTCAGGATCTCAAGTTCCCGAGGTCACGCCAGATTTTTTCAGTGTCCCAGATATTGACAACACCGACAAAGAGAGCCCTCATCTGAATCGCAACACACTCAATCTCCGTGGCCTAAAAGGTACTATCTCATCCGTTCTCACCACTGTGGGTTGCGCCAGATTCAGCCTGAAATAAGCACGGTCATTGATATGTTCAGTATTTTGTATTTGTATACATGGATGTTCCTATATAGGCCGCTGTTGTATGTAAAATGTTCAGTATTTCATTGTATCATGGGCAGTACATGTACAGTAAGAAAATTTGGAGAAATCTTTTGTTTTTCGCTGACAAAAGTTTGATTGCTTGGAGCAGATTGTTGTTACTTTGGAGCAGTCAGATGATGTTACAAAATCCCCACTTCTTATCAGTGTTCATAAACATGTCGTTTGCAAACAGTACATGATTCAGATTTATAATTGTGTCAAGGAATCATGCAACTCGCCGCTTGGTTATAGTTAAACATATAGTCAGATTTTTCTGCTACATTTTCAGGGCATTTATATAGTCAATTTGGCATTGACATGTACAATAAGTCAAAATTAAGTGTGAACAGTTATTGATGCTAAAATGTTAATTTGTTTCTAGCTAAGTGGATATTAATTCTGCCTGCATATTCGAAACACTTGCCGGTACACAACCCGATTTTTCTGAAATCCTCATTGTGTTTTCAAACAGTGCAAAGCAACTAATTCTGAGCTCAAGTCAGAATGATAGGCATTGACATGTACACTAAAAGGGATTTCACTTGCTGCTAAAAGTGTCTTTCTTTCGAGCAAATTGTTGTTGTTTATGTTTATGTTTATAATATTCATAACCCTTGGCTGACCCATACGGGTTTGCGGGAGCATGTACTCATGATGATACACTATTTGATCTTCCCAAATCATCATTCATAGTTCTGTGCAGAGCAAGTACTTCTGAACCTACATCAAAGTGATGTGCACGACAATATTTTCCTAAATTGTTTTTCTTCGCATTATGGTTAACAACTCTCAAATAAGTAGGGTCCTTCTTGGCAAGGTACCTGACTGCAGTACCAAATTACTGGGAAGGAGAAGTGCTTTGGAGAAGGCCATGAGAAATTACGCAAATATGAAGTCAGAGTTCATCATTAAGACAAAGTGTATCGAGTGCAGCATTCCAGGCCACAAAAACTTAGTGCTTTCTATTGTGAAGTTCTCTCAATGTTGGAGTTCACTCGCCTTGAATTGCTCGATGTTGATGTTAGTGCTTATACATTGTTTTGGTTATCACTGACTGGACGTCCTGATTAGAATATTAACATTCAGTTGGATGGGTTGCTGCTGACAGAGAAACTTAGTACCTTTTTTGTTTTGACCCTGAAAAACTTAGTGCCTTTTTTGTAAGGTGATGAACAAATATTTTGCTGTTCAATAGAGCAATTCTATGTAAACTTCACGCTGCTCATTTGCGCAACAATGCGAAAACTTATTGATGTTACTGTTGTGGAAGACAAAAGTCCATCTTATCTGAACATTTGTTGTACATTTTGCCCTAGTCTCTATAAAATTATCCTTGTTCAGATTGTGCAATATTTTTGAGCATTTCATATAACCTTTTCCGGCACTCATTTTGTATTTGAAGAAGAGATTTTCCTTATAATGTTATTAGCCATATAGTGGGCATTGTACATAACCAATTCTCGGCAACTTCCATCGGGCTCTTCCAATAATAACTCCAATTCTTGTGGTATTTCCATATAAGATCACTCTTTATAACACTAGACCTTGTATACCATATCATCGTTTTTGCGCACTTTACATTATTGGTTCTAGTTTATAACACTAGACCTTGTATACCATACCATATTTGGGATCTTGGGAAACCAACCCCACAATTATTGTTATATTGTCATCACTAGACACTACGTCCATATTATCGTCGATGCATACTTTATATCCTTGATTGCAGTCCTCTTATGGCCGATCACAAAGAACTTTAGAGATAGCAACCACATGTGCCCGAAGGTGGCCTCTTGCATTCGACCAAGAAGAAGTTTAATGCTATTGTGATATTGTCATCACTAGACACTACATCCCATATAACCTTCGATGCACACCTTATATCCTCGGTACCGATCCTCTTATGGTCGACCACAAAGAACTTTAGAGATAGCAGCCCTATCTACCTATAGGCGGGCATGTTGCATCCAACCATGACGAGTTTTAATGTTGTATTGATCGGTAAGTTTTATCGTTCCGGATCTTTGGAAAACCAACCTCACAATTGTTGTGATATTGTCACCACTAGACACTACTTCTCATATAACCCTTGTTGTGGACTTTATATCCTCAGTTACGGCCCTCTTATGGTCGACCACGAAGAACTTTAGAGATAGTATCCATGTGTATCCGGCAGCGGTTCTCTTGCACTTTACCATGAAGAACTTTAATGTTATATAGATCGATAAGTTTTCCCATTGCGGATCTTGGGAAACCAACCCCACAATTATTATGTTATTGTCATCACTAGACGTTACGCCCCATATAATCATCAATGCGCACTTTATATCTATGATTGTGGTCCTCTTATGTTCGACCATGAAGAACGTTAGAAATAGCATCCATATGTACCCGAAGGCGGCCTCTTGCACTTAACCAAGAAGAAGCTTAATGTTATATATCAATCGGTAAGTTTTTTTCATTGGGGGTCTTGGGAAACCAATACCTTAATTATTGTGATATTGTCATCACTAGACACTACATCACGTATAACCGTCAATGCGCACTTTTTATACTCGGTACCGATCCTCTTATTGTCGACCACAAAGAACTTTAGAGATAGCAACCCTATGTACCTATAGGCGGTCATGTTGCATCCAACCATGAAGAATTTTAATGTTGTATTGATCGGTAAGTTTTATCATTCCGGATCTTTGGAAAACCATCCTTACAATTGTTGTGATTTTGTCACCACTAGACAGTACTTCTCATATAACCCTTGTTGTGGACTTTATATCCTCAGTTACGGTCCTCTTATGGTCGACCACGAAGAACTTTAGAGATAGTATCCATGTGTATCCGGCAGCGGGCCTCTTGCACTTTACCATGAAGAACTTTAATGTTATATCGATCGATAAGTTTTCCCATTGCAGATCTTGGAAAACTAACCCCACAATTATTATGATATTGTCATCACTAGACGTTACGCCCCATATAATCATTAATGTGCACTTTATATCCTCGATTGCAGTCCTCTTATGGCCGACCGCGCAAAACTTTAGAGATAGCAGCAACATGTACCCGAAGGTGGCCTCTTGCACTCAACCAAGAAGAGGTTTAATGTTATATATCGGTCGGTAAGTTTTTCCATTGGAGATCTTGGGAAACCAACACCTTAATTATTGTGATATTGTCATCACTAGACACTACATCCAATATAACCATCGATGCGCACTTTATATCCTCGGTACCGGTCCTCTTATGGTCGACCGCAAAGGACTTTAGAGATAGTAGCCATAGGCGGGTCTGTTGCATTCAACCATGAAGAACTTTAATGTTGTATATCGATCGGTATGTTTTTTCGTTCGGAACCTTTGGAAAACCAACCTCACAATTAATGTGATATTGTCATCACTAGATGCTACATCTCATATAATCGCTGATGCACACTTTATATCCTTGATTGCAGTCCTCTTATGATCAATCGCGAAGAACTGTCGAGATAGCAGCCATATGTATCCAAAGGCGGCCTCTTGCACTCGACCAAGAAGAAGTGTAATCCTATTTTATCGATCAATAAGTGTTTTCATTGGGGACCTTGGGAAACCAACACCTTTGGATATTGGTTCTCTTATGGTCGACCGCAAAGAACTTTAGAGATAGAAACCATATGTGCCCGTAGGCGGACCTATTACAGTCAATCATGAAGAACGTTATTGTTGTATCGGTCGGTAAGTTTTTTCATTCGGGATCTGTTGGGGATATCACTACTGGGCGTAAACCGGTCTATCTGAGCCGGGTTAACTTCGTCAGTAGTTAAGTATGTTAAAGCCCAAGAAGGCAGATGAGGGCTCAAGGCCCATAGTCGGTTCAAGGCCTGTAGCCGTAAACCGGCGTTGGTATTTAACTTGTATTATAAGTTAGGAATAAGTAGAGACCAAACCGGACACATCTATGAGCCGGTATTGGGACTCTGTGAACCGACGGGCGTCACCCGTGTATATAAGGGGACGGCCCGGCGGCGGTTCAAGGAGAAGAGACAACAACTCGAGACATAGGCGAAGCTTGTTTGCTCCCTGGTCATCAAAACCCCATCAATTCCATCACAACTAGACGTAGGCTTTTACCTTCATCGAAGGGGCTGAACTAGTATAAAATCTCTTGCGTCCCTGTGTCCGCTTTAACCACTTCAAGCTAACCCGTCGCGATGGCTTCATGACTAAGTCCTTTCTCTAGGACATCTGCCGTGACAAAACCACGACAGTTGGCGCCCACCGTGGGGCTATCGCACGATGGTTTCAAGTTCTTGGAGGGCCGCTTTGAAGGACTCGAGGGCTACGCCGTAGGCCGGATGACTAAGAGTCGTCGCGGCAAGCTTTACATCGATGATGCAGGCTGGGGCCCCGAGGCCGGCTTAGTTGAGTACGGGTACCGGGTCCCCTTTGGTGGCATACACGTTTTCATCAGCAAGATCGGAGAACCGGGCCCTGAGCCGGATATCTGCACCGACCTCGTCGAAACGGCTCAGCATGCGCGATCTGCCCGGGTTAAACCGGCCATGAAGCGTGCCTTCGTGGGAGTCATCCATGGAGGAGGACATGAGGATGGATCGGGATCTGGCGGCGAGACCGTCATTTACTCCGGCGATGAGTCATCAACCGGAGAAACCGAATCTCTATATCAGCTACAAGATGGCCGGATTGGGGGCTGTTCCGACGGCGACAGTATTCCGGACCCCTCTGATCTGCCCAACCGAGTTGGAATATTCATGGCCGGCACACAAGCAGCGCTTCATTCTTCGACCGCTGCGGCAACAACCTCCGGTTCAGCAGTGGCGACGGCTGCCGGGGCAGGAGGCCCTGTGCGCCCGCCGGCTCAAGTTCTATCAGAGCTATTTGATGCATTGGCTATGCTTATGGCGGAAGCTAATCCGGCAGATCAGGACGTCCACAACGCGGAGATTGCAAAGGTAAGGGAATAGATCACCCAGGCCAAGGCGGACCTGGCAGCTGAGGATACCAGGATGACCACAGAGCGGGCCACTCTAGACGCACAAGCCTATAGGCTCATGTTGGACCAGAACGCATCGCATGAAGTCATGAGGAGGAAGTACCGATCCCGTTTGCCTCCAGTTTTCGAGGCCAGAGACCTTTTCAACACCCCGGGAGCAGGAACCAGTAATCCGTTGGAGGGAAACCGGGCGGAAGCTCCTGGGACCGGTGCGCCGGTTCAGCCTCGTCGGATGGATCCGCCTCATGAAAACACCGTTATACCTCAGGCTGTTTCAACACCTCCGGGTCACTACTCCAACCCAATGGAGAATCTTGTCACCGCTGCTGCACGGCTGGAGGCCATTCCAATTGAAGGTGACTCACCGCAGGCGATAGAGACGCGACGGGTCAAGGAGCTTCTTAGGACAGCTTTGGACCAACAGGAAGCATACTCGTATAGCGCGACCGGATCCACTCGACCCCTCGCCCAAGCCGGAGCTATAGCAGGCGTATGGAGAAACCGGCAGTGTCAAGTAATGAACGACATGGAGCACCCCGCGGCAACAACCCGGCGGGTGGTGCTGATAATGCTCAGGAAGTGGTGGATCGGGCCCGAGCACGCAGGGAGGCCGAGTTAGCCGCACAATATCAGGCTCGGCAGCTTACGCCGGTTCGTCCAACTATTTCGGTTGAACCTTGTGTTACTTCTAGCTCTTTGGGGGTGCCTTGCCTTGTCCCCGCTTTACGCAATGTGCGCCTACCCAAGGATTTCAAGGGCCCGCGCAAGGTACCAAATTACACGGCGGATCAACCCCCAAAGACATGGGCGGAGAGCTATGAGATGGCCATGGAGATGCTGGATGTGGATGATGTGGCATGTGCGAAGTACTTCACCATGATGCTTGAAGGAACGGCCCGCACTTGGTTAAAAAGCTTACCGGCCAATTCTATCAGTTCATGGGCCCAATTACGAGCCCGGTTTATCAATAATTTCAAGGATACATGTAAGCAGCCCATGTCGATAGTAGACTTAGCTACCTGTGTCCAGGAGGAAGGAGAATCGACGACTCATTGGGTGCGCCGGGTCTCACAAGTGTTGCATTCATCAGACCGCATCAACGCTGACACCGCAGTCTTAACCCTAGAAGGCAACTGCCGGTTTGGGCCCCTAAAGCTGAAGTTGGGACGGATGAAGCGCCATTGCACTGACATGGGGACCCTCATGGCTGCTTTGGTAAAGTATGCTGATTCTGATAATACCAAGGATCCCGAATCTGATGATGACAAGGCAGGGAAGGGAAAGAGGAACATCAACTCCAAAGGTCAGCAACATCACTAGGCAGGCAATGGTGGTGGAGGCAAGCGTAAAGCGGATGGTAACATGGACTTTGTGGCTAATACCAACGCGCAGGACAATGGCCAGCGATGCAAGGGTAAATCGAAAAATCGCAGTGGGGCACCCAACCCTAACCCGGATCGCCTAAATTATCTACTGAGCCAGCCCTGTCCAAGACATGGGACGAAGGAGGTGCCAGCAAACCACCTTTGGAAGGATTGCTTTATTATGCAGGAGTTCAAGAATTCTAATGCTTTCCGGTATGATCACGGCTCCGGCGGTGGCTCAGGATCCGGGCCGGGTTACGGTGGAGGAAATTCCGGTTCAGGATTTAATGGTAATCCGGGCAGACATAATAATCAAAATAATCAGAACAACCAGGGTGGTTATAACCAGCAACAGCAACAGTCAGGTTACCAGAGCAACCCAAAGCAGTTGAATAGTCGGTAGTACCATGTCTTCACCACTAGCTTGGACAAGCGATACCGGAAGGTTCAGAGGCGGGCAGTCAACTCTGTTGAACCGGCCGTGCCCCGTTATCTACGCTGGTCTGAACAGCCAATCATATGGAGCAGAGAGGATCACCCTCCCCAGGTTGATAATCTGGGTCAGTTGGCTCTGGTGGTGGCAACTCAGGTGGGAGGTTACAAGTTCACCAAAGTGCTCATGGATGGAGGGAGCAACATTAATATCTTATACTATGAGACCTTCCGTCGTATGGGACTAACAGATAAAAATCTCAAACCGTCTAATACGGTGTTCCACGATGTAGTACCTGGCAAGTCAGCATATCCTGTTGGTAAGATAGCTCTGGAAGTGGCCTTTGGAGATGATCATGATTCCAGGTCGGAGACATTGACGTTTGAAGTGGTGAAAATCCAAAGTCCATATCACGCCCTGTTTGGGCGACCGGCCTACGCCAAGTTTATGGCACGGCCCTGTTATGTGTATTTGCAGCTCAAGATTCCGGGTTACAAGGGGACAATAACGGTTCACGGAAGCCGTGAAATCGCTTTGGAGTGCGAGGAAGGAGATGCGGCTTACGCAGAGTCGGTTTGTGCCACCGAGGAGCTGAAGTATTATAAGGACAGTGTTGATCCGGCGGACATGAATCCATTAAAAAAGCCAACTACGGAGCATGATCCGGCCCTGAAGTTCAAATCGGCAGCAGAAACTAAGCTTGTTGACTTCGTACCTGGCGATTCGTCCAAGCAGTTCAGCATCAGTGCCAACTTGGATCCGAAATAGGAAAGCGCGCTCATCGAGTTCATCCGTGAGAATCGGGACATTTTTGCATGGAAGCCCTCTGACATGCCAGGTGTACCGAGGCAACTCGCTGAGCACACCCTTAATGTGGATCCTAAATACAAACCGGTGAAACAGTTCCTCCGCCGGTTTAACGAAGAAAGACGCAAGGCGATTGGAGAAGAGGTAGCCAGGCTCTTAGCAGCTGGTTTTATTGTTGAAGTTTTTCACCCTGAGTGGCTTGCTAATCCGGTGCTAGTCCTTAAGAAAAACGGCACCTGGCGCATGTGTGTGGATTACACAGATCTTAATAAGGCTTGTCCAGCAGATCCTTTTGCCCTCCCCCGTATTGATCAAATCATTGATGCTACGGCGGGTTGTGAGTGTTTAAGTTTTTTGGATACATATTCTGGATATCATCAGATCAAAATGGCAGTTAAGGACCAGGAGAAGACGGCATTCATAACTCCCTTTGGAGCCTTCTGCTATGTGTCTATGCCCTTTGGGCTCAAAAGTGCCCAGGCAACTTATCAACGGTGTGTACAAAATTGTGTTCACAAGCAGATTGGCCGTAATGTACATGTTTACGTGGATGATATCGTGGTTAAGTCCAGGGAGAAGGAGACTCTGGTTGACGATTTGAAGGAAACCTTTGATAACCTAAGGACGTACAAGATGATGCTTAATCCGGACAAGTGTGTCTTTGGTGTACCGGCGGGCAAGTTATTGGGTTTTCTGGTGTCCAACAGGGGAATTGAGGCTAATCCGGAGAAGATAACAGCCATCACCTCCCTGGCTAAACCGAAGTGTATCAATGATGTTCAACGCCTGGCAGGCCGGATTGCCGCGTTAAGCCGGTTTATCAGCCGCCTTGGTGAGAAGGCAATCCCTTTGTATCAGATGTTGAAGAAGACGGATCAGTTCGTCTGGAGTTCTGCTGCTGATGAAGCATTTGAGGACTTAAAGTGGCAATTGGCTAATCTGCCCGTGCTCGCCGCTCCCATTGACAAGGAGCCGTTACTGCTATATGTTGCTGCTAATGCTCGTGCGGTCAGCGTGGCTATTGTGGTGGAGTGAAAGGAGGCAGGTAAGGAGCATCCGGTTCAATGTCCGGTCTATTATATCAGCGAGGTACTCATTGAGTCCAAGCAAAGGTATCCGCATTGGCAGAAGCTGGTGTACAGAGTTTTTATGGCAAGCCGGAAGCTTAAGCAATACTTCCAAGGGCACCCAATTACAGTGGTCAGTTCTGCTCCTTTGGGGGATATCATCCAGAACCGGGAAGCGACTGGCCGGATTGCCAAGTGGGCTATAGAGCTTGGGCCGCACGGATTGAAGTATGTGCCTTGGATGGCGGTGAAGTCTCAAGCACTGGTTGATTTCATCAATGATTGGATGGAAATGCAAGCACCTGAGGAAAAGCCGGATCACACATATTGGACCATCCATTTTGACGGATCCAGGCAATTGGAAGGCTCGGGGGCTGGAGTCGTATTAACTTCCCCACGAGGTGATAAGTTTTGTTACGTTCTCCGCTTAATGTTTCCTTGTACTAACAATGCAGCTGAGTATGAAGCCTTGCTCCATGGTCTCCGGATGGCTAAGGAGATGAACCTAAGTTGAGTTAAGTGCTTCGGTGACTCGGACCTCGTGGCTCAACAAGTGTCTGGCACTTGGGACTCCAAGGACCCACTCATGGCAACATATCGTCGTGAGGTGGATATTGTTGCAGGTCATTTTAAAGGCTATCAGGTGGACCACGTGGACCGACGGAAGAATGAAGCGGCGGACGCTTTAAGCCGACTGGGCTCTCAGCGCAAACCGGTCCCGCCCAATGTTTTTCTGGATGTGCTGCACAACCCGTCGGTCAAGCTCCCTGGTGAAGCGGATTTGGCTATTCCTGATCCGGAGGCTCAATTGGTGGCAGCTCTTCATGTCATTCCGGATTGGACGCTTCCTTACCTGGCGTACATGAACCGGGGCGAGTTACCAGAGGATGAGATTCTAGCCCGACAGATAGTCCGGCCGTCCAAGTCCATGACTATTGTCAATGGCGAGTTGCATCATTGCAGTATATCAGGGGCGTTTCAATGCTGTGTGTCTCCTGAAGAAGGCTGTGAAATTTTGCGTGAGATCCACGAAGGAGATTGTGGTCACCACGCCGGTTCAAAATCTTTGATAGCTAAAGCGTTTCGCCATGGCTTCTATTGGTTAACTGCTCATGCTGATGCGGAGGATCTGGTTAGACGATGTGACGGTTGCCAAAAGTTTTCAAGACGTGCTCATGTGCCGGCTCAAGAATTGAGAATGATTCCAATTACTTGGCCGTTTGCGACTTGGGGGCTGGATATGGTTGGGCCTTTCAAAAGGTCCAAAGATAAGAAGACCCACCTCCTGGTGGCGGTTGACAAGTTCACAAAGTGGGTGGAGGCAGAACCGGTCAGCAAGTGTGATGCGGCCACGGCGGTTCAGTTTATCAAAAAAGTGATTTTCCGGTTTGGCTTTCCACACAGTATCATCACAGATAATGGTACCAATTTGTCCAAGGGTGCCATGAAGGAGTTCTGCGAACGAGAGCACATCCGGCTTGGCGTTTCATCAGTGGCACACCCACAGTCCAATGGTCAAGCAGAAAGGGCTAATCAAGAGATTTTGAGAGGCATCAAGCCCCGGCTTATGGTTCCTTTGCAGAGAACACCGGGTTGTTGGGTAGAAGAATTACCATCTGTGTTATGGAGCATCAATACCACACCCAACAGATCAACAGGATACACACCATTCTTCATGGTCTATGGAACGGAGGCGGTTCTCCCCAGTGATATCCGTCATGATTCACCTTGTGTGACGGCTTATGTTGAAGCGGACAACGAGATAGCACGGCAAGATGCTTTGGACCGGTTGGATGAAGAGCGTGACATAGCAGCTGCTCGCTCAACGATTTACCAACAGGATCTTCGTTGTTATCATAGTCGCCGAGTTAAAACCAAAACCTTTCAAGAGGGAGATTTGGTGCTTCGGCTCATCCAAGACCAGACTGATATGCATAAGCTATCCCCACCTTGGGAGGGACCTTTTGTGGTCAGCAAGAATCTCCACAATGGGTCATACTATCTGATTGATATTCGAGAGCATAAAGACTCACGTACATCAGAGGAAGAGACCAACATGTCGTGGAACATAGCTCATCTTCGGCCTTACTATACCTGAGCCATTGGCTCCACTTATGTACATATTACGATGATGTATATATTATGAATAAATATAATAAACCGGAACCTCAGCTAAAGCGGGGTATCTGTTCTTTTACATCATGTGTGGTTACACGGAGTTGTTCTAAAGCGGCCTCCGGTTTACCCCTTGAGTTAGCTTTTCAAAAGCATCATGTTATATCACTTGGGGGCTTGGTCGTGTCCGAACCAATGCAATACCTCTTGATAGGCGAGAGCCACCAGATCACTTGGGGACTTGGTCACGTCTGAACCAGTCATGCCTCTTGATCGGCCTAAGGCCACAGAATCACTTGGGGGCTTGGTCGAACCTGAACCATTGCCATGCCACTTGATCGGCATGAATGCCACGGTTTCATTTGGGGACCTAGCTGACTTGAACCATAGCTACACCTATCGGGAGCTTGGTCGTGTCCGACCATGGTAACGCCATCTGATCAGCTCAAATAAGCCTCTTTTTGCAAACGGTTTTGTCATTGCCTTTGCTTCACATTTTTCTTTGAAAGATATTTCTTTCTTTTTATTGTGTTTTTTAAACCGACAAAGTTTTAAGCCGGTTCAAACTGTCAATTGAGGGAACACGGCCCATTTTAATCCGAAGACTATTTGCTCGGTTTGATTTTTTGTTAACATCCTATTACGGAGTAACATGGTGTTTATTATAACCCGGCACGGTTTACATGGTAAACCGGCATCATATATATACAGGAGCTGCTATCTCCTCCAACAGTGTGGGTTTATAAAACTCCGCTTCAAGATTGGCCAAGCCAACTTCACGTCCAACGATGGTAGGTATTATGTATCTCAAAATTTGGTTATATACTTAAAAATTTCGGATGTTTTGATTTCATGTATGCAGACATCATATTCCGTCTGACGGTACAACCGCGGTGGCACTTTAAGATTTTTATTGCAGAAAGTACTTTGGAAAGTTCATCACCCAAAGGAAGAGCAAGTTGCAGTAATTATGCACGAAGGCATATCAGCATCAAAAGTATCAGCTAGCCTATTACAAGGCAACACGGTGCCCACAATAAGATCATTGTTTTTCGCAAGGGAGAAGAAGTTTCAAACCGGCTTCCGGTTCAAGCTTGGTCACCAGCCCGGCCTGATGGTTGTGGGTCATCCCGCGCCGCTTCAGCTTTAGTTTCTCTACCCAGCGGCTGGAAATCAACAGTTGTCCAGTCGATTCCCATTAATGCTTGAAAGACAGCTTCATCATGGATCAGCAACGACCAGTCAATATCGGGAGCGTAAGTATGCTTACGGATTGGAGGGATAAGATTTTCCGCTTCATGAATTGGTGCAGCTACTCGCTTGTTTTGATTGTCATATTGGGCTTGATAATGAGACAAGTCTGCTTCTTCAGCCAATTGACAAGCTAGCGGACGCACCTCCCGGTTTATTGCTCGCAGATCCGCTTCACTAAACTCTGACCCGTCTTCCTTCAAGCTAGGATAGCCCTGAGCCACTTCAATAGGATCAAAATCCAGCACCCAAGCTTTTGCCCGGATTAAGGCATTGATCGCACCGGTTCGAGCAGCAGATTTCTTCAGCTCTTCAACCCGGGCAGGAAGCACCGACTGTTTCATCAGAGTGTCCTAAATCAAAGTGGGCGCCGGCTTGTTGTGGGATGCAGTACAGATGATTCGTTGTGCACCAGTGTACAGTTGTTCGATCAACGTGTAGGCGGCTTTCAATTTCTTCCGCACATCTGACCCCAAGTGACCAATGCGTGTCCCTGAAATATCACCAAGGGTTAACAAACTGGTAGCTCTATAAGATGGCAGAATCAATTCAAATCAAACCGACTTACCAAAGATAGCAGCGGTCATGGCATGCACGTGCCGCTTTATGCTGGTCAGTTCATCCACCACCGGTTTTAGTGCAGCCTCGGCGTCTTCTGCTCGTTTGGTTAAAGTGGATTTTTCAGTAGCCCAATCTGCCCGCTCCTTCTTGAAATCCTTCTTAAGCTGTTCCATGATGCTTAAGGCGCTGATCAACTCCTCTTTTGCTTTTGAGGTTTCAGTCTGTTGGGACTTCAGATTTTCTTGGAGATCAGCAATTTGGGTCTCTTTTGTCTTCAGCTCAGCCTGCATACAGACAGTTATATGATTCAGCAAGCAGTGCAAGAATTGAAGCACCAACCACATAACAAGTTATGCACTTGGTGCTTGGGGGATAATGCCTATTTGATCATCATTTTTCAATTGATTACAAAGTCCCAAGCTCAATACAAGTATTCAACTTGGCACTTGGGGGCTAATGGCTATTTGTTCAAAAAAAGTTCTGATGCGGAGATATTAATTACTTAAGTCTCGGTTTAACTACACTAAGTTGAACCGGCCCTTGGGGGCTACATCAACGAATTTCGAGGCATTAAGATTTATATTAGTAAGTCCCGGTTTGAAAGAAGATTACAAACCAGCCCTTGGGGGCTAGGAGAGTCAACAAGAATTGAAGCATACAAGCAGGAAAGAGCATATGGAAGTTACCTCATATTTATCTTTCATCATGTTAACCAGACCGGCTTCATAGTCACGACTGGTATACAGCCGGTTCAGATAGCCGGAATGGATGTCTTGGGCGTTCAGAGCAGCGTAAGTCGTCAGATCAACATTCCACTTGCCTTTGCCAAAGGCAGCAAATTCTTCCTTGGCGGTATGTTTAGACAAAGCGATAGGATTGCCTGGCTCTATGCGACCAATGCCAGTAATGACAACCTCATCATCCTTGGCATCACCGGTTTGAACTGGGCCCGTTGGCTTATCAGTAGGCTTTGTTGGATTGGTGGATTTCTCAATCCGGATGGGGCTTGTGGGCTGGTTGACAGGACTTGAGGTATCAATAGGCCTCTCTTCAGCAATAAGATCGTCATCTCGCTGCGGTGGATCATTGGGTATGTCTTCAGGAATAGGTGCTTCAAGATCTGGTGTTTTGCCCGGTTCAGGGACGGCATCCTCCTCGGCCGCTTTATCCAGGCGAGCTTTTTTGCTCGGCCTAGGCTTGGCCCTGAAAAGAATAACAAAGTCAAATACAACATATGTTCCAAGGTGATGTACCGGACATATTAAGATAAGTATGGCTTACCCAAGCACCGTTTTGAGCTGTGGCAGCTGAGTAGCCGATGACTCGCCAGAGGATGAGTGGGAAGTAACCTGATAATCGGAGTCAGATGGATTAAGAGGTTGACGAAAACAGCCCGCCTTAGGACAAGCACTGACAAGCAAATTAGAGACCTCTGAACGGCGTTTCTGAACCGGACTGTTCGGTAAACCGGTGGAGGTAACTACCTGGCCGCTGTGCCAGGTTGTGCGGCAAGCTTCGTGCTGTTGGATCTTCATAAGAAATTGGGAATCCAAGTAAGCAAGAGGATGAGAAAATTTAACTTTCCGATTTGCCTGACGGATTTTTAGTGAAGGCAAAGGTTCTGAATCGGAAGAGAGAATAATTACCTCTGCAGCATCAGCATTGCTGGCTTCGGCATCATCCTGAAAAATATCACCATCAATAAGATGCATGAAAAATAAACCAAGTGAGTCAAGCCCTACCTCAAGGTCCGGATTATCCACATCATCATCAGGGGCCGGATTAGAGGATGTAGTGGTTCTTTTCCTGTGGGCAGTCTTCTTCACACCTTTAGTCTTTTGCCGGGTTGATCTTTCCGGTTTTTCTGGTTTCTCCTGCGGCAGTTTTTGCTCCAAAACGGATCATTGCCCTGGTTACACAGACACTGATATTAAACAATGACCAGATATATCAATAACAGGTTCATCAAAAAGAAAAATCAAACTCTTACAGCTGGCGGTTTGTTGGTGGCACAGAAGGGAAGCAGGCCGGTTTTAGCACAGATGTGTTCCAGTTCATTCAGCATCTTGTTCACAGCCTCTGTGATTTCTTCGTTGGTGAGCTGGATGTTAGCATGTCGCAGTGGGTCATCAACACTGCCAGTATACTCGCACGTCAAACTGGAGCGCTGACTAAGGGGTAGTATGCTCCATGATATCCAACAGCGAGCGAGATCAACCCCTGTTAAATCGTTGGCCATAAAGGCTCTGAGCTTGGACAATTGAGGAGCGTATTTGCTTCTCTCCTTGGCAGTCAACCTTTGCGGAAATGGGTGTGTATTTCTAAGCCGCTCCGGACGAAAGCCAGGCAAAGGATTTTCACCAGCAGGGGAGGTGTCTTTGCAATAGAACCATGTTTGATTCCACTCTTTGGGGTGGCTATGCAGCTTGGCATGAGGGTATGTGACCTCTTTCCTTTTCTGAATCGCCACACCGCCCAATTCCGTATTGGAACCATCAGAAAACTCAGTACGGCGGTTTAGATGGAAATAGTCTCTGAACAACTCCACTGTGGGCTCCTCTTGAAAGAACGCCTCACAGAGCACTTGGAAGTGACACATGTTTGTAACAGAGTTGGGACCAGTGTCTTGTGGGTGGAGTTGAAAATCGGTAAAACGTCCCGGTAAAATTTAGAACCGGGCGGCTTAAATCCCCAGGCTAAGTGATCTACGAAAACGACGACCTCTCCTTCTTGAGGTGTGGGAGGGCATTCTTTGCCAGGAGCCCTCCAAGGGATGGTATCTTTGCTGCCTAAGGCACCGATCAGGACTAAATCATCCAGTTGAGCCTCTGTGACGCGAGAAGGAACCCAGTTGCACTCATATACTTGCTTGGCCATGATGAAATCTACAAGGTAGGTGATCCCGGTTCAAAAATGCATTGATTAAGGTACATTGGTATGTGCAATGTTAAACCGGAGACAGATCTATCTAAACCGGAGTTTTATGAAGCAACAACATCTGGTGGTTCAACAAGGGGACTAATGATATATACCGGTTTGGCAATTTTTTCTACAAAGTTAAACCGCCTGATCTAAACGTTGAAGTAGATGAGTAAGTTTACAGAAACAGATTTCATAAGACTTCTCTACAACGACGGATCTGAAGCAAGTTCAGAAAATAAGGAAAATATTCAAGGTTCAAAAAAGAACAGTACTGAATCAATGGGCAGAGATACATATAGATCTATGGTCTTGAGGCATGAATCTGAAGGCGGATGCTAAAAACTACCGCTACACAGAGTAAGGATTCACAGATGCATCTAGGAGTTATCGTATGAACACGAAACAGGCGATGAACATTAGAAGAACATGAAACCCTAGAGCAGATCTGTGTTGAAAAGAACAGAAGACTTACTGGAGATGAGAAAGACGCGGAAGGTTGCCGCGGTGCTCTGGTGCACCCAGGTTGATGCAGCGGCCAAGGTTGATGCAGAGGTTGACGGTGGCGGTGGAGCTCCGAAGCTGGGCGACGCGAGGAAGACGAAGCACAAGGGCACGGAGGGGAAAAAGAAATGACCATTCGGTCCTAGTTATAAGGCAAGGGACAGGAGTCAGGCGCGAAAATCAAGGGACCATGGGTTTGGAAACGAAGATGTCGCCTCTTTGTCGCAGACCTATTAAGGTCCTTTATAACAGGTGACGTCACGCCGGTTTACAACAACCAGAGAAGATGACATCACGGCGGTTCAACAAACTACAAGAAGATATTGAATATGAAGATTTTTGCTAAAGGATTGACATGAACATGTTCAAATCAATCTGGGGCCTAATGTTGGGGTTATCACTACTAGGCGTAAACCGGCCTATATGGGCCGGGTTAACTTCGTCAGTAGTTAAGTATGTTAAATCCCAAGAAGGCAGATGAGGGCTCAAGGTCCATAGTCGGTTCAAGGCCTGTAGCCATAAACCGGCGTTGGTATTTAACTTGTATTGTAAGTTAGGAATAAGTAGAGACCAAACCGGACACATCTATGAGCCGGTATTGGGACTCTGTGAACCGACGGGCGTCACCAGTGTATATAAGGGGACGACCCGGCGGCGGTTCGAGGAGAAGAGACAACAACTTGAGACATAGGCGAAGCTTGTTTGCTCCCTGGTCATCGAAACCCCATCAATTCCATCACAACTAGACGTAGGCTTTTACCTTCATCGAAGGGGCCGAACTAGTATAAACTCTCTTGCGTCCCTGTGTCCGCTTTAACCCCTTCAAGCTAACCCGTCGCGATGGCTTCACGACTATGTCCTTTCTCTAGGACATCTGCCGTGACAAAACCACGACAGGATCTCTGGAAAACCAACACCACATTTATTGTGATACTTTCATCACTAGATGCTACATCCCATATAATCGCCGATGCACACTTTTTATCCTTGATTGCGGTCCTCTTGTGATCGACTATGAAGAGCTTTAGAGATAATAGTCATATGTACCCGATAGCGGGCCTTTTTCACTCAACCATGTAGTAAGTTGGCAACCGCACGCCTAGTATCAACTTTCACATACTCTGACCGGCCATATAACTAACTCCTATGGCATTCATATCATCTGAGATTAAATATACTCTGACCGACCATTTAAGTTGTGATATTGTCATATTAATGCACTTAAATCGTATATGAAAAAACGATGATCTGCATTGAGCAACATATTTTAACTCGAGTGACGAGGCGTCTTTTGAATCTTTTGGACTATTGAACGAGATATAAATTCACAATGGAAAAAGCAAGGGCCTAGCTGACTGTGTTTGCACGAGTACTGGCGAGTGGGAGATACAAGGGGGGGGGGGTGGAGAATTTAGCTTGAAGTGCACAATGCTGCTACAAGCTTGTGACGCGGTACAACACAGGCACCCGAATTGGAAAAACACTTTTAGAAAAAAGAGACTTAAAACTTTCTGAATTATTTTTGTAGCAAACATGGCCTAATGTATTACTCGTGTAAAAAGTTTCACGAAAGAATGATTCTCGTGGTTTCTTCAGCAAAAAAGAGAAGACAAAGTCGCAAGTTCAAAAAATGCGAATAGTAACTTTTACGTAGTACAATTATGTTTGTTCCCGTCGAGAATAACACGTCGCGCTAGTATTACACTAAGTCAGATTTGTTACAAAACAGATTCATATTTTTTGACTCTTTAAATATTTTTAAACTTTTTATTAATTCGGGTGCAATGGCACCCGAGGTCCATTGGCTATTTCCCGCTAAAGGATGGGCCTATATCAATACGGAGAATCCCTCGCAAAAAAATTAAAGATCAATATAAAGAACTTTCCTGCTGTTCAACACAGAACTTGTCAATTTATTTGGTACAATATCGTTACAGTCATAAAGAATCTCAGGGAAGGAGCTTGTGGTGGAGGGTGGACGAGTGAGCCCCACATTTGTGAGCAGTACCACCAGAAATTCTGCATGCTAGCGTCGAACTTTAGCAAGGACGCGTCGAGAGCTTTGTATGTCCAGAGATTTACCAAGAAGGATATTTTTAGAAGATAAATGCACTTAGGTATTAATAATTATTAATTAATTAAACACGTGTTAAAAAGAACTTTGCCATCTTCCACGGGAGTTTTATACATTAATAATTAATTAAGCACACGTTAAAAATAAATCTGGTGCAACTGTGCAATTACAAATCCTAGTCGAGTCAACAGTTGTAATCGGTAGACTGGAGGGAAAAGAAGGCATGCGTGATCTAGGGGAAAAAGAATCTATAGGGTGGGTCCCACCTACAGCCTAGTCTGGTGGAATACGGTTCACTATACCATCTGTTGAAATTGGCCACATGGCTCGTATACACGGATGGGGCATGCAGACCTGACAGCTAGGTGGGCCATGTCGATTGGACATCGTGCTTGATCTGCGGTCAAGATTCAGGTTGTGCCCACAACTAGTTAGGAAAAATCCACGTCCCTTCTCCTATACACTGGGACGGACGGTCCAGTCATTGACGGGTAAAAAAGAACTAAATGCCTCTTCCCGGCCCTATACGTCCGGCCTAACCAGCACCTCTTATATATATTCAGCTCAAATTTAGGCAGGTATAGGGAGGCCTGGGCAAATCCGTCATGTCGGACCAAACATGCCAGACCCACCGTAAATTGTACCAAAATGACCTAGTCTACCAAATTCACCACCCTCCTCCCGCATCCGTCCACCATTTCCCGCATTCGAGTCGCCGCCTTCGTCCACCCTTCTCCCCCATCCACGTCGCCGGGCCCCAGCTGCCGCCCTAGATGTTGTCCACCACATCCCAAACCGTCGCCATGGATGTTGCCACATCCTCATCCGTGGGGCTCCGGCTTGCAAGTCGGAGAACATCACTCGGAGGGACCGACAAAGAAGGCAGCGCGAGAAGGAGCGGCGTCACAAAGGAGTTCATCTAGTGGACGTCGAGGAGGATGTGTCCCCTCGGCCACACCTGCCCCTCCCCAAACCCCGTCCATCCAGCCGCCGACAAGGAAGGCGCCGTCTGGCCGCCCGCGACCATTGTCGATCCAACGGCCGATTGCACCAAAAAAAATGATCTATGCTTCTACAAATCACTCTGATATGTGCAGCGGATGTTGTTGTTCGAAGTTTTGCTCTACTTCCAACACTGGTTTACATGTTCTTTGTGTAGGTAGTCAATGACTTTGTTGTCTGGTCCTCTTGGTGAAACAAATATACATGTATTTTTTAGTGCTATTAAGACTTCTTAATGTTGGAACGAAAGAAGTTTTACAACTATGTTCAATCTACTTCATTTTTATCCCATTGTTTGTAAGCATAGTTATATTTTTGATACTCCATACAAGTCCATTTGAGGACAAATTTCACGTGTATCTTTCATCCACATAGGTACAATTTTATCTTCGTTATTACCATTTCTCTTGCATTGGTTGGGCAGTTCCAAAAAAATCATTTCTTATACAATACATTGCTTGGCAAAAGATTAAAATATGCTTGGAACGAAATTGGGATGAAGCTAAAGGTGTTGTTCATTTCTAAAGCCCCTTTACGCCAGCTAAGTATCAAAATATTAGTATACCTACTAATTTGTTTTGATGGTTCTACAAACCTTAATTGGTTTTTCTCAAAGGAGAAACCTAATAAGAATACTAATTATTTGTAAGGAGGTAACAATATTTACTTGCAGTCAATGTCACTTTAATTTCTTTCCTCTCTTTTATCTTGGAAAGTGTTTTTAAAAGCTTTTTATGAAATGCATGAAGTTTCGTAGTGACACACGGGGAATATTCTAGTTAGGAGAAGGTCCACAAGCACTATCATGAACACATGGAATATGCGGAGCTGCATCCTATCATGACAACTCATAATGTAGTATATCTCGAACATCGATGGGGGGTCATTCAAAGGGAAGTGAACAAGTATGTCGGCTACTATGCACAAGTGATTGGCTGCTCTCAAAGTGGGATGGGAGTATTGATACGTCCATTTTGCATCATGCTTTTACATCGATATTTATTGCATTATGGGCTGTTATTTCACATTATGTCACAATACTTATGGCTATTCTCTCTTATTTTACAAGGTTTACATAAGGAGGGAGAATGCCAGCAGCTGGAATTCTGGGCTGGAAAAGGAGCAAATATTAGAGACCTATTCTACACAACTCCAAAAGTCCTGAAACTCCACGGAATACCTTAGAATAAATAATGAAAAATCCTCGCCAAAGATGAAGACCAGGGGGCCCACACAATTTCCACGAGGGTGGGGGGCGCCCCCCCTAGGGCGCGCCCCCCTACCTCGTGGGCCCCCTGGTGGCTCTCCGATGACCATCTTCTCCTATATGAAGTCTTTCGTCGAGAAAAAAAATAAGAAGGAACCTTTCGGGACGAAACTCCGCCGCCACGAGGCGGAACCTTGGCAGATCCAATCTAGAGCTCCAGCAGAGCTGTTCTGCCGGGGAAACTTCCCTCCCGGAGGGGGAAATCATCGCCATCGTCATCACCAACGCTCCTCTCATAGGGAGAGGGCAATCTCCATCAACATCTTCATCAGCACCATCTCATCTCCAAACCCTAGTTCATCTCTTGTATCCAATTCTTGTCTCCAAGTCCGGGATTGGTGCTAGTAGGTTGCTAGTAGTGTTAATTACTCCTTGTAGTTGATGCTAGTTGGTTTAATTGGTGGAAGATCATATGTTCAGATCCTTTATGCATATTATTACCCCTCTGATTATGAACATGAATATGCTTTGTGAGTAGTTACGTTTGTCCTGAGGACAAGGGAGAAGTCTTGCTATTAGTAGTCATGTGAATTTGGTATTCGTTCGATATTTTGATGAGATGTATGTTGTCTAGCCTCTAGTGGTGTTATGTGAATGTCGACTACATAACACTTCACCATTATTTGGGCCTAGAGGAAGGCATTGGGAAGTAATAAGTAGATGATGGGTTGCTAGAGTGACAGAACCTTAAACCCTAGTTTATGCGTTGCTTCGTAAGGGGTTGATTTGGATCCATATGTCTCATGCTATGGTTAGGTTTACCTTAATACTTTTGTTGTAGTTGCGGATGCTTGCAATAGAGGTTAATCATAAGTGGGACGCTTGTTCAAGTAAGAACAGCACCCAAGCATCGATCCACCCACATGTCAAATTATCAAAGTACCGAACGCGAATCATATGAACATGATGAAAACTAGCTTGACGATATTCCCATGTGTCCTCGGGAGCGCTTTTCCTTATATAAGAGTTTGTCCAGGCTTGTCCTTTGCTACAAAAAGGATTGGGCCACCTTGCTGCACTTTATTTACTTTTGTTACTTGTTGCTCGTTACAAATTATCTCATCACAAAACTATTTGTCACCCCTTATTTCAGTACTTGCAGAGAATACCTTGCTGAAAACCGCTTATCATTTCCTTCTGCTCCTCGTTGGGTTCGACACTCTTACTTATTGAAAGGACTATGATAGATCCCCTATACTTGTGGGTCATCAAGACTCCTTTCTGGCGTTGTTGCCGGGGAGTGAAGCATCTTTGGTAGGTGGAATTTGGTAAGGAAAAATTTATATAGTGTGCTGAAATTTACTGTCACTTGTTACTATGGAAAGTGATCCTCCGAGGGTCTTGTTCGGGGTATCTTCACCCCGACCAGTAGAGAAAAGAGTTGCTCCTCAACCTACTGAACCTATTGAAAATGAAATTCCTTATGAGTATCCTTCGAGTATGATAGAAAAACTGCTAGCTAATCCTTTTACAGGAGATGGAACAAAGCATCCTAATGAACACCTAATATATGTGGATGAAGTTTGTGGATTATTTAAGCTTGCAGGTATACCCGATGATGTTGCTAAGAAGAAGGTCTTCCCTTTATCTTTGAAGGGAGACGCATTGATATGATATAGGCTATGTGATGATACGAGATCATGGAACTATAGAAGATTGAAATTGGAATTTCATCAAAAGTATTACCCTATGCATCTTGTTCATCGTGATTGCAATTATATATATAATTTTTGGCCTCGCAAAGGAGAAAGCATCGCTCAAGCTTGGGGGAGGCTTAAATCAATGTTATATTCATGCCCCAATCATGAGCTCCCAAGAGAAACAATTCTTCAAAAAATTTATGCTCGGCTTTCTGAAAATAATCGCACCATGCTTGATACTTCTTGTGCTGGCTCTTTTATGATGAAGACTATTGGATTTAGATGGGATTTATTGCATAGAATTAAACGCAACTTTGAAGATTGGGACCTCGACAAAGGTAAGGAGTCAGGTATGACACCTAGTTTTGATTGTGTTAAATCTTTTATGGATACCGATATTTTCCGTAAGTTTAGCACTAAATATGGACTTGATTCTGAGATAGTAGCTTCTTTATGTGAATCTTTTGCTACTTATGTTGATCTCCCTAAGGAGAAGTGGTTTAAATATCATCCTCCCATAGAAGTAAAAGTAGCTGCACCTATTAAAGTTGAAGAAAAGACTGTCACTTATAATGATCCTATTGTTCCTACTTGTTATGTTGAGAAACCACCTTTCCCTGTTAGGATAAAGGACCATGCTAAAGCTTCAACTGCGGTTCATAAAAGCAATATTAAAACATATACACCTCCTGAGCAAGTTAAAGTAGAACCTAATATTGCTATTGTTAAAGATCTCTTGTCTGATAATATTGATGGGCATCTTATTCAGTTCTGCGGTGAAACTGCTAGAATTGCTAAACCTTGTGCTAAACATAAAAATAGACCTGTGGTAGGCGTGCCTGTTATTTCTGTTAAAATAGGAGATCATTGTTATCATGGCTTATGTGATATGGGTGCTAGTGCTAGTGCAATCCCTATTGACTTATACAAAGAAATTATGCATGACATTGCACCTGTTGAGTTAGAAGAAATTGATGTTACTATTAAACTTGCTAATAGAGATACTATTTCACCAATGGGAATTGTTAGAGATGTTGAAGTCTTGTGTGGGAAAACTAAATATCCCGCTGATTTTCTTGTTCTTGGTTCCCCACAAGATAGCTTTTGTCCCATTATATTTGGTAGACCCTTCTTAAATACTGTTAATGCTACCATAGATTGCACAAGGGATGTTGTTATTGTCGGCTTAGATGATATGACTCATGAGTTTAATTTCTCTGAATTGCCTAGTAAGGATGAAATTATTGGTCTTGCTTCTATTGCCGTACCTCCTGGTGATCCTTTAGAACAATATTTGCTAGACCATGAGAATGATATGTTTATGAATGAAAGAAGAGAAATAGATGAAGTATTCTTTAAACAGGAACCTATTCTGAAACACAATTTTCCTGTTGAAATCCTAGGGGATCCCCCTCCACCTAAGGGTGATCCCGTGTTTGAGCTTAAACTGTTGCCTGATAATCTTAAATATGCTTATCTTGATGAAAAGAAGATATATCCTATTATTATTAGTGCTAACCTTTCAGAGCATGAAGAAGAAAGATTATTGAAAACTCTGAAGAAGCACCGTGCTGCTATTGGATATACTCTTGATGATCTTAAGGGCATTAGTCCCACTCTATGTCAACATAAAATAAATTTGGAAGCAAATGCCAAACCAGTTCGTGATCCTCAACGACGTCTGAATCCTAAAATGAAAGAAGTGGTAAGAAAATAAATACTAAAGCTTCTGGAGGCAGGTATAATTTATCCCGTTGCTGATAGTCAGTGGGTAAGTCCTGTTCATTGTGTCCCTAAGAAGGGAGGTATTACTGTTGTTCCTAATGATAAAGATGAATTGATTCCACAAAGAATTATTACAGGTTATAGGATGGTAATTGATTTCCGCAAATTAAATAATGCTACTAAGAAAGATCATTACCCCTTACCTTTTATCAATAAAATGCTAGAAAGATTATGCAAACATACACATTACTGCTTTCTAGATGGTTATTCTGGTTTCTCTCAAATACCTGTGTCGGCTAAAGATCAATCAAAGACTACTTTTACATGCCCTTTTGGAACTTTTGCTTATAGACGTATGCCTTTTGGTTTATGTAATGCACCTGCTACCTTTCAAAGATACATGATGGCTATATTCTCTGACTTCTGTGAAAAGATTTGTGAGGTTTTCATGGATGACTTTTCCGTCTATGGATCTTCTTTTGATGATTGCTTGAGCAATCTTGATCAAGTTTTGTAGAGATGTGAAGAAACTAATATTGTCTTGAATTGGGAAAAGTGCCACTTTATGGTTAATGAAGGTATTGTCTTGGGGCATAAAGTTCTGAAAGAGGTATTGAAGTTGATAAAGCCAAGGTTGATGCTATTGAAAAGATGCCATGTCCCAAGGACATCAAAGTTATAAGAAGTTTCCTTGGTCACACCGTATTTTATAGGAGGTTCATTAAGGACTTCTCAAAAATTTCTCGGCCTCTGACTAATTTATTACAAAAAGATATACCATTTGTCTTTGATGATGATTGTGTAGAAGCATTTGCAATACTTAAGGAAGCATTAGTCTCTGCACTTGTTGTTCAGCCACCTGATTGGAATTTACCCTTTGAAATGATGTGTGATGCTAGCGATTATGCTGTAGGTGCTGTTCTAGGGCAAAGAGTTGATAAGAAATTAAATGTTATCCATTATGCTAGTAAGACTCTAGACAATGCTCAAAGAAATTATGCTACCACGGAAAAAGAACTTTTAGCAGTTGCATTTGCTTGTGATAAGTTCAGACCTTATATTGTTGATTCTAAAGTAACTATCCACACTGATCATGCTGCTATTAAATATCTTATGGAGAAGAAAGATGCTAAACCTAGACTTATTAGATGGGTTCTCTTGCTACAAGAATTTGATTTGCATATTGTTGATAGAAAAGGAGCTGAGAACCCCGTTGCAGACAACTTATCTAGGTTAGAGAATGTTCTTGATGACCCACTACCTATTGATGATAGCTTTCCTGATTAACAATTAAATGTCATAAGTACTTCTCATAGTACCCCTTGGTATGCTGATTATGCTAATTACATAGTTGCTAAGTTTATACCACCTAGTTTCACATACCAGCAAAAGAAAAAGTTCTTCTATGATTTGAGACATTACTTTTGGGATGACCCACATCTTTATAAAGAAGGAGTAGATGGTGTTATTAGACGTTGTGTAGCTGAGCATGAACAGGAACAGATCCTACGCAAGTGCCACTCCGAAACTTATGGAGGACACCACGCGGGAGATAGAACTGCACATAAGATATTGCAGTCCGGTTTATATTGGCCTACTCTCTTCAAGGATGTCCGTAAGTTTGTCCTATCTTGTGATGAATGTCAAAGAATTGGTAATATTAGTAGACGTCAAGAAATGCCTATGAATTATTCACTTGTTATTGAACCGTTTGATGTTTGGGGCTTTGATTATATGGGACCTTTTCCTGCCTCTAATGGATATACACATATTTTAGTTGCTGTTGATTACGTTACTAAGTGGGTAGAAGCTATTCCAACTAGTAGTGCTGATCATAACACTTCTATTAAAATGCTTAAAGAAGTTATTTTTCCGAGGTTTGGAGTCCCTAGATATTTAATGACTGATGGTGGTTCACATTTTACTCATGGTGCTTTCCGTAAAATGCTTCTAAATACGACGTCAATCATAGAATTGCATCTCCGTATCACCCACAGTCTAGTGGTCAAGTAGAATTGAGTAATAGAGAACTCAAATTAATTTTGCAAAAGACTGTCAATAGGTCTAGAAAGAATTGGTCCAAGAAACTTGATGATGCATTATGGGCCTATAGAACTGCATATAAAAATCCTATGGGTATGTCTCCGTATAAAATGGTATATGGAAAAGCATGTCACTTACCTCTCGAACTAGAACATAAGGCTTATTGGGCTATTAAAGAACTTAATTACGATTTTAAACTTGCCGGTGAAAAGAGGTTATTTGATATTAGCTCACTTGATGAATGGAGAACCCAAGCTTATGAAAATGCCAAGTTGTTTAAAGAAAAGGTTAAAAGATGGCATGACAAAACGATACAAAAGCGTGAGTTTAATGTACGTGATTATGTATTGCTATACAACTATCGTTTAAGATTTTTTGCAGGAAAACTTATCTCTAAATGGGAAGGCCCCTATGTTAGCGAGGAGGTCTATCGTTCCAGTGCCATAAAAATAAACAACTTCGATGGCACAAATCCGAAGGTGGTAAACGACCAAAGAATTAAACATTATATCTCAGGTAATCCCATAAATGTTGAAACCAATATTATTGAAACCGTAACCCTGGAGGAATACATAAGGGACACTTTCCAGAATGTTTCAGACTCCGAAAAGGAATAGGTATGTGGTACGGTAAGTAAACCAACTCCAAAACTATTTTAAGGCAATATTTCTCCATTTTGGAATATTTAGAAAAATAGAAAATTAAGTAGCAGTCCGGGAAGGACACGAGGGACCCACGAGGGTGGAGGGCGCGCCCTACCCTCCTGGGCGCGCCCCCCTACCTCGTGAGCACCTCGTGTGCCTTCCGGACTCCGTTTTCTTGCACGATACGTATTTTGGTCGGTAAAAATTCACTATATATTCTCCCGAAGATTTTGACTCCTGTATGACGCAAATATTCTCTGTTTTTGTTTCGAGCTGTTTTTCTGACAGATCTAGATTATCATGACGTCCCCAAGTACTTCCAAGGACAAGTTCTTCGAGAAGGTCATCAACCCTTACCTCGCAGAGGTGCTGCGACACCCTCAAACCATTGAGATGCGTGATGGGTTGCTGCACATCTGCGATGCTGAGGGACCAAAGGGAACCGGAAGCATGGAGATGAGGCTCGAAGCAATGGAGCAACAAGTTTTCAAGTGCTAGGGCATGGTGGAGCGTGGAATCAATGCTAGCCACATGATGCTCGCGGAGTTCACTAACAACTACAAGCCGGATGCCAAGAACACCGAGGAGGCCATCTTCAAGCTATATGAGAAGATCGAGCACCTCCAAGCCCAAATCTATGACCTGCAAAACCAAAACTATGAGTATGAATATAGATTCAAAAGAATGAGTTTGGCTGCAGATTCGAGGATTCCGGAGACTCGATCATCCTTCTATGATGGTGAACCTATGCCTTGGAAGATGGATGACAAGCCTGCATCATCAACAACACCTCCGCTTCCTTCACCAACCAAGGAGATATAATAACATGGGTATGGGCACTCCCCTTGGCAACTTCCAAGCTTGGGGGAGGTGCCCCGGTATCGTATCACAATCACAACTCCTATCTTTACCATTTTCCTTAGTTCGATCCTATTAGTAGTATTTTGATTTAGTAGAATAAAGTTTATGGCATGATCTAGTTTTAAGTTTTGCTTTATGATCTCTCTATGTAATCGAGTCAGTGAGCTATATAATAAAGATTAGTGTTGAGTCAAGGGCTTGATTTTCTTGCTATGATCTTGGGTGAATAAAAAAGAAAGAGAAAAAGAATAAGAAGAAACAAAAGTTCATATTGATCTTATTGATAGTAATGACTTCACATAGAAAGAGTGTGATGATTACAAGTTGTTGGGAGTTGGCAGACATAGCTTTGGTCATCGTTGCAATTAATAGGAGGTAATAAGGAAAGAGAGGTTTCACATATAAATATACTATTATTGACACCTTTTATGATTGGGAACACTCATCAAAATATGACATGCTAAAGAGTTGATGTTGGACAAGGAAGACAACGTAATGGGTTATGTTTTCTTATATCTAAGATAAAGTATGTTGTCATGGATCATCCAACCTACTGAGCTCGCCTTTCCCCCTCATGCTAGCCAAATTCTCAGCACCAAGTAGAGATACTACTTGTGCTTCCAAATACCCTTAAACCAGTTTTGCCATGAGAGTCCACCATATCTACCTATGGATTGAGTAAGATCCTTCAAGTAAGTTGTCATCGGTGCAAAGCAATAAAAATTGCCCTAAATATGTATGATTAGTGTGGGAGAAATAAGCTTTATACGATCTTGTGATGTGGAAGTAACAAAAGCGACGGACTGCATAATAAAGGTTCATATCACAAGGGGCAGTATAAAGTGACGTTCTTTCGCATTAAGATTTTGTGCATCCAACCATAAAAGCGCATGGCAACCTCTGCTTCCCTCTGCGAAGGGCCTATTTTTTATTATTATCTTCTACCTTATGCAAGTGTCATGGTGATCTTCACCTCTCCCTTTTTCATTTTATCCTTTGGCAAGCCCAGCATGTTGGAAAGAACCTGATATATATATGTATATATATATATATATATCTAATTGGGTGTAGGGGGGCATGAGTTATTATTGTTGACATTACCCTCGAGGTAAAAAGGTTGTGGGGTGAAACTATAAGCCCCTATCTTTCTCTGTGTCCGATTAAAACTCCGTAACCACAAGTATTGCGCGAGTGTTAGCAATTATGAAGGACTAGATGATAGTTGAGTATGTGGACTTGCTTTTTAGCTCTGACATAGACTCTTTATGATGTTGTGATAAATTGCAATTGCTTCAATAACTGAGGTTATAGTTTGTTGGTTCTCAATAAGGTTTCTGATTCATACTTTTGCATTGTGAATAGATCATCACTTGAACATAAGTAATCATATGACAATATCTATGTATGTTGTTGTTATGAGAATAATCATGATGCCCTCATGTCCGTATTTTATTTTTATCGGCGCCTCTACCTCTAAACATGGGGACATATTTATTGTTATCGGCTTTCGCTTGAGGACAAGCGAGGTCTAAGCTTGGGGGAGTTGATACGTCCATTTTGCATCATGCTTTTATATCGATATTTATTGCATTATGGGCTATTCTTTCACATTATGTCACAATACTTATGGCTATTCTCTCTTATTTTACAAGGTTTACATAAGGAGGGAGAATGTCGGCAGCTGGAATTCTGGGCTGGAAAAGGAGCAAATATTAGAGACCTATTCAGCACAACTCCAAAAGTCCTAAAAATCTACGGAATACCTTAGAATAAATAATGAAAAATCCTTGCCAAAGATGAAGACCAGGGGGCCCACACCCTTTCCACGAGGGTGGGGGGCGCGCCCCCCTAGGGCACGCCCCCTGCCTCGTGGGCCCCCCTGGTGGCTCTCCGATGACCATCTTCTCCTATATGAAGTCTTTCGTCGAGAAAAAAAATAAGAAGGAACCTTTCAGGACGAAACTCCGCCGCCACGAGGCGGAACCTTGGCGGATCCAATCTAGAGCTCCGGCAGAGCTGTTCTGCTGGGGAAACTTCCCTCCCGGAGGGGGAAATCATAGCCATCGTCATCACCAACGCTCCTCTCATCGGGAGAGGGCAATCTCCATCAACACCATCTCATCTCCAAACCCTAGTTCATCTCTTGTATCCAATTCTTGTCTCCAAGTCCGGGATTGGTGCTAGTAGGTTGCTAGTAGTGTTAATTACTCCTTGTAGTTGATGCTAGTTGGTTTAATTGGTGGAAAATCATATGTTCAGATCCTTTATGCATATTATTACCCCTATGATTATGAACATGAATATGCTTTGTGAGTAGTTACGTTTGTTCCTGAGGACAAGGGAGAAGTCTTGCTATTAGTAGTCATGTGAATTTGGTATTCATTCGATATTTTGATGAGATGTATGTTGTCTATCCTCTAGTGGTGTTATGTGAATGTCGACTACATAACACTTCACCATTATTTGGGCCTAGAGGAAGGCATTGGGAAGTAATAAGTAGATGATGGGTTGCTAGAGTGACAGAACCTTAAACCCTAGTTTATGCGTTGCTTCGTAAGGGGTTGATTTGGATCCATATGTCTCATGCTATGGTCAGGTTTACCTTAATACTTTTGTTGTAGTTGCGGATGCTTGCAATAGAGGTTAATCATAAGTGGGATGCTTGTTCAAGTAAGAACAGCACCCAAGCACCGGTCCACCCACATGTCAAATTATCAAAGTACCGAACGCGAATCATATGAACGTGATGAAAACTAGCTGACGATATTCCCATGTGTCCTCGGGAGCGCTTTTCCTTATATAAGAGTTTGTCCAGGCTTGTCCTTTGCTACAAAAAGGATTGGGCCACCTTGCTTCACTTTATTTACTTTTGTTACTTGTTGCTCGTTACAAATTATCGCATCACAAAACTATCTGTCAGCCCTTATTTCAGTACTTGCAGAGAATACCTTGCTGAAAACCGCTTATCATTTCCTTCTGCTCCTCGTTGGGTTCGACACTCTTACTTATCGAAAGGACTACGATAGATCCCCTATACTTGTGGGTCATCAAGTATCAACTCATTAAGTTAAATTGCTTTTTGTCATTATTTAAATTGCTTGCTTTTTTGCATTCTCATTGTTACACTTTTTGTTTGCTCGAAGTGGTGGTGGGCACTATGTACCAACAAACGGAGAATAAGCCATTCGGTTTTGGTCATTATTGCGTGCTACTGAATGGCAAACCAAAGTGGGCACAACTTATGAAAGATATCAAGTCCGGAAATAGGAAGAATGATGGCTCAATCTCCCACTAATCAATTGGATTACATGAAGAAGTGGGAGAAGTTGCAGGGAAGAATGGAAAAGCCACTATGCCAATGAATAACTGGCAAGTGATGGGAAACAAGTGGAAGAAGGGGAGGGACGCGAGTGACACAACGGCGACAAAATGGCCATCACATAAACGGGCATTTTTCTACAAGGGGGAATAAGAAAGAGAAGAAGTACAAGCTCATGTTGGATGCCCAAAAAGAAAGGATGGATTGGGACTGAGAGAGGGTGAACAACAAGTTGGAAATTGTGAGCAACAAGTTGGCAAATAGAGTTGGAGAAGAAAGAGGCGTGTCTCAAATGGGAGATCGAGAAGGTTCGGATGACGCAAGCCTCTTGGATGATCAAGGAAGGATCTGAGTCATCGGGTGGAAGAAGAAGATCGATGAACGTACGGAGTACGAGACGGTGAGATCAACGATGGAATCAGTGGAGCAGGAGGCACAGATGGAGGCAGAGCAGGAAACATGGATAGTCGCTAGATGAGGCAGCAAGGATGGTGATAACCCACAAGTGTAGGGGATCAGTTGTAGCCTCTTTCGATAAGTAAGAGTGTCGAACCCAACAAGGAGCTAAAGGTAGAACAAATATTACCTCAAGTTCTATCGACCACCGATATAACTTTATGCACCCTTAACGTTCGCTTTACCTAGAACAAGTATGAAACTAGAAGTACTTTGTAGGTGTTGCAGGATATGTTTGCAAGATAATAGAGAGCACGAAAATAGAAACTAGGGGTTGTTTAGATAAATAAACAATTAAGTTAGTATAGAGAGTGTGGAAAAGTGGTGGTAGGAGTTGCGAAATTGTCCCTAAGCAATTGACTACATTAGTAGACCGATAGCAAGTTTTGTGTGGGAGAGGCCACTACTAGCATGTCATCCCTTACTTGGTATTTTATGCACTTATGATTGGAACTATTAGCAAGCATCCGCAACTACTAACATTCATTAAAGTAAAACCCAACCATAGCATTAAGATATATTGGTCCCCCTTCAATCCTGTATGCATCAATTTCTATGCTAGGCTGGAGCTGCTATCACCCTTGCCCTCCAATACATAGTCCTATTGAAGGAAATATGCCCTAGAGGCAATAATAAAGTTGTTATTTATATTTCCATATATCATGATAAATGTCTATTATTCATGCTAGAATTGTATTAACCGGAAACTTAGTACATGTGTGAATACATAGACAAACAGAGTGTCCCTAGTATGCCTCTACTTGACTAGCTCGTTAATCAAAGATGGTTAAGTTTCCTAGCCATGGAAATGTGTTGTCATTTGATGAACGGGATCACATCATTAGAGAATGATGTGATGGACAAGACCCATCCGTTAGCTTAGCATACTGATCGTTCAGTTTTATTGCTACTGCTTTCTTCATGACTTATACATGTTCCTCTGACTATGAGATTATGCAACTCCCGAATACCGAAGGAACACCTTGTGTGCTATCAAACGTCACAACATAACTGGGTGATTATAAAGATGCTCTACAGGTGTCTCCGATGGTGTTTGTTGAGTTGGCATAGATCGAGATTAGGATTTGTCACTCCGTCTATCGGAGAGGTATCTCCGGGCCCTCTCGGTAATGCACATCACTATGAGCCTTGCAAGCAATGTGACTAATGAGTTAGTTGTCGGATGATGCATTACGGAGACCAGAGAGATGTCTCAGTCATGTCTACATAGTTCTCGAACCCGTAGGGTACGCACGCTTAATGTTTGTTGACATATAGTATTATATGAGTTATGTATGTTGGTGACCGAATGTTGTTCGGAGTCCCGGATGAGATCACGGACATGACGAGGAGCTCTGGAATGGTCCGGAGGTAAAGATTGACATATAGGATGATATGGTTCGGCCAAGGGGTGAAGCCCACGAGGCTTTAGGTCGGTGCAAAAGGAGTTTTGCGGAGGCCAGGGGGCCAAACGCCGGAGACCCTGGCGTCTGGCCCTGGGCCAGACGCCGAGGCCCATGGAGTCTGGGCTAGACACCAAGGATTGTGGCGTTTGGTCCTGGAGTCCGAGTGGGACTCTTGCCTTTCGGGCAAAACCGACTTTGAGAAGGCTTTTGCTCCAAGTTTCGACCCCAGGGCTCAACATATAAATAGAGGGGCAGGGCTAGTACCAAAGACACATCAAGAAACACCAAGCTGTGTGCCTGCAACTCCGTCCCATCTAGTTTATCCTCCGTCATAGTTTTCGTAGTGCTTAGGCGAAGCCCTACGAAGATTGTTCTTCACCAACACCGTCACCACGCTGTCGTGCTGTCGAAACTCATCTACTACTTCGCCCGTCTTGCTGGATCAAGAAGGCGAGGACGTCATCGAGTTGAACATGTGCTAAACGTGGAGGTGTCGTATGTTCGGTGCTTGATTGGGACAGATCATGAAGGTGTACGACTACATCAACCGCGTTGATAAAACGCTTCCGCTTTCGGTCTACCAGGGTACGTAGACACACTCTCCCCTCTCATTGCTATGCATCACCATGATAGATCTTGCGTATGCGTAGGGATTTTTTTTTGAAATTACTGCGTTCCCCAACACCTATCAACATACAACTAACCATATGGTGTGATCCACACGCTCGCTCATATGATGGGCACCAAAGGACAACAACATAACCACAAGCAAATTAAACCAATCATAGCAATTTACCAATCACCGATAGGAAAACAAAAATCTACTCAGACATCATAGGATGGCAACACATCATTGGATAATAATATGAAGCATAAAGCACCATGTTCAAGTAGAGGGTATAGCGGGTTGCGGGAGAGTGGACTGCTTAATATAGATGGGGGAACGTGATGAAGATGTTGGGGAAGATGACGGAGCTGTTGGTGTAGATCGCCGTCACACGACGATTGCCCCGGCGGCGTTTCGGCACCACTGGGAGAGAGGGGGAGAGAGCCCCCTACTTCTTCTTCTTCCTTGGCCTCCCCCCTAGGTGGGAGAAGGGTTTCCCTTCTAGTCCATGGCCTCCATGGAGGCAGAGGGGTGAGAGCCCCTTCGAGATTGGATCTCTCTCTCTCTCTGTTTCCTTCTGTTTACATGTTCCCAGATTCTGTCCTTTCACCGTTTCTTAAATTCCTGGAGATCCACAACTCCGATTGGGCTGAAATTTTAACACGATTTTTATCTGGATATTATCTTTCTTGCGGAGAAAGAAGGGCACCAACCGCCTTATGGGTGGCCACGAGCCTCCCAGGCGCGCCTGCTACCTCTTGAGCACTGCGTTGGTTTTCCCTTGAAGAGGAAAGGGTGATGCAGTAGAGCAGCGTAAGTATTTCCCTCAGTTTTTGAGAACCAAGGTATCAATCCAGTAGGAGGCCACGCACGAGTCCCTCACACCTACACAAACAAATAAACTCCTTGAAACCAACGCGATAAAGGGGTTGTCAATCCCTTCACGGTCACCTACGAGAGTGAGATCTGATAGATATGATAAGATAATATTTTTGGTATTTTTATGATAAAGAGAAATATAGATGCAAGTAAAATAAATGGCAAAGAAAATAACTAAGTATTGGAAGATTAATATGATGGAAAATAGACCCGGGGGCCATAGGTTTCACTAGAGGCTTCTCTCGAGAGCATAAGTATTACGGTGGGTGAACAAATTACTGTTGAGCAATTGACAGAATTGAGCATAGTTATGAGAATATCTAGGTATGATCATGTATATAGGCATCACGTCTGAGACAAGTAGATCGACTCATGCCTGCATCTACTACTATTAGCTACTATTACTCCACACATCGACCGCTATCCAGCATGCATCTAGAGTATTAAGTTCAAGAGAACAGAGTAACTCTTTAAGCAAGATGACATGATGTAGAGGGATAAACTCATGCAATATGATATAAACCCCATCTTGTTATCCTCAATGGCAACAATACAATACGTGCCTTGCTGCCCCTACTCTCACTGGGAAAGGACACCGCAAGATTGAACCCAAAGCTAAGCACTTCTCCAATTGCAAGAAATATCAATCTAGTAGGCCAAACCAAACTGATAATTCAAAGAGACTTGCAAAGATAACCAATCATACATAAAAGAATTCAGAGAAGATTCAAATATTGTTCATAGATAAACTTGATCATAAACCCACAATTCATCGGTCTCAACAAACACACCGCAAAAGAAGATTACATCGAATAGATCTCCACAAGAGAGGGGGAGAACTTTGTATTGAGATCCAAAAAGAGAGAAGAAGCCATCTAGCTAATAACTATGGACCCGAAGGTCTAAGGCAAAAAACAACAATTCTGGGCTGGGCCTTCGGTTAATAGGTTAGTCCGAAAAATAATATAGAAGTGTATAATAAAGCCCAATAATGTCCAAAACTGGATATAATATAGCATGGAACAATAAAAAATTATAGATACGTTGGAGACGTATCAAGCATCCCCAAGCCTAATTCCCGCTCGTCCTCGAGTAGGTAAATGATAAAAAACAGAATTTTTGATGTGGAATGCTACTTGGCATAATTTCAATGTTATTCCCTTAATTGTGGTATGAATATTCGGATCCGAAAGATTCGAGACAAAAGTTCAATATTGACATAGAAATAATAATTCTTCAAGCATACTTGAAAGTAAATTATATCGACTAGAGGGGGTGAATAGGCGATTTTTATGAAATTCTTCACTGAGGAATTTGCCGGTGAGGAAATTCCTTAGCGAAGAACTACTAGCAGCGGAATAAGTACTCAAAAGTAAACATAACAGAATACAAGCATAGTCATCATGATGAAATGAAGACAGGCACAGAGTACAGGAAGCGTGATCACATGATAACACAGGATGAAGACAAACAGACTGAAGAAATTGAACTGAGGAAATTGAGAAAGTCTTCAGTCAAAGTCTTCAAACACAGATATGAACAAACACACAACACCGTTATGTGGAAATGAAAGAGTTGAGGAAATAGAACCAGTAAGCTTGGTGAAGACAATGATTTGGTAGACCAGTTCCAACTGCTGTCTCAGTTGTACGTCTGGTTGGAGCGGCTGAGTATTTAAACTCGAGGACACACAGTCCCGGACAACTAGTCCTGAACACGCAGCTCAGGGCACCCTGTCCTCACCGTATTCTCCTTGAACTAAGGTCACACAGACCTCGTCCAATCACTCGTGGTAAGTCTTCAGGCGACTTCCAAACCTTCACAAACTTGGTCACTCGGCGATCCACAATTCCTCTTGGATGCTCTAGACCATGACGCCTAACCTTCTGGAAGAAGCACAGTCTTCAAAGGTAACAAGCGTCGGATCCACACAGGATCAATCTCTTCAGTGATGCTCAATCACTTGGGGTTTGTAGGTGTTTGGGTTTTGGGTTTTTGGTTTTTCCTCACTTGATGATTTTCGCTCAAAGTCCTCAGAGGATGGGTTGCTCTCAGAATGACAGGTGTCAATTTCTCTCGGAGCAGCCAACCAGCTAGTGGTTGTAGGGGGCGGCTATTTATAGCCTAGGGAGCAGCCCGACATGATAAGACATAAATGCCCTTCAATGATATGACCTTTAGGTGGATAGATATTTTGGGACAGCTGGCGCATAGCACAACAACGGTCGGAATTTTGAGTAGTAAAATCCTCAGGGCTATCATGTTCCTCACTATGTAGGCAATCCACACTGGCGAATTCCTAACTCCTCAGCCAAGACAAATTCCTCAGAGACCAGAAGAACTTCGTCTCTGTCACTGAAGAAATTGACTGAACTATATGAGATTTCCAATGGCTTCACTCGAAGGGATTGGTGGGTGTAGGATTTTGAGTTGAGCATCACATGGAAATTTTTCCTTAGTATTTCGACCCCCTTTAACAGTACGGTGTTTCCTATGACTCAAGAAAGAGAAAAACAAAACTATGAAAACTAAAGTCTTCAAGCTTCATATTCCTCGCATGAATATCAAGTCTTCACGGACACACCAATTTCTTCACTTTCAAAGTCTTCATGAAGGTCTTCAGAAATACCAAAATCTTCAGTCGAAGATATTCATTTTTAGGGGTCGACTTTTCCTGTAAATATCAAACTCCTCATAGACTTATAGACCTGTGTACACTCACAAATGCATTAGTCCCTTAACCTATAAGTCTTCAATACACCAAAACCACTAAGGGGCACTAGATGCACTTACAATCTCCCCCTTTTTGGTGATTGATGACAATATAGGTTAAGTTTTCAACGGGGATAAACATATGAAGTGTAACTACTGATATTGAGGAATTTGATTGCAAGATATAGAAGAACTCCCCCTGAAGATGTGCATAGTAAGGAATTTGCCTTTGAAGCAATGCACACTTGAAGAGTTGAATCATGGAGATCTCCCCCTATATCTTGTAATTCATACACGCATTTAACATATAATATGAAGAATTTGAAATGCATGATGAAATATGGTGCCTGATGAAATTCACCATGCGTGCAATAATATTAACGAGGAATAAGCATGTAGAATAGTGCATCAAAAGTATCAGAGCACAACGCATCAAAAGTATTAGAGCACCATCGGGTTTAATATTACAACTCGATCCAATAAAGTTTCAGAAGAACGAGAGTTGTAACTTAGCAAATAAAAAACGCCCATATAGTAGACCCGCTTGAAGACTAACTCATATTTCTCCCCCTTTGTCATCGAATGACCAAAAGGATCGAAAATGAGGACTAACGCCCCTGAAGATAATCATGTTGATGAAGGAGCGCCAGCGTTGTTGTGGTCGTTTGTTGATGTAGGGCCTGCCGCAGTGTCGTCCAAATCTTCATGTTCATCAGTGTCGCGCGATGAAGAATATGAGCTGGCCACCAGAGAAGGAACCTGGACCTTCTTGAATTTCTTCGGTGGAGGTGCAGACCAGTCAAAATTTTCTTTGAGACCCATGTTCTTCAGATCTTCTTCACCATACAGATGTGACAGGATTGCCCAGGTGTGATCGAAGACTTGATGGAGGTAGTAGTGGTTTTTCTTCACTGCATTGTGTGTGGCAGTCATGTTGTGAAGAAGTGAACCAAACTGACGCTTAACCCATTTGTGATTTCGATCCACATTCTGGTGAAGACTAAGTAGAAGTTCACGGTCAGTCATCACGCGCGGAGCAGTGTCTTGAGGCGTGGACTTGGGTGCATTGGCAGAGTCATGTGTGGTAGAGTCATCATTGGTGGAATAAGATGCAGCTTTGCGAAACTGACCATCCAATGGACGAATTCCTTCATCTATTACAGCTGGTGCTTTGCCTTTTCCATCAACTGAGGAATATGTCTGCTTGAGGACTTCAATTGGGGGCAAGTAGCTGAGGTGATTCTGGAAATCAGCTTTGTAGTTGAGTGAAGACCTTGTTCTGAGGAATCTCATAATCCAAGGTGCATAAGGCTTTAGCTCAAATGGTGACAGTGCAACATCTGCCATAGTCCTCATGAAGAAGTCGTGATAATTGACAGGAATGCCATGAACGATGTTGAATACCAGATTCTTCATGATGCCAACAATTTCCTCATCAGATGAGTCGTGGCCTTTGATGGGACTGATTGTCCTCGTAAGAATACGATAGACAGTTCTGGGCACGTACAACAATTCCTTCACGAGGAATTTGGTTCTTGGTGCTTGACCTGGCTTCAAAGGTTTCATCAGCACCTGCATGTAATGATGTGTGAGCTCAGGTTCACTGTAGATGCAGCGAGCTTCTTCAAGGGGAGGACTGAGTGGTAGAGCACGAAGCAATTCAGAGGCTGGTGAAGTGTGGTGAGTGTTTTCAGACATCCAGTCCAGCACCCATGAATTCACATCTTCAGCATCTCCGGTGATGTGCAGCGTTGCATAGAATTGAAGAATTAGTTCTTCATTCTAATCGCAGATGTCAGAGCAAAAGCTTAGCAGTCCAGCATCGTGAAGAACACTGAGGACTGGTGCGAAGCACGGCAGAGATTCCATATCCACGTGAGGAATATGCTCATGGTAGAAGATTTTCTCCTTGTTGAACAGCACTGAGGAATAGAAATTTGCTTGACTGGCAGTCCAGAAACGCCTCTTCCTAATGCGAGAAGAGTCATATGGGTTGTAATCTTCGAAGAATACGTGCTCGCCGAAGAAATCATCAGCCTTGAACTTTTGCTTGTGTGAGAAAGGATCCTTTGGCTTCGGTAGAGGAGTGTCAGTGAGTTGCATCACGACCTTAGGAATCTCAATCACAGGTTCTTCAGGCTGAGGAATTTCTGGTTCCTCCTTAGTGGTAGTCTGCGTCGTTGGTTGTTCAGCAGCATCAGTTTCTTCAGCGCTAGTGGTTGGAATTTCCTCATGGAGAGATGTAGTGGGATGAGTTTCTTCAGAGCCCGTGTGAACAGTTTGTGTGGGGGACTGAGGAATTTGTTGTAGAGGGGTGAACATTGGAGAGTTTGGATGCTGCCTTTCCCAGAATTCATCACTGATTACGGGTGTGGAGCAGCCAATGTCCACATCTTCATCTTCCATTTCTTCAACGCCAGCCTCTTCAGCTGTGAACTGAGGCATAGGCGAGGAGATGATAGGTGTTGAAGGGATCGCATCCACTTCAGTTTCTTCATCCAACGGTTCAGACGAAGCAGCAGAAGGAGTTTCTTCATCAGATCCTCTGGGGATCATATATTCTCCATCAAAAGGAACAAGGTCTTTTGATGGCCTGGTTGAGATGGGAACAACATCAATTGGATTTGCAAATGAACTTGTCATAGGCTTCATTTTCTTCGAAGCTGAAGAATCTGAAGCAGTTGATGCTTTCCTTTTCTTCACTGCAGCACGCTCTGCAGCCTTGGTCTTCTTCACATCTGATGCAGATGGAAGGATTGGAGTTGAAGTTGGTGCAGGAGCAGCTGAGGAATCTGGTTGATTTTTTTCAGGCACAACTGATGCAGTTGCCCTGAGTTCTTCAGTTTCTTCAGGCACACCACTAGTGGGTGCACTGGCAATTTCTTCAGCGGCTGGAATGCAGTCATTAGCCCTGGAACTCACATTATCTTCAGTAGCCTGATTGTCATCAGCGGTGCTGGCATTTTCTTCAGTAGGCTGAGCAGATGCTTCAGCCTGAGGAATTTCCTGTTGCGTTGGGGATGCAACATTGGAAGTGAAGTTATCCGCAAGTTTCACAAAACGAACCTTGGCTCCAAGCCAATCAGCGCGATATGCGTCAAAGTTATCACTGAGTTTCTTAATCTCAGTCTGAATAGTGACAAGTTCTTCAGTTTTCATAGAGACAACGTTTTTCTTCAAATAACGCTCTTTCTTGTACTGCTCTTTCTTGATCTGCGTGGCCTTCTCAAATTTCCACTTTTCTTCTTGAATGAAGTGGGTCAGCATGTGACTCTGGCCAGGAGTCAGCTTGAAGTCAGGCAAGGGAGTGTTCGGGTCCTTGTGCCAATGATCAATGTAGTCGAGGATCAGCTTGGGATCCAAAAGCAGTGGCACCTCTGATCCCTTGGCTCTAGCGGCCCTGACTTGCCTGTCTCTGATGATTTCTGCAAGTTCATCATCGTCAGCTTTGTCTTCATCAGACGACACTTGGAAAGCGACTTGCTTCTTTTGAGGACTTGGGCGAGGACCTCGTCCAGCAGTGGCCTTTGTCTTCAGCAGTGAGGGGCCAGCTGAGGAACTTGGTGCAGCTAAGGAACTAGCTGAGACACCTGAGGCAATGGAGATGCCGGCAGTCCTTTGGCACGAGGCGAGATGCACAGGTGCTGAGGATTTAGGCGGAACAACTGAAGGCTTTGGTGGAGGAGCTGAGGACTTGGGAGGAACAGGAGTAGCATGAGGAATTGGCCGTGAGGGCTTTGATGATTCTGTCCGTGAGGGCATTGCCGATTCTGGCCATGAGGGCATTGCTGTGGAACTTGGCCTGCGCGCAGGCTTCTTAGACATAGCCTTCTTTGGCTTGACAGTAGAGGCCTCAGCAGAGGCAGTAGCAGCAGTAGAGTCTTCATTGAATTTCCTCACTGCTTCTCTGGCTTGCTTAGCCAACTTGGTTTGGCGCTTGGCCCATTCATTAGGATAGTCCTCACCGCGCTTGAGGCTAGTGGGATCTGCTATTTGGCCAGGTGCCAATGGAGCTCTTGGGCATGGAGGATTGAGTGCGAATTTCTTCATGTACTTAGGAGTGACATATCTGTACTCCCTCCATTCTCTTGCCCATCTCCTCTCTATCCTCTGTTTGCGCACTTTGCGCTCATTCTTGGTTTCCTCAGTAGGTGTGCAGTACCCAACATATATGTCATCAGGGATCTCAAACGCTGTATTTACCTCAGGCCTCTTTCCTCCTTTCTGTGGCCTTTTACCATCAGCCATTTTCTTCAGTTGAGGAATTTGAACAATCGAATTCTCTGAATAAGTATGCAACTTTTCTTCGAGGAACGCTGCAAATGAGTTAAGTTGATGAGAACCTAGAGATTCAGCAGCTGACATGTGTACCTGTGAACAGAGTATAGTTGCGAGGAATTTGGAGAGGTCATATGCGTTCTCAGAAGGTTTTTCAAAAAGAACAAGTTTGAGGAATTTGACCAGATGAGTCTTGAAGATTTTCACTAAGCATTCTTTGTCTTAGGTTCCAGAGTTGTATAGATCGAAGATCCACACAATTGAGGAATCTTGAAGAAAAATGATGCTTAGAGAAACGAATCAAGAACAGATGACTTGTGAGGTGTTCAGTGTGTGAAGATATGAAGAAAAACACTTTTGAAGATTTTGTAGATAATCATTCGAATTAACGAGGGCAGTAAAAGTAACTTTTAATTACCCTAGATGAAGAACACGACGAACAGTGAAGTGGAGAGGTGAAGTTCGTCTGTGTAGATCTTGCATGCCCTAACTCGGTGGAGGAAGACGGCTACGGCGGCGGCGGAGTGAAGATTTCCGCGGTCGGAGCGAGTACGTCGGCGACGAGGTCGAGGCAGTGAAGCTCTTCCTCACCGGCGGCGATGAAGTAGCGGCGGCGCTAGGGTTTGAGAAGCTTGAGCTGGAGAGAGAGGTCGAGCGGAGTAAAAGAAGTGAGGAAGGGAAGGAGGGGTATTATAGCCACGGTGAAAAACTGCTCGCCCGAAGAAATTGGACGAACGTGCCCCTGACCCTTCTCATTCGCGTGACATGTGTCACCCACGTAGTGAGAGGTGGAGATCGTGTTAGATCGTGGGTGAGTGGATAAGTGTATCGTGGGATGCGGAACGGTTTGAGCGGCAAAGCCGAAAATTTCGATAAGATAGGTTTTAAAGTTCCATTCGCAATTTCTTCAGCTGACAAGGACATAGTGAAGATTTTGAACGAGTTTCAAATAGAACGCACATGAAGAATTTGTGAACAGATTGGGTTGAGTATAGCATAGAGGGGGAAGGGTCCGATCACATTCACTTAGCAGAAAACCAACTTGAAGAAATAGCAATAAGTGAATGCTATAGAGGACATAAACTCATATATATATATATAGCCAATGAAGAAAAATGTTGGAACCAGTGAAGACTATGCAAAGTTGAAGAGTATGAATAATTTGAGGAATTTCAACTTTCGGTGGTGGCATGACCCACCGTATAAGAATGATGATTTCAGACACCGCGTACAATTATCGTAGGGTTCTGAGAATCAAATTCTTCATTAATTTCTTCACACTAAGAGTGTTATTCTTCATTGATTGAAGAAAAACGTTTCTTCATGTGTTGCACATCTAATTCATCAATTTTGCATAAGTGTTAGGATGAGTGTCCTTTTCAAAGAACATTCGAAGATTCTAGGATATTTAGCTCACACCGCAACTTGCTAAATCTCTTCTCATCCAAGGGCTTTGTGAAGATATCGGCTAGTTGTTCTTCAGTCTTCAAATGCTCAATAGAAATGTCGCCCTTCAACACATGATCACGAAGAAAATGATGACGAATCTGAATGTGCTTTGTATTCGAGTGCTGAACTGGGTTGTGAGCAATCTTGATGGCACTCTCATTGTCACATAAGAGAGGCACATTCTTCATGTTGACGCCGTAGTCCTTGAGAGTTTGCTTCATCCATAGCAATTGGGCACAGCAAGAACCAGCGGCAATGTACTCAGCTTCAACAGTAGATAGTGATACGCAGTTCTGTTTCTTCGTGGACCAACAGACCAAAGATCGTCCGAGGAAATGACATGTACCAGATGTTGACTTGCGATCCACACGCTCACCAGCATAGTCAGAGTCAGAATATCCAACAAGATCAAAAGCCGACCCTTGGGGTACCATAATCCAAGTGTTGGTGTGTGAGCTAGATATCGAAGAATATGCTTCACAGCCTTATGGTGTGATTCCTTCGGTGTAGCTTGAAATCGGGCACACATGCAAACACTAAGCATTATATCTGGGCTAGATGCACATAAGTACAATAAGGAACCTATCATGGAGCGGTATACCTTATGATCGAAGTCAATACCATTTTCATCAGTGCACAGATGGCCATTTGTGGGCAAAGGAATTTTGACGCCTTTGCAATCTTGCATGCCGAATTTCCTTAGTACATCCTTGAGGTATTTATCCTGAGATATGAATATGCCATTGCGTTGTTGAAGAATTTGAAGACCTAAGAAGAATTTCAACTCTCCCATCCTAGACATTTGATATTCTTCACTCATCATATAGGCAAATTCATCACTATAACGTTGGTCAGTACAGCCAAAGATAATATCATCAACATATATTTGGCACACAAACAATTCACCATCATAAGATTTAGTGAAAAGAGTAGGGTCGAGTGAACCAGGTTTGAAGCCGTTCTTCATGAGGAGTTCCTTTAAGGTATCATACCAAGCCCGTGGGGCCTGCTTGAGGCCATAGAGGGCCTTGTTGAGTCTGAAGACTTTGTCAGGATTCTTTGGATCTTCAAAACCTAGGGGTTGAGCAACATATACTTCTTCCTCAAGCTTACCATTGAGGAATGCACTTTTCACATCCATTCGATATAAAGTGATATCATGATGGTTAGCATAAGCAAGTAATATGCGAATAGCCTCAAGTCTAGCAACGGGTGCAAAAGTTTCATTGAAATCAATTCCTTCCACCTGTGTGTAGCCTTGAGCTACAAGCCGTGCCTTATTCCTCACCACAAGGCCATTTTCATCTTGCTTGTTGCGGTAGATCCACTTTATGCCGATGATATTGTGCTTGCGAGGATCTTGACGTTTGACCAGTTCCCAGACATTGTTGAGCTCGAACTGATGTAATTCTTCTTGCATGGCCTGAATCCACTCAGGCTCCAGAAATGCTTCATCTACCTTAGTGGGCTCTGTAATAGAGACAAAAGCATAGTGCCCACAAAAGTTAGACAAATGTGAAGCTTTTGAGCGTGTGAGAGGACCTGGCGCTTTGATGTCATTGATGATCTTTTCAACTTGCACTTCTTTTGCAATGCGAGGATGAGCTGGTTGCCGTTGAAGAATTTGATCAGCATTTTCTTCAGCACCATTTTCTTCAGCATTTTCTTCAGGTGCATTAGCTCTACGTTCTTCATGTTCTGGAATGAATTCTTCAGCAGATTCTTCAGTAGGAATGACATCCTCAGTAGCCTTGAACTTGATAGTTTCCTCAGGTGCTGGTTCATCTACCACAGTAGGTAGGTGCTCTCTTTGCGAGCCATTAGTTTCATCGAACCGCACATCTACAGTTGCAACCACTTTGTGAAGAACGTTGTTGAATACTCTGTAGGTGCGCGAGTCCTTTCCGTAACCAAGCATAAAACCTTCATGTGCTTTTGGTGCAAATTTTGAGTTGTGATGAGGATCTCTAATCCAACATTTAGCACCGAAGACTTTGAAATAACTTACATTGGGTTTCTTATCAGTGAGGAGTTCATAGGCAGTCTTTTTGAAGAATTTGTGAAGATATACTCTGTTGATGATGTGGCACACAGTATCAATTGCCTCAGTCCAGAAACGACGAGGCGTTTTGTATTCATCAAGCATAGTGTGAGCCATCTCAGCAAGAGTCCTATTCTTGCGCTCCACGACGCCATTCTGCTGAGGAGTGTAGGGAGCAGATAACTCATGAGTAATACCAAGTTCATCAAGATAGTCATCGAGACCAGAATTCTTGAACTCAGTGCCATTGTCACTTTTGATGTGCTTGATCTTCACACCAAAGTTGGTTGAAGCCCTCGAGGAAAATCGTTTGAAGACTTCCTGCACTTCATGTTTGTAAGTAACAAGGTGTACCCTTGTATAGTGAGAATAATCATCAACAATAACAAAGCCATATTGAGATGCTTCATTTGAAATAGCAGAATAATGATTAGGACCAAAGAGATCCATGTGAAGCAATTCAAACGGGTGAGTGGTGGTCATGATAGTCTTTGCTGGATGCTTGGCCTTCGTCATCTTCCCAGCTTCACAGGCTCTGTATAGGTGATCCTTGAGGAATTTTACATTCTCGATGCCAATGACATGCTTCTTCTTCGCAAGCGTGTGCAAATTCCTCATGCCTGCATGACCAAGTCGTCGATGCCAGAGCCAGCCTTCTGAAGCTTTTGCAAGTAAGCACACGGCTGGTTGTGGTCCTGTAGAGAAATCAACAATATACATGTCTCCTCTCCTAAAGCCTTCGAAGACTTTGGAATTGTCAGCTTCCATAACCACAACACAACGGTACTTGCCAAATACAACAACCATATCAAGATCACAAAGCATTGAGACAGACATAAGGTTGTATCCTAAGGACTCAACAAGCATGACTTTGTCCATGTGTCGATCCTTTGTAATCGCAACCTTACCTAGACCCAATACCTGACTTTTGCCTTTGTCAGCAAAGATGATATTCTTCAGATGCAATGGAGATAATGGAGCATTCATCAATAGATTCTTGTCACCAGTCATGTGGTTTGTACATCCACTATCGAGGACCCACTCAGTGGCTTTAGGTTTATCATCCTGCAGACGAATTAGTGCAGCTTACAAACTCATATACTTCATCAGTGAAGAATATGACATCAATTCATCAGATCAATTTCATCAAGTAAAAGAATTGATAAAGCAGTATGAGGACGTGAGAAATGAAAGTTCATTTCTTCATGATTAGCCTGCGTCCTATCAGGCATGCTCAGGTCTCCAGCAAATTCTTCAGACGATTATGTGCGTCCGGAGACTTGACCCTGCAGAAGAGATTAGTTCTTTTTCTTCACCACCCACATCTGAAGGGGTGGCAAAGAGTTCATCATTCTGCGAGCTCCATACGAGAAGGATGGCATAGAAGGCAGTCCATTTCGTTTCACATAAGAGGGGTTAGAATAAGCATAAGAGTATGCAGAGAAATCCTTCGAGGACTTATGGACATAATGATTTGAAGAATAATGCATATATCCATAATCCTTAGATCTTCCCTGCGAAACAGACAGGTTAGCACGATGATGTTCATATGAGGACTTTGATCCATATGAGGAATTTGGTCCATATGAGAACTTAAATCCATATGAAGAATTTGTTCCATATGAAGAATTTGATCTGGGGTTCCTATTCTTCACAGGTGGCGTCATGATGACATTCACCTGAAGATTTTCAAGGCATCTTTCGGGAACCCAGATTTTCTTCATAGGGGAGCCGTTCCTGCAGTTAGTGCCAACATATCTAGCAAATACTTCACCTTTCTGATTTTTGAACAGTTTATAGTTGGAGTCAATTGACTCATCATCAGAATGAGGAGATTCACATGCAAATCCATATAAGTTAGATGGATCAACTGGAGGTCCCTTTGCAGCAACCCATGTAGTTTTGGGGTACTGCTCAGGCTTCCAATATGTATCATCAGCATTGAGTTTCCTCTCAAAGGCGATACCCTCTTTCCTAGGGTTCCTGTTGAGGATCTGCTTTTTAAGAACATCACAAAGAGCCTGATGCCCTTTGAGGCTTTTGTACACGCCTGTCGTGTACAATTCCTTCATCCCTGCATCGTCAGTGATACTAGCAATGTCCTCGGATGAGGAATTAGTGATAGCAGAGGCATGTGAAGAATTTGAAACATTAGCAGCATTTGAACATTCAGGTGAAGAATTAGCAGATTCACGTTCAATGCACTTCAAGCATGGAGGAACAAATTCTTCCTGAGATGCGCTGATTTGTTGAGCAAGTAATGAATCGCGCTCCTTCTGAAGATCTTCATAACTCACTCTTAGCTTCTCAAGGTCTTGCTTTCTTTGAAGAAATTCATAAGAAAGCTTCTCATGGTCAGATAAGAGAGTGTTATGATGACTTTGAAGATTGTCAAACCTAGTCTGAAATCTCTGAAGATTTTCAGTCAGGGCTTTAGTGCGATCCATTTCTTCACCCAACATATCATCACTTTTGTCTAGCATGTTTTGAACCTTTTCTAAAGCCCTTTGTTGTTTTACAGCAATCTTAGCAAGTTTAGAATAGCTGAGCTTAAGATTTTCATCAGATTCATTCTCACTTGATTCAGATGAGGTATATTTGAGTACCTTGGCACCCTTTGCCATGAAGCAGTAGGTGGGAGTGTAGTCATCATCGCCTTCATCAGCTTTGTTGGTGAGGTTATTTTCTTCAGTGTTGAAGATAGACTTGCTGACGAATGCAGTAGCGAGAGCTAGGCTCGCCACTCCGGATTCGGACTCCTCAAATGACTCCTCTTCCTCATTTTCTTCAGATTCAGCCTCAGAGTCCATTTCCTTGCCAATGAATGCCCTGGCCTTCTTGGAGCTGCTCTTCTTGTGATGTGAAGGCTTTGAGGATTTTGATGATGAAGATTTTGAGGATTTCTTCTTTTTCTTCGCATCATCAGAACTGTAATCCTTGTATTTCTTCTTCTTTGATTCCTTTTCCCATTGAGGACAGTCTTGAATGTAATGACCAGGCTTCTTGCATTTGTGGCAGAGCCTCCTCTTGTAGTCACTTGATGAGGAATCATTGCTCCTTGAGGGTCTTCCAAGGCGACCACGTCTTGAGAACTTTTGGAACTTCTTCACGAGCAGAGCCAGATCATGGCTCAGTTCTTCAGGATCACCAAGGCTGCTATCAGAGTCTTCATCTTCGGACTCAGATACTGCCTTGGCCTTTAGTGCACGTGATCTGCCATAGCTTGAACCATAGAGATCTCTCTTTTCAGCAAGTTGGAACTCATGAGTATTTAGCCTCTCGAGAATATCAGCGGGATCAAGTGACTTGTAATCAGCACGTTCTTGTATCATCAATGCCAGAGTGTCAAATGAGGAATCAAGCGATCTCAGCAATTTCTTCACCACCTCATGGTCAGTGATGTCTGTGGCACCAAGTGCTTGAAGCTCATTTGAGATGTTAGTGAGGCGATCAAAGGTTTGTTGAACATTTTTATTGTCGAGTCTTTTGAAGCGGTTGAAGAGATTGGGAAGAACATCAACTCGAGTGTCACGCTGAGTTGAGACTCCTTCATTCACTTTGGATAACCTGTCCCAGATAAGCTTTGCTGTCTCCAAAGCACTCACTCTGCCATACTGTCCTTTGCTCAGATGGCCACATATTATATTCTTCGCTTGAGAGTCGAGTTGCTTGAATCTCTTCACATCAGCAGCATTCAGAGAAGGTGTGACTGAGGGAACACCATTTTCCACAACATACCAGAGATCGTTATCAATTGCTTCAAGATGCATTCGCATCTTATTCTTCCAGTAGGGGTAGTCCATCCCATCGAAGGTAGGACACCCAGCAGAGACCTTGATCATACCTGCGGTCGACATAACTAAAACTCAGGGCAGTTAAACCAAAATCACGTAGAACAAGGGAGTACCTTGCTCTGATACCAATTGAAAGTGCGTTATATCGACTAGAGGGGGGGAGAATAGGCGATTTTTATGAAATTCTTCACTAAGGAATTTGCCGATGAGGAAATTCCTTAGAGAAGAACTACTAGCAGCGGAATAAGTACTCAAAAGTAAACATAACAGAATACAAGCATAGTCATCATGATGAAATGAAGATAGGCACAGAGTACAGGAAGCATAATCACAGGATAACACATGATGAAGACAAACAGACTGAAGAAATTGAACTGAGGAAATTGAGAAAGTCTTCAGTCAAAGTCTTCAAACACAGATATGAACAAACACACAACACAGTTTTGAGGACATGAAAGAGTTGAGGAAATAGAACCAGTAAGCTTGGTGAAGACAATGATTTGGTAGACCAGTTCCAACTGCTGTCTTAGTTGTACGTCTGGTTGGAGCGGCTGAGTATTTAAACTCGAGGACACACAGTCCCGAACACCCAGTCCTGAACACGCAGCTCAGGACACCCAGTCCTCACCGTATTCTCCTTGAACTAAGGTCACACAGACCTCGTCCAATCACTCGTGGTAAGTCTTCAGGCGACTTCCAAACCTTCACAAACTTGGTCACTCGGCGATCCACAATTCCTCTTGGATGCTCTAGACCATGACGCCTAACCGTCTAGAAGAAGCATAGTCTTCAAAGGTAACAAGCGTCGGATCCACACAGGATCAATCTCTTCAGTGATGCTCAATCACTTGGGGTTTGTAGGTGTTTGGGTTTTTGGTTTTTGGTTTTTCCTCACTTGATGATTTTCGCTCAAAGTCCTCATAGGATGGGTTACTCTCAAATGACAGGTGTCAATTTCTCTCGGAGTAGCCAACCAGCTAGTGGTTGTAGGGGGCGGCTATTTATAGCCTAGGGAGCAACCCGACATGATAAGACATAAATGCCCTTCAATGATATGGCCGTTAGGTGGATAGATATTTTGGGATAGCTGGCGCATAGCACAGCAACGGTCGGAATTTTGAGTAGTAAAATCCTCAGGGCTATCATGTTCCTCACTGTGTAGGCAATCCGCACTGGCGAATTCCTAACTCCTCAGTCAGGACAAATTCCTCAGAGACCAGAAGAACTTCGTCTCTGTCACTGAAGAAATTGACTGAACTGTATGAGATTTCCAATGGCTTCACTCGAAGGGATTGGTAGGTGTAGGATTTTTAGTTGAGCATCACATGGAAAATTTTCCTTAGTATTTCCTCGACCCCCTTTAACAGTACGGTGTTTCCTATGACTCAAGAAAGAGAAAAACAAAACTATGAAAACGAAAGTCTTCAAGCTTCATATTCCTCGCATGAATATCAAGTCTTCACGGACACACCAATTTCTTCACTTTCAAAGTCTTCATGAAAGTCTTCAGAAATACCAAAATCTTCAGTCGAAGATATTCATTTTTAGGGGTCGACTTTTCCTGTAAATATCAAACTCCTCGTAGACTTATAGACCTGTGTACACTCACAAATGCATTAGTCCCTTAACCTATAAGTCTTCAATACACCAAAATCACTAAGGGGCACTAGATGCACTTACAATACTAACTAAGCAATTATGTCTCTTCAAAATAACATGGCCAAAGAAAGTTATCCCTACAAAATCATATAGTCTGGCTATGCTCCATCTTCACCACACAAAGTATTTAAATCATGCACAACCCCGATGACAATCCAAGCAATTGTTTCATACTTTGGGTGTTCTCAAACTTTTTCAATCTTCACGCAATACATGAGCGTGAGCCATGGACATAGCACTATAGGGAATAGAATGGTGGTTGTGGAGAAGACAAAAAGGGAAGATAGTCTCACATCAACTAGGCGTATCAACGGGCTATGGAGATGCCCATTAATAGATATCAATGTGAGTGAGTAGGGATTGCCATGCAACGGATGCACTAGAGCTATAAGTATATGAAAGGTCAACAAAGAGAACTAAGTGGGTGTGCATCCAACTCGCTTGCTCACGAAGACCTAGGGCATTTTAAGGAAGCCCATCATTGGAATATACAAGCCAAGTTCTATAATGAAAAATTCCCACTAGTATATGAAAGTGATAACATAGGAGACTCTCTATCATGAAGATCATGGTGCTACTTTGAAGCACAAGTGTGGTAAAAGGATAGTAGCATTGTCCCTTCTCTCTTTTTCTCTCATTTTTTTATTTGGGCCTTTTCTCTTATTTTTATGGCCACTTTTTTTTATTTAGTCCGGAGTCTCATCCCGGCTTGTGGGGGAATCATAGTCTCCATCATCCTTTCCTCACTTGGGACAATGCTCTAAAAATGATGATCATCACACTTTTTATTTACTTACAACTCAACAATTACAAGTCAATACTTAGAACAAAATATGACTCTATGTGAATGCCTCCGGCGGTTTACCGGGATATGCAATGAATCAAGAGTGACATGTATGAAAGAATTATGAACGGTGGCTTTGACACAAATACAATGTCAACTACATGATCATGCGAAGCAATATGACAATGATGGAGCGTGTCATAATAAACGGAACGATGGTAAGTTGCATGGCAATATATCTCGGAATGGCTATGGAAATGCCATGATAGGTAGGTATGGTGGCTTTTTTGAAGAAGGTATATGTTGGGTGTATGATACCGGTGAAAGGTGCGCGGTATTAGAGAGGCTAGCAATGGTGGAAGGGTGAGAGTGTGTATGATCCATGGACTCAACATTAGTCATAAAGAACTCATACACTTATTGCAAAAATCTACAAGTTATCAAAGCAAAGTATTACGCGCATGCTCCTAGGGGGATAGATTGGTAGGAAAAGACCATCACTCGTCCCTGACCGCCACTCATAAGGAAGACAATCAATAAATAAATCATGCTCCGACTTCATCACATAACGGTTCACCATACGTGCATGCTACGGGAATCACAAACTTTAACACAAGTATTTTTCAAATTCACAACTACTCAACTAGCATGACTCTAATATCACCATCTCCATATCTCAAAACAATTATCAAGTTTCAAACTTCTCATAGTATTCAACACACATAAGAAAATTTTATTATTAATCTTGAATGCCTAACATAATTAAAGCAATTTACCACGCTGTTTTGTATGACCCTCAAAATAATCTAAGTTAAGCATGAGAGAACAATAGTTTCTATAAAACAAATCCACCAACGTGCTCTAAAAGATATAAGTGAAGCACTAGAGCAAAAACTATATAACTCAAAAGATATAAGTGAAGCACACAGAGTATTCTAACAATTTCCGAATCATGTGTGTCTCTCTCAAAAGGTGTGTACAGCCAGGATGATTGTGGAAAACTAACAAATAAAGACTCAAATAATACAAGACACTCCAAGCAAAACACATATCATGCGGTAAATAAAAATATAGCTCCAAGTAAAGTTACCGATGGAAGTAGACGAAAGAGGGGATGCCTTCTGGCGCATCCCCAAGCTTTGGATTTTAGGTGTCCTTAGATTATCTTGGGGTTCCATGGGCATCCCCAAGATTAGACTCTTGCCATTCCTTGTTCCATAATCCATCAAATCTTTACCCAAAACTTGAAAACTTCACAACACAAAACTTAATGTAGAAAAATCTCGTGAGCTCTGTTAGCGAAAGAAAACAAAACACCACTTCAAGGTACTGTAATGAACTCATTTTTTATTTATATTGGTGTTAAACCTACTGTATTCCAACTTCTCTATGGTTTATAAACTATTTTACTAGCCATAGATTCATCAAAATAAGCAAACAACACACGAAAAACAGAATCTGTCAAAAACAGAACAGTCTGTAGTAATATGTAGCTAACGCAAGATCTGGAACCCCAAAAATTCTAAAATAAATTTCTGGACGTGAGGAATTTATCTATTAATCATATTAAAAAAGAATTAACAAAATAGAACTTTCCAAATAAAAATGGCAGCAGTTCTCGTAAGCGCTAAAGTTTCTGTTTTTTACAGCAAGATTAAAAAGACTTTCCCCAAGTCTTCCCAATGGTTCTACTTGGCACAAACACTAATTAAGCACAAAAAACACAACAAAAACAGAGTCTAGATAAATTATTTATTACTAAACAGGAGCAAAAAGCAAGGAACAAAAATAAATTTGGGTTGCCTCCCAACAAGCGCTATCGTTTAACGCCCTTAGCTAGACATAAAAGCAAGGTAGATCTAGGTATCTTTAATTGGTAATTCTTTAATGAGACATCTTTCAAATTTAGGAGTTTCTTTCCTTTTATCAATAATCAAACTTCTAGGCACAAAATCAAAAAAATCATTAGTAGCAAATGGTTCCTTAATGATAGTAAAAAAAATTAGGGTGAATACTTATAGATTTGAGATCCGCAGTTTCTTTGCTAGAGGATTCACCCTTATTTTTAGGAACATACATAAGCTTGGAAATTTTAGTTGGAGGACTTGGGGTATTCTTTATGGAAGAAAAAGCGGTTCCCAAGTTCGTAATGATACCCTCAAGTTTATCGATTCTAGTGGAATCATGATTTATTCTTTCATTAACTATGGGTTCCTTCTCCTTAATATTTTTCAAAGTGACTCCTACTTTAGATCCATATTGAGTAATTTGGTTGTGGATCTTTTTATCGAAATTTTCAATTAACTCTATGGTATCAACTTTATTTTCAATAATTTCATGTTTTTGCATTACATGCTCCAAAGTTAACATAGTTCCATTAACCAAAAGAGGGGGTGAGCCAAACAAATCTATCATAGCATTATAAGAATCAAAAGTGTGGCTACCCAAGAAGTTCCCTCCGGTAATGGTATCAAGGACATATTTGTGCCGAGGAATAGCACCTACATAAAAATTGCGAAGAAGAATAGAAGTAGATTGCTTCCTGGTAGATCTATTTTGAGCATTGCAAATTCTATACCAAGCATCTTTTAGGTTTTCTTCTTCCCTTTGCTTAAAATTAAGAACTTCATTTTCGGGAGATAACGGAGAAGATAGGGGACTAGCCATAATGACAAGCAAGCAAACCAACACACAAGCAAACAAGAAACGGGCAAAAAGAGGCGAATAGAGAAAGAGAGGAGGATGGAGAGAGATAGGGCAAATAAAACGGCAAGAGTGAAGTGGGGGGAGAGGAAAACGAGAGGCAAATGGCAAATAATGTAATGCGGGAGATAAGGGTTTGTGATGGGTACTTGGTATGTTGACTTTTGCGTAGCCTCCCCGGCAACGGCGCCAGAAATCCTTCTTGCTACCTCTTGAGCACTACGTTGGTTTTCCCTGGAAGAGGAAAGGACGATGCAGCAGAGCAGCATAAGTATTTCCCTTAGTTTTTTAGAACCAAGGTATCAATCCAGTAGGAGGCCATGCACGAGTCCCTCGCACCTACACAAACAAATAAACTCCTCGCAACCAACGCGATAAAGGTGTTGTCATTCCTTCATGGTCACCTACGAGAGTGAGATCTGATAGATATGATAAGATAATATTTTTGGTATTTTTATGATAAAGAGAAATAAAGATGCAAGTAAAATAAATGGCAAAGGAAATAACTAAGTATTGGAAGATTAATATAATGGAAAATAGACCTAGGGGGCATAGGTTTCTCTAGAGGCTTGTCTCCAGAGCATAAGTATTACGGTGGGTGAAAAATTACTGTTGAGCAATTGACAGAATTGAGCATAGTTATGAGAATATCTAGGTATGATCATGTATATAGGCATCACGTCCGAGACAAGTAGACCGACTCCTGCCTGCATCTACTACTATTACTCCACACATCGACCGCTATCCAGCATGCATCTAGAGTATTAAGTTCAAGAGAACAGAGTAACGCTCTAAGCAAGATGACATGATGTAGAGGGATAAACTCATGCAATACGATATAAACCCCATCTTGTTATCCTCGATGGAAACAATACAATACGTGCCTTGCTGCCCCTACTGTCACTGGGAAAGGACACCGCAAGATTGAACCCAAATCTAAGCACTTCTCCCATTGCAAGAAAGATCAATCTAGTAGGGCAAACCAAACTGATAATTTGAAGAGACTTGCAAAGATAACCAATCATACATAAAAGAATTCAGAGAAGATTCAAATATTGTTCATAGATAAACTTGATCATAAACCCACAATTCATCGGTCTCAACCAACACACCGCAAAAGAAGATTACATTGAATAGATCTCCACAAGAGAGGGGGAGAAATTTGTATTGAGATCCAAAAAGAGAGAAGAAGCCATCTAGCTAATAACTATGGACCCGCAGGTCTGAAGTAAACTACTCACACTTCATTGGAGAGGCTATGGTGTTGATGTAGAAGCCCTCCGTGATCGATACCCCCTCCAGCGGAGCTTCAGAAAAGGCCCCAAGATGGGATCTCATGGATACAGAAAGTTACGACGGTGGAATTAGGGTTTTGGCTCCGTATTTGGTAGTTTGGGGGTACGTAGGTATATATAGGAGGAAGGAGTACATCGGTGGATCAACATGGGCCCCAGGATGGTGGAGGGCGCGCCTGGGGGGGGGGGGGGAGTAGGCGCGCCCCCTACCTCGTGCCTTCCTGGTTGATTGCTTGACATAGGGTCCAAGTCCTCTGGATCATGTTCGTTCCGAAAATCACGTTCCCGAAGGTTTCATTCTGTTTGGACTCCGTTTGATATTCTTTTTCTGCGAAACTCTGAAATAGGCAAAAAACAGCAATTCTGGGATGGGCCTCCGGTTAATAGGTTAGTCCCAAAAATAATATAAAAGTGTATAATAAAGCCCAATAATGTCCAAAACAGGATATAATATAGCATGGAACAATCAAAAATTATAGATACGTTGGAGACGTATCAACGCCCAGGGTAGGGGGTGCGCCCCTAGGGCTTGTGGGCCCCTCGGGCATCATCTCGCGTTGATTCCAATTCCCATCACATATATTCCAAAAAAATCTCCGTAAGTTTTTATCGTGTTTGGACTTCGTTTGGTATGGATATTCTGCGAAACAAAAAACATGCGAGAAACAGGAACTGGCACTGGGCACTGGATCAATATGTTAGTCCCAAAAATAATATAAAAAGTTGCCAAAAGTATATCAACGTTGTAAAATATTGGCATGAAACAGTAAAAAATTATAGATACGACGGAGACGTATCGGATGGCATCTGGCGAATGATCTGTCCGACGATTAATCCGTCATGCTTAGACCTCAATTTATTTTTCCATTTCTGAATTGTCGAACTATAATTTATTATGCTTTTTTATATTTTTACACTGTTGAATTGTAATGAATTTTTTTATATGATCAATCTATATGGATTTAAGGTTTTATCTTTGATGAGTATGACTGCAGGGTTGTTTGAGAGGGACCATCTTCATCCTACACCTCCCAAGGATGATAAACCTTAGGTCATTCACTTGAGGGAAATTTTATGTTGTCCTACAAAACTCTGCGCTTGGGGGTCCAACAGAGTCTACAAGGATAAAGTTGTGTAGTAGACATCATGTTATTTCTAGCGTCGTTACCGGGGAGGCGAGTGCTTGAAAGTATCTTCTTTATATCTTGCAATTGAATCTTTTAGTTACTTGTTTTTCACTACTTTGGTTTATAAAAAATACAAAAAAATGGAAGTGAAATTGCGTCAAATTCTTCATCTTTATGATGTCTTTCAGGAAAATATGGAATCTAAAAATTGTGCTAAATTGTTTGAAGAAGAATTTAACAAAATGTTTAATGCGAGTTTCATCAATGTTAAGTGTGATTGAAATGATATTAGTATGAATTCTCTGAATATTCATAATGCTAATGATGATTGCACTAGTCATGATAAAAATGTTTCTTATAAGCATGCCATTTTTTGTGGAGAGCATAGACCTTGTGAAGACATGCCAATTAGGGATGATAGATTTTGTAAAAAGCATAAACATGACAAAACTAAATGGTGGCTTAAGGTATTAGATGATTATGCTAGAAAATTATGTCATCTTTATCCCATTACTTGTGAGCTTTGCAATAAAGTTGGCCATCTTAATTTTCAATGCATATATTTTCATGACCGAATCGCGGCCAAATATTATAATGACATGATCACCCTTGAACTGTATAATGAAGTTTGTCTATTTTTGGGATGTGAAGAATTGTCACATAAAATAGTTGGTTTGAAGTATTCATTTTTACAGAGGACACTAAAATTAATTGATAACCCACAAGTATAGGGGATCGCAACGGATTTCGAGGGTAGAGTATTCAACCCAAATTTATTGATTCGACACAAGGGGATCCAAAGAATATTCTCAAGTATTAGCAGCCGAGTTGTCAATTCAACCACACCTAGAAAACTTAATATCTGTAGAAAAGTATTTAGTAGCAAAGTAGTATGGAAGTAACGGTAACTGTGGCAAAAGTAATAGTAGTAGTTTTGTAGTGATTGTAACAGTGACAACGGAAAAGTAACTAAGCAAAGATCAATATGTGAAAAGCTCATAGGCAATGGATCAGTGATGGATAATTATGTCGTATGCGATCCCTCATGCAATAGTTATAACCTAGGGTGACATAGAACTAGCTCCAATTCATCAATGTAATGTAGGCATGTATTCTGAATATAGTCATACGTGCTTATGGAAAAGAACTTGCATGGCATCTTTTGTCCTACCCTCCCGTGGCAGCGGGGTCCTATTGGAAACTAAGGGATATTAAGGCCTCCTTTTAATAGAGTACCGGACCAAAGCATTAACACTTAGTGAATACATGAACTCCTCAAACTATGGTCATCACCGGTAAGTATCCCGATTATTGTCACTTCGGGGTTAACGGATCATAACACATAATAGGTGACTATAGAATTGCAAGATAGGATCAAGAACTCACATATATTCATGAAAACATAATAGGTTCCGATCTGAAATCATGGCACTCGGGCCCTAGTGACAAGCATTAAGCATAGCAAAGTCATAGCAACATCAATCTCAGAACATAGTGGATACTAGGGATCAAACCCTAACAAAACTAACTCGATTACATGATAAATCTCATCCAACCCATCACCGTCCAGCAAGCCTACGATGGAATTACTCATGCGCGACGGTGAGAGTCATGAAATTGGTGATGGAGAAAGGTTGATGATGACAATGGCGACGGATTCCCCTCTCCGGAGCCCCGAACAGACTCCAAATCAGCCCTCCCGAGAGAGATTGGGGCTTGGCGGCGGCTCCATATCGTAAAACGCGATGAATCCTTCTCCCTGATTTTTTTCTCCCCGAACACGAATATATGGAGTTGGAGTTGAGGTCGGTGGAGCACCAGGGGGCCCACGAGGCAGGGGGGCGCGCCCAGGGGGGTAGGCTTGCCCCCCACCCTCGTGGACAGGGTGTGGGCCCCCTGGCCTTGATTATTTCGCCAGTATTTTTTATATATTCCAAAAATAATCTCCGTTGATTTTCAGGTCATTCCAAGAACTTTTATTTCTGCACAAAAAGAACACCATGGCAATTCTGCTGAAAACAACGTCAGTCTGGGTTAGTTCCATTCAAATCATGCAAGTTAGAGTCCAAAACAAGGGCAAAAGTGTTTGGAAAAGTAGATACGACGGAGACGTATCAACTCCCCCAAGCTTAAACCTTTGCTTGTCCTCAAGCAATTCAGTTGATAAACTAAAAGTGATAAAGAAAAACTTTTACAAACTCTGTTTGCTCTTGTTGTTGTAAATATGTAAAGCCAGCATTCAAGTTTTCAGCAAAGATTATGAACTAACCATATTCACAATAACATTTAGGTCTCATGTTTACTCATATCAATAGCATAATCAACCAGCGAGCAATAATAATAAATCTCGGATGACAACACTTTATCAAAACAATCATAATATGATATAACAAGACGGTATCTCGCTAGCCCATTCTGAGACCGCAAAACATAAATGCAGAGCACCTTTAAAGATCAAGGACTAACTAGACATTGTAATTCATGGTAAAAGAGATCCAGTCAAGTCATACTCAATGTAAACTAACGATAATACATGCAAATGATAGCGGTGCTCTCCAACTGGTGCTTTTAATAAGAGGATGATGACTCAACATAAAATTAAATAGATAGGCCCTTCACAGAGGAAGCAGGGATTTGTAGAGGTGCCAGAGCTCGATTTGAAATAGAGATGAATAATATTTTGAGCGGTATACTTTCATTGTCAACATAACAACCGAGAGATCTCGCTATCTTCCATGCTACACACATTATAGGTGGTTCCCAAACAGAATGATAAAGTTTATACTCCCCCACCACCAACAAGCATCAATCCATGGCTTGCCCGAAATAATGGGTGCCTTCAACTAACAACAATCCTGTGGGAGTTTTGTTTGCAATTAATTTGATTTGATTTGAGCATGGGACTGGGCATCCCGATGACCAGCCATTTTCTCGTGAGTGAGGAGCGAAGTCCACTCCTCTTGAGAATAACCCGCCTACCATGGAAGATATAGACAGCCCTAGTTGATACATGAGCTTGATACGTCTCCAACGTATCTATAATTTTTGATTGCTCCATGCTATATTATCTACTGTTTTGGATGTTTATGGGCTTTATTATACACTTTTATATCATTTTTGGGACTAACCTATTAACCTAGAGCCCAGTGCCAGTTTTTGTTTTTACCTTGTTTTAGAGTATCGCAGAAAAGGAAAATCAAGCGGACTCCAATTGACCTGAAACTTCACGGAACTTATTTTTGGATCAGAAGAAGCCCAGAAGACTTGGAGTGCACGTCAGGGGACCTTCGAGGAGGCCACGAGGTAGGGGGGCGCGCCCACCCCCCTAGGGCGCGCCCTCCACCCTCGTGGGCCCCTCGTGGCCCCCCTGATGTACTTCTTCCGCCTATATATCTCCATATACCCTAAAAAACATCCGGGAGCACAATAGATTAGGAGTTCCGCCGCCAGAAGCCTCCATAGCCACCGAAAGCCAATCTAGACCCGTTCCGGCAACCTGCCAGAGGGGGCAATCCCTCTCCGGTGGCCATCTTCATCATCCCGGTGCTCTCCATGACGAGGACGGAGTAGTTCTCCCTCGGGGCTGAGGGTATGTACTAGTAGCTATGTGTTTGATCTCTCTCTCTCTCTCGTGTTCTTGAGGTGATACGATATTGATGTATCGCGAGCTTTGCTATTATATTTGGATCCTATGATGTTTTCTCCCCCCTCTACTCTCTTGTAATGGATCGAGTTTCCCCTTTGAAGTTATCTTATCGGATTGAGTCTTTAAAGATTTGAGAACACTTGATGTATGTCTTGCCGTGCATATCTGTGGTGACAATGGGATATCACGTGATTCACTTGATGTATGTTTTGGTGATCAACTTGCGGGTTCCGCCCATGAACCTATGCATAGGGGTTGGCACACGTTTTCGTCGTGATTCTCCGGTAGAAACTTTGGGGCACTCTTTGAGGTTCTATGTGTTGGTTGAATAGATGAATATGAGATTGTGTGATGCATATCGTATAATCATATCCACGGATACTTGAGGTGACATTGGAGTATCTAGGTGACATTAGGGTTTTGATTTGTGTCTTAAGGTGTTATTCTAGTACGAACTCTAGGGCTGTCTGTGACACTTCTAGGAATAGCCCAACGGATTGATTGGAAAGAATAACTTTGAGGTGGTTTCGTACCCTACCATAATCTCTTCGTTCGTTCTCTGCTATTAGTGACTTTGGAGTGACTCTTTGTTGCATGTTGAGGGATAGTTATATGATCCAATTATGTTATTATTGTTGAGGGAACTTGCACTAGTGAAAGTATGAACCCTAGGCCTTGTTTCAACGCATTGCAATACCGTTTACGCTCACTTTTATCATTAGTTACCTTGCTGTTTTTATATTTTTAGAGTACAAAAACCATTATCTACTATCCATATTGCACTTGTATCACCATCTCTTTGACGAACTAGTGCACCTATACAATTTACCATTGTATTGGGTGTGTTGGGGACACAAGAGACTCTTTGTTATTTGGTTGCAGGGTTGCTTGAGAGAGACCATCTTCATCCTACGCCTCCTACGGATTGATAAACCTTAGGTCGTCCACTTGAGGGAAATTTGCTACTGTCCTACAAACCTCTGCACTTGGAGGCCCAACAACGTCTACAAGAAGAAGGTTGTGTAGTAGACATCAGAGCTATTCGAGCATACATAACAGAATGTTTATTTGAAGGTTTAGAGTTTGGCACATACAAATTTACTTGGAACGGCAGGTAGATACCGTATATAGGAAGGTATGGTGGACTCATATGGAATAACTTTGGGGTTTATGGAGTTGGATGCACAAGCAGTATTCCCGGTTAGTACAAGTGATGACTAGAAAGAGACTGGGAAGTGACCAGCTAGAGAGTGACAACAGTCATGAACATGCATTAAAATTAATCAACACCGAATGCAAGCATGAATAGGATATAATTCACCATGAACATAAATATCATAGAGGCTATGTTGATTTTGTTTCAACTACATGCGTGAACATGTGCCAAGTCAAGCCACTCGAATCGTTCAAAGGAGGATACCACCCTATCATACCACATCACAACCATTTTAATAGCATGTTGGCATGCAAGGTAAACAATTATAAACTCCTAGCAAATTAAGCATGGCATAAGAAACTATAATCTCTAATTGTCATTGCAAACATGTTTCATTCATAATAGGCTGAGTCAGGAACGATGAACTAATCATATTTACAAAAACAAGAGAGGTCGAGTTCATACCAGCTTTCCTCATCTCAATCAGTTCATCATATATCGTCATTATTGCCTTTCACTTGCACGATGCTACCTCTTGAGCACTGCATTGGTTTTCCCTTAAAGAGGAAAGGGTGATGCAGCAAAGTAGCGTAAGTATTTCCCTCAGTTTTTGAGAACCAAGGTATCAATCCAGTAGGAGACTACGCGCGAGTCCCTCGCACCTACACAAAACAAATAAATCCTCGCAACCAACACGATAAGGGGTTGTCAATCCCTACATGGTCACTTACGAGAGTGAGATCTGATAGATATGATAAGATAATATTTTTGGTATTTTTATGATAAAGATGCACAGTAAAATAAAAGGCAATGAAAATAACTAAGTGTTTTTTTGAATATTTACTGTGAGGCAAGGCCCCACAGCCCTTTATTAATGCAAACAGAACTGTACAAACAAAATATAGGCTATACAAGGGAAAAGGAAAAAAATTACCTAAGGCTAAACATCACTACCTACATTACAACAGAGAATCAACCCAAGCCAAGAGTTTTGGTTTAATACAATCCTTCACTCTATGAGCAAGCAATGAGATATCATGGATGAATTTGCACTTCCAAGCACTGAAGGTAGCTCTCTCAGATCTGAAGGTTCTGCCATTTCTTAAAATCCAAATGTTCCAAGCTGCTGTTAGCATGACTTCAAAGAAGAAAGGGTGTTTGAAGCTGGACCTAGCATGCATGATACATTGCAAAATATCTGAGCCCCTAGACCAATCAATGCCCAGGTAATTCCAGACTCTACAGCTGAAGGTGCAGTTAAAAAATAGATGTATTCTATCCTCATACACCAGCTCACTCCAAATGAGACAGAAATTATCATCTTGTCTAGAACGCCAGTGTCTTCTAACCAGCATGTCCTTGGTGTTTAGTCTGTCAAAAAAGAGGAGCCACCCAAACACCTTGATCTTCATGGTGCACCTACTCTGCCACAACCATTTACAAGGTTGTATTGTGGGTAGATGAGAATGCATGATCGTGTAGAAGCTCTTGGTAGTGTATTCCCCTGATTTACCAGGCCATTTCCAAACATCTGGTTTGGTTGGGTCTCTTTCTAACTGCATGATCCAATCTTCCAGCGTGTGTAACTCAGCAGCAGCCTCATGAGAAATAGGTAAATAAAACATGGAGAAGAGATCCTGGGATTGAATAAATTCTTGCACAGAGATCTTATCATTATTGACAAATGAAAACAACCTAGGGAGTCTCCAACATAGGGGTCTAGAAGAACCCCCAATGTGCCAAGAATCTGTCCAGAACAGAGCAGAGTCACACCTGTTGATGTGAACCGAGGCAATAGCAGTATAAGCGTCATGCAGCTTCAGAACATCCCTCCACCAGAAAGATCCATCTTCAACTGTTGCCTGTAGAACACCATGATCATAGTAACTATTCCATATTAGGGTCACCCAAGGAATATCAACCTTGTTGTAGAACTTGTGAAGGTGCTTGATAAGGAGTCCTTTGTTCTGGACGTTCAGGTTAATTATTCCTAAACCTCCTTTATCCTTTGGCATGCAAACTAGTTCCCATGCAGTCAGCGACTGCTTGGGAGCATCACTATTGCCCCTCCAAAGACATTGCCTGAAGATTCTGTCAAGCTGCTTAATGATCCCTGGTGGAATACTGAGGCTGCACAGAAAGTATATTGGCAGAGAAGTCAAGACAGAGGTAAGAAGTTGCAAGCGGGAGCCTTGATTCAGCATGGAAGAGCTTGCGGTTAACCTCCTCTCAAGACTGTCAACTAGGGGCATTAGGTCAATGATCCTTGGTCTTGTAGTTCCCAAAGGCAATCCCAGATAAGTGAATGGGAGCTGTCCAATTTTACAACCAAGAATAGCAGCAAGTCTAGAGGCCTCATGATCACTTATATTCAAAGGGATCATTGAAGATTTAGCAAAATTGACCTTTAAACTTGTAGACTGTTAGAAGGTCAGCAACATGTTCTTTAGTGCAACAAGCTCCTCATCCTTAGCTGCAAGAAACAGAATAGTGTCATCCGCATACTGGATGATGGGAAACTCTCTGTCATGGGTTTTAATAGGCAAAGAGAGCGTGCCATGCTCAAGCATGTGGTTAACCACTGACTGCAATAAGTCCGCTGCAATGACAAACAATAGAGGTGATAGTGGATCACCCTGCCTGACACCACACTTGCACTTAAATTGTTTTCTAGGAATGTTGTTTAACAACACAGACGAAGAACCTGTGGATAACAATTGCTTAACCCAAGAAATCCATTTGGCATCAAACCCTTTATGCTGCAACATCTGAAGAATAACCTCATGTTCAACTATGTCAAAGGCCTTAGCAAAATCCAACTTGAGGATTATGATTGGACACTTGGACTGTTTACATTGGTGGATATTCTCAAAACTCCAGGCCAGAGAATCCTGAATTGACCTTCCCTTAAGGAACCCATATTAATTTTTGTGGATACACCTAAGGATCACCTTCTGCAACCGGTTGGCCAACAACTTTGTTAGAAATTTAAGACAAGTGTTGGTGAGAGATATTGGCCGGAAGTCATCAGGCCCTTCAGGTGAAATGATCTTGGGTATGAGTGTAATGAGGGAGCCATTAATGTTTTCCAACGAAAGCTTTCCCTCATGAAAATCCCGAATCATTCGCAAGAAGTCCTTCTCAATTATAGGCCAATAGCGCTTGACAAACATCACATTAAAGCCATCCGGACCAGGTGCCCGATCCATTGGTAATTCTTTCAGAACTTTGTTAATTTCTTCCTCAGAAAATGGCAAAGAAAGCTCCTCCAGTCCCGAGATGGGCCGAATTAATTGGTTCAAATCAAAGCCCATATTGATCCCTTGGGCCTAGCCCATCCTAGTTTGAACGAAGCCCAAAGAATTCCCGCCATCTGAGCGTGATCAGTCACAGGATCACTCATGGAATTGGTCTTCAGAATGGAGATTGAATTCCTTCTCATGCTCTCCGATGCCATTGCATGAATTTTTTTTGAATTCTCCTCGCCAACCTTTATATACCGAATAGTGCACCTCTGCTTCCAATAAATATAGTGAATTTTTAACACATGTTCATAGTGGAACTTCACAATTTTCCTGAAATTGAATTCCGGCCTTGTTAAAGGTCTCACTTCCTCCAGCTGATCAAAGTGCAGAATCACCTTTGAGCAATCAACAGTAAGTTTTTTAGTGTATGATAACTTTTTGCTCCAAATTTTCAAATCATACCGCAGCCTCTTAAATTTCTTTGTGATAACCGCAGAAGCAGATAGATCAGAGAATACCTGCACATTCCAAGACTTGGTGACGCAATCCATGAACCCCGGCATATCAAACCAGAAGTTTTCAAACCGAAAAGTTCTAGTGGCAGGAATGGTAGTGTCAATGCACACCACACAGGGCACATGATCCGAGGCAGTTCTGGCCAGTGGGTTAACCACAGTGTTTGGATAATGTGAAATCCAATCTGCAGTAGTAAAGAACCAATCAAGCTGCTCGAGCAAGGGGTTTTGCTGCATATTAGACCAGGTGAAGCTACGTCCTTTCAGTGGAAGCTCCAAGAGACCCAGGTGACCAATTATTTCGTTGAAGAGGAAAATATCATTAATGTCACCACCCGGGAGGTTTCTGTTATCCACAGATCTGATGAAATTAAAATCCCCCAACAACAGCCAATTTTAATCGGGAGGGATGTCTAGATGATAAAGCCAGCTAACAAAATCGTCCCTAGGCTGACCCTCACAAGGCCCATATACAGAGGCTAAGGTCCATTTTTCGGAGTTCTGCAACGATTGGAAGGAAACCACAACACCAAATCTCTGAATATCAATAAGCTGGCCATGAAAGATCGAGGAGTTCCAAATGACTAAAATCCCACCAGAGGCTCCAACAGAAGGCGAGAACGCGAATTGATCAAACCTCCTAGGACAAAAGGATCTAATCATTCGAATATCAAAATTCTCGCATTTAGTTTCCTGCAGACAAAGTACAGAACATCTGCTCTCCTCAATCTTAGCACGTAAGTCACGCTGCCTAGCCTCTGAATTCAGCCCGCGCACGTTCCAACAAAGCACATTCAGTTTCGATAATAACAATTATCCATAAAAAACAACACTGAGGAATAGTTGCAAGTCCAGCTGCTTAACAGCATGGATAAGATCATAACAAAAGTGCCAACAGTAGTGACCAAGTAGTTCAGACAGGCACACAAACAGAAAGTACTAACATAAAATGGACACAAAACCAAAAGTGCCGAACTCTCCATCAAGCTTCTTGGAACGTCAATCATCATGTGGACCATCATCTTCGTCAACAGAACGTGGAGAGGCCATAAGCTTCTTGACCGATAGCACAGATGGGTCAATACCCGGAGCCACTCCAATTGCCTACATTGTGGAAATAGGCGTCGGGGGTGGGAGAGGAGGCTGACTTTGATCATCATCAAGACGAAGTTTATTTGCCTTTGGGCGACGCAGGGGGGCTGACCTCGGAGGGATTGCAGAAACTGGTTTCATGCCCGTCCTTTTGGCAGTACTACGTGTCATCCTTCTGGTGGATAAGTCCAGAAGTGGCTCCACAAGTGTGATAGAACGCCTGGAGCGAGCAAACTGATGTGGACGCTTTCCCAACGGCGTCGGAGTGACCGAAGTAAATTGAAAATCCTCCTGAGAAACCTGTGAAGGAGTGTGTGGAACCTGGGAACTGGAGCACGAGAAATCATCAGATGGCAACTCTTCAATGACCACCGAAGAGTTGATTCCAGGATCAGGGACACATTGCTCGGTAGACCATAGCAGAAATTTCTGATGTTGATCAGCCGACCCGAATTTAACTTGCAGCATCGTCGTAGAAAACCCAGGCAGACAAGCTGGTATATCTCTCATGACAAATTCAGGTAGTAAAGACTTGAAAGATCTCTGCCAGATCATTGCGGGCGGAAGAACTCGCCCATAAAAGACCCTAACCATGCCAAGATGAATCGGGTCCAACTGCACTATCGGTGGAGCTTCCAGAGGCTGCTGGACTTCAAGCATGTCCTCATCATCAGAAGAATCCATGGAAGGGTTCAAAATCATAGAATTTTGGTCCTGTGCAGGTGGAATATCTTCATGCTGCTGCTGAATAGGCTGGACCTGTTCTTCCCATGGGCCCCGTCCCTCATTGTGCTGCTCATTATGGGCCCACCCTGCCACATCATTCTGACCTTGATTTGCGCCCGGAGGAACTGCATTCCAGCCAAGAGCAGGGTATGGAGGCATTTCCCAAAAAGGTCACGGCACCTCAACTCCAGGCATCGGGTGGGGATTTCCATTAAGAGGCATAGGATCTTCATCCGCTGGGATCATAGCACCAGCAAATTCTCCTGATAAAATATAACAGCCAGCAGACCATGACACCATGACCTCGCCCCAGTTGGCAAATTCCCTAAAGGTGACCGAGCGAGGGACTAGCGCATTATCAGGGAACGAGGCGCGGACCAAAGTTCGAACCTTACGCCTGTCCGTGCTATTCCAGTAATGGAACTGCCCGAATGTGTCAACCATATCAGCAATGCATTGAGTGTTTCTATAATCTAGAGGGATGCCGATGAACATCAGCCACCCCGTCCGTTGGCCATGAGTAGCACGGAAACCCTCACACTGATTATGTGGGATAAATCGTACAAAGAACTCATTGCTGTCATCATCAACTCCTAAAGGAAAAGGCGGGTGCAGAGTAAAAGAACCCCTGACAACTGGATCTTCCATCTCGAACAGACCGACTCCTTGGAACCAAGTTTGAGCAGAAATAACCGGAACATGCATCACCTGAACTAGGAAATCAAGAACCTGCTGATGATGGACACCAACCAGCTCAGGAGGTGGGATCAGCTCCACAATGGCCACCATGTACTGCTCATGCGCTCGGGGTGGAGGAACGGCCGTGTGTAGAAGGTGCGGGGCAAACGGTCTGCTCCGCCATCTTCAATGTCAAAACCCGCAGGGATGAAGCGATGCGGGTCAATCGCGTACACCGCCATTGGAGGCTGCAGAGTAGGAGCTGGACCGGATCTGGGGGAAGTTTGGGTGGGCGAGGCAGGGCGGATAGGCGGCGATGGTGGCGGCGGAGAAGCAGAGGATGAGGTTTTCTCCGGAGTACTTTGGCCTCGGGGAACTGGAGGGACCGGGGAGGAAAGGAAGTCCTCTTTTCTGTCTCGCTTCCCAAAACCCGGCGATGGGACTTTAGGCACCCAGACGGACTCAGGCGATTGGCCGGTGCAGTCTTTTTAACGTGTCCCGAACAAAAACAATTACGGCAGCGGACCTGATTCGTGCATGTCTCTGACGTGTGGCGCATAGCCAAACAATTTTGACAGTCCCAATAAGTCGTAGCCATATCTTCAATCATATCGTCAAAACTTTGCAAATCCCTGATAATATCCTGAGGGGAAGAGGCTCTTGGGGCCAAGGGTGATGGGTTGCTACTTTCGTCATCAGACAGGCAGATGGGATGGACCCTCGAGCCTAGCTGAGGTGGAGAGTCCAAACATTCCAAGGCAAAAACTAATCGACCACCTGAGGATCCAGGGTTTAAACGAGCAGGAGATAAACCCTCCGGGGAAGGCGGGATTGTTCCAAACTGAATCGCAAGCCTTGCCGGCGGCGAGGTTGTCATCGGAGAAGACATATCCACATCCTCATGGGAAGAAACATGATAAGCAGCTGCTCTGACCGTGGCCACCTCATCAGTGGACGGGCCATAGCTATATCCCTTACGTGTCGGGTATTGCATGAACATGGCGAACGTAGCACGTTTCTTAGGAACAGATTTGGCCACGCGAGCACGGAGAGAGGATTTGGCCGGAGCATGTTGCATGGCCTCTAAACCAAGGCGAGCTCGTCTCTTAGAGGGACTAACTAAAACCCATTCCTCTTGGCATTCAGATTGCCAGAGGCTAAATTCTTTCTTCCAATCTGGGCCGCCATGACCCCAAAGGTGGAAGAAACACTTGAACTGATCACAAACAAAACTCCTCTGGTGCATAATGAAAAAACCCACCTCCTTGCAAGAAACGTTGAATGAGAAAACTCCATGGTGGAGGAGAGATACCTTGAGATGTGAACGATATCCTCCGATGGCCGCCTCAAGAGCGAACCCCACATTCTCTTCATCAAGCTGGAATGTATGCCGTGCAAAGGAGACCACCATAATGAAGTGGCTCGTGTCCGACGTGGGATGCACCGATCTGTTGAAGTTACGTTGGATCTCAGACGCAAACTTCATCCCCAGGGAGAAATCCAATCCCAAGGATATTGCTGCATGGACCGCCATGAGGAAGATGACAACCAGTAGAGAGAGGGGGAGACGCCGGGAATGATGAACCGATCAGATGGCAAAACCCACGGAGAGGTGTGGAGATCGTCGGTGGTAGTGGGTGGCTAGGGTTAGGGTGGCGGTGGAGAGGTGGGAGTCGCCATCCAAAATAAACCAAGACTAACCCATGTAGGAAGATGAACTCCAAATAACTAAGTGTTGGAAGATTAATATGATGGAAGATAGACCCGGGGGCTATAGGTTTCACTAGTGGCTTCTCTCAAGAGCATACGTATTTTACGGTGGGTGAACAAATTACTGTTGAGCAATTGACAGAATTGAGCAAAGTTATGAGAATATCTAGGTATGATCATGTATATAGGCATCACGTCTGAGACAAGTAGACCGACTCCTCCCTGCATCTACTACTATTACTCCACACATCGACCGCTATCCAGCATGCATCTAGAGTATTAAGTTCATAAGAACAGAGTAACGCTTTAAGCAAGATGACATGATGTAGAGGGATAAATTCATGCAATATGATAAAAACCCCATCTTGTTATCCTCAATGGCAACAATACAATACGTGCCTTACTGCCCCTACTGTCACTGGGAAAGGACACCGCAAGATTGAACCCAAAGCTAAGCACTTCTCCCATTGCAAGAAAGATCAATCTAGTAGGCCAAACCAAACTGATAATTCGAAGAGACTTGCAAAGATAACCAATCATACATAAAAGAATTCAGAAGATCCAAATATTGTTCATAGATAAACTTGATCATAAACCCACAATTCATCGATCTCAAAATACACGCCGCAAAAGAAGATTACATCGAATAGATCTCCACGAGAGAGGGGGAGAACATTGTGTTGAGATCCAAAAAGAGAGAATAAACCATCTAGCTAATAACTATGGACCTGAAGGTCTAACGTAAACTACTCACACATCATCGGAGAGGCTATGGTGTTGATGTAGAAGCCCTCCATGATCGATGCCCCCTCCGGCGGAGCTCCGGAACCGGCCCCAAGATGGGATATCGTGGATGCAGAAAGTTACAGCGGTGGAATTAGGGTTTTGGCTCCGTCTCTGATCGTTTGGGGGTACATAGGTATGTATAGGAGGAAGGAGTACGTCGGTGGAGCAATAGGGGGCCCACGAGGGTGGAGGGCGCGCCTGGAGGGGGGGGGGGTAGGCGCGTCCCCTACCTCGTGGCTTCCCTGTTGGTTGCTTGACGTAGGGTCCAAGTCTCCTGGATCATGTTTGTTCCGAAAATCACGTTCCCGAAGGTTTCATTCCGTTTGGACTCTGTTTGATATTCTTTTTCTACGAAACTCTGAAATAGGCAAAAAACAACAATTCTGGGCTGGGCCTCCGGTTAATAGGTTAGTCCCAAAAATAATATAATAGTGAATAATAAAGCCCAATAATGTCCAAAACAGAAGATAATATAGCATGGAGCAATAAAAAATTATAGATACATTGGAGACGTATCAAGCATCCCCAAGCTTAATTCCTGCTCGTCCTCGAGTAGGTAAATGATAAAAACAAAATTTTTGATGTGGAATGCTACTAGGCATAATTTCAATGTAATTCTTCTTAATTGTGGCATGAATATTCAGATCCGAAAGATTCAAGATAAACGTTTAATATTGACATAGAAATAATAATACTTCAAGCATACTAACTAAGCAATTATGTCTTCTTAAAATAACATTGCCAAAGAAAGTTCATCCCTACAAAATCATATAGTTTAGTCATGCTCCATTTTCGTCACCCAAGAATGCTCTCATCATGCACAACCCCGATGACAAGCCAAGCAATTGTTTCATACTTTAGTAATCTCAAACTTTATAAACCTTCACGCAATACATGAGCATGAGACATGGATATAGCACTATGGGTGGAATAGAGTATAATGATGGGGGTTATGTGGAGAAGACAAAAAAGGAGAAAGTCTCACATCAACGAGGCTAATCAATGAGCTATGGAGATGCTCATCGATTGATGGTAATGCAAGGAGTAGGGATTGCCATGCAACAGATGCACTAGAGCTATAAATGTATGAAAGCTCAACAAAAGAAACTAGTGGGTGTGCATCCAACTTGCTTGCTCATGAAGACCTAGGGCACTTGAGGAGGCCCATTGTTGGAATATACAAGCCAAGTTCTATAATGAAAAATTCCCACTAGTATATGAAAGTGACAAAACAAGAGACTCTCTATATGAAGATCATGGTGCTACTTTGAAGCACAAGTGTGAAAAAAGGATAGTAGCATATTCCCTTTTCATTTTTTTTGGGCCTTCTTTTTTTATTTGGCCTTTCTCTTTTTTTATTGGGACAATGCTCTATTAAATGATGATCATCACACTTCTATTTATTTACAACTCAATGATTACAACTCGACACTAGAACAAGGTATACTCTATATGAATGCCTTCGGCGATGTACCGGGATATGCAATGAACCAAGAGTGACATGTATGAAAGAATTATGAACGGTGGCTTTGCCACAAATACTATGTCAACTACATGATCATGCTAAACAATATGACAATGATGAACGTGTCATGATAAACGGGATGGTGGAAAGTTGCATGGCAATATATCTCGGAATGGCTATGGAAATGCCGTAATAGGTAGGTATGGTGGCTGTTTTGAGGAAGATATAAGGAGGTTTATGTGTGAAAGAGCGTATCATGTCACGGGGTTTGGATGCACCGGCGAAGTTTGCACCAACTCTCAATGTGAGAAAGGGCAATGCACGGTACCGAAGAGGCTAGCAATGATGGAAAGGTGAGAGTGCGTATAATCCATGGACTCAACATTAGTCATAAAGAACTCACATACGATGCAATGAATCAAGAGTGACATGTATGATAAATTATGCATGGTGGCTTTGCCACAAATACGATGTCAACTACATGATCATGCAAAGCAATATGACAATGATGAAGCGTGTCATGAATGAAACGGTGGAAAGTTGCATGGCAATATATCTCGGAATGGCTATGGAAATGCCATAATAGGTAGGTATGGTGGCTGTTTTGAGGAAGATATAAGGAGGTTTATGTGATACAGAGTGTATCATATCATGGGGTTCGGATGCACCAGCAAAGTTTGCACCAACTCTCAAGGTGAGAAAGGGCAATGCACGGTACCGAAGAGGCTAGCAATGATGGAAGGTTGAGAGTGCGTATAATCCATGGACTTAACATTAGTCATAAAGAACTCACATACTTATTGCAAAAATCTACAAGTCATCAAAAACCAAGCACTACGCGCATGCTCCTAGGGGTATAGATTGGTAGGAAAAGACCATCGCTCGTCCCCGACCGCCACTCATAAGGAGGACAATCAAAGAACACCTCATGTTTCAAAAAATTTACATAGCGTTTACCATACGTGCATGCTACAGGACTTGCAAACTTCAACACAAGTATTTCTCAAATTCACAACTACTCAACTAGCACAACTTTAATATCACTACCTCCATATCTCAAAACAATCATCAAGCATCAAACTTCTCTTAGTATTCAAAACACTCATAAGAAAGTTTTTACTAATCTTGAATACCTAGCATATTAGGATTATTTAAGAAAATTACCATGCTATTTAAGACTCTAAAAATAATCTAAGTGAAGCATGAGAGATCAATAGTTTCTATAAAATAAATCCATCATCGTGCTCTAAAAGATATAAGTGAAGTACTAGAGCAAAACTATATAACTCAAAAGATATAAGTGAAGCACATAGAGTATTCTAATAATTTCTGAATCATGTGTGTCTCTCTCAAAAGGTGTGTACAGAAAATATGATTGTGGTCAACTAAAAAGAAAAGACTCAAATCATACAAGACGCTCCAAGCAAAGCACATATCATGTGGTGAATAAAAATATAGCTCCAAGTAAAGTTACCGATGGAAGTAGACGAAAGAGGGGATGCCTTTCGGGGCATCCCCAAGCTTTGGCTTTTTGGTGTCCTTAGATTATCTTGGGGGTTCCATGGGCATCCCCAAGCTTAGTATCTTTCCACTCCTTGTTCCATAATCCATCAAACCCTTACCCAAAACTTGAAAACTTCACAACACAAAACTTAAAGTAGAAAATCTCGTGAGCTCCGTTAGCGAAAGAAAACAAAACACCACTTCAAGGTACTGTCATGAACTCATTATTTATTTATATTGGTGTTAAACCTACTGTATTCCAACTTCTCTATGGTTTATAAACTATTTTACTAGCCATGATTCATCAAAATAAGCAAACAACACACGAAAAACAGAATCTATCAAAAACAGAACAGTTTGTAGTAATCTGTAGCTAGCGCAAGATCTGAAACCCCAAAAATTCTAAAATAAATTGCTGGACGTGAGGAATTTATCTATTAATCATCTTCAAAAATAATTAACTAAATAGCACTTTCCAAATAAAAATGGCAGCAGTTCTCGTGAGCACTAAAGTTTCTGTTTTTACAGAAAGATTAACAAGACTTTCCCCAAGTCTTCCCGGCACAAACACTAATTAAACACAAAAAACACAACCAAAATAGAGGCTAGATAAATTCTTTATTACTAAACAGGAGCAAAAGGAAAGGAATAAAAATAAAATTGGGTTGCCTCCCAACAAGCGCTATCATTTAACGCCCCTAGCTAGGCATAAAAAGCATGGATAGATCTAGGTATTGCCATCTTTGGTAGGCAATCCATAAGTGGCTCTCATAATAGATTCATAAGGTAATTTAATTTTCTTTCTAGGAAAGTGTTCCATGCCTTTCCTTAACGGAAATTGGAATCTAATTTTTCCTTCCTTCATATCAATAATTGCACCAATCGTTCTAAGGAAAGGTCTACCAAGAATAATAGGACATGAAGGATTGCAATCTATGTCAAGAACAATAAAATATATGGGCACATAGTTCCTATTTGCAGCAATAATAACATCATTAATTCTTCCCATAGGTTTCTTAATAGTGGAATCCGCAAGGTGCAAGTTTAAAGAGCAATCATCAAAATCACGGAAACCTAACAAATCACACAAAGTCTTTGGAATCGTGGAAACACTAGCACCCAAATCACACAAAGCATAGCATTCATGATCTTTAATTTTAATTTTAATAGTTGGTTCCCACTCACCATAAAGTTTTCTAGGGATAGAAACTTCCAACTCAAGTTTTTCTTCATAAGATTGCATCAAAGCATCAACGATATGTTTGGTAAAAGCTTTATTTTGACTATAAGCATGGGGAGAATTTAGCACGCATTGCAACAAGGAAATACAATCTATCAAAGAGAAGCTATCATAATTAAATTCCTTGAAATCCAAAATAGTAGGTTCATTAACATCTAGAGTTTTGATCTCTTCAATCCCACTTTTATCAAATATAGCATCAAGATCTAAAAACTCTGAATTTTTGGAACGCCTTCTAGGTGGATCATATTTAGTCCCATCATTATCAAGATTCATATTGAAAAACAAAGATTTAATAGGGGACACATCAATAACTTTTAGATCTTCATCTTTATTTTCAAAGGAACAAGAGGAACACGATCTTATAAAGGAATCTTTCTTAGCACGCATCCTAGCGATTCTTTATTTGCACTCATCAATGGAAATCCTCATGGCTTTGAGAGACTCATTGATATCATGCTTAGGAGGAATAGATATAAGTTTTAAAGAATCAACATCAAGAGAAATTCTATCAACGTTCCTAGCCAAATCATCAACTTTAAGCAATTTCTCTTCAAGCAAAGCATTGAAATTCTTTTGTGAATTCATAAACTCCTTAACACTAGTCTCAAATTCAGAGGGCATCTTATTAAAATTTCCATAAGAATTGTTGTAGGAATTACCATAATTATTAGAGGAATTACTAGGATAAGGCCTAGGATTAAAGTTTCCTCTATACGCGTTGTTACCAAAATTATTCCTACCAAAAAAATTCACATCCATAGATTCATTATTATTCTCAATCAAAATAGACAAAGGCATATCATTAGGATCAGAAGAAACGCTCTTAGTAGCAAATAATTTCATAAGTTCATCCAACTTTCCACTCAAAACATTAATTTCTTGTAGCGACCAGACCTCAAACGGTCCAATCTCTATGCTCCGGTGCCATCCCTGGATCAGTAATGCTGACACCACACAGTACTTGAAGGATTTATAACAGAGTAGCAATCACACACTTATTACAATAAATATGGCTTAAGGCCATCTAATAACGATAACAGCGGAAGGCTTGGAAGATAAGTGAGTCCATCAACTCCAATGGCATCACTGAGTATAGAACCACGACCTAAAGGCACCTTACTCGTTGTCTCAAAAGTCTGCAACATGAACATTGCAGCCCGAAACGGGTCAGCACATGGAATATGCTGGCAAGGTAACACATAGAGAACAATGAAGGAATAAGGCTATACTACATGCATATCTGGCTGGTGGAAAGCTCTATGGTTACAATTTTGCGTAAAGCCAATTTTTTCCTACTACAAAGGAATAAATTTTAATTAACTATCATGGTGGTTGTTAAACATTGAGAGTGTAGACACGCTCTCAATCCCAATTAAGCATCATCATTAAAACCCAACAAAATTAATTAAAGTCACATGATGAGATTCACATGATAATCCAAGTACTAGATACTCAAGTTGTCCATAATCGGGGACACGGCTAACCATGATTAGTTTATACACTCTGCAAAGGTTTGCGCACTTTTCCCCACAAGACTCGATCTCCTCCGTTGGGATTCTCGCACTACATGGTGTTTGAGAAACTGATGACCGAGACATAGTCTTTCAGAAGCGCTAGCACCTTATGATTGGGTAGACCGTTACACCTACTTTCCCCTACATCTGCTAGTCTACCACTGTAAGAGCTCGCACAACTTCGTTAACTATGCTAGAGCCCATAGTAGCTTGTGGCTGCACACGGAAGTTTCTAGTATGAATAATCTCATGATCCCTTTGAGCCTGGGTGGCGGTCCAAAAGAAAAACAGGCAATCGCTGGAATACCCAGGTGCCTCAATCCACCCAGATGTGTATTTAAGTTGCCATCTTAGATAAACCATTAATTTAGCAAACTCACATCTGTCATGGATTCACTCACCCAATCCACGTCTACTAGCATAGCATGGCATAATAAGCAAACGTAGAAGTAACTCCCAAAGGTTTGATAATAACAGGTAATAGGTACTACCTCATCTACTTCCCAAACCCACAATTTAATTAGATCCTAATCATGCAATGTGTGAGCGTTGATCTAATGCAATAAAAACTGGGTAATAGGAAGTATGATCAAAGTGTTACTTGCCTTGCTGATGATCCGCAAAACCTAGCAATTCGAAGTAGCAAGCGGCGCACTCCGGGTACTCTATCGCAAACAAACAAGCATACAATAAGTACTCAACTAATGCACAGGTAAAACTCAAATAAGAGATCTAACCAGAAAGTTCAACTTAAGAACTCCGGTTGGCAAAAAGAATCAAATCGAACGAAGCAACGAAAGACAAACGGCAAAAGAAACAAGCTTCGTTAATCTGGATCTAGGTCAAATTTTACAGAGGCAAAAACTTGTTTGAGTTGGTTAAACGGAAATAGGGTTTCGAGACAAAACTCCAGGCGCTTGAATCGCCTAATTCCGATAAACGAGCGAAAAGTTATACTAGAACGAAAATCGGATCAGAAATCGCGATCAGAAAAATCACGGAATAAATCCGAGAAAAAGAAAAACGACGAACAGATTAACGAACGAACGTTCGTTATCTGGATCTAAACGATGAACGCGTTCATTAAAATGAACGAACGAACGAACGCTTGCTAATTAACCTAAACCGAAAAAACGATCTAATAAAAAACGGAAACTAAAAAAACCAAACGAAAAACTGGCGAAAACCATCGGTTTTCTAAAAAACCGGCGGCGGGTCAACCTCGGCGGGCGGGTCCGGCGGCGGCGGCGGCTACGGCGGTGGCGGCTGGGGGCGAGCGGGCTAGGGTTTGGGGAGGCGGCGGCTCGGATGGGCTGAGGCGGCCCGGGTGGCGCGCTATATAAAGCCCCCCCCCCCCTGAGGTGTCCGGGCCAAACACGGCCCGGAGGTCGGTTCGGACTTTTTTTTAAATAATTACGCTCAGAAAAAACAAAAGAAATACTAAACGGACTCCAAAAATCCCGAAATAAATTTTCCCCGCCTTCTAAAATCAAGCCGCACAGGATGAACATTTATTTGGGGCCTAAATGCAATTTTGGAAAACGTGCATTTTTCCTAAATTCAAATAAAATAGCAAATAAAACTAAAATAAAATCTTATTTGATTTTTTATTAAATCCTCAATATTTCTTTATTTTAGGAAAGTCATTTTATTCCCTCTCTCATATTTTTATAATAGAAATAATTGAAGATAAAATAAATAAAATCATATGATCCTATTTTCAAAATTTGAGAAAACTCAAATATGAAAATAACGAAATCCCCAACTCTCTCCGAGGGTCCTTGAGTTGCATAGAATTTCTAGGATCAGCCCAAAATGCAAATAAATATGATATGCAATGATGATCTATTGTATAACATTCCAAATTGAAAATTTGGTATGTTACAAACCTACCCCCCTTAAGATGAATCTCGCCCTCGAGATTCGGGTTGGCTAGAAAATAGGTGAGGGTGGTCCTTCAGCAATTCTTCCTCTTGTTCCCAGGTGGCCTCATCCTCCGTGTGGTGGCTCCACTGAACTTTTCAAAACTTGATAACCTTGTTGCAGGTGACTCGGCTGGCATACTTAAGAATCTTAACTGGTTTCTCCTCATAGGTCAAATCACTGTCCAACTGAATCGCTTCCAGCGGCACTGTATCTCTCAGCGGTATATCAGCCATCTCCGCGTGGCACTTCTTCAACTGGGAAACGTGGAACACATCGTGAACTCCTGACAATCCTTCGGGCAATTCCAACTTATAAGCTACTTCTCCCATACGCTCCAAAACCTTGTATGGTCCTACAAAACGTGCCGCTAACTTTCCCTTAACTCCCCGAAGTGGAGATACTCGAAGATAAACTTGGTCTCCGACTTCGTAAACTGTCTCCTTGCGTTTAGGATATGCATAACTTTTCTGCCTGGACTGGGCTACCTTGAGCCTATCGCGAATCAATTTCACCTTATGTTCAGACTCCTTAATCAGATCCGGTCCAAACAATTGTCGGTCTCCAACTTCATCCCACGACAATGGGGTCCTACACCTCCTTCCGTACAAGGCTTCGAAAGGGGCCATCTTCAAACTGGATTGATAACTGTTGTTATAAGAGAACTCTGCGTATGGCAAATTCTCGTCCCAACTAGATCCATAATCTAGCACAGAAGCTCTCAGCATATCCTCCAAAATCTGATTGACTCTCTCGGTCTGTCCATCTGTCTACGGATGGAAAGCTGTACTGAACTCTAGCCTGGTACCTAAAGTCTCGTGCAACTGATTCCAGAACTTTGAGGTAAACTGGGTTCCTCTATCTGATACAATGCTCCGTGGAACTCCATGCAGACATACGATCCTGGTCATGTATACCTTTGCCAACTTGACACTAGTGTAGGTAGTCTTCACTAGAATGAAATGAGCTACCTTTGTCAAATGATCAACTACAACCCAAATCGAGTCATAGCCTGAACGAGTTCTGGGCAATCTGTAATAAAATCCATGCCTAACTTATCCCACTTCCATTCGGGTATCGGCAATGGCTGTAGCAATCCCGCTGGCTTCTGATGCTTTGCCTTTACTCTCTAACATACATCACAAACTGCTACATACTCCGCAATATCCTTCTTCATTCCGGTCCACCAGGAAGTATCCTTCAGATCCAAATACATCTTGGTATTTCCTGGGTGAATCGAATATGGTGAATCATGGGCCTCTTGCAGAATCAACTTCCTGATCTCCGAATCATTAGGCACATAAACACGGTCTTCAAACCATAAGGTATCGTGCTCATCCTCACGAAATCCTTTAGCTTTTCCTTTGCTCATTTTCTCCTTAATAGAAGCAATCTCCTTGCAAGTCCTTTGAGTTTCTCTGATCTTATCCATCAAGGTAGACTGAATCTCCAATGCTGCTACATAGCCTCTCGGGACTATCTCCAAACATAGCTCACAAAGATTTTCGGCTAACTCCTTTGGTAAATCTCCCGTCATTAGGGTGTTTACATGACTTTTATGGCTCAACGCATCGGCTACTACGTTAGCCTTTCCGGGGTGATAATGCAATCTCATATCATAATCCTTGTTGAGCTCCAACCATCTCCTTTGCCTGAGATTCAACTCCTTCTGCGTGAAAATATACTTCAAACTCTTGTGATCCGTGTACACCTCACAATGGTTTCCAATGAGAAAATGTCTCCAAGTCTTCAACGCATGCACTACGGCTGCTAACTCCAAATCATGCGTAGCATAATTCAACTCATGAGGCTTAAGCTATCGTGAGGCATATGAAACAACTCTTCCTTCCTGCATAAGCACCGCTCCAAGTCCTCGACGTGAAGCGTCGCAATACACCTCATAATCCTTGTTCTGATCTAGCAAAATCAACACCGGTGATGTAACCAAACGTTTCTTCAACTCCTGGAAACTGGCCTCACATTCCTCGGTCCATATGAACTTGGTATCCTTCTTCAACAACTCCGTCATAGGCTTCGCAATCTTCGAGAAATTTTCAATGAATCTCCGGTAGTATCCTTCAAGTCCAAGAAAACTCCGGATCTCTCCAACTGTTGTTGGTGCTTCCCAATTTGTCACAGTGTCAACCTTGGTGGGATCTACTGCTATACCTTCTCCGGATATAACGTGTCCGAGCAATCCAACTTCCTTCAACCAAAAATCACATTTGCTAAACTTGGCATATAACTGATGTTCTACGACGAACTTATCCAACTTCCTTCAACCAAAACTCACATTTGCAGGTGCATTAGTCAGACCAAATGACATAACGGTATACTCGTACAGCCCATACCTGGTGGTAAAAGCCGTCTTAGGTATATCCTGTTCTCGAATCTTCAACTGATGGTATCCTGATCGCAGATCGATCTTGGAAAATAATTTAGCTCCTTGCAATCGATCAAACAGATCATTGATCATCGGTAGTGGGTACTTGTTCTTGATGGTTACTTCATTCAATCCTCGATAATCAACAACCATCCTTAACGATCCATCCTTCTTCTCCACTAGAAGTACTGGCGATCCCCAAGGCGAAGAACTTGGGAGGATATATCCTTTATCCAGTAACTCCTTAATCTACTTCTTAATCTCTTCCAAATCCTTTGCGGGCATCCTATATGGTCTCTTAGATATTGGCCCTGTGCCTGGCAAAAGCTCAATCAAAAACTCAATATCTCTATCTGGTGGCATGCCTGGTAACTCCTGTGGAAATACATCAGGGAAATCCTTCACTACTGGTACTTCCTCCTGCACAACTCCTGTTAACGAATTTACTTGAGTCCTTTTAGGCACATGCCGGGATACATACTTGATCCTTCTCCCTTCTGGGGTGGTAAGCAAAATTGACTTACTGGTGCAATCGATGTTCCCTCCATACATCGATAGCCAATCCATACCCAGAATTACATCCAAACCTTGTGATTCCAAAATGATTAAATCCGAGGGAAACACATGCCTACCTATACTCAATGGCACTTGAAAACATCCCTTACTAGTCATATACTCCGCTCCTGGTGAGCTTACTAACATAGGTGTTCTAAGAACTTTGGTGGGCATGTTATACTTATCCGCAAATTCCCTTGATATGTATGAATGCGATGCACCAGTATCAAAAAGAACGATTGCAGTAAAAGACTTAACCAAAAACTTACCGATTACTGCATCGGGCTGGGCTTCAACCTCCTCCATGTTAACATGGTTCACCTGTCCCCTATTGAAATGGTTCGGCTTCTTCCCAGAGCTTCCATTGCTATTTCCATTCTGGGCTTCAGTACATTCATTGGCATAATGTCCGGTCTTCTGGCACTTAAAGCAAGTGACTTGGCTCAGGTCTCTCTTGGCTGGTGTTGATGGGTTGGTACGGTTTTGGCCGTTTCTTCCTCCATTCCCATTACCATTCTTGGGGAAATTATGATTGTGCGAGCTACCTCCTCCATGGGTATGCTGAAAACGTCCTCCCGGTCTAGGGGTAAAACATGGCTTCTGCTGAGCTCCAAAATTGTACTTCCCTTGTCCATACTTCCTCTTGCGGTTCTCAATCTGTTGCTGCTTCCCTTCAATCATAAGAGCACGATATACCAACTCCTAGTAGTTATTGAAGGTTTCTACCATCAACTGCATGCTCAACTCATCATTCAATCCTTCCAGAAACTTCTCCTGCTTAGCTGCATCCGTAGCAACGTCATCTGGGGCATAACGTGCTAGCTTACTAAAGTCCTCCACATACTGGCCAAATGTCCGTCCTCCTTGGCGCAAGTTGCGAAACTCACGCTTCTTCATGGCCATAGCTCCTGCTGAAACATGGGCAGTACGGAAAGCCTGCTAGAACTGGTCCCATGTGACAGTGTCGATAGGGAAAGTGGTGGTGAAATTCTCCCACCATGATGTTGCGGGTCCGTCAAGATGATGTGCGGCAAACTTCACCTTTTCCGCATCTGTGCATCCTGCCGTGGTCAACTCCCTTGCTGTCTTGCGAAGCCAATCATCTGCTACTATAGGCTCGGTGCTACTAGAGAACACCGGCGGATTCAGTCTAAGAAAATGGGCTAAGTGGTCAACAGGTGGTGGTGGTGGTTGCTACCTCTTGAGCTTGCGTTGGATTTCCCCGAAGAGGAAAGGATGATGCAACAGAGTAGCGTAAGTATTTCCCTCAATTTTTGAGAACCAAGGTATCAATCCAGTAGGAGGCCATGCTAAAGTCCCTCGTACCTGCACAAAACAATAGCTACTCGCAACCAACATGGTTAGGGGTTGTCAATCCCTTCACGGTCACTTACGAGAGTGAGATCTGATAGATATAATATTTTTGGTATAGAGATGCAAAGTGAAAAGTAAAAGGCAAAGTAAAAAAAGCAAAGCAAGATTAAAGTGATGGAGATTGATATGATGAGAATAGACCCGGGGCCATAGGTTTCACTAGTGGCTTCTCTCAAGAGCATAAGTATTCTACGGTGGGTGAACAAATTACTGTTGAGCAATTGACAGAATTGAGCATAGTTATGAGAATATCTAGGCATGATCATGTATATAGGCATCACGTCCGTGACAAGTAGACCGAAACGATTCTGCATCTACTGCTATTACTCCACTCACCGACCGCTATCCAGCATGCATCTAGAGTATTAAGTTAAAAACAGAGTAACGCTTTAAGCAAGATGACATGATGTAGAGAGATAAATTCATGCAATATGAAATAAACCCCATCTTGTTATCCTCGATGGCAACGATGCAATACGTGCCTTGTTGCCCCTTCTGTCACTGGGAAAGGACACCGCAAGATCGAACCCAAAGCTAAGCACTTCTCCCATGGCAAGAACTACCAATCTAGGTGGCCAAACCAAATGGATAATTCGAAGAGACTTGCAAAGATAACCAATCATACATAAAAGAATTCAGAGAAGATTCACATATTATTCATAGATAGACTTCATCATAAACCCACAATTCATCGGTCTCAACAAGCACACCGCAAAAAGAAGAAGATTACATCAAATACATCTCCACAAGAGAGGGGGAGAACTTTATATTGAGATCCAAAAAGAGAGAAGAAGCCATCTAGCTAATAACTATGGACCCGAAGGTCTGAGGTAAACTACTCACACTTCATCGGAGAGGCTATGATGATGTAGAAGCCCTCCGTGATGATGGCCCTCTCCGGCGGAGCTTCGGAACAAGCCCCAAGATGGGATCTCATGGATACAGAAAGTTGCGGCGGTGGAATTAGGTTTTGGCTCCCCCTCTGTTCGTTTGGGGGTACGTAGGTATATATAGGAGGAAGAAGTACGTCGGTGGAGCTTCGGTGGGCCCACGAGGGTGGGGGCGCGCCTGGGGGTATAGGGCACGGCCCCCTACCTCGTTCCCACCTCGAAGCTTCCTTGGCGTAGGGTCCAAGTCTCCTGGGTCATATTCGGGAAGAAAATCACGTTCCAGAAAGGTTTATTCCGTTTGGACTCCGTTTGATATTACGTTTCTTCAAAACACTGAAATAGGCAAAAAAACAACAATTCTGGGCTGGGCCTCCGGTTAATAGGTTAGTCCCAAAAATAATATAAAAGTGGAAAATAAAGCCCAATATAGTCCAAAACAGTAGATAATATAGCATGGAGCAATCAAAAATTATAGATACGTTGGAGACGTATCAGGCATCCCCAAGCTTAATTCCTGCTCGTCCTCGAGTAGGTAAATGATAAAAAGAGAATTTTTAATGCTGAGTGCTACTTGGCATAATTTCAATGCAAATCTTCTTAATTGTGTTATGAATATTCAGATTAGGAAGATTCAAGACAAAAGTTCATATTGACATAGAGAATAATAATACTTCAAGCAAACCAACAAAGCAATTATGTCTTCTCAAAATAACATGGCCAAAGAAAGTTATCCCTACAAAATCATATAGTTTGGCTATGCTCTATCTTCACCACACAAAGTATTTAAATCATGCACAACCCCGATGACAAGCCAAGCAATTGTTTCATACTCTAACTTTTTCAAAACTTTTTTTCAATCTTCACGCAATACATGAGCGTGAGCCATGGATATAGCACTATATATGGGATAGAATGGTGGTTGTGGAGAAGACAAAAAGAGGGGAAGATAGTCTCATATCAACTAGGCGTATCAACGGGCTATGGAGATGCCCATCAATAGATATCAATGTGAGTGAGTAGGGATTGCCATGCAACGGATGCACTAGAGCTATAAGTATATGAAAGCTCATCAAAAGAAAATAAGTGGGTGTGCATCCAACTCGCTTGCTCACGAAGACCTAGGGCATTTTGAGGAAGCCCATCATTGGAATATACAAGCCAAGTTCTATAATGAAAAATTCCCACTAGTATATGAAAGTGACATAATGAGAGACTCTCTATCATGAAGATCATGGTGCTACTTTGAAGCATAAGTGTGGTAAAAGGATAGTAACATTCTCCCTTCTCTCTTTTTCTCTCATTTTTTTATTTGGGCCTTTTTTATGGCCTCTTTTCTTTTCTTCTTTTTTTTGTCCGGAGTCTCATCCCGACATGTGAGGGAATCATAGTCTCCATCATTCTTTCCTCACTTGGGACAATGCTCTAAAAATGATGATCATCGCACTTTTATTTTTCTTACAACTCAACAATTACAACTCGATACTTAGAACAAAATATGACTCTATATGAATGCCTCCGGTGGTGTACCGGGATATGCAATGAATCAAGAGTGACATGTATGAAAGAATTATGAACGGTGGCTTTGCCACAATACGATGTCAACTACATGATCATGCTAGCAATATGACAATGATGGAGCGTGCCATAAATAAACGGAACGGTGGAAAGTTGCATGGCAATATATCTCGGAATGGCTATGGAAATGCCATGATAGGTAGGTATGATGGCTGTTTTGAGGAAGGTGTATGGTGGGTGTATGATACCGGTGAAAAGTGTGCGGTATTAGAGAGGCTAGCAATGGTGGAAGGATAGGAAAAAGTGCATATAATCCATGGACTCAACATTAGTCATAAAGAACTCATATACTTATTGCAAAAATCTAGAAGTTATCAAAGCAAAGTATTACGCGCATGCTCCTAGGGGGATAGATTGGTAGGAAAATACCATCGCTCGTCCCCGACCGCCACTCATAAGGAAGACAATCAATAAATAAATCATGCTCCGACTTCATCACATAACGGTTCACTATACGTGCATGCTACGGGAATCACAAACTTTAACACAAGTATTCTTTAAGTTCATAACTACTCAACTAGCATGGCTTTGATATTACTACCTCCATATCTCAAAACAATTATCAAGCATCCAACTTTTCTTAGTATTCAACACACTCAAAAGAAAGTTTCACAAATCTTGAATACCAAGCATGTTGTTATTAAGCAAATTACCATGCTATTAAGACTCTCAAAATAATTTAAGTGAAGCATGAGAGATCAATAGTTTCTTTAAAACAAGTCCACCACCGTGCTCTAAAAGATCTAAGTGAAGCACATAGAGCAAAATTATAGCGCTCAAAAAAGATATAAGTGAAGCACATGGAGCAAAACTACTTAGCTCAAAAAGATATAAGTGAAGCACATAGAGTATTCTATTAAATTATAATTCAAGTATGGCTCTCTCAAAAAATGTGTACAGCAAGTATGATTGTGGAACACTAACAACCAAAGACACAAATAATACAAGACGCTCCAAGCAAAACACATATCATGTTGGTGAATAAAAATATAGCTCCAAGTAAATTACCAATGGAAGTGGACGAAAGAGGGGATGCCTTCCGGGGCATCCCCAAGCTTTGACTTTTTGGTGTCCTTGTATTATCTTGGGGGTGCCATGGGCATCCCCAAGCTTAGGCTCTTTCCACTCCTTGTTCCATAATCCATCAAAAGAATTCACCCAAAACTTGAAAACTTCACAACACAAAACTCAATAGAAATCTCGTGAGCTCCGTTAGAGAAAGAAAACAAAAGACCACTTCAAGGTACTGTAATGAACTAATTATTTATTTATATTGGTGTTAAACCTACTGTATTCCAACTTCTCTATGGATTATAAACTATTTTACTAACCATAGATTCATCAAAATAAGCAAACAACACACACAAAACAGAACCTGTCAAAAACAGAACAGTCTGTAGTAATCTGTAACTAACGGAAACTTATAGAACCCCAAAAATTCTAAAATAAATTTATGTACGTGAGGAATTTATCTATTAATCATCTGCAAAAATAATTAACTAAATAGCACTTTTCAAATAAAAATGACAGCAGTTCTCGTGAGCACTAAAGTTTCTGTTTTTACAGCAAGTTCAACAAGACTTTCCCCAAGTCTTCCCAACGGTTCTACTTGGCACAAACACTAATTAAACACAAAAAACACAACCAAAACAGAGGCTAAATAATTTATTTATTACTAAACAGGAGCAAAAAGCAAGGAATAAAAATAAAATTGGGTTGCCTCCCAACAAGCGCTATCGTTTAACGCCCCTAGCTAGGCATAAAAGCGAGGATAGATCTAGGTATTGCCATCTTTGGTAGGCAATCCATAAGTGGCTCTCATGATAGTTTCATATGGAAATTTTATTTTATTTCTTGGAAAGTGTTCCATGCCCTTTTTTAATTTAAATTGAAATCTAATATTCCCTTCCTTCATATCAATAATCGCACCAACCGTTCTAAGGAAAGGTCTACCAAGAATAATAGGGCAAGAAGGATTGCAATCTATATCAAGAACAATGAAATCTACGGGAACATAATTCCTATTTGCAACAATAGGAACATCATTAATCCTTCCCATAGGTTTCTTAATAGTGGAATCCGCAAGATGCAAGTTTAGAGAGCAATCATCAAAATCGCGGAAATCTAGCAAATCACACAAAGTTTTGGGGATAGTGGAAACACTAGCACCCAAACCACACAAAGCATAAAACTCATGATCTTTAATTTTAATTTTAATAGTTGGTTCCCACTCATCGTAGATTTTTCTAGGGATAGAAACTTTCAACTCAAGTTTTTCTTCATAAGATTGCATCAAGGCATCAACAATATGTTCGGTAAAGGCTTTCTTTTGACTATAAGCATGTGGAGAATTTAGCACGTATTGCAACAAGGAAATACAATCAATTAAAGAGCAACTTTCAGAATTAAATTCCTTGAAATCCAATATAGTGGGTTTAGCAACATCTAGATTTTTATTTCTTTCAATCCCACTTTCATCAATTTCATCATAAAGATCAAAATACTCCGAATTTTTAGAACGCCTTCTAGGTAAAGGAAGATCATATTCAGTTTCATCAAGATTCATATTGCAAAACAAAGATTTGATAGGAGACACATCAATAACTTTTAGATCTTCATCTTGATTTTCATAGGAATTCGAAGAACACGCTTTAATAAAGGCATCTTTGGAAGCACGCATCCTAGCGGTTCTTTCCTTGCACTCAGCAATGGAAATTCTCATGGCTTTGAGAGACTCATTGATATCATGCTTAGGAGGAATAGATCTAAGCTTTAAAGAATAAACCTCAAGAGAAATTCTATCAACGTTCCTAGCCAAATCATCAACTTTAAGCAATTTCTCTTCAAGCAAAGCATTAAAATTCTTTTATGAATTCATAAACTCTTTAACACTATTCTCAAATTCAGAGGGCATCTTATTATAATTTCCATAAGAGTTGTTGTAGGAATTCCCATAATTATTAGAAGGATTACTAGGATATGGCCTAGGATTAAAATTCCCTCTATAAGCGTTGTTACCAAAATTATTCCTACCAACAAAATTCACATCCATAGATTCATTGTTATTCTCAATCAAAGTAGACAAAGGCATATCATTAGGATCAGAAGAAACACTCTTAGTAGCAAATAATTTCATAAATTCATCCATCTTTCCACTCAAAACATTGATTTCTTCTATCGCATGCACTTTTTTATTAGAAGATCTTTCAGTATGCCATTGAGAATAATTAACCATAATATTATCTAGGTGTTTAGTAGCATATCCTAAAGTGATTTCCATAAAAGTGCCTCCCGCGGCCGAATCTAAAAGATTTCTAGAAGCAAAATTCAATCCGGCATAAAAATTGTGTATAATCATCCACAAATTCAAACCATGAGTAGGGCAATTACGTATCATTAATTTCATTCTCTCCCAAGCTTGTGCAACATGTTCATGATCAAGTTGCTTAAAGTTCATAATATCGTTTCTAAGAGAGATGATCTTAGCGGGAGGGAAATACTTAGAGATAAAAGCATCTTTGCACTTGTTCCAAGAATCAATACTATTTTTAGGCAAAGACGAAAACCAAGCTTTAGCACGATCTCTAAGCAAAAAAGGAAATAGCTTCAATTTAACGACATCATTATCGACATCTTATTTCTTTTGCATATCACATAAATCAACGAAGCTATTCAGATGAGTAGCGGCATCTTCACTAGGAAGGCCAGCGAATTGATCTTTCATAACAGGATTCAACAAAGCAGTATTGATTTCACAAGATTCAGTATTGGCAAGAGGAGCAATCGGAGTTCTAAGGAAATCATTATTATTGGTATTGGTGAAGTCACACAATTTGGTAGTATCTTGAGCCATCGTGACAAACAAGCAATCCAACACACGGGCAAACAAAAAGGCAAACGGAGAAGTGAGGCGGAGATGAAGAAGGAGATTGGGAAAGAGAGGGCGAATAAAACGTCAAGGGTGAAGTGGGGGAGAGGAAAACGAGAGGCAAATGGCAACTAATGTAATGCGAGAGATAGGGATTGTGATGGGTACTTGGTATGTTGACTTTTTGCGTAGACTCCCCGGTAATGGCGCCAGAAATTCTTCTTGCTACCTCTTGAGCTTGCGTTGGATTTCCCCGAAGAGGAAAGGATGATGCAGCATAGTAGCGTAAGTATTTCCCTGAGTTTTTGAGAACCAAGGTATCAATCCAATAGGAGGCCACGCTCAAGTCCCTCGTACCTGCACAAAATGATAGCTACTCGCAACCAACGCGATTAGGGGTTGTCAATCCCTTCACGGTCACTTACGAGAGTGAGATCTGATAGATATAATATTTTTGGTATAGAGATGCAAAGTGAAAAGTAAAAGGCAAAGTAAAAAAGCAAAGCAAGATTAAAGTGATGGAGATTGATATGATGAGAATAGACCCGGGGGCCATAGGTTTCACTAGTGGCTTCTCTCAAGAGCATAAGTATTCTACGGTGGGTGAACAAATTAATGTTGAGCAATTGACAGAATTGAGCATAGTTATGAGAATATCTAGGCATGATCATGTATATAGGCATCACGTCCGTGACAACTAGACCGAAACGATTCTGCATCTACTACTATTACTCCACTCATCGACCGCTATCCAGCATGCATCTAGAGTATTAAGTTAAAAACAGAGTAACGCTTTAAGCAAGATAACATGATGTAGAGAGATAAATTCATGCAATATGAAATAAACCCCATCTTGTTATCCTCGATGGCAACGATGCAATACGTGCCTTGGTGCCTCTTCTGTCACTGGGAAAGGACACTGAGGGAGTCCTCGATTAGGGGGTGTCTGGATGGCCGGACTATACCTTCAGCCGGACTCTTGGACTATGAAGATACAGGATTGAAGACTTCGTCCCGTGGCCGGAAGGGACTTTTCTTGGCATGGAAGGCAAGCTTGGCGATACGGATATGTAGATCTCCTACCATTGTAACCGACTTTGTGTAACCCTAACCCTCTCTAGTGTCTATATAAACCGAAGGGTTTTAGTCCGTAGGACAACATACAGAACAACAATCATACCATAGGCTAGCTTCTAGGGTTTAGCCTCTCCGATCTCATGGTAGATCTACTCTTGTACTACCCATATCATCAATATTAATAAAGCAGGACGTAGGGTTTTACCTCCATCAAGAGGGCTCGAACCTGGGTAAAACTTCGTGTCCCTTGCCTCCAGTTACCATCCGGCCTGGACGCACAGTTCGGGACCCCCTACCCGAGATCCGCCAGTTTTTACACCGACATTGGTGCTTTCATTGAGAGTTCCTCTGTGTCGTCGCCGTTAGGCTTGATGGCTCCTACAATCATCAATAGCGATGCAGTCCAGGGCGAGACCTTCCTCCCCGGACAGATCTTCGTCTTCGGCGGCTTCGCATTGCGGGCCAATTCACTTGGCCATCTGGAGTAGATCGAAAGCTATGCCCCTGGCCATCAGGTCAGATTTGGAAGTTTAAACTACACGGCTAACATCCGCGGGGACTTGATCTTCGACGGATTCGAGCCACTGCCGAGCGTGCCGCACTGTCACGACGAGCATGATCTAGCTCTGCCGCCAAACAGTGCCCTGGAGGCCGCACCCGCGTCGGCTTTGACCCTTAATTCGGAGCCAACTGCGCCGATCGAGGATGGGCGGTTGGACGCCGCCTCGGGGGCTGCGATCCCAATGGCGATCGAGCCGAACACCAGCCCCGCACTCCGCAAGACTCATGACTCCAAGGAGCCGGACTCCGAACCTTCCGCGCCCCTGCCGATCGAATCTGATTGGGCGCCGATCATGGAGTTTACTGCCGCGGACATCTTTCAGCACTCGCCTTTCGGCGATATTTTGAAGACACTAAGTCTCTCTCTTTATCAGGAGAGCCCTAGCCGGACTACGGTCAGCAAGGTTGGGATTCGGACGATGAAGAAATTCAAAGCCCACCCACCACCCACTTTGTAGCCACTGTCGACGATTTAACCGACATGCTCGACTTCGACTCCGAAGACATCGACGGTATGAGCGCCGATGCAGGAGACGATGAAGAACCAGCGCCTATTGGGCCCTGGAAAGCCACCTCGTCATATGACATATACATGGTGGACACCCCAAAAGAAGGAGATGGCGATGGAACAGCGGAGGATGACCCCTCCAAGAAACAGCCTAAGCGCCGGCGTCAGCGGCGCCGCTCAAAATCCCGCCAAAGCAAATACGGTGATTCCAGCATGGGAGATAATAATACTCTGGAGAGTGCCGAAGAAAACCCCCTCCAGCAAGACTCAGCACAGGAGGATGGAGAAGCCAGCCCTCATGAGAGAGCGGCAGACAGAGAGGTCGAGGACGATAATTATATGCCTCCCTCTGAAGACGAGGCAAGCCTCGACGACGATGAATTCGTCGTGCCAGAGGATCCCATCGAGCAAGAGCGTTTTCAACGCAGGCTTATGGCCACGGCAAGAAGCCTCAAGAAAAAATAGCAACAACTTAGAGCTGATCAAGATTTGCTAGTCGACAGATGGACTGAAGTCCTTGTGGCCGAAGAGCATAAACTCGAACGCCCCTCCAAGAGCTACCCAAAGCGCAGGTTGCTACCCCGATTAGAGGAGGAAGCTGTTGGGGAACGTAGTAATTTCAAAAAAATTCCTACGCACACGCAAGATCATGTGATGCATAGCAACGAGAGGGGGAGTGTGATCTACATACCTAGTAGATCGACAACGGAAGCGTTTGGTTGATGTAGTCGTACGTCTTCACGATCCGACCGATCAAGCACCGAAACTACGGCACCTCCGAGTTCTAGCACACGTTCAGCTCGATGACGATCCCCGGACTCCGATCCAGCAAAGTGTCGGGGAAGAGTTCCGTCAGCACGACGGCGTGGTGACGATCTTGATGCACTACAGCAGCAGGGCTTCGCCTAAACTCCGCTACAGTATTATCGAGGACTATGGTGGCTGGGGGCGCCGCACACGGCTAAGAATAAGATCACGTGGATCAACTTGTGTTCATGGGGTGCCCCTTGCCTCAGTATATAAAGGATGGAGGAGGAGGAGGCCGGCCAAGGCTAGGTGCGGCCAGGATGTGGAGTCCTACTAGGACTCCAAGTCCTAGTAGGAGTCCACCAAGAGGGGAGGGAGGGAGAAAGAAGTGGAGGAGAAGGAGAGGTGGCCGGCCCCCTTTTCCCTAGTCCAATTCGGACTAGAGGGGAGGGGGGCGCAGCAGCCCCTTGGCCCTTTCTCCTCTTCCCACTAAAGCCCATAAAGGCCCATTGCTTCTCCCGTAACTACCCGGTACTCCGAAAAATACCCGAATCACTCGGAACCTTTCCGATGTCCGAATATAGTCGTCCAATATATCAATCTTTACGTCTCGACCATTTCGAGACTCCTCGTCATGTCCCCGATCTCATCCGGGACTCCGAACTCCTTCGGTACATCAAAACTCATAAACTCATAATATAACTGTCATCGAAACCTTAAGCGTGCGGACCCTACGAGTTCGAGAACAATGTAGACATGACCGAGACACGTCTCTGGCCAATAACCAATAGCGGGACCTGGATGCCCATATTGGCTCCTACATATTCTACGAAGATCTTTATCGGTCAGACCGCATAACAACATACGTTGTTCCCTTTGTCATCGGTATGTTACTTGCCCGAGATTCGATCGTCGGTATTCCAATACCTAGTTCAATCTCGTTACCAGCAAGTCTCTTTACTCGTTCTGTAATACATCATCCCGCAACTAACTCATTAGTTGCAATGCTTGCAAGGCTTAAGTGATGTGCATTACCGAGAGGGCCCAGAGATACCTCTCCGACAATCGAAGTGACAAATCCTAATCTCGAAATACGCCAACCCAACATGTACCTTTGGAGACACCTGTAGAGCTCCTTTATAATCACCCAGTTACGTTGTGACGTTTGGTAGCACACAAAGTGTTCCTCCGGCAAACGGGAGTTGCATAATCTCATAGTCATAGGAACATGTATCAGTCATGAAGAAAGCAATAGCAACATACTAAACGATCGGATGCTAAGCTAATGGAATGGGTCATGTCAATCAGATCATTCACTTAATAATGTGATCCCGTTAATCAAATAACAACTCATTGTTCATGGTTAGGAAACATAACCATATTTGATTAACGAGCTAGTTAAGTAGAGGCATACTAGTGACACTCTGTTTGTCTATGTATTCACACATGTATTATGTTTCCGGTTAATACAATTCTAGCATGAATAATAAACATTTATCATGATATAAGGAAATAAATAATAACTTTATTATTGCCTCTAGGGCATCTTTCCTTCAGAAGCACCTAAACCTACATCACCAGCACTTGATACGGCCGACCGGCCACCTCGTGGCCGCGACAGAGAGGCCTATCGGCCCTCCACTCAAGCCGCACCCTGTACCAAGGCACGGGAAAATGCGCCTGACCTGCGAGATATGTTGCAGGACAAGGCAAGGCAAACAAGATCGATCTACGGATCGCGTGGGCGCCCCACGACTCGAGAAGGTAACCGTCACGCCGGACACAAATCCGGTAGGGCCGAACACAGTAGACAAAGCTCATTGGAGCTACATCGTGATATAGCCCAGTACAGAGGCGTCGCACACCCACTATGCTTCACAGATGAAGTAATGGATCATCAAATCCCCGAGGGTTTCAAACCCGTAAATATCGAATCATATGACGGCACAACAGATCCTGCGGTATGGATCGAGGATTATCTCCTTCATATCCACATGGCCCGCGGCGATGATCTCCACACCATCAAATACCTCCCACTCAAGCTTAAAGGACCAGCTCGGCATTGGCTTAACAGCTTGCCAGCAGGATCAATCAGTTGTTGGGAGGACCTGGAAGCCGCATTCCTCGACAATTTCCAGGGCACTTGTGTGCGACCACCAGACGCCGATGACCTAAGCCACGTAATTCAGCAGCCAGAGGAATCGGCTAGGCAATTCTGGACACGGTTCCTAACAAAGAAAAATCAAATAGTCGACTGTCCGGACGCAGAGGCCCTAGCAGCCTTCAAGCACAATATCCGTGACGAGTGGCTTGCCCGGCACCTTGGACAGGAAAAGCCGAAATCTATGGCAGCACTCACGACACTCATGACCCGCTTTTGCGCGGGAGAAGACAGTTGGCTTGCTCGTAGAAACAATATGACCAAGAACCCTGGTAATTTGGATACCATGGACAGTAGTGGCAGGTCGTGTCGCAACAAGCAGAAGCGCCGCATTAACGGCGACAATGCTGAGGATACGACAGTTAATGCCGGATTCAGAGGCTATAAATCCGGTCAGCGGGAAAAGCCATTCAAAAGAAATCCTAGGGGCCCGTCTAGTTTGGACCGAATACTCGACCGCTTGTGCCAGATACATGGCACCCCCGAAAAGCCGGCCAATCACACCAACAGGGATTGTTGGGTGTTCAAGCAGGCAGGCAAGTTAAATGCCAAAAATAAAGACACGGGGCTGCATAGCGATGACGATGAAGAGCCCCGGTCGCCGAACAATAGTGGACAGAAGGGTTTTCCCCCACAAGTGCGGATGGTGAACATGATATACGCAACTCACATCCCCAAGAGGGAACGGAAGCGCGCGTTAAGGGACGTATACGCGGTAGAGCCAGTCGCCCCAAAGTTCAACCCATGGTCCTCCTGCCCGATCACCTTTGATCGAAGGGACCATCCCACTAGCACCCGTCATGGCGGATTCACCGCATTGGTTCTAGACCCAATTATTGACGGATTTCATCTCACTAGAGTCCTTATGGACGGCGGCAGCAGCCTGAACCTGCTTTACCAGGATACAGTGCGGAAAATGGGCATAGATCCCTTGAGGATTAAGCCCACCAAAATGACCTTTAAAGGCGTAATAGTAGGTGTAGAGGCCAACTGTACAGGCTCAGTCACACTTGAAGTGGTCTTCGGATCTCCGGATAATTTCCGAAGCGAGGAGTTAATCTTCGACATAGTCTCATTCCGCAGTGGCTACCACGCACTGCTCGGGCGAACCGCATTCGCCAAGTTCAATGTGGTACCGCACTACGCATACCTTAAGCTCAAGATGCCAGGCCCTCGAGGAGTAATTACGGACAATGGAAACACCGAACACTGTCTCCGAACGGAGGAGCACACGGCGGCCCTTGCAGCGGAAGTACAAAGCAGCCTCTCCAGGCAGTTCTCCAGTCCGGCCATTAAACGTCCGGACACCGTCAAGCGCTCCCGGAGTAACCTACAACAAGACCGCCTGGCACGTTCCGAGCAGGCGTAGCCATGCGGCCCCAACCCCATCCCTCGCAAAAATGCGACACCAGTGCTTCGCGTACATAACTACACTCTAGAAATACCATGGGCACAGGGGGAGGGGCACCATCACGGCACGCCCGAAACACGGCTTAAACCGCACCAGCGGCTGCCGATTTTTTAATTTTCTCTTACTTTCAGGACTCCATTCTTCGGAAAGCCTGTTCAGCAGTTCAATTGCCGCACAAACAATGCAAGAACCAGGGAAGCAGACAAACCATGCCGCATTACGGAACTCCCAGGTGGTCTCTATCACGAGCAGTATACCTGTTTCGCATACCATTCCGCAGCCTGCCCCTGGAACGGACATGTTAAATAGTCCAACCTTTTGCTTATCGCATTATTGGTATCGTTCTGCTTTGATCGCAGCCCTTTTTAATAAACAATGCATAGCTTTTGTCTATTTTTGCATTAATCTTTTTTTACAAATATATGTTCCTTAACGACATGTAGCACCCGTACACTTTGGTACGGCCAAAATACGCCAGGGGCTTTAGTACCCCTCAATATGGTGTAAGAAGTCCGAACACTTTAACAAGTGCGGCACCCCGAACTTATAGCATTATATGCATCGGCTCTGAATCATGTCTTGGGTCAATAGTTGGGTTTGCCCGGCTCCTATGTTTTGGTGCCTTACATTTCGCTACGTCGGCAAAGGTAGCACTAGGAGAACTACTGCGATTGTGCCCCAGTTGAGCTGGGTCGAGCACCTCAGTAGAGAAAGCTAAAACTGACTGTCATGATGAAGCGAGAGCTGGTCGCTGTTCGAGAGGTTTTTTGAGTCCCTAAAGACTTATGCCGCTTAGAGCAAGGAGTCGGCTCTGTCCGGCCAAGGCATGGATAGCGCCCCGAACTCGGTCTTCCGAATACCAGGGGCTTCGCCGAAATTTAGAATTATAGAATTCTATGGCTAAGTGAGAGTGTTCATGCATTATAGTCTGATTGCCTTGTTCGTTGTGCTGAGCGCCTCCCTCAAAGGACCCAAACATGGGAAAAAGAGCGCTCAGGTTTATCCCCGAACACCCCAGCACTAGCGGCACGGGGGCAGAAGCCGACAACTCGCCATCTCTCAGAATTGATAAACAACCGCATAGAAGGTAATATTTTAAATTCCAACTGCATTGCTTAGCGCATATGAACAAGTTTTCAGCGCACAGGACAAAACGAGCGAGTTTTACTCAAAAATTACATCCCTGGAACATTCATCCGCCATAAGGCAGGCACCCTTCAGAACATCCTTATAATAATTCTCGGGCTTGCGATGCTCTTTCCCCGGCGGTGGCCCGTCCTTCACAAGCTTCTCAGCATCCAGCTTGCCCCAGTGCACCTTAGCACGGGCAAGGGCCCTACGGGCACCTTCAATGCAGACGGAGCGCTTGATGACTTCGAGCCTTGGACAGGCCCCCACCAGCCGCCGCACCAGCCCGAAATAGCTCCCAGGCAGAGCCTCTCCAGGCCACAGCCGAACTATGAGGCCCTTCATGGCCTGTTCGGCCGCCTTGTGGAGCTCGACCAGTTGCTTCAGCTGGTCGCTCAGGGGCACGGGGTGTCCGGCCTCAGCATACTGAGACCAGAACACCTTCTCTGTCGAGTTGCCCTCCTCGGCTCGATAGAATGCGGCGGCATCGGACACACTACGGGGAAGATCTGCGAACGCTCCTGGAGAGCTCCGGATTCGGGTAAGTAACAAGTAACTCACGTTTATGTGTTTGCTTTGCATAAAGAATGCCTTACCCGCCGCTATCTTTTTCACCGCATCCAACTCCTGGAGGGTCTTCTAGGATTCGGCCTTGGCAGACTTGGCATTTTCAATAGCCATCGCGAGCTCGGACGCTCGCGTCTTTGAGTCAAGCTCCAAACTCTCATGTTTTTTCATGAGAGCCTGGAGCTCTTACCGCACCTTGCCAACCTGGGCCTCATACTTCTCCCGCTCGGCGCGCTCCGTGGCCACCCTCTTCTCGGCCTCGACCAGCGCTTGCTTAAGGGTCGCCACCTCAGACGTGGCCCCTACAATAGCCACGATAATCCTGTCATTTTTTGCAATTACACTTTTTTTATATATATTTAAACAAGGTATTTCTTACCTTCCTTGTCCTCGAGCTGCTTCTTGGCACGCCCGAGCTCTTGCTCGGACTGCTCGAGGTTCTGCTTTAGCGTGTCCACTTCCGCAGTCAGTGCGGCGGACGCCAGCAGAGAAGCATGCATACGCATATTGACTCCTTTTTGTTAGACTCCTGCGAATTTTATTTGATCCTCTATTCGGCTTTTCTTTCCGAACGCCAAACAGAGCATCAGGGGCTACTGTCTATGCGGTAATATTATTTACACATTCTTTACTTACCTCAAAGCCTGTTAGAAGGCTAGCACAAGCTTCAGTCAGTCCACTCTTGGCGGACTGAACCTTCTGGACCACCGCACTCATAATGGTGCGGTGCTCCTCGTCGATGGAGGCGCCTTTGAGCACCTCCAACAGATTGTCCGGCGCCTCCGGTTGGACGGGGGTCACCGACACGGTGGGCTTGCTCCTCTTGGAAGGAGGTCGCCTGCCGGACTCTGGAACCTTTGAAGGTTCCGGAGCGGTGTCCGACCTAGAGCCGGACTTGGAGCCCTGGGGGGTTTTATCCCCTTTACTCCTGGAGTCCGAGAGGTCGCCTTGCGGCGCCTCCAGGACCACCTCCTCCTGGCTTGGAACCTGTTGGGACAACACTTCGGCGTCGTCCGTAGGGCGGGGGGAGGAAGCTGTCGGAAGCGAATTCACATCCGACGAGTCCAGTGAACCGCTCGACGATGCGTCGAGCCGGTCTTTGGGTGGGCTGCATAATCATATTCGACATAAGGGAAAGCTGTGCAATAAAGGAATACTATGAATTACTCTGGTATCCGGATACTTACGATTTCGCCAGGGGCTTGGCCCTGAGCGGCCACTCCTCTCCGCTGTCGTCGGCGTCAGTGGAGTAGTCCGGAGGAAGGCTTTTCCCCTTCTTGGACCCTTCGGCCTCCCCAGTGAGGGCGGCCTTCCTTTTCTTCTCTCCCCCCGCTGGAGGGGGAGAGGTCTCTTCTTCCTCCTCCTCGTCTTCACGGGAGGAATGCGCCTTGGAGCCGTCGGATGATGAACCCGACACCTCCTGGCGCTGGGCACTTTTTCGAGTCCCCGTGGCCTTCTTCGTGGCCTTCTTCTCCGGCACCACATGGGGTGCCAGAACCAGCAGCTTCGCCAAGCGGGCATCAGCTGGGTCTTCGGGCAAAGGAGCCAGACAGTCAATCTGTCCGGACTTCGCCTGCCAAACCTGTCAAAGGTAAGGGAGCTTACCTTGTAAAAGGTACAAACAACTTACCGCGCTAGCGTGACGCTGCGTGTTGAATTCGCGATCCTCGGTAGCGGATGCGGGAGCCTCGGCGCCCTTGAAAAGCACCTTCCAGGCATCTTCGTACGTCGTGTCGAAGAGCCTGCTCATAGTTCGGTGCTGCGCCGTGTTGAACTCCCACAGATTGAAGGCCCATTGTTGACACGGGAGTATCCGGCGGATGAGCATAACCTGGACTACGTTGACAAGCTTGAGCTGCTTATCCACCAGGGTTTGGATGCATGTTTGCAGTCCAGTCACCTCTCCTTTGCTGCCCCACGACAGGCCCGTCTCTTTCCAGGACGTGAGCCGTGTTGGGGGTCCGGACCGGAACTCGGGGGCTGTGACCCACTCAGGGTCGTGTGGCTCGGTGATGTAAAACCACCCCAATTGCCACCCCTTCAAGGTCTCCACATAGGAGCCCTCGAGCCATAAGACGTTGGGCATCTTGCCCACCATGGCGCCTCCGCACTCCGCCTGGTTGCCGCGCACCACCTTCGGCTTGACATTGAAAGTCTTGAGCCATAGGCCGAAATGGGGGCGGATGCAGAGGAAAGCCTCGCACACGACGATAAACGCCGAGATGTTGAGGATGAAGTTCGGGGCCAGATCATGGAAATCCAGGCCGTAGTAGAACATGAGTCCCCGGACGAATGGGTGGATAGGAAAGCCCAGTCCGCGGAGGAAGTGGGGAAGGAACACTACCCTCTCATGGGGCCTTGGGGTGGGGAGGAGCTGCCCCTCTTCGGGAATCCGGTACGCGATGTCGTTAGACAAGTATCCGGCCTTCCTCAGTTTTTTGATGTGTCCCTCCGTGACGGAGGAGACCATCCACTTGCCTCCCGCTCCGGACATGGCTGGAGAAGGTCGAGGTGGGGAGTGCGGACTTGGGCGCTGGAGCTCGAGTGCGCGAAAATGGATAGGCAAAGGAGGAAGAAGGCGTAGGTGAAAAGGTGGATCCTTATCCCCTTATATGGGTGGACGCAACTACGTGTCCCCACCAGCCTGGTAAAACTCGCTTATCTCCAAGCGCCGTAATCAATGGCGCGGTTGGGTTACCCACGCCCGTATTGATGAGAATCCCGGAATAAGGGGACACGATCTCTGCTTCGACGAGACGTGCCAAGGAAACCGCCTCGCATGACACGCTGAGGTGGGACAATAAAACGATTCGAATAAAGGCTTGGCCGTGGTGCGATGTCACACTACGGAATACGTCAGCAGATTAGATTTGTGTACATATTATTCTCTCTATGGCAATATGTGGAAACTTATTTTGCAGAGCCGGGCACTATCTTTGTGTTCAAAATCTTCTATGAAGTACTTAGAGGAGGAGCCCGCCTTGCAATGCCGAAGACAATCTGCGTGCCGGACTCGTCGTCATTGAAGCCTGGTTCAGGGGCTACTGAGGGAGTCCTGGATTAGGGGGTGTCCGGATGGCCGGACTATACCTTCAGCCGGACTCCTAGACTATGAAGATACAAGATTCAAGACTTCGTCCCGTGTCCGGAAGGGACTTTCCTTGGCGTGGAAGGCAAGCTTGGCGATACGGATATGTAGATCTCCTACCATTGTAACCGACTTTGTGTAACCCTAACCCTCTCTGGTGTCTATATAAACCGGAGGGTTTTAGTCCGTAGGACAACATACAGAACAACAATCATACCATAAGCTAGCTTCTAGGGTTTAGCCTCTTCGATCTCGTGGTAGATCTACTCTTGTACTACCCATATCATCAATATTAATCAAGCAGGACGTAGGGTTTTACCTCCATCAAGAGGGCCCGAACCTGGGTAAAACTTCGTGTCCCTTGCCTCCGGTTACCATCCGGCCTAGACGCACAGTTCGGGACCCCCTACCCGAGATCCGCCGGTTTTGACACCGACAGACACCGCAAGATCGAACCCAAAGCTAAGCACTTCTCCCATGGCAAGAACTACCAATCTAGTTGGCCAAACCAAATGGATAATTCGAAGAGACTTGCAAAGATAACCAATCATACATAAAAGAATTCAGAGAAGATTCAAATATTATTCATAGATAGACTTGATCATAAACCCACAATTCACCGGTCTCAACAAACACACCGCAAAAAGAAGAAGATTACATCGAATAGATCTCCACAAGAGAGGAGGAGAACTTTGTATTGAGATCCAAAAAGAGAGAAGAAGCCATCTAGCTAATAACTATGGACCCGAAGGTCTGAGGTAAACTACTCATACTTCATCGAAGAGGCTATGATGATGTAGAAGCCCTCCGTGATGATGGCCCTCTCCGGCGGAGCTCCGGAACAGGCCCCAGGATGGGATCTCGTGGATACAGAAAGTTGTGGCGGTGGAATTAGGTTTTTGGCTCCCCCTCTGTTCGTTTGGGGGTACGTAGGTATATATAGGAGGAAGAAGTACGTCGGTGGAGCTTCGGTAGGTCCACGAGGGTGGGGGCGCGCCTGGGGGTATAGGGCGCGCCCTCCTACCTTGTGCCCACCTTGAAGCTTCCTTGGCGTAGGGTCCAAGTCTCCTGGGTCATATTTGGGAAGAAAATCACGTTCCAGAAAGGTTTATTCTGTTTGGACTCCGTTTGATATTCCGTTTCTTCGAAACACTGAAATAGGCAAAAAACAGCAATTCTGGGCTGGGCCTCCGGTTAATAGGTTAGTCCCAAAAATAATACAAAAGTGGAAAATAAAGCCCAATATAGTCCAAAACAGTAGATAATATAGCATGGAGCAATCAAAAATTATAGATACGTTGGAGACGTATCAGTGGTGGGTTGTTGTTGTTGTTCCCCTGATTCTGATTCTGGACTAGCAACTGCATCAACGTGTTCTGCTGCTGGATCAACTGAGTGAGCTCCGGTGGGAAGGTAAATCCGGGGTCACATCTCGGAGGCATCTAAGGGTTTAGAAAAGATGATATTTAAGAATAGAGAGGGGTCTAGAGAGAAAACACTACCCATATGCACATGAGGCAAAAGCAAACAATTCACTTCATTCAATCAAACAAGAGCATACAATCGATCTAACTATCGCAAAAGTGGTCGGACTACTATATTTACATGGTGGACTTCTACTACTGATGGGGTGGTCTACTAGAAATATTCTTCGGTTGCAGACTCCATGATATCTGCTCCAGCTTCATCAACATAGTCATCATCGCTATCATCTGGATCCGAGTCGGTGTCATCGATGATGATGTAGTCTTCCGGGCGAATCTCCTTGGGTTCTTCGTCTTCTTCTACTGGTGTAGGCCTCCCATAAATATTCCGATCTTCTTGATCAGATCGTCATTCTTCTCCACTAATACTTCGATTTCCTCTTCATAATCTTCACATGTAGCCTTGAGTTCTTCCTCCAGTTCCTTGATTCTTGGCCTCGCCTTCTTCAGATCTATCATGTCGGTGCACATCTGGTTCTCCTGTCGTCGAATGTGCTAGTTTAACTCCTGGATAAAAGCTACAATTGATCTACCTTCTTGGTGCTGATCATCTCCCAGTGCTCATCCCGGCGCCCACAAATCTGGTAGATAGTATCCTTGAGATCATTGTGGTAAACTTCTCCAATGCGTCCCATGGCGATGTGAGCTGCCATGCTCTTTCCTTGACTCCAGGTTGGTGCATCAAAGGAAAACTCTATGGGCTCAGTGACTCGCATGAACGTCCTCCCTGGAACTTGAACTTGAATCATCCAGCGCTCCTCTTCAGGTAAAGTGGCGTTGTAGGTTCCGGTGAAGCTTGGTACTCCTATGTTCAGATATCTAGTGACTTCCTTCAAGTGACGTCCAAAGGGTGTATCTTCATCCGGTTGAGTGAACTTGTTCCTTGCATCCACCATCCTAAAAGAGTAGAAAGATGAGGAGTCAGAATGAGAAGAGTGAGTAGTGATCTAGGGCTTTAGCTTAGTGGTCGTGTCCTACAGTCAGCGTGTGCTCTGATATCATCTTGTAGCGACCAGACCTCAAACGGTCCAATCTCTGTGCTCCGGTGTCATCCCTGGATCAGTAATGCTGACACCACACAGTACTTGAAGGATTTATAACGGAGTAGCAATCACACACTTATTACAATAAATATGGCTTAGGGCCATCTAATAACGATAACAGCGGAAGGCTTGGAAGATAAGTGAGTCCATCAACTCCAACGGCATCACTGAGTATAGAACCATGACCTAAAGGCACCTTACTCGTCGTCTGAAAAGTCTGCAACATGAAGGTTGTAGCCCGAAAGGGGTCAGCACATGGAATATGCTGGCAAGGTAACACATAGAGAACAATGAAGGAATAAGGCTGTACTACATGCATATCTGGCTGGTGGAAAGCTCTATGGTTACAGTTTTGCGTAAAAGCCAATTTTTCCCTACTGCAAAGGAATAAATCTTTAATTAACTATCATGGTGGTTGTTAAACATTGAGAGTGTAGACACGCTCTCAATACCAATTAAGCATCATCATTAAAACCCAACAAAATTAATTAAAGTCACATGATGAGATTCACATGATAATCCAAGTACTAGATACTCAAGTTGTCCATAACTGGGGACACGGCTAACCATGATTAGTTTATACACTCTGCAGAGGTTTGCGCACTTTTCCCCACAAGACTCGATCTCCTCCGTTGGGGTTCTCGCACTACATGGTGTTTGATAAACGGATGACCGAGACATAGTCTTTCAGAAGTGCTAGAACCTTACGATCGGGTAGACCGTTACACCTATTTTCCCCTACATCTGCTAGTCTACCACTGTAAGAGTTTGCACAACTTCGTCAACTATGCTAGAGCCCATAGTAGCTTGTGGCTGCACACGGAAGTTTCTAGTATGAATAATCTCATAATCCCTTTGAGCCTGGGTGGCGGTCCAAAAGAAAAACAGGCAATCGCTGGAATACCCAGGTGCCTCAATACACCCATATGTGTATTTAAGTTGCCACCTTAGATAAACCATTAATTTAGCAAACTCACATCTGTCATGGATTCACTCACCCAATCCACGTCTACTAGCATAGCATGGCATAATAAGCAAACGTAAAAGTAATTCCCAAAGGTTTGATAATAACAGGTAATAGATACTACCTCATCTACTTTCCAAACCCACAATTTAATTAGATCCTAATCATGCAATGTGTGAGGGTTGATCTAATGCAATAAAAACTAGGTAATAGGAAGTATGATCAAAGTGTTACTTGCCTTGTTGATGATCCGCAAAACCTAGCGATTCGAAGTAGCAAGCGGCGCACTCCGGGTACTCTATCGCAAACAAACAAGCATACAATAAGTACTCAACTAATGCACAGGTAAAACTCAAATAAGAGATCTAACCAGAAAGTTCAACTTAAGAACTCCGGTTGGCAAAAAGAATCAAATCGAACGAAGCAACGAAAGACAAATGGCAAAAGAAACAAGCTTCGTTTACTAATCTAGATCTAGGTCAAATTTTACAGAGGCAAAAACTTGTTTGAGTTTGTTAAACGGAAAGAGGGTTTCAGGATGAAACTCCAGGCGCTTGAATCGCCTGATTCCGATAAACGAGCAAAGAGTTATACTAGAACGAAAATCAGATCAGAAATCACGATCAGAAAAATCACGGAATAAATATGAGAAAAATAAAAACGACGAACAGATTAATGAATGAATGTTCGTTATCTGGATCTAAACGATGAACGCGTTCATTAAAATGAACGAACGAACGAACGCTCGCTAATTAACCTAAACCGGAAAAAACGATCTAATAGAAAAACGGAAACTAAAGAAACCAAACGAAAAACCGGCGAAAACCTTCGGTTTTCTAAAAAACGGCGGCGGGCCAACCTTGGTGGGTGGGTCCGGCGGCGGCGGCTGAGGCGCGGGCGGGCTAGGGTTTGGGGAGGCGGCGGCTCGGGTGGGCTGAGGCGTCCGAGGTGGCGCGCTATATAAAGCCCCCCCCCCCCCCCCGAGGAGTCCGGGCCAAACACGGCCCGGAGGTCGGTTCGGATTTTTTTCTAATAATTACGCTCAGAAAAAAAACAAAAGAAATACTAAACGGACTCCAAAAATCCCAAAATAAATTTTCCCCGGCTTCTAAAATCAAGCCGCACAGGATGAACATTTATTTGGGGCATAAATGCAATTTTTAAAAACGCGCATTTTTCCTAAATTCAAATAAAATAGCAAATAAAACCAAAATAAAATCTTATTTGATTTTTTATTAAATCTCAATATTTCTTTATTTTGGGAAAGTCATTTTATTCCCTCTCTCATATTTTTATAATAGAAATAACTGAAGATAAAATAAATAAAATCAAATGATCCTATTTACAAAATTTGAGAAAACTCAAATATGAAAATAACGAAATCCCCAACTCTCTCTGAGGGTCCTTGAGTTGCGTAGAATTTCTAGGATCAGCCCAAAATGCAAATAAATATGATGTGCAATGATGATCTATTGTATAACATTCCAAATTGAAATTTTGGGATGTTACATTTCTTCTATTGCATGCACTTTTTTATTAGTAGATCTTTCAGTGTGCCATTGAGAATAATTAACCATAATATTATCTAGGAGTTTAGTAGCTTCTCCTAAAGTGATTTCCATAAAAGTGCCTCCCGCGGCCGAATCTAAAAGATTTCTAGAAGCAAAATTCAATCCGGCATAAAGTTTTTGTATAATCATCCACAAATTCAAACCATGTGTTGGGCAATTACGTATCATTAATTTCATCCTCTCCCAAGCTTGTGCAACATGTTCATGATCAAGTTGCTTAAAATTCATAATATCGTTTCTAAGAGAGATGATCTTAGCGGGAGGAAAATACTTAGAGATAAAAGCATCTTTGCACTTATTCCAAGAATCAGTACTATTTTTTGGCAAAGACGAAAACCAAGCTTTAGCACGATCTCTAAGAGAAAAAGGAAATAGCTTCAATTTAACAATATCATTGTCCACATCTTTCTTCTTTTGCATATCACACAAATCAACGAAGCTATTTAGATGGGTAGCGGCATCTTCACTAGGAAGGCCGGAAAACGGATCTTTCATGACAAGATTCAGCAAGGCAGCATTAATTTCACATGATTCAACATCGGTAAGAGGAGCAATTGGAGTGCTAATAAAATCATTGTTGTCGGTATTGGTAAAGTCACACAATTTAGTGTTATCTTGAGTCATTGTGACAAGCAAGCAACCCAACACACAAGCAAACGAAGAACGTGGAAAAAGAGGCAAATAGAGGATAGAGAGAGAGAGGGAGAATAAAACGGCAAGGGTGAAGTGGGGGAGAGGAAAACGAGAGGCAAATGGCAAATAATGTAATGCGGGAGATGAGGGTTTGTGATGGGTACTTGGTATGTTGACTTTTGCGTAGACCTCCCCGGCAACGGCGCCAGAAATCCTTCTTGCTATCTCTTGAGCACTGCGTTGGTTTTCCCTTGAAGAGGAAAGGGTGATGCAGCAAAGTAGCATAAGTATTTCCCTCGGTTTTTGAGAACCAAGGTATCAATCCAGTAGGAGGCTACGCGCGAGTCCCTCGCACCTATACAAAACAAATAAATCCTCGCAACCAACGCGATAAGGGGTTGTCAATCCCAACACGGTCACTTACGAGAGTGAGATCTGATAGATATGATAAGATAATATTTTTGGTATTTTTATGATAAAGATGCAAAGTAAAATAAAAGGCAATGAAAATAACTAAGTGTTGGAAGATTAATATGATGGAAGATAGACCCAGGGGCCATAGGTTTCACTAGTGGCTTCTTTCAACAGCATAAGTATTTTACGGTGGGTGAACAAATTACTGTTGAGCAATTGACAGAATTGAGCATAGTTATGGGAATATCTAGGTATGATCATGTATATAGGCATCACGCCCGAGACAAGTATACCGACTCCTGCCTGCATCTACTACTATTACTCCACACATCGACCGCTATTCAGCATGCATCTAGAGTATTAAGTTCATAAGAACATAGTAACGCTTTAAGCAAGAATACATGATGTAGAGGGATAAATTCATGCAATATGATAAAAACCCCATCTTGTTATCCTCAATGGCAACAATACAATACGTGCCTTGCTGCCCCTACTGTCACTTGGAAAGGACACCGCAAGATTGAACCCAAAGCTAAGCATTTCTCCCATTGCAAGAAAGATCAATCTAGTAGGCCAAACCAAACTGATAATTCGAATAGACTTGCAAAGATAACCAATCATACATAAAAGAATTCAGAAGATCCAAATATTGTTCATAGATAAACTTGATCATAAACCCACAATTCATCGGTCTCAACAAACACACCGCAGAAGAAGATTACATCGAATAGATCTCCACGAGAGAGGGGGAGAACATTGTATTGAGATCCAAAAAGAGAGAAGAAGCCATCAATAACTATGGACCCGAAGGTCTGAGGTAAACTACTCACACATCATCGGAGAGGCTATGGTGTTGATGTAGAAGCCCTCCGTGGTCGATGTCCCCTCCGGCGGAGCTCTGGAACAGGCCCCAAGATGGGATCTTGTGGATACAGAAAGTTACGTCGGTGGAATTAGGGTTTTGGCTCCGTCTCTGATTGTTTGGGGGTACGTAGGTATATATAGGAGGAAGGAGTACGTCGGTGGAGCAACAGGGGGCCCACGAGGGTGGAGGGCGCGCCTGGGGGGGTAGGCACTGTAATGCCCCGAGACCGATGTGCCAGGTGTCGTGCAGTTATTCAATGTTGTTGCGTTGTCATTGCTTGCGTGTCATGCATTGCATATCATGTCATCATGTGCATTTCATTTGCATACGTGTTCGTCTCATGCATCCGAGCATTTTTCCCGTTGTCCGTTTTGCAATCCGGCGCTCCGTTCTCCTCCGGTGGTCATTTCTACCTTTCTTTCATGTGTGGGGATTAAACATTTCTGGATTGGTCCGAGACTTGCCAAGCAGCCTTAGTTTACTACCGGTAGATCGCCTATCAAGTTTCGTATCATTTGGACTTCGTTTGATACTCCAACGGTTAACCGAGGGACCGAAAAGGCCTCGTGTGTGTTGCAGCCCAACACCCCTCCAATTTGGCCCAAAACCCACCTAAACCTGCTCCATCCTCTCGGTCGTTCGATCACGATCGCGTGGCCGCAAACCGCACCTCATTTGGACTCTCCTAGCTCCCTCCACCAATATATATGTGCAACCCTCCGAAATTTCGCGGTACTAACCCTAGTCGTCCTCTACCTTGCGCCGCCGGACAAAACCGCCCGCGCCCGGACATGTCCGGCCTCCCCTGCGCGCCGACCTCACCGGCGACGTCCTCCCTCCACTTCGTCCCGGTTTGACTTTTTCCGGAGGTATATTTTCACTAAGTCCCGAGATTCCCAGATCCATGTGCCTCTATTCATCGCATTGTAACTTTGCATCCATAGCTCCGATTCATGCATATAGCATATCAAAATGTTCATCTCAGAGAGTACACCATTTCATTCCATTGCATCATTTTCATTTGAGTTCATCTTGATGCCCGAAATGCTATTAGAAGAGTGCTACTTGAGATAATTGCCAGATCTACTGCTCCATTTAGATATTTGTCATTTTTGCCATGATTTTTGTGTGCATGATATGCCCATGAGCTCTACATATGCTTTGTTAAGGGTTTTGCCATCTTTCCAGAGGTGCAACCCATGTATTTTTGTGATGTGTGTGGTGACTAGCACAAGCTTGCAAGGTGAGACACTTGTTAATGCTGATTTCAGGGACTTAGCATTTCCAGTAAGTCCTTGATCTGTTTATCTCATATTGCCATATGTTCATGTTGTTTCCTAGTGATCCGTGCCTCTTTTGAGGATGATCAGTAAGGATGTTTTGTTAATCTTGTAGTGCTCTATCCATCCATGCCTTTTTTTGCAATTATGGAGCACCCTAGCTTGAGTCAATCGAGCTCTACTTTTGCTACTTCGTGAATCTGGGCAGATTGTCTACTTGTTAGCGATTTTGCCGTAGATGTTGTAGTTGATCCGTGCATGCTATGTTATTGTTCTTGCCATGTCTAGCTTACATTTTGTGTATCCTTTATGGGTGTATGCTTAGCTTGTCATGACTTGCTCCGTAGTGAGTGCATCGAGCTCGTTAACATGCCTACTTGATATCTGTTTCAGCATGCTCCAGTTTTCACTAAGTCTGAAATCTGCTTACCATATGCATTTTTGCCATGCTTGTTTGAACCTGTTAATGGATGATTTGGCCGTAGATCAGTGCTAGAATTTTGTTAAGCATCATGAATGCATCCCTGCCATGTATTTTGATGCCATGTTTGAGTGCTCTAGCATGTTCATCTCATTGCATTTAAATGGCTACTTGCTGTAAATCGCAGACCGGTGTCATATTTGAATCGCTTGCCATTTCCAAACCATAACTCCGATTCCGGCGTTCTTTATATCGTTTTCAAGCGATTTCATCTCATCTTTTCAGTGGCACACTTGGATTTCCATGTTGAGGCCAGGTTCATGCATTCCTTGTCAAATCTTGCATATGCATCGCATACCGCATCCCGCATATCATTCCATATTCATGTGTTGGTTGTTTACTATGTTGTGTGCTTCTTTCCGGTGTTTGCTTCTTCGGGTTGGTTCCGGTAACGTCGCATTTTTGAGGAACCGTTCGACTATGTCCGTTTGTCTTCCTCATGGACTCGTTCTTCCTCCTTGCGGGATTTCAGGCAAGATGATCATACCCTCGAAATCACTACTATCTTTGCTTTGCTAGATGCTCGCTCTTTTGCTATGCCAATGCTATGATGCCTACCAATTGCTTATCATGCCTCCCATATTGTTAAACCAAGCCTCTAACCCACCTTGTCCTAGCAAACCATTGTTTGGCTATGTTACCGCTTTGCCCAGCCCCTCTTATAGCGTTGTTAGTTGCAGGTGAAGATTGAAGTTTGCTCCTTGTTGGAACATGGAGATGTTGTTCCTTGTTGGAACATGGAGATGTTGTTCCTTGTTGGAACATGTTTACTTGTTGGGATATCACAATATATCTTATTTAATTAATGCATCTATATACTTGGTAAAGGGTGGAAGGCTCGGCCTTATGCCTGGTGTTTTGTTCCACTCTTGCCGCCCTAGTTTCCGTCATATCGGTGTTATGTTCCCGGATTTTTGCGTTCCTTACGCGGTTGGGCTATTATGGGAACCCCTTGATAGTTCGCCTTAAGTAAAGCTCTTCCAGCAATGCCCAACATTGATTTTACCATTTGCCACCTGGCCTTTTCTTTTCCCTTGGGAGTCGCACTCCTGAGGGTCATCATTATTTTACCCCCCCCCCCCCGGGCCAGTGCTCCTCTGAGTGTTGGTCCAACTGAGCGATGTCCGGGGCTACCAGGGGCAACTCTGGGCTGGCCTACCCGACGTCTAGCTCATCTGAGTGTGCCCTGAGAAAGAGATATGTGCAGCTCCTATCGGGATTTGTCGGCACATTCGGGCGGTGTTGCTGGTTTAGTTTTACCCTGTCGAAATGTGTTGTTGTACCGGGATGCCGAGTCTGATCGGAACGTCTCGGGAGGAGGTCTATTCCTTCATTGACCGTGAGAGCTTGTCATGGGCTAAGTTGGGACACCCCTGCAGGGATTTGAACTTTCGAAAGCCGTGCCCGCGGTTATGGGCAGATGGGAATTTGTTAATGTCCGGTTGTAGAAAACCTAAACTTGACCTTAATTAAAATGCATCTACCGCGTGTGTAACCGTGATGGTCTCTTCTCGGCGGAGTCCGGGAAGTGAACACGGTGTTGGAGTTATGCTTGACGTAGGTTGCTATAGGATCACTTCTTGATCATACTTTTATCGACCGTGCTTTGCCTTCTCTTCTCGCTCTCATTTGCGTATGTTAGCCACCATATATGCTAGTCGCTTGCTGCAGGTCCACCTCATACCTTTACCTTACCCATAAGCTTAAATAGTCTTGATTGCGAGGGTGCAAGATTGTTGAGTCCCCGTGGCTCACAGATTCTTCCAAAACCAGCTTGCAGGTGCCGTTGAACAGAGCAGGTGACGCAACCAAGCTCAAGGAGGAGCTCGATGAAGATCTGTCCTTTGTGTTGTTTTTGTTCTAGTTGATCAGTAGTGGAGCCCAGCTGGGGTCGATCGGGGACCTTTGTCGCATTTGGGGTTCTTCTTTTATTTTGGTTCCGTAGTCGGACCTTGATTGTATTTGGATGTTGTAATGCTTTATTCATGTAATTGTGTGAAGTGGCGATTGTAAGCCAACTATGTAACTTCCTCCCCTATTTTATTACATGGGTTGTGTGAAGATTGCCTCACTTTCGACATTGCTTTCAATGCGGTTATGCCTCTAAGTCGTGCTTCGACACGTGGGAGATATAGCCGCATCGAGGGCGTTACAGGCACGCCGCCTACCTCGTGGCTTCCCTGTTGGTTGCTTGACGTAGGGTCCAAGTCTCCTGGATCATGTTCGTTTCAAAAATCACGTTCCCGAAGGTTTCATTATGTTTGGACTCTGTTTGATATTCTTTTTCTGCGAAACTCTGAAATAGGCAAAAAACAGCAATTCTGGGCTGGGCCTCCGGTTAATAGGTTAGTCCCAAAAATAATATAAAAGTGAATAATAAAGCCCAATAATGTCCAAAAGAGAAGATAATATAGCATGGAGAAATCAAAAATTATAGATACGTTGGAGACGTATCACAAAACCGAATAGTGTGGATAATAATAATAGTGCATGTGCATTGAACTAAGCTGGAATCTGCAAGCATTCAATATAATGGAGAAGACAAGGTAATATGGGCTCTTTGTTAGATCAACAATAATGCATATGAGAGCCACTCAACATTTTCATCTGGTCTTCTCCTCTCGACCCCCCAAAAAAAAAGAAACAAAACTATTTACACGGGAAAGCTCCCAACAAGCAAAAGAAGAACAAGAAATCTTTTTGGGTTTTCTTTTTAATTACTACTACAGGCATGGGAAGTAAACTAGCTAAAGGCTACAACTATTTTTTGTTTTTATTAAGGTTTTTCAAACACACAAGAAGAAAGCTTTAAAAGAAAATAAACTAGCATGGATGATACAATGAAAAAGTATGAGCACCGACAACTGGCATGAGTGTGTGAACATGAATATAATGTCGGTGAGATATCCGAAGTTGGTCTATGCCCATGGATGGCCTGGTGGATATCCGAAGTTGAAGCTGGGGTCATACTGAGATGCATCAGCTACTGCCTGAAGGGCTGCAGCTTGGAGGCGGGCTGCCTCCGTCCTCCTCTCGTACTCATTCGCCTCCTCCCTGGTTATAACATATCTCCCTTTTGCCTGAGAGTCAAAGAAAGTAGGAGCGGGGAGAGCGACATGATAGGTACGTCGTCTGTCAAAGATTAGTCGGTACTGGAGGAACTGATCATTCCTCTCAACAAACTGATGACAAACCATAGCATTATAATCTAGGTAAGTAGGGGGTAACTCCATATCATATCCATGTAGGGGTACCTCAAGAAAATTAGCTAAACGGGTTGCGTAAATTCCACCAAGCAAATCTCCATTAATACTGTTATTATGCAACCTATGTGCAACAATGGCCCCCAAGTTATATTGTCTATCTCCTAATACAACACTCTTGAGAACACTTAGGTCAGGGACACACATGTGACATGCTTCATCCTTACCATTAATGCATCTACCTATAAAGAGAGCAAAATAATGTAAGGCAGGAAAATGAATGCTCCCTATGGTAGCTTGCGTGATCTCCCTAGATTCCCCCACAGTTATATTAGCAAGAAAGTCTTTATATTCAGATTTTCAAGGCTCACTAGCACTACCCCACTGAGAGAGTTTACAAGCAGTATTAAAATCTTCTAAGTCCATGGTATAAGATTTATCATAAAGATCAAACATGACAGTTTGAGAATTGCGTGATGATGTAAATTTAAACCTTCTCACAAATGAATCAGTTAGGTGATAATATTGGGGGCCCTTATCTGCCTCGAAGCTCTCAAGATCAGTGTTACGCACATATGGGTCAAATTCTTCCTTGATTCCTGCTTGAACCATAAAATCTTCGGACGGCCATTCACAAGGCCGCACTTGAGCATCCCTTGGTAGTTCATTGTCCGGCTCGTGTATTGCGGGCCTGGGTCCTTGCTTCCTTGAGGAACCACCTTGGTACATTTTCCTAAACATATTTCTTCCTCTGAAAAATTTCTGAAATTTTTAGTGACTCAAAATAAAAGTGAACCATACTCAACAAAATTGATAGCAACTACTCCTACAAGTGCCTAGAGGCTATATCATGCATTAAAACTACTTTTGACCACATAAATTTGACATGCAAGCTCAAGAAAATGGTCACCTAAGCAGCAAAAATTTGCAATAAATAAGCACTAGAACAAAAACTAATTGGACCATTGGAAGAGTCACATACCGAAGAACAATCCCCCAAAGCAGTTTTGTGAATGGAGCTTTGAGCAAGGAGATCGAAAATGGCAGCAAGATGAGCAAGAACTCGGGTTTGAGCTGGCTAGTGATTTTTTGTGGAGCAAGATAAAGTGTGTGGGTGCAAGGATAAGTGGAGGGGACCCACGTGGGGTCCACGAGGCAGGGGGCACGCCCTCCACCCTTGTCGGCATGTGGCTGCTCCCCCTGCTGTGTTCTCAGTGCCTAAAATCCTTAAATATTCTGGAAAAAATCATATTTCATTTTCAAGGCATTTGGAGAACTTTTATTTTCGGGGTATTTTTTATTGCATGGATAATTCAGAAAATAGACAGAAAATACTATTTTTTTCTTTATTTAATATAAATAACAGAAAGTAAAAAGAGGGTACAGAGAGTTGTGTTTTCTAAATTCATACATCTCATGCTCATCAAAAGGAATCCACTAACAAGGTTGATCAAGTCTTGTTAACAAACTCTTTTCGAATAATATGAAACCGAAGAATTTTCGAATAACACTAGGTTACCTCAACGGGGATATGCATGTCCCCAACAATAAGAATATCATATTTGTTCTTGACAGTAGGAAGAGGAAATTCAAAACCTCCAATAGTAATCGTTGAAATTTTTCCAATAGAATTGATACTGTAGACTTGAGGTTGCTTCCTCGGAAAGTGTACCATATGCTCATTCCCATTAACATGAAATGTGACATTGCCTTTGTTGCAATCAATAACAGACCTTGCAGTATTCAAGAAGGGTCTTCCAAGGATAATCGACATACTATCATCCTCGGGAATATCAAGAATAACAAAGTCTGTTAAAATAGTAACATTTGCAACCACAACAGGTATAGCAGTTGATTTATCAGCCATTTGCAAGAATATTTCAGTAGGTGTCAACTTATTCAAATCGAGTCTACAATATAAAGAGAGAGGCATAACACTAACACCAGCTCCAAGATCACATAAAGCCGTTTTAACATAGTTTCTTTTAATGGAGCATGGTATAGTTGGTACTCTTGGATCTCCAAGTTTCTTTGGTATTCCACCCTTAAAAGTTTAATTATCAAGCATGGTGGAAATTTCAGCTTCCGATATCTTTCTTTTATTAGTAACAATATCCTTCATGTATTTAGCATAAGGGTTCATTTTAAGCATATAAGTCAAACACATATGCAAAAAGATAGGTCTAATCATTTCAGCAAAGCGCTCGAAATCCTCATCATCCTTTTTATTGGCTGGTTTAGGAGGAAAATTCATGGGTTTCTGAACCCATGGTTCTCTTTCTTTACCATGCTTCATAGCAACAAAGTCTCTCTTATCATAACGTTGATTATTTGATTGTGGGTTATCAAGAAGCATGCAAAAGGTCCTATCATTTTTCTTCTTCTTCCTTTTAGAAGAACTAGGTGCATCAACATTAGCTCTTTGAGAATCTTGCTCAATTCTCTTAGGATGGCCCTCGGGATACAGAGGTTCCTGAGTCATTTTACCTCCTCTAGTCATAACTCTAACAGCATTATCATTCTTCTTATTATTTAATTCATTGAGCAAATCATTCTAAGCCTTAAGTACTTGTTCTACTTGAGTAGTAACCATAGAAGCATGTTTACTAATAAGTTTAAGTTTACCTTTAACTCTAGACATATAATCACTCAAGTGTTCTAGCATATCAGCATTGCGGCTCAATTGTCTACCAACATAGGCATTGAAGTCTTCTTGTTTAACAATAAAGTTATCAAACTCATCAAAGCATTGGCTAGCAGACTTATAACGAGGAATATCACCTTCATGAAATCTATAGAGAGAATTTACCTTTACTAGCTATGTCGGGTTATCAAGACCATGTATTTCTTCAATAGGTGGTAAATTCTTAACATCTTCAGCTTTAATACCTTTTTCTTTCATAGATTTCTTTGCCTCTTGCATATCTTCGGGACTAAGAAATAGAATACCCCTTTTCTTCGGAGTTGGCTTAGGAGTTGGTTCAGGAAGTGTCCAATCATTTTCATTACTCAACATATTATTCAATAGCAATTCAGCTTGATCAACAGTTCTTTCCCCGAAAACACAACTAGGACAACTATCCAGGTAGTCTCTAGAAGCATCAGTTAGTCCATTATAAAAGATATCAAGTATTTCATTTTTCTTAAGAGGATGATCCACTACAACAAGAACCCCCCTTCAGCAACGCATCAATGCGTTTCCCTATGCCCATATAAGTGTCGCTAAGGTCTACACCAACGGATTAATATGTGTTGCCTTTGGTGGCGTTGCAATGGGCTACAACAACGTATATCCATCCGTTGGTAAACTACGTGAATATGTGTTGTAAGATGGCAACGTATGTAGTTACATAGCAACAACACATCACATGCGTTGGTGGCTACCGGCACAAAATGATTATTTCAATGCCTAATACATTGCATAAATAATTCATGGTATTATATATATATATCACCATCCATAATTATTTGGTCAATGCCATAGTGCATATGTCATTTTATATATCACCATCCAGAATTATTTGGTCACAGCCGATAGGCATAGGAGATGGATGCAGTATAATAAACAGAAATTCCTCATGTATTGAATCAACATGGTTGCATTACAATGAACACAATACAAAGAGTACAAAGATGTGAAACTAGTAGTAGTCTGATTCTTGACCTTGCAAGCAACGTCTCAGCCATTCTGAAACATAATGATTGAAACTTTACACGGAAAATGACATTCTAAAACACAATGTGAAACTATCTAGTAGCGCCCCCATTCTTGACCTTGCAATCAGCATCTGAGCCATGCATCATCATTATTTTGGCAATCTACAACAAACAAATTAGATAGGTTAAAAGGGCAGTAAAATTGAAAGGGGAGCAACATAGAAAGGATGAAGGCCATGTGATAATTAATCTTGCTTCATGGCCAATAATTTTGACCTTCGTTAGTAGTTGTATTAACTTACCAGATTTTGCTAACATAGCATCAACTCACAATACCAAGTATTCATTACCAAGTTTAAAACCATCCATTTAAGTTGTATATTCTGGTTTGATACTTCGGATTGTAGCAAGAGTATTACTCGTGTATGGATTTGTCAAGTATCACATTTGTAGCTAAAACTAGTAATTTTAGCTTACAATAAACTAACTCAGCTAACTACACTATTAAGTTTCACCATGTTAATAGAAACAATGTGTTCTATAGGAAGTGAGGAAAGTAAGGAAGGCATACAATAGTTGAAGAATTGTTTTACCTAATATCGCCGCAAAGACTCTTATCTCACAGAAGCAGTATAACCATTTTCACATGCAAGAAAACTATTCTCTTGTACAAATTCAGTGCAAAAATATAAGCATGTGCTATATAATAAAACATATTCCAGTAATGCTATTAATAATGCAAAAAAATCAATTTTAACTGGTGAAGAATCACTCGCACAATATAGATTTACTATAAGAAAATACCTCCAAGGAAATCCAACAACGCCGACTTGAACAATTGAGTTTCTGTAACCTGCTGATTCGGCATATGGATTGGTAATCTATATTCAGTTCTGCCCATAGAATCAATCACATCGAAATAGCCGAACACATGTTCTAGAAAAAACATTAGGGTACCCTTTAGGGTGCGTTCGATGCATAGGAATTTTAAAGGAAATCAGCAGGAATCAAAAAATCATGGGAAAGTTTCCCAAATCTCCGTTCGGTCTGCAGCATTCGGGTCTTCACATTCCAAAGGAAGGTTATGGCTGCCTCTGTTCGTACGGGAAGAAAAACATCCACCAGGAATGCATTTTCTAGGCGGAAGCACGAGGCAAAGTGCAGGAAAGTTGATGTGACTATTGTCATGCTATATATTAGACCCCACAGCTGCCACGTGGAGGCACCATGCATGGGAAACCACATTGACCAGGAAAATAACTGGCAAAAAGGTATAATATTGGGTCCTATGTTTCCTGTGGGTTCTATGTTTCCTGTGCCTTCACATGCTTTCACCAAACGCGTTTCTTTCAGTTTTCCAATGGATTCTCGTTCCAGAGTTTTACCACTCCATCCCCATGACATCCCTCCATTTTATGGTATCCAAGGTTTTACAAACCTTTGCACCGAACGGGGCCTTACTCTTTTGTAAAAAACATACATGACCTTGTTTTTTTAGGGAAAAACTCTTACAGCACCAGGTTCCATCACTATGACCTGCTATACATGGCCGAAACAACTTAAATATACTCTGACTTGGCATCTAAAACAACTCAAACTCGAGCGTCTTTTTTGTAGACATACCTCACAGTGGCCGTATCAGATTGCTTAGCCGTTTGCTTAATGATTGTTGATATCGTCCCAACACCGTAGTGTGCCCTGCATGTCTGGGAAGCAGGGTGCATAAGAGGACTACTTTTGATGTTCTCATTCTCGGATGAACCAAGTATATGCTCATTGCGTTAACGGTTTGAGGAGAACATATTACAAACAAGATAAGATGTGAGAGGCACATGGCCGAGAAATTGTGTGTTGACCAGTCATGCATCATTCTAGTGTTTGGAAACGTCTGTGCCTCCCCACAAATTAGAAAATTAGCACAAAGATTACAGGAATTCAGAATTATTTGTAATTCAAAATGAAAAAGGAACTGCGCTAAACTCAATTTAGAGGTGAGATTTCAAGAATATGAGCCATATACATATGACAAGAATATCAAGGTTATGTGTTCTTGTATCTCACCTTAATTTTTATCAATTATTTATAACATTTTATATTGCATAACATGTGTAAGAATTAGTTCCATGTCAGTTTAGTGTGCACATTTCAGTAGATAAGAAGTTGAAACAAATATTAGTTTTTCTCTAGGGAAAACAAATCTTACATCAACCAAAAAATACTAAGCTACAAATTTAAGTTTTCCTTACTGTAAAATAAAATAGTGAAAGAGTCCTCATTGTGTTATACACACAATGGCTTACATAATTCTCAGTGCTTCTTCTGTCTCATGGGTTTCTCCTAGTTGCAACGAATAAGTGTTGTAGATCAACCTGTTAAGAGACAGCATAAGCACACACATGTTGACTCAAGTAAAAGACAATTTAAGAACCTTTGGGTGTAGATGGTAAAAAGGATTAAGTAGAATAAACACAAATATTGGCACGGATCTACATAGGAACAAGAAAATCTCACCCTAAAGAATGACAGGGTATGCACAAACTGCTCATCCAGATTAGTACAACGTGTGCACATGCTGCTCATCCAGAAGTAGTACAGATCGACACATAGTGAATCACATCTAATCAATAAACAACAGAATCAGACACGAACATGAGACATGTAGGCAGCAATTGGCGAATAAGATGGTTGGGCATCCAAAGAAATCACTATCATCACGGTGTTGTCCAGTCATAATGGACGGAGTAATACGACGCAGAAACCCTAGGCGAAGTACAGTCAACGTTGGAGTCGAGGTAGCAGAGGCGGAATACCATCATCAAGCCTGGGCCGGCAGGCACGCTCGTGAGGAGATGCAGGGGTAGTGGGCCAGCGGACCAAAGCCGCGAAGCCGCAACGACGACTGGGGTTGTTGCGGGGCGCGGAGGACATCACGGCGGCAGAGGATTAGAGGACAACGTTAAGGGAGTGGGGCACGACGGGGAGCAACGGGGTTGGAGTGCGCCGGAGCTTACCGGATTTGAGTTGGCGGCGGCGGAGTTGAGATGGGAAAGGGAAAGAGGAATCAGGGGAGAGAGGTGACGGAGAGAAAATCTTTCTTTTTTGTAATGAGCGGCTGAGAAAAGGTGGAGGTGGCAGGTGGGTTGTGGGTACCTGGTGTTTGCGCTTCGTGGGAAGGTGCGGAGGCTGAACCCAACAACATATCATATCACATCGTTGCTACACATGTGTTGGTGTAGGGGGGAGTTTGTTGTAGTGATCAGGCAAGGCATTAAGTAATTGTAGAAGCCTCCCCCAAGCTTGTGGGAGACTCTCTTCTTCAATTTGCACAAACTTATATATTTCCCTTAAGGCAGCTTGTTTCTTATGAGCGGGAAATATTTAGCAGAGAAGTAAATCATATCCTGGGGACTAGGCACACAACCAGGATCAAGAGAATTAAATCATGTTTTAGCATCACCCTTTAATGAGAATGGGAATAACTTAAGGATAAAGTAATAGCGAGTTTTCTCATCATTAGTGAACAGGGTGGCTATATCATTTAATTTAGTAAAATGTGCCACAACAGCTCCAGATTCATAGCCATAAAAAGGATCAGATTCAACCAAAGTAATTAACTCAGGATCGACAAAGAAATCATAATCCTTATCAGTAATAAAGATAGGTGAAGTAGCAAAAGCAGGGTCATATTTCATTCTAGCATTCGAAGACTTTTCTTTAAGCTTGGCTAATAATTTCTTAAGATCAGATCTATCATTGCAAGCTAAGAAGTCTCTAGCAGTTTCTTCATCCATAACATAACCCTCAGACACAACAGGTAATTCATATCTAGGGGGAGAATCTTCATCATCATTTTCATCAATATTATCAGTTTCAATAATTTCATTCTCTCTAACCCTAGCAAGTTGTTCATCAAGAAATTCACCTAGTGGCACAGTAGTATCAAGCATAGAAGTAGTTTCATCATAAGCATCATGCATAGCAGAAGTGGTATCATCAATAACATGCGACCTATCAGAATCAATAGCATGTGTAGGTGTCGCAAGTTTACTCAAAACAGAAAGTGAATCAAGTGCAGAGCTAGATGGCAGTTCCTTACCTCCCCTCATAGTTGAGAGAAAAATCTTGGTTCTTTGATCTTTCAAGTTCTTCATAGTGATAAACAAATATAAATCCCAAGTGACTCAAAGAATAAAGCTATGCTCCCCGGCAATGGCGCCAGAAAATAGTCTTGATAACCCACAAGTATAGGGGATCGCAACGGTTTTCGAGGGTAGAGTATTCAACCCAAATTTATTGATTCGACACAAGGGGAGCGAAACAATATTCTCAAGTATTAGCATCTGAGTTGTCAATTCAACCACACCTGGAAAACTTAATATCTGCAGCAAAGTATTTAGTAGGAAAGTAGTATGGAAGTAACGGTAACGGTGGCAAAAGTAACAGTAGCAGTTTTGTACTGATTGTAACAGTGGCAATGGAAAAGTAACTAAGCAAAGATCAATATGTGAAAAGCTCGTAGGCAATGGATCAGTGATGGATAATTATGTCGGATGCGATTCCTCATGCAACAGTTATAACCTAGGGTGACATAGAACTAGCTCCAATTCATCAATGTAATGTCGGCATGTATTCCGAATATAGTCATACGTGCTTATGGAAAAGAACTTGCATGACATCTTTTGTCCTACCCTCCCGTGGCAGCGGGGTCCTATTGGAAACTAAGGGATATTAAGGCATCATTTTAATAGAGTACCGGACCAAAGCATTAACACTTAGTCAATACATGAACTCCTCAAACTACGGTCATCACCGGTAAGTATTCCGATTATTGTCATTTCGGGGTTAACGAATCATAACACATAATAGGTGACTATAGACTTGCAAGATAGGATCAAGAACTCACATATATTCATGAAAACATAATAGGTTCAGATCTGAAATCATGTCACTCGGGCCCTAGTGACAAGCATTAAGCATAGCAAAGTCATAGCAACATCAATCTCAGAACATAGTGGATACTAGGGATCAAACCCTAACAAAACTAACTCGATTACATGATAAATATCATCCAACTCATCACCGTCCAGCAAGCCTACGATGGAATTACTCATGCATGGTGGTGAGCATCATGAAATTGGTGATGGAGGAAGGTTGATGATGACGATGGCGACAGATTCCCCTCTCCGAAGCCCCGAACGGACTCCAGATCAGCCCTCCTGAGAGAGATTAGGGCTTGGCGGCGGCTCCGTATCGTAAAACGTGATGAATCCTTCTCCCTGATTTTTTTCTCCCCGAACACGAATATATGGAGTTAGAGTTGAGGTCGTTGGAGCACCAGGGGGCCCACGAGGCAGGGGGCGCGCCACCACCCTCGTGGACAGGGTGTGGGCCCCCTGGCCTTGATTCTTTCGCCAATATTTTTTATATATTGCAAAAATAATCTCCGTTGATTTTCAGGTCATTCCAAGAACTTTTATTTCTGCACAGAAATAACACCATGGCAATTCTGCTAAAACATCGTTAGTCCGGGTTAGTTCCATTCAAATCATGCAAGTTAGAGTCCAAAACAAGGGCAAAAGTGTTTCGAAAAGTAGATACGATGGAGACGTATCATTAATCTAGGAGAAATCTGTATGTTTTGTGTGGTAAATTGCAATGAGAATGTTTAAATAGCCAATTATAAAAAGACGAGAAAACCAATAGAATGTAAAAGGAATAATAATGAAAGGGAAATGATTTATCAATTATCTCCTATTGTTTCTCATGATGAATCAGGTGAGGAGGAGGAGCTTCCTATCCGATCAATCTCCTTAATAAGAAGCTCGAAAAAAATCAATTAAACCCACACATAATATGGTGAGGAACAAGAGGAGGAAAAGAAGGAAAAGTAAAGGTAAAATGGTATCTCCCCCAAATAATGTTGCTCCTAAGGATATATACTATGTGATTAGATCTCAAATTGGGGAAGATGATGTACTTGATGAACATATTGCTTTTTATTCTTATGGCACAATGTCCATAGGAACCGCTGAGGATGATTTTGTTATGCCTACTACTTGTGACTATCATTGTGGAGATAACTTTGATACTTCTTATGATCTTCAAAAAAAAAATTGGCCCCAACTTGGAAAATATGATAATAATGATTGTTATATTATTGGTGCTATTCATGCTATTAATAATAAGAGTGACAATGCTAATGATATGCAAAACCATAAATTAGGGGATGCTATGTTTGATGAGAATGACATGTTTGAGAATGTATTTGCTACAAATTATGTTTATTCTAAGCTTGGGGATGCTATGTTTAATGAAGATGATCTTTTTAGTCCCCCTAATTTTGATGAGAAAATTTTCTTATGATGATGGTTTTCATTGGTTATGATGAAAACAAAGTTTCTACTTATGATGTATTGTGATGATACTTATGTTATAAAAGTAGTGACAATTATTCTTGTGAAACTTTTCATAATTATGAATATCCTTTTACTGAACATTACTCTTTTAATATGGAATCAATTTATAGTGTGCAAGTTCTATATGATACTTCCACTATTATGCATGAGAAGAAATTTGCTTACATGGAGAGTAATAAAAATTCTATGCTTGTTGATCATGAAAATAATGCTTTGTGTGATAGCTATATTGTTGAATTTATTCATGATGCTACTGACAAATATTATGAGAGAGAAACATATGCTGATGGATATCTCAGTAATGTCTCGAAAATTATTCCTGCTAAATATTATGAGAGAGAAACATATGCTAGCAGCGCACTTAGAGAGTAATAAAAAATCTATGCTTGTTGCTCAAGTTTCCTCTCTATGTGTCGAAAATTTCGAAGCTACACTTGTTTTGCCTTCCTATGCTAGTTGATTGTTGCTCTAGTAAATTGTTTGCTTATAAAATTCCTATGCATAGGAAGTGGGTTAGGCTTAAATGTGTTTTCTTTATGATGCATGATGCTTTCTTATATGTTTCAATTCTTACTTTTATGTGAGTATCATTAAGGTTATCATGCCTAGCTAAAGTGCATTAAAGAAAAGTGCTTGTTGGGAGAAAGAAAAGCCTTTAGAAAGTAAGCTAATGTAGTAATCATATTTTGTATATTTTATCCTTACTATTTTTGTATGTCTGCATGAATAAGCTAATGTAGTAATCATATTTTGTATATTTTATCTCAATAAAGTGCAAAGAAAAGCCTTTAGAATGATTTCAATGATCGTAGATCTGATTCTGTGCAGAAACAGAAACTTTTGCGCCCAGTAGTTGAATTATCATTATGTACTAGAACATGATAAACTCATGGAAATGTTTACACAATATTGGTCTACGAATTGTTTATGTTGTCCAAACTTTTCAGAAATTTTGGAGTTACATAAGTATGACCAAAAATTAGAGCTTTACGTGTTGTTCTGTTTTCACAAATTATGTCTAATTTTCATTGTTTGCTTGTTTTGGAGTTTCCATAGTTTATATTAAGTGTTATAAATTGTGAAAATGATACAATGCAATAGACATTATGTGAGAACAATTATTAATCTTTTCTTGACAACTCCAAAGTGAATGATTTATTCTTTATCATACTAACTCATCTCACGAAGTTTTGAAAATTGAAAGAACATTTTTGTGAAACTGGATGAACATTTTTATTAAACAATTAATATTTTAGGATTTAAATAAAATATCTACCCATTTTCAATAATATAAATAAAAGTAGTAAAACTAAAAAAAAAAGGCACTAGGAAGCCAACCCTTCCTACCGCAAAGGGTTGGACAATTTAGGGGCGCCTGAGGCAAGGGGTTCTTTGGTCTCGATATAAGTGAGACAAAGCCCCAACCTTGTTTTAGTTTTTTCTATCTTTTGCAACACATGTCTACATTTCTCAACATATTGTACAATTTTCGTGTACATCTTGAACATTTTTTATACACACATCACATGTTTTAAATACATGTTTTTTCATACACATTGTATTTTTTGTATACATATAAAATTTCTTTGTACATGTTTAATACTTTTCAAATACATGATTAATATTTTTTCAAATATATGTTATTGAAAAATTAATGGAATGCATGTTAAAAACTTTTTAAATACATTTTGAATCTGTTTATCAATGGTACTAAGCATATTTTTTCTTAAACTATGTGAACATTGCTTTACAGCGTAAAATTTTAAAAATGTAAAAAAAACATATTATTATTTTTCAAACCCGTCGACATTTTTGAAATGTAACATACATTTGTTTAATGGTTAGAAACGAATTATTTCTGAATTATGTGAACATTTCAAACATTGTATACATTTATCAAAATGTCACGTACATTTTTTTGAAATGTATTAATATTTTTTCAACATGTCGAATAATTTTAATTACATGATATAAATATTTTATTCAAACGACAGTAATACAGAAAATTATGCCTTTGTGCCCGGGGCCAGGCCTAGCGTGCTACCTACAGCAGACATAAGACATTAGAGCCGCGAATGAGTTTGGTTACTTTTTCTTTATTATTTTGATAAGTTTTCAACTTTTTTTTATTTTGGTGAGTATGATTTTAATTTTAAAGTCTTCATGAATTTGACTAAAAAATCATCAATCTACTTTTTTTTCTTGAATTTGGGAAATATACTTGAATTCAATAAATGTTTTCAAATTGAATACATTTACGAATTTAATAAATGTTCACCAATGTAAAAGATATTGCGAATTCCAAAATCGTTCATGAACTTTAGAAAATATTAATGTGTTCCAACCATGTTCACGGATTAAAAAAATGGTTTTGAACTCGAAGAACGTTCCTGAATTTGAAAAACTATTTGTTTACTAGAAAATGTGCATAATTTGCAAAAAGCTTTCGAATTCAGAAAATTCATGATATTGCTTCTTTAATGAATATCGAAAATGTTTCTTAAATTTTAAAATACTTGGTAAATAAAAAAAATACAAATCACATAAAAATGTTTGCAAATTTAAAGCTGATAACCAATGCAAAATATGTTCGCAATTTTACAAATTCTTAAAATGTTCTTGAAACTCCACAAAAGTTCGTGAATACTGTTTCAAAAAACTAAAATAAACACTCTAAAAAAGGGGAAAATAAGCATAAACTAAAATGGAAAACCAACAGGACAAATATGGTTCAGAACCTTCTCAAAAATGAGTCGTAAGGCTGCTTCGCCTGGGCTGGCCCAGACCGCAGGAGACCACAGTTGCTTTTTCTGATTTTTTTTTCAGGTTTTTTGCTATCTTTTTGTACTTTGTTTGTTTACTTCCAAACAGTCTAAACGCATATATATTAAACACTTTGTATAAAACATTTGAAATTTGTTCATCGAGCTATTGAAATATTTAATTGGTATAGTAAATGTTTCTCATGTCTATGAAAAATGTATACAAAACTTACACAATGTGTATGAAAAGAGATGATCATGTATTTGACAAATGTTAATCAAGCAACTGAAAAATGTGAAATGTGTACAGAGCAAATGTTTCGGATGTATACAATAATATAGGATGTATATGAAAAAAATGTAGAGGAAGTAGTTTTTACATATACAAATTGTTCTGATGTATACGACTTTTTTCCATGTACACTAAATAAAAGTAGTCATAAAATATATTTATTTTTTGGATAAATTAATTCCTTATTCAAGAAATATTAGACATGTATGCAAAAATGTTCCTGATGGATACGAAAAATGTTCACCATCTATTTGAAAAATGATAACACTAGGTTTGAAAATTGTTCAGAAATTGTATTTAAAATAAGTACATCATGTATTTAGAAAATGTTCACCCTGTGTAAACAAAAATGTTTCAAATGTATACAGAAAATTTACATTGTATAATGAGAAAATAGACATGTGTTTAACAAAAAAACTAACCGATGAAAACAGAAAAAGAAAAATAGAAGAAAAATAAGGAACCTGAGAAAGAAACAAGGCAAACTGAACAAAAAATAGAAGGATACTAAAACCAAATAAACCGGTTGCAAAAAGACTGGAAATAGTGAAACCCGACAAAAAAATAAAGAAAAACGATGAAGATCAATGAAAACCAGAAAATAAAATGGAAAGCCAAAAGAAAGAGAAAACCAACTCAAAAGAATGAAAATCGAGAAAGAAAGAAAAACTAATGAAAACGAGAAAGAAGCAAATAAAAAACCAAAGAAAAATAAAGAAAGAAAAGAAAAACACAGTGAAAAAGAAAATCAAAGAAAAACAAAGAAGGGTAAGAAAAAAAAGTGAAAACCAAGAAAGAAAGAAAGACCATGAAAAAAACCTTAAAATCATGAAGAAGCGGAAGAAAACCTTAAGAAAAAGAAAAATAAAACGATAAGACAAAACCCGATAAAACAAGACTAGTCCAGCGATGACTAAATGCAGCAACGGTGACAAGAAGAAAAACAAATCCACGACGGCATCGACAACCGAACGCAATAACAAAGCGAGTTAAACGCGAAAATGTGTTGGCCCATAACTACGAACGCTTCTGGCGATCACACTTTTTGTCTCATTATAAGCAAGATATAGCTCTTGCATCCCAAATCTGGTAGGATGGTCCCAGAACCACTCGCGTCGTAGCATTTGATGGACCGGCCTAAGCCTAACGTCAAGTTGGGGTGATTGTAGCCATATGTATCGCAACATATGATGATACATATCAATTGCAGAGTCCAAGGGCTTCCAAAGAAAGGATTGCATGATTGCATACTTAGGCTCACGGGATTTGCTAGAGCTATATATTGACCTTTGCGAGGTGGAGTTCCATCTCACCTTTGATTGGAGCTCCTCTGGGCTGGTTTTCACTGTTTTCTTTGTTTTTCTTTGGGGGTTTCCAATTTTTGTTCTATTTTTTTTATATTTCTTCGGTTTCCTTTACATTTTGTTTGGTTTCCTTTACATTTTGTTCTGTCTCCTTTCTTTTTTTCCCCTTTTTTGTTTCCTTCCTTCCCTGGTTTTCTTCTCCGATTTTGTTTGTTTTCTTTTTCTATTTCCTCTTTCTCAACACATGTTTACATTTTTCATACACACACACATATATAGGGAAAATAAATCTAGTAGTTACCTCCACCTTTTAAGCCGTTGGATACTTTTAGATACGTGCTTCGCTAAACGGGTCGTAGGTGCCACGGTACTGCCGCCTGCCGGTTTCTAGATCCAATCCAGTAACATACCAAACTTTCTTACTTTCTTGCCCTAAAAAAGCAACAGTACATCATTAATCCTCTCGTTTTTCGATCTACCTCACAAGACGCGGCCGTACGTGCGGCCACCGCTGCCGCCCCACCAAGATGAATCTGGTACGTTCCACAACCTAATGAACATGACCTAATTATCCCGCTCTCTCTCCCTTGGATTTGCTGTAAACAGCTAGCGCATCTAGGCGCGTATACGTTCCCTATGATCTATACTACGCATTGGCTTTCTAAGATACCATATACTCCAAATTTCTAAGAATCCATGTCATCTTCCCATCTTTGGACACTGAGAATTTTGGACATATTATGATATATACTCCATACTCCTTACTCCATACTATTTATTTGGAAATACAACATACTCCATTCTCTCTTGTTGAGTATACTCCATACTCCATACTATTTATTTTGAAATACAACATACTCCATTCTCTCTTATTGAATATACTCCATACACTCTTACAATGATATATACTGATAAAGAAATATGTAGATGAAACCATGCCATTTATGACATACTTCACATACGGATATACTACGTTGCAATCCATACAGCCCAGACTATATGTTACCGTACCTAAACAAGCGATACTACCACAAAGTAGCATATACTATGTTTTGTGTATGTATTTGAAGATACTCTATTTTTGGGAGCATGTATACTACTTTTCATCTGGAGATTTTCCTTTCTGGAGTATGTGTACTCTTATATTTGGGGACGCTACATACTCCGTTGCTATAGTATATATACCAAATAAAAGAAATACTGCATACTCTTATTCCCAAAAGCATAGACGCTCCATGTGTACTTCTAATTAAAAAATGGGTATATACTCCCACTCCGACGAAGGGACACATGCTCCTATTATTGGAATAAAGTACACATATATACTTCATGATAAATAATCATTTTGAAAATGAAAAGGTAAATACGCTCCTGTTGAAAAGATGAATATACAAAGGGGGTCCAGTGAGAACTAGTTAGTTAGCCAGCTTCTAACGGATGCTTATCCACTCGGAATCGCTGCAAATAGCCAGCCTAGAATCAGGAAGTAGTTTCTGATCAGACGCACGTATCTCGCCGCCTAAAAATCAGGGCCTTACCTTATCTATAAAAAATATATTTTATCCACCTCTTAATTGCGCTACTAGTGCGAAGTGGGTTAGTATATATATATATATATATATATATATATATATATATATATATATATATATATATATATATATATATGTTTTGATGTCTAATTTCTTTCATATACATGGTAAATCTTTTGTATACGTCTAAAACATTTTTACATTATGATTAACATTTTTCAAATACTTGTTTTAAACATTTATTTAAATACGTGTTAAGCATTTTGCCAATACATGTTAAAATATTTTTTTGTATAGTATGAAACATTTTTAAAACTACGTGGACATTTTTTTACATTGGATAGACATTTGACAAATTTTTCACAAACATTTTATTTGAAATACATAAACATTTTCTGAATGTGCCATACTATTTTTGAATGGTACCAAACATTTATTTCATTACAAGTATGTTTTCTACATTGTATAATATTAAAAAATTGTCACATACATTTGTTTTAAACATGTGAACATTGTTAAAATGTCACATGAATTTTTCTTTAATTGTACAAACATTTTCTATCAATTGAGCGAACATTTTTTTTACATTGCATTTACATTTGTGTAAATGTGCGATGAAGACATTAAAAATAGCAATATTATTTTTCCATAACATATGCCTGCAGTATTTTCTTACAAAAAGTATAGACACAATTTAAAAAAGAAAAAAAAATATGCATGCGATGTCAATGTGATGCCAGCATGACAGGGCCACACGTTTGGTGGGCCAGCCCACTACCGATTCCTTGTAGGCGACGCCGTCTTCTGTGTCGCACTATGTGAGACATAGATGCGCCCCATAGGATTAGCCGAACACTTGCCCGGAGCCTCTGATTCGACACCATAAAGTGTTCAATGGTCCACTGAGACTTGTATCCGCTCTATATTTGATATTGATATAATCACTTTAGCTAAGATAGCCTTTAGTACAGCCCATAGGGTATTAATCATTGGAGAAAGATTGATATCTCCTAGAGGACTAGCTACTTTGACAGATGTTGCCCCTCCAAGCGTAGCTGTTTTTGTAAACAGGGAAATTTTTCTCATAAGTGTTAATTCAAGATCTAAAACCCAAAGTAAATGCTGACAAGAAATTTCCCCCCTCAAGCAACACTGCAATAATACAAAAAACCTACTTGTTTTCTAAAACCTAACGTGGTTGTCAATCACACTAGCATTGGTAGTTGCAACAAGTTATGAGTGGATATTGGTAGGTAAAATACTTTGATATTTTGGAAACAAATACTAGTTGGATGTAAAAGGTGCAAATAAAGTATGTTTTGGCGGTTTTTTCTGGTGTTGAAATTAGAGCGGAGTTCGTTGATTCACTATTATCATCTCTTATGAAACGGTGACGTATAATAATATGCATAAGTATGTGAATTGAGCAACCCCAGTAACCATGATTCATAAACATATGTTGAGACCAGTTTATACATGTGGTGGATCCATATATCGAATAGATGAGCATAGATTAAATCTAATGACTTATACTTCACTCAAAGTGATCGAAATCCTCTATGCACATGAGCATTAAGCTGTAAATAGAGCATTGTATAGAGCATGGTTACATATAGTTGATGACACAACAAACCAAATCAAGTTGCATAATGTTTTTTAGTCTTAGTGAGGCTTACAAAAATATAAATTATTCAATATAAATAGGAAAAATACACGATTGAATATAAATTGATTTGTCAAAATCAACGACCTAGCGTTACTAAAAACAAATCATATGAACCGGGTCCATGGCGGTGGTCCCATTTTACCCACCAATGACGAGGGCGGTGTGGTTGCCAGCGCTGAGTTCAGAGTGGTTGGATGACGATGTATTACTATAGTGGAGATGGGTGCGACCAGCGACAATGTGACCAGAGCGTGGCCAGTGACGGCGATCGATGAGGATTGAAAAGAAATCCTGCTCCCGAAGTTTGCATGTCAGGGCATCTCCAACGGCAACCCACAAATTTTCTCCTGCATCCGCCCGTAGACAGGGGACCAGTCCACGGACATAGATGCGGGAGGCTGCCATCCAATGTTAGCTGCGTACATTTTAAACTCTTCTTCAGTAAACTAGATGAAATTCATGCAAACTTGGCGGGATTTCATATGAACATGACGGATTTCATACAAACCAGACGAAAACGGTCACATTTTGGACATATTTTCAACCAAAAACGAAATCAGACTAGTCAACGGCCGGCGCGGCGGGTCTCCAACGTCGCCCCATGACCAACAGCGGTGAGCCCTGACGGTATATGCTGCGCAAAGGACGACTCCCTTCCCTACCGCTCATAGGAGTGGAACCGCCGCCTGATGCTTCAGCTAGAGGGGAAGGGTCACGACGCTGCATGGACCAAAGTTGGTTCTTGGGTAAGGGGACGACGGTGGCCGGCGAGAGGGCAAGACACCGGTTGTGTATGCTGGCGGTGCCTCGGCGGTGGCCTTCCTAGAACCCAAGCGGCGGCGGCCTCCCGCGTTCTACTTCTCCTCAACGATGGAGGCGGGCGTAGACGTGCTAGCGACCACCTCGTCGCCATCCACGCAGCCAGCTTCTTTCTCTACATGCATGGTGCGGCTACGCACGCGTTGAGGCGGATGGCGCAAACGCATGCACTGGAAGCACAGTGTGATGCGGCATCGTCGATGGCAGCGGCGATGCCCGTGCTGCTGTCCTCCCTGTCGTGCCGGGATGGAGCAACTCGCCACTCCTCTGCGAGCTGGCTTCGAGCGGCGACTTGGTGAACCACGCTCCGGCTTGGGGCAAAAACTTGCTCCGTCGGGCTAGGCGAGGGTGATGGAGCAGCGAGCTACCTTGCGCGTATCCGTCGGGCTCGGCGGGCCACCCAACCGGCTTTTATGCCGGAACTGCTCTTCCGGCTCGTCGGATGCCATCGAAAGATTGGAGAAAATGGTGGAAAAAGGAGATGGGGAGTGGCGGAGTGATGCGATTCTTGCCCAGAGTCTGACATCGTTTAAATAGAGGGCATACGGGAGGAGCTTGCCCGGCGTTGCGTTTAATGCCGGCCCACTCGTGAACAGGTGTGTGACCGAATTAGGTTTCTCGGTTTCCACACGGGTTTAATGGAGGCGTTTGAGTGCAGCGAGGAGACGTGTTCAGCCGGGCGTGCAGCGGGCGACGTTCTCGGCCAGCGCGCCGCTTCAATGATGGAGGCAGAGAGAGGGCGCGTCCGTCCTGAGCCGCCTTCAATATGGAGAGGCACGCTCTACATCGGCATGAATGCGGGCAGCTGGGCCACGGGTGGGAGGAGCGCGCGGGCGGGGCGGGGTTTTAGGTGGGTCATGACGATCAGAAGTGGACGTGATAGCGGTCCGGACTCCTGCAAACCTCCCCGTGTTTGTCTCCGGTTTTTCGGAGAAAACACGTCCGAACCGCGTCGCGAATCGAAGCAGGACTGCGTTGGTTGGCTTTCATAGTCCACACAACGCGGTTCGAACGGATGCGAAAGGTTTGAGAGTCGGTGTTAGAGATGCCCTTGGTCAGTGTATTTTTATTCCCGCTGTGTGCCATTTGTCCCAATATTTCAGAAGGGGGCATTTTATTTGCCCCCCTCCGGCTTGGGGCAAAAACTTGCTCCGTCGGGCTAGGCGAGGATGATGGAGCAGCGAGCTACCTTGCGCGTATCCGTCGGGCTCGGCGGGCCACCCAACCGGCATTTATGCCGAAACTGCTCTTCCGGCTCGTCGGATGCCATTGAAAGATCGGAGAAAATGGTGGAAAAAGGAGATGGGGAGTGGCGGAGTGATGCGATTCTTTCCCAGAGTCTGACATCGTTTAAATAGAGGGCATATGGGAGGAGCTTGCCCGGCGTTGCGTTTAATGCCGGCCCACTCGTGAACAGGTGTGTGACCAAAGTAGGTTTCTCGGCTTCCACATGGGTTTAATGAAGGCGTTTGAGTGCAGCGAGGAGGCGTGTTCAGCCAGGCGTGCAGCGGGCAACGTTCTCGGCCAGCGCGCCGCTTCTATGATGGAGGCAGAGAGAGGGCGCGTCCGTCTTGAGCCGCCTTCAATATGGAGAGGCACGCTCTACATCGGCATGAATGCGGGCAGCTGGGCCACGGGTGGGAGGAGCGCGCGGGCGGGGCGGGGTTTTAGGTGGGTCATGACGATCAGAAGTGGACGTGATAGCGGTCCGGACTCCTGCAAACCTCCCCGTGTTTGTCTCCGGTTTTTCGGAGAAAACACGTCCGAACCGCGTCGCGAATCGAAGCAGGACTGCGTTGGTTGGCTTTCATAGTCCACACAACGCGGTTCGAACGGATGCGAAAGGTTTGAGAGTCGGTGTTAGAGATGCCCTTGGTCAGTGTATTTTTATTCCCGCTGTGTGCCATTTGTCCCAATATTTCAGAAGGGGGCATTTTATTTGCCCCCCTCCGGCTTGGGGCAAAAACTTGCTCCGTCGGGCTAGGCGAGGATGATGGAGCAGCGAGCTACCTTGCGCGTATCCGTCGGGCTCGGCGGGCCACCCAACCGGCATTTATGCCGAAACTGCTCTTCCGGCTCGTCGGATGCCATTGAAAGATCGGAGAAAATGGTGGAAAAAGGAGATGGGGAGTGGCGGAGTGATGCGATTCTTTCCCAGAGTCTGACATCGTTTAAATAGAGGGCATATGGGAGGAGCTTGCCCGGCGTTGCGTTTAATGCCGGCCCACTCGTGAACAGGTGTGTGACCAAAGTAGGTTTCTCGGCTTCCACATGGGTTTAATGAAGGCGTTTGAGTGCAGCGAGGAGGCGTGTTCAGCCAGGCGTGCAGCGGGCAACGTTCTCGGCCAGCGCGCCGCTTCTATGATGGAGGCAGAGAGAGGGCGCGTCCGTCTTGAGTCGCCTTCAATATGGAGAGGCACGCTCTACATCGGCATGAATGCAGGCAGCTGGGCGACGGGTGGGAGGAGCGCGCGGGCGGGGAGGGGTTTTAGGTGGGTCGGGACGGTCAGAAGTCGGCGTGATAGCGGTCCGGACTCCTGCAAACCTCCCCGTGTTTGTCTCCGGTTTACCGGAGAAAACACGTCCGAACCGCGTCGCGGCGGAGTAGGACTGCGTTGGTTGGCTTTCATAGTCCACACAAAGCGGTTCGAACGGATGCGGAAAGTTTAAGAGTCGATGTTAGAGATGCCCTTGGTCAGTGTATTTTTATTCTCACTATGTGCCATTTTTCCCAATATTTCAGAAGGGGCATTTTATTTGTCCACCTCGATAGTTTTGGGACTTAAATATGTTTCATGGATATAGACAACGAGTTGTTTTTTGGGATCAATCAGAGATGGCCCCCATGCAAAATAAAAAAATAAAAAGAATTCAGAGATTTTTTTAGAAAAGGAGGATGACTCTCGACCTCTGTATCTGGGCGATGCATACAGTCATTTTATTAATTATTCTCACAAGACCTTACAAAGTCATACAACAGTAAGACTAAAGCCACCGTCTAAGCAACAAATGTCGCTACACCTATCCAGTTGATGAAGGAGCGCAGATAGCCTGGGCCTAATACCAAACAGACATCGCAGCCAAGCCTAACATCTAAGACCTGAGACCCCAACCTAGCCACTTGCCGGGTATGGGACACACACTGGTCCGGTATGCTCTCAGAGGCCGCCGCCGTCAACTGCCACCGCTTCATCTTCAGAACTGTACTGATGCATCAACCTTGCTTGGTCTAGCTATCGTCAACGCCATCACGGCGCCCAACGGCACCTCCTCCCTGCGCGCAAACAGCTGAGCACGTCGCGGTCGCCACTGATACACCTCAGCGCCATGCTGCCAAGTACCACCAGCCGACACAGCTTGAAGTCCTTGAAAGATCTGTCGTGCGTAGCATCTGCCGACCAGGCATGACAAAGCGTAGCACCTGTCAGTCAGGCATGACTTGACATCTCCACCGAAGCTCCGTGCAAGACGAAGCCACTCCACCTCCTGCCTCTGACTTCCAGCGCTGCTCCACAAACTATGCTCCCAAGAGAGAAACGACACCGCAGTGCCGCCATCGTCCGATCTGGAACACCAGATCGTAGGGTTTCCCCCGGAGCAGCACGAGTGGGTCGACAGTAGTTACACGACGATGCCTTCATCAAGGTAACGACGTAGAACGCCGCCATCGCCTGCCGTCGGCTCGGTTTTAATCGGCAACCATGTCTCCCCAACTCACAGCCGGGACTAGATGATGGATCTCGAGATCCGATCACCAAGCCTCTGGCTGGCCACCGCTGACGAAGAAGATGACCACCATCAATGGCTACACCGGCCAGAACAGATCTGCCATGGGTGCCGCCAAGCAGTCCACCAGAGGCCCTTGACGCCGCCACCGATCTAAAGCTAGATAACATGCCACCGAAGACCGCATCGCGCCGCCGCCCGATCCAGGCCAGCCGCCGCCCGTGGCCCGAGGCAGGGCCGACCGCCGCCGTCGAAGCCAACGCCGTCGCTTCTAGATCGGCCGCACCTCCACGCATGTTGAGGCCCCGCCACCCCTGAGACGCGGGAGGGAGGAAGAGCCCCACCACCGCCGTTGGCCTCTGAGCGCAAGCCGGCGGCGTCCTCCGGCGGCGGCGGAAGGAGAGGAGGAAGATGGGCTAGGCCCGGCGGCCGCTAGGGTTGGGAGGGGAGACGCGGGGGGCCTGGAACTGATGGTTGGGAGCTGTCAACGAGTAAACGAGTAAAAGAATTCAGAGATGCCCCGGCGATGATTCTTTTGCGAATTTGCCGAAAGTAAACGAGATTTTATATTACTTATTGCTCTAGGAATTTCCTTTATTCAAGTGTGGTTTCATTGCGTCTTCACCCTTTCTTCAGCTTCAACCCTTGAGCTGCTGGCGGCAAGATAAGGCGCTAGTTAGCCGACGGCAGGCGTGGACACGACGATGCCGCTGGCGATGCCGATGTCAAAGAAGACGCGGACGCGCTCGGCATTGTACCCCGGGGCGACGGTGGTGCCACTGGGGATCACCTCGATCGCCACGTCGGGTCTGTCGGCGTTGATCTTCATCACGGCCTGCGTCGCCGGCCAGCCCACCACCTCCGGCCAATACTTCTTGCTCATGTCCCACGGCATCCTCCTTGATCTCCTCGGACTAGCAAGCTCGACCAGTCTGCAAAAACGTTAGATCATGGTCACACTCAAAGGACTGGGAAGAGATGGAAATCAAACTGCGCGAAAACAAGTGCGGGTTGATCGACGCCGACCGACCTAGGTAGTTGTATATGTACCACTGCAAGAGAGGTGCTTCACTTGTGTGGTTGTGGAGTCAGGTCGTGTGTGTATTTATATGCGCTGGGGTTGGCGATGCATCTCATATGCATGGTACGTATCTGTGGTCTTGGATGCCGGAACCTTGGTTTCGTCGTCGCTGACAGCAACAATACGCGTATGTATTGTTCAAAAACTATCTTGTACAAGGAGATTATACGCGCGCCATGCCTACGCACGTACGACATAAATTCTGCAGAACCTTAGGGCGGGCTCCGCGGAATGCTGACAGGCTCACAGCATGTCACTGCGCTCACACGCTCACAGCGTGCGCATGCGTTAGATTTTTTCGAAGACGATGTGCAACCATTATTAATTATTCATAAATGACCTTATAAAAAAATACAACGGTAAATCTAAAGCCTTCGTCTAGGCAACATCTCACTACTCCTATCTAGTTGATAAAGGGATGCTGATAGTCTGTGCCTAATATCAAACAGACCTCGCAGCCAAACCTAACATCTAAGACCTGACACCCCAACCGAGCCACTTGCCGGATATGGGGCACACACCGGTCCGGCGCACACACAGAGGCTGCCACCGCCATGCCACCAATCCATCTTCAGAGCTGTACTGACGCATCAACCTTGCCCGGTTTAGCTGTCGTCGACGCCACCACGACGCCAGACAACGCCACCATCCTACGCTCGCCCATCAACACACGCCCAACAGTGAGGCCCCGTTGCTCCATGCCGCTGAGACTCGCCGTTCTCGACGTATCAGATGCAACACCGCTCCTTCTTCATGAACACGACCTGCAACCGCTGGTCCCATCTCCTCCACTTGCAGATCCTATGCACACCCAACCGAGCCTCAAGACCCCTGATGACACCTCCAGGAAGGTCACGACACGAACTGCGCCGTTGCCGCCAAATTCGAAGAGGATTGAAGGTTTTCACCTAACAGGAGATCGGGGTGGGTAGATTGGGCCCTCAGCTGCGCCTTCATGAAGGAAAGCGACACCCATGGGCGACGCCGCTGCCGGGCCGGCCAGACCGGCCAAGGTTTCCCCCGGACCAAGGTACACCACCAGGACTCATCATCATCAGAGCCTACAACCGCAAACCACCGGGACGACGAGAGAGGCAGCAGGAGAAAGGGGAACCTCCAGATCTGACGCCACGACACCAACCCGCCGGAGGATCACCGGCCACCCGATCCAAACCCGCGCCCGGACAAGGAGGCCAACCCAGGGGCCGCCACCCCGGATCCAGGACCCTCCACACAAATCAGGCAGAGCAGAGCCAGCCTACCGCCACGGCCGCAACTGGGTCACCGGTCGGTCGCCACGCCGCCGCGCTCCAGATGAAGGCCGCTGTGGTCCAGATCAGCGCCGCCACCATCGATCGGGGCCTCATCCTCGAAATCGGGGATCTAGTGCATCCCGAGCCCGGAGTGAGAGTGTGATGCCTTCGCCACCACATTCGCACACGCGGGCTTAGCCTAACGCCGACCACCGGCGGCGGCGGAGGGGGGAGCGGGAAGGAGGAGGGGGACCGGCGGCGAAGGGTTGGGTCCCCTCGGTCGCCCACGCGGTGGGCGGCGGAGGAGGGGAGGGCCGCGCGTGCTTTAGATGCCGACAAACTCACATCATGCTTACAACATTCGTTACATTGATAGATTTCTTTCATGAAACGGGAACAAAGCTATTTATTGTTAAAGATGTTTTTTTTTAAAAAGGCCTTTGCCCCGCTTTATATACAAAGCATCACATCTGAACCGATACAAGGTGATGAGGCAATCCTCTTGCAAAGAAAATCAAAGAAAATTACATGAAAATAGGAGAGTCCACACCCTACCACAAAGCAACCTAGACTACTGACAAGGAAGAAGACTCGCCGCCAAGGGAAATCGTCGGATCTCGTTTCGCCGCTCACACCACGCTCTCAACGGAGAGGACCCCCCCCCCCCCCCCCCCCCCGCCCTCCCGCTCTGGATTGTGGAGCCCGAGCCTGCTTGTGGAAAAAGAGGACCGCGAGTGGAACCAACGAGGACCCGTGTAAATAATAGGAGTCAAGCGGATCTCATTAAAGATGCTTTTGTAGAAAATGTAGAGTGGATATGTCTTATGAGTAACTTCCTTGTGTGTGTTTTTTGTTCTGTAGAATGTAATTATATCCATAACGATTGTTTTCTAACGTATTTCATAGTAATTTTTATGTCCATTTAAACCATGTCTAAAGCTTATTTCATTTATCATGTGCAAACTTTGGTGCAAACATTATTCTACAATCAACCACGCATGATATTGTAATTTTGTATATAGTTTTCTATTAGTGTTTGGAAATCTTGCACATCAAATAAGCTTATGGCATCTCCATGGGCATCCCCTTCCCTTCCCCCACTTATCCGTGAGGACAATCCGGGCACAAACAGGCCATCCATTGGGCTCCCCCAAAACTCCTCTGTCCTTCATACATCAACTTGGCCGAAATACGGAAGAGTCCAAACCCTCTCTGTCTCCCTCCTCCCTCTCCCCCCCCCCCCTCTCTCTATGCCCTTAGAAGACATCGCCCACGGCTCAGCTTACATTGAAGACGTGGGCTCCTCTTAGTGCCCCATCTGGTGAGCGCCTAGCTAGCCACGATCCGCCAAATGAAATGACGCCTTCTGATGTTGATGATCCCACTCTGATGTCCAAAACTATGTGAAATTCATGTTATGTTTATGTATGAACTCTTCCTTGTGTATGCTTGAGACGACGAGTTGGCTTCGAGCGGCAAGATGGTGAACCACACGCCGGCTTTGGGAGGATACTTGCTCCGTTGTGCTAGGCGAGGGAGGTGGCGCCTATCCACCGGACTCGACGACCTACCCAGCTGGTTTTTATGCCGGAACTGCTCTCCGGCTCGTCGGATGCCATCGAAAGATTGGAGAAAATTGTGGAAATAGGAGACATGGAACGACGGAGTGATGCAATTCTTGCTTGGTGTCTGGCCTTGTTTAAATAAAGGGCGGACGGAAGGAGCCTACCCGGCGTTGCGTTTAATGCCGGCCCGCTCGTGAACGGACATGTGGCCGATGTAGGTTTCTTGGATTCCACATGGGTTTAATGGAGGAGTTTGAATGCGGCGAGGAGGCGTGTTCAGTGAGGCGTGTAGCGGGCGGCGTGCTCGGCCGGCACGCCGCTTCAATGACGAAGGCAGTAAGACGTTCGCGTCCGCCCTGATTCGCCTTCAATGTGAAGCAGCGCGCTCTACAGAGGCATGAATGCGGGCAGCTGGCGACGGGCCGGAAGAGCGCCCGGGCAGGGGGAGGGGTTTTGGGTGGACCCGGGCGGTCAGAAGCGGGCGTGACAGCGGTCCAGACTCCTACAAACTTTCCCATGTTTGTCTTTGGTTTGCTAGAGAAAACGCGCCCGAACCATGCCACGGACCGGAACAGAAACACGTTAAATGGCTTTCGCGCTTTGGACAGCATGACCCGAACGGATGCAGGAGATTTGAGGGTCGGCGTTGAAGATGCCCCTTGGGCAGGGTTTTTTTTTCGCTGTGTGCCGTTTGTCCCAATATTTCGGAAGGGGGCATTGTATTTGGCTCCCCTTGTATTTTTGGGAAATTAAACGTGTTTCATGGATATAGACAGCGAGTTGTTTTTTTGGATCAATCAGCGATGCCCCGATGATGATTCTTTTGCCAATTTTCCGGAAGTAAACGAGATTTTATATTACTTGTTGCTCTAGGAATTTCCTTTATTCAAGTGTGCTTTTATTGCATCTTCATCCTTTCTTCAGCTTCAACCCTTGAGCTGCTGGCGGCAAGGTAAGGCGCTAGCTAGCCGACGTGAGGGGTGGACACGACGAGGCCAGTGTAGGCAATGCCGGCCGCAAAGAAGACGCGGACGCGCTCGGCATTGTACCCCGGGGCGACGGTGGTGCCATTGGGGATCACCTCTATCGCCACGTCGGGTCTGTCGGCGTTGATCTGCGTCACGGCCTGCGTCGCCGGCCAGCCCAGCACCTCCGGCCAAGACGTCTTGCTCATGTCCCACGGCATCCTCCTCCTTGATCTCCTCGGACCTGCAAGCTCGATCAGTCTGCAAAAACGTTAGACCATGGTCACACTCAAAGGCTGGGAATGGGAAGCGATAGAAATTGAACTGCGCGAAAACAAGCAGTGCTAGCAGATCGATGCCGACCGACCTAGGCAAGTGCTTCACTTGTGTGTGGTTGTGGAGTTGGGTCGTGTGTGTATTTATATGTGCTGGAGTTGGCGATGCATCTCATCTGCATGGTACGTAGCTGGCATTGGGCACGTCGCTCCTTTGCCGGAATCTTGGTTTCGTCGTCCCTTGTTAAGCTCACGCTGACAGCAACAACACGCGTATGTATTGTCCGAAAACTATCTTGTACTGTACAAGGAGATTATACGCCATGCCTACGCACGTACGACAGACATTCAGGCAGAACTTAGGGCTCCGTGGAATGCTGACAGGCTCGCAGCATGTCACTCCGCTCACAGGCTCACAGCATGCGCGTGCGTTAGATTTTTTTTAAAAGAGGAAGACCCAGGCCTCTGTATCTGAGCGATGCAAAAAGCTACTTTATTAATTATTCACAAAAGACCGGATGATGCTACGAATCAACCGGCTGATTTCGCCGTACGATCGCCTGTCCCACATCTGTTGGATCAGTCATCTCTTCTCCCCCTTCACCCAATCTGGCGAAGCACAGGGAGCTTCAAGGTCTGTCCATGGCAGCAACGAGCGCAGCCCCCCACCCCCACCCCGCGCGAAGCTCCATTTCAACCTCCGGCGGCGAGAGAAAGCTGCAACCCACACCGCCGTTGGTGGCAAACCTCCATTGCAGTATCAACGGCGCTCCAATGCAGCATGGGCGGAGCTTCATTGCAACCCGGCAAAGCTTCAACGGCCCCTACGGGCTTCATTGTAACTCCGGCGACAATCAGCGATGCTTCATTGCAACTCCGGCGGCCCCCGGCGATATTGCATCACAACACTGACGCCCCGATGATGTTTCATTGCAACTCTGGTGGTCCTAGGCTCCTAGCGATGTTGAATCATAGCACCGGCGGTCCCCCAGCGATGCTACATTGCAACTACGGCGGCCCGGCGATGCTTCATCGATAAACCGGTGAGCCCCCGACTGCAGCACCCCGCCACTCGCTTGAAGCACAGCAGAGCGCCGGTGGCCCTCTGTCGCCGGTGACTGCTGCATCGTAGCACCGGGAGTCACTGGAACCGGTGCGTGAGCGCGACCCCCGCTGCAGCGTTGATCGTAGGTGTCGATGGAGCAACACCCGTTGCAGTGCCTCTGGTGGTCGTCGATGCCCGTGCAGGTGACGGGAGTGAAGGAAATATGCCCTAGAAGCAATAATAAAGTTATTATTTATTTCCTTATTTCATGATAAATGTTTATTATTCATGCTAGAATTGTATTAACCGGAAACTTAGTACATGTGTGAATACATAGACAAAACAAAGTGTCCCTAGTATGACTCTACTTGACTAGCTCGTTTATCAAAGATGTTTACGTTTCCTAACCATAGACATGTGTTGTCATTTGATGAATGGGATCACATCATTAGGAGAATGATGTGGTGGACAAGACCCATTAGTTAGCTTAGCATTACGATAGTTACGGTTTCATTGCTACTACTTTCTTCATGACTTATACATGTTCCTCGGACTATGAGATTATGCAACTCCCGAATGCCGGAGGAACACCTTGTGTGCTATCAAACGTCACAATGTAACTGGGTGATTATAAAGATGCTCTACAGGTGTCTCCGATGGTGTTTGTTGAGTTGGCATAGATCGAGATTAGGATTTGTCACTCCGTGTATCGGAGAGGTATTTCTGGGCCCTCGCAGTAATGCACATCACTATAAGCCTTGTAAGCATTGTGACTAATGAGTTAGTTGCGGGATGATGCATTACGAAATGAGTAAAGAGACTTGCCGGTAACGAGATTGAACTAGGTATGAGGATACCGACGATCGAATCTCGGGCAAGTAACATACCGATGACAAAGGGAACAACGTATGTTGTTATGCGGTTTGACCGATAAAGATCTTCGTTGAATATGTAGGAGCCAATATGAGCATCCAGGTTCCGCTATTGGTTATTGACCGGAGATGTGTCTCGGTCATGTCTACATAGTTCTCGAACCCGTAGGGTCCGCGCACTTAATGTTCAATGACGATTTGTGTTACGAGTTATGTGATTTGATGACCGAAGTTTGTTCGGAGTCCAGGATGAGATCGGGGACATGAAGAGGAGTCTCAAAATGGTCAAGAGGTAAAGATAGATATATTAAAAGGCTATATTCGGATATCGGAAAGGTTCCGAGTGATTCGGGTATTTTTTGAAGTACCGGAGAGTTACGGGAATTCGCCGAGAGAAGTATTGGGCCTTATTGGGCCATACGGGAATAGAGGAGGCAGGCCAAAGGGAAGGAGGTGCGCGCCCCCCTATGGGTCCGAATTGGACTAGGGGGAAGGGGGCGGCGCCCCCCTTGCCCTTTCCTACTCCCTCTCTCTTTCCGTCTTTCTTCTCTCCTACACTCCGTAAAGGAAAAGGGGAATCCTACTAGGACTTGGGAGTCCTAGTAGGACTCCCAACACTTCGCGCACCCCCTCTAGGGCCGGCCTCCTCCTCCTCCCTCCTTTATATACGTGGGCAGGGGACACCCCAAAGGCACAACAGACAATCTCTTAGCCGTGTGTGGTGCCCCCCTCCATAGTTACACACCTCGGTCATATCATCGTAGTGCTTAGGCGATGCCCTGCGCCGGTAACTTCATCATCACCGTCGCCACGCCGTCGTCCCGACGGAACTCTTTCTCGGCCTCAACTGGATCAAGAGTACGAGGGACGTCATTGAGCTGAACGTGTGCTGAACATGGAGGTGCCGTACGTTCGGTGCTAGGATCGTCGGATCGTGAAGACATATGACTACATCAACTGCGTTGATAAAACGCTTCAGCTTACGGTCTACGAGGGTACGTAGACGATACTCACCCCTCTCGTTGCTATGCATCACCATGATCTTGCATGCGCGTAGGAATGTTTTTTGAAATTACTGCGTTTCCCAACAGTGGCATCCGATCCAGGTCTATGCGTAGATGTTATATGCACGAGTAGAACACAAGTGCACTACTAGGGAAAAGTTTATAGACAGACGCTTACTAGTAGCGAGGGTTTACACCCCTCGCTACTGCTACTTACTAGTAGCGCGGGTTTTTACCCCTCTCTACTACTAAGTTGATAGTAGTAGCGCGGGTTTTTAACCCTCGCTACTACTAAGCGGTCTCTACCGTGCCCCTCCGGAACATGCCATAGTAGTAGCGAGGGGTATAAACCCGCGCTACTACTAAGTTGATAGTAGTAGCGCGGGTTTATAACCCTCGCTACTACTAAGTGGTCTCTACCGTGCCCACCCGGGACATGCCATAGTAGTAGCGAGGGGTATGAACCCGCGCTACTACTATCGACCCACCAAAACATATGTACACATAGCGTGCGGAGGCCCAAATCCAAACCCACACTTTTCTGATTCCCCTTCTCCTCCCACTCGCTATTCCCTTCCTCACCCACCACCACTGCCGGCCTCGCCTCTCGCCGCCACTCACAAATCCGGCAACCTCCTCTCGTAGACCCCTCCCCTCCTCCTCCATCCTCCTTCTCCGCTGTTGGAAGGAGAGGGAAAACAGCAGAGCGTCGTACACATGGCGGCGCTCAGATCCGCCATGGACGCAGCCACTTGCACCTCCTTGACGGGTCAAGGGTCCCATGACAAGAAGCAGTAGGTCACCAAGCTTCATCTAGGGTTTTGGGCGTCGGCTCCAACTCCGGTGGCCACCGGTGAGTTCCTCCTGCTGCTCTCTATCTCTCCCTTCCTCTTTCTAATAATTTTCTCTTCTTTTGTAGCAGCAGTAGACGAGAGGTGCGGACACAAGTTGGGTGCACCATCACCATGAACAACTTCATCCCCTCCAGGACCAGTAGCAACCATGAATGTAGATGACGATGACACCGAGCAGAAGCAGCCGCCATGGCTGAAATTAATTTTTTTAATTCTGAATTGGTTAGTAGTAGCGCGGCCCCCTGACTCGCGCTACAACTAAGTAGTAGTAGCGCGGGTGGCAACCGCGCTACTACTACTACTAGAAGTAGCATTAGCGTGGGTACCACCCGCGCTAATGCTAAAAGTTAGCTGTAGCGCCCTAGCAGTAGCGCAGGCCCCCGCGCTACTGCTAGCAATTACCCCGCGCTACTACTAGGGTTTTCCCTAGTAGTGGTGAGTTGTGGGCGATAATAGTCATACTTCTTACCAGCATGTCATACTTTGATTCGGCGGTATTGTTGGATGAAGCGGCCCGGACCGACATTACGCGTACGCTTACGCGAGACTGGTTCTACCGACATGCTTCGCACATAGGTGGCTGACGGGTGTAAGTTTCTCCAACTTTAGTTGAATCGAGTGTGGCTACGCTCCGTCCTTGTTGAAGGTTAAAACAGCACATACTTGACAAAAAATCGTTGTGGTTTTGATGCGTAGGTAAGAACGGTTCTTGCTCAGCCCGTAGCAGCCACATAAAACTTGCAACAACAAAGTAGAGGACGTCTAACTTGTTTTTGTAGGGCATGTTGTGATGTGATATGGTCAAGACATGATGCTAAATTTTATTGTATGAGATGATCATGTTTTGTAACGGAGTTATCGGCAACTAACAGGAGCCATATGGTTGTCGCTTTATTGTATGAAATGCAATCGTCATGTAATTGCTTTACTTTATCACTAAGCGGTAGCGATAGTCGTAGAAGCAATAGTTGGCGAGAAATCAACGATGCTACGATGGAGATCAAGGTGTCGCGCCGGTTACGATGGTGATCATGACGGTGCTTTGGAGATGGATGATGGCCATATCATATCACTTATTTTGATTGCATGTGATGTTTATCCTTTATGCATCTTATTTTGCTTAGTTCAGCGGTAGCATTATAAGATGATCTCTCACTAAATTTCAAGGTATAAGTGTTCTCTCTGAGTATGCACCGTTGCGACAGTTCGTCGTGCCGAGACACCACGTGATGATCGAGTGTGATAAGCTCTACGTTCACATATAATGGGTGCAAACCAGTTTTGCACACGCGAAATACTCGGGTTAAACTTGACGAGCCTAGCATATGCAGATATGGCACTACTAGGAAAAGGGCTAGTAATGGTGCACCAGTTTTGCCCACTAATGGTGCACTGCTGGTGCGCCATTAGTATCACGCCACTGGTATTTCTTACTAATGGTGCATCATCGGTGCGCCATTAGTATCTGGTATACTAATGGCGCACCGAGCAATGCGCCATTAGTATGCCTCCCAGGGGGCCATATTTAACCATGTGCTTTGGCATACTAATGGAGCACTGTTGGGTGATGCGCCATTAGTGTGATTATAACAGTGCGCCATTAGTGTCTTGTGTGGTGTGCCACTAGTATGAATATTAGGGATTTTTTTTTCATTTCTGATATTTTCATAGGTTAAAAAATATTAGAGATAACATACAACACAGATCTACTTAGCTTACATACAGGGGGCCATATGTAACGATGTTACCTGCGTCCACCAGATCATATCCAACACACAAGTTTCATCATATATACATACATAGCCAACACATAGTTCCATCGTTACATATTACAAAAGTTTCACAATGTTCATTCAACACCGTTATCCATCAATTCACAAAAGTTTCACATTGATACAAAATAAAAACACAAATGGAAAAGAAGCACTCCATCCATGCAAGCTTCCGTGAATTAAATCAAATCTGCAAAATGATAAACAAGAAGTTAGAAGAAGAAGAAGAAGAAGAAGAAGAAGAAGAAGAAGAGAAGAAGAAGAAGACTAGAAGAAGAATAAGAAGAAGATCAATAAGAAGAATAAGAAGAAGACTATAAGCTTATTACATCAGAGAAGTTGCTATGTTTTTTCTACTACTAGGAAAAACATCACTCATTGGAAATGAAAATCTCAGTACCAGCATTTTGAACTTTGAAATGAAATACAGTAGTAGTATTAGTAGTATATGGAGTAGTATCTTGTCTAGTAGTAGTATTAGTTGTATATGGAGTAGCAAGTTTTGCCTCAGAGACAGCAAACGCTATGTTTTTTCTCAATTCAGATAGCTAAGTGGAAAACCACGTCAAGTTCTGATAATCCATCTAATCTAATGAAATCTGAACTCAACCTGATCATGGTTCATGCCCTCAGACACATCAGCACCTCAAGAATTCCATGACAAAAATGAAAAGGACCAAGACAATCACCACACAAGTGATGAAAGCACTAGCGAATCATGTTAAAGCAAACCTCTACTTTTGACCCTCAACTATAATAACCGCATGCAGTACAAAGAAGTGTTGATGCAGGCATCAAACATTATAATGGCTGAATTTGATCTAGTCCAATAATTTTCTCAAGTTACATGATTAACAAGCTTGGGCTTAGCAGTAATATTCTGAGAAAATATTTTCTTGAAGCCTGAACAACTGGCTTTCCTTTTTAAAAATAGAACCAAAACCATGACACAATCACTTGACAACATCTATTGACTACATTAGATGGATAAATTCCATATGTTGTGGAAGACCACCCTCAAGCAGACTGCTTATGACCATGGCTCCTAAATGGATAAGCGTTTGGCAAGAAGACATTATGGACAACAATATTCAAAAGCATACCTTAAGTAATATTCTTAACTATATCATCATCTTATGAAATATTATAGTGTGGTGGCTGTTCTAGAAAATGCAGCAATATTGTAAACATAACTTTTAGACAAGCTAGAGAAAGAGATGAATGGATGAAAATGACACCCTCACTATTTTAAATTTAATAGAAACCACACAGGAGTTACCATCCCCAAATCTTCTTTTTTATTTATGGTCAAGTAATTGCTGAAATATTTGAAACAGAGGCCACCATTGCACCACCATTCACTGACAAACCATTAGAGCATTGTGAACAACAAATTCAAAGAAAACTCTCTTTGGCACACAAATTCAGAGCATTGTGAACAACAGAAACAACTGAATGTCCTATCATGAAATGGCAATGAACTAACAAAAATTGCGCGTTCTACCAGCACACCATTAGCACAAAATTTTCTCTAATCTTACTGGACACAAAATTTTTCTTCAATGTGTCCAGTGCATTTTTCAGTGTGTCCAAATCTTGCAGGTACCAAGTACTCCAATGCACATGGAGTACTAATTATTCATGTTTGCTAGGCACTACTCCCACAATTTTTTGAACCTAATTTGACCTAAATTCGAGAGGGATTTGACCTAAACCTAGCAAAAGAGAGAAGAAGAGGGCATGGCCGGGAGGGAGGAGAGGAGGAAGAGAGGAGAAGAGAGGCAGAGGGAGGAGGGTTACCTGACCACGATGAGGTGGTGGCCGGAGCGGAGACGACAGAGGGCGGAGACGGCGAGCTTGGGGGAGGCGGGGATAGACGGCGGGGCGGTCGCGGGCCTCCTCTCCTGGTGGACGTGGGGCCTCCTCTCCTGGTGGAACTCGGGGCGGGGCGGCTCCGAGGCGAGGGAGGCGGCGCTCGGGGGGGGGGGGCTCAGGGGTGGGGCGGTGAAGAGGAGAGGGAGGCGGCGGGGGCGCGTGGGCGGCTGCGGCGAGGTTAGGTCGAGTGGGGGATCTGGCGAGGGAGGGAGAGAGGCCAGAGGGGAACAGGTGGAGTGGGGGGAGGGTTAGCAATGGCGCACCTCCCCCTGGTGCGCCATAAGTACGACGACAGCAACGGCGCACCACCCCTAGGTGCGCCATTAGTACAATTTTTTTTATTACAGTTCGAGCACTCAGGTTATATTCCACCTAACCGTATCTGAAATAGAACACACACACTAGCCCGACTGGTCAGCACATAGCACACTCACTAGGAGGTCCTGGGTTCGATTCCCACGCTCCCCAATTTTTGTTTTTATGCATTTTTTTCTTTGCACATATCTTTTTATGCATGCATCCAAATATAACATGTCACATATGCTAGATGCTCAGAATTTCATGTAGAAAAATAATATGCAGTTTGTTGCCATGTTAACAACATTTAAAATGCTGTTTGATATTTATTTGTGTTTAAATATGTTCAAACTTGTTTAAATCATAACTAAATATCCATAGCTCAAAATTTGACAAACTTTATATGCTTTTGGGAGTAACATATATGCGGTGGCTCGTCGGCGGCGGTGGAGCGGGGGAGGGTGCGGGGGGTGCTCGTCGGCGGCGGTGGATATTTACTGACAAACCATTAGAGCATTGTGAACAACAAATTCAGAGAAAACTCTCTTTGGCACACAAATTCAGCAATTTTTGTTTTTATGCATTTTTTTCTTTGCACATATCTTTTTATGCATGCATCCAAATATAACATGTTACATATGCTAGATGCTCAGAATTTCATGTAGAAAAATAATATGTAGTTTGTTGCCATGTTAACAACATTTAAAATGCTGCTTGATATTTATTTGTGTTTAAATATGTTCAAACTTGTTTAAATCATAACTAAATATCCATAGCTCAAAATTTGACAAACTTTATATGCTTTTGGGAGTAACATATATGCGGTGGCTCGTCGGCGGCGGTGGAGCGGGGGAGGGTGCGGGGGGTGCTCGTCGGCGGCGGTGGAGCGGGGGCGGGTGCGGGGGGTGCTCGTCGGCGGCGGTGGAGCGGGGGAGGGTGCACCACACATACATGCGCCATTAGTAGTTTTGCAAAAAAGTATTAAAAACAATTTTTATACTAATGGCGCACCGTGGCACAGTGCGCCATTACTAGTTTGAACTAGTAATGGCGCACTATGCGATGGTGCGCCATTAGTAGTTTTGCAAAAAAGTAAAAAAAAAAGAATACAGTAGTGGCGCACTCAACGGTTGGTGCGCCATTAGTAGTTCTAACTACTAATGGCGCACTTTGCCCGGATGCGCCATTAGTATGTTTGAAAAAATGAAAAAAAACATTTTGTTACTAGTGGCGCACCTTGTGCCTGGTGCGCCATTAGTGTCTTACACACTAATGGCGTATCTTCACGTGGTGCACCATTAGTAAATAGTAGTGGCGCACCACTTCTCTGGTGCGCCATTAGTGTCAATTTCATCTTTAGCCCTTTTCCTAGTAGTGTGGCCTCGGTACACTGAAGACCGAAAGTTCGAGCGTGAATCATATAGTAGATATGATCAACATAGTGATGTTCACCAATGAAAACTACTCCATCTCACGTGATGATCGGACATGGTATAGTTGATTTGGATCACGTGATCATTTAGATGACTAGAGGGATGCCTATCTAAGTGGGAGTTCTTAAGAAATATGATTAAATTGAACTTTAATTTATCATGAACTTAGTCCAGATAGTATTTGCATATCTATGTTGTAGATCAATAGTTTGCGATGTAGCTTCCCATTTATTTTTGATATGTTCCTAGAGAAAATAAAGTTGAAAGATGTTAGTAGCAATGATGTCGATTGGATCCGTGATCTGAGGATTATCCTCACTACTGCACAGAAGAATTATGTCCTTAATGCACCGCTAGGTGACAGACCTATTGCAGGAGCAGATGCACACGTTATGAACGTTTGACAAAGCTCGGTATGATGACTACTTAATAGTTTAGTGCATCATGCTTTACGGCTTAGAACCGGGACTTCAAAAACGTTTTGAACGCCACGGAACATATAAGATGTTCTAAGAGTTGAAATTGGTATTTCAAACTCATGCCCGTGTCGAGAGGTATGAGACCTCTGACAATACTTTGCCTACAAGATGAAGGAGAATAGCTCAGCTAGTGAGCATGTGCTCAGAATGTCTGAGTACTACAATCACTTGAATCAAGTGGGAGTTAATCTTCCAGATAAGATAGTGATTAACGGAGTTCTCTAGTCACCATCACCAAGTTACTAGAACTTCGTGATGAACCATAATATGCAAGGGATAGCAGAAACGATTCCCAAGCTCTTCGTGATGCTGAAATCGACGAAGGTAGAAATCAAGAAAAACATCAAGTGTTGATGGTTGACAAGACCACTAGTTTCAAGAAAAGGGCAAAGGGAAGAAGGGGAACTGCAAGAAAAACGGCAAGCAAATTGCTGCTTAAGTGAAGAAGCCCAAGTCTAGACCTAAGCCTGAGACTAAGTGCTTCTACTGCAAAGGGACTGGTCACTGGAAGCAGAACTGCCCCAAGTATTTGGTGGATAAGAAGGATGGAAAAGTGAACAAAGGTATATTTGATATACATGTTATTGATGTGTACTTTACTAGTGTTTATAGCGACCCCTCAGTATTTGATACTAGTTCAGTTGCTAAGATTAATAACTCAAAACGGGAGTTGCAGAATGAACAGAGACTAGTTAAGGGTGAAATAACAATGTATGTTGGAAGTGGTTCCAAGATTGATATGATCATCATCGCACACTCCCTATACTTTTGAGATTAGTGTTGAACCTAAATAAATGTTATTTGGTGTTTGCGTTAAGCATGAATATGATTTGATCATGTTTACTGCAATACGGTGATACATCTCCAACGTATCTATAATTTTTGATTGCTCCATGCTACTTTATCTACTGTTTTGGACTATATTGGGCTTTATTTTCCACTTTTATATTATTTTTGGGACTAACCTATTAACCGGAGGCCCAGCCCAGAATTACTGTTTTTTTGCCTATTTCAGTATTTCGAGGAAACAGAATATCAAACGGAGTCCAAATGGAATGAAACCTTCGGAAACGTGATCTTCTCACCGAACGTGATCCAGGAGACTTGGACCCTACTCCAAGAAGTTTCCGGGGAGGTCACGAGAGTGGAGGGCGCGCCCCCCTGCCTCGTGGGCCCCTCCGAGCTCCACTGACGTGCTCCTTCTGCCTATATATCTCCATATACCCTAAAAACATCCGGGAGCAACATAGATCGGGAGTTCCGCCGCCAGAAGCCTCCGTAGCCACCGAAAACCAATCTAGACCCGTTCCGGCACCCTACCGGAGGGGGCAATCCTTCTCCGGTGGCCATCTTCATCATCCCGGTGCTCTCCATGACGAGGAGGGAGTAGTTCTCCCTCGGGGCTGAGGGTATGTACCAGTGGCTATGTGTTTGATCTCTCTCTCTCTCTCGTGTTCTTGAGATGATACGATCTTAATGTATCGTGAGCTTTGCTATTATAGTTGGATCTTATGTTTCTCCTCCCCCTCTTCTCTCTTGTAATAAATTGAGTTTCCCCTTTGGAGTTATCTCATCGGATTGAGTCTTTAAAGATTTGAGAACACTTGATGTATGTCTTGCCGTGGATATCTGTGGTGACAATGGGATATCACGTGATTCACTTGATGTATGTTTTGGTGACCAACTTGCGGGTTCCGCCCATGAACCTATGCATAGGGTTGGCACACGTTTTCGTCGTGATTCTCCGGTAGGAACTTTGGGGCACTCTTTGAGGTCCTTTGTGTTGGTTGAATAGATGAATCTGAGATTGTGTGATGCATATCGTATAATTATGCCCACGGATACTTGAGGTGACATTGGAGTATCTAGGTGACATTAGGGTTTTGGTCGATTTGTGTCTTAAGGTGTTATTCTAGTACGAACTCTAGGGCTGTTTGTGACAATTATAGGAATAGCCCAACGGATTGATTGGAAAGAATAACTTTGAGGTGGTTTCGTACCCTACCATAATCTCTTTGTTTGTTCTCCGCTATTAGTGACTTTGGAGTGACTCTTTGTTGCATGTTGAGGGATAGTTATGTGATCCAATTATGATATTATTGTTGAGAGGACTTGCACTAGCGAAAATATGAACCCTAGGCCTTGTTTCAACGCATTGCAATACCGTTTACGCTCACTTTTATCATTAGTTATCTTGCTGTTTTTATATTTTCAGATTACAAATACCTTTATCTACCATCCATATACCACTTGTATCACCATCTCTTCGCCGAACTAGTGCACCTATACAATTTACCATTGTATTGGGTGTGTTGCGGACACAAGACACTCTTTGTTATTTGGTTGTAGGGTTGCTTGAGAGAGACCATCTTCATCCTATGCCTCCTACGGATTGATAAACCTTAGGTCATCCACTTGAGGGAAATTTGCTACTGTCCTACAAACCTCTGCACTTGGAGGCCCAACAACGTCTACAAGAAGAAGGTTGTGTAGTAGACATCAAGCTCTTTTCTGGCGCCATTGCCGGAGAGGTTAGCGCTTGAAGGTATATCTTTAGATGTTGCAATCGAGTCTTTTAGTTTCTTGTTTTATCACTAGTTTAGTTTATAAAAGAAAACTACAAAAAAATGGAATTGAGTTTGTCTCATACGCTTCATCTTTTTAACATCTTTCGTGAGTATGATGGAAAGGATAATTGTGCTCAAGTGCTAGAAGAAGAGATCTTTAAAATGTTTGGCACTAAATATTTGAATGATGAGCATGATTGCAATGTTGTTAGTATGAATTTCTTGAATATCCATGATGCTAATGATATGCAAAGCCACAAGTTTGGGGAAGCTATGTTTGATGAAAATGATATTTTTTGTCCCCCAAGTTTTGATGAGCAAATTTATTATGACGAAAGCATGCCTCCTATTTATGACGATTATATTGATGAAAGTGGATTTGGAGAGGTCATGACTTTATTTTGTGATGAATCCACTATTTCAGAAGAGGTTCTAATTGATTATGAGAACAAAGTTGCTACCTATGATGATTATTGTGATGACTTGTATGCTATAAAGAATAATGATATCCATGAAACTTGTCATCATGATTTTAGTTTTCAATTGGATTATGCTTCACATGATAATTATTTTGTTGAGTTTGCTCCCACTATTCCGAATGAGAAGAATTTTGCCTATGTGGAGAGTAATAAATTTTGTATGCTTGTAGATCATGAAAAGAATGCTTTAGGTGCTGGTTATATTGTTGAATTCATTCATGATGCTACTGAAAATTATTATGAGGGAGGAAGATATGCTTGTAGGAATTGCAATAATATCAAGTTTCCTCTCTATGTGCTTAAAATTTTGAAGTTATGCTTGTTTTACCTTCCTATGCAAGTTGATTCTTGTTCCCACAAGTTGTTTGCTCAAAAAATTAATATGCATAGGAAGCATGTTAGACTTAAATGTGCTAGTCATATTCTTCATGATGCTCTCTTTATGTTACAATTCTTATCTTTTATGTGAGCATCATTGAAATCATTATGCCTAGCTAGGGGCGTTCAACGATAGCGCTTGTTGGGAGGCAACCTAATTTTATTTTTGTTCCTTGACTTTTGTTCCTGTTTAGTAATAAATAATCCATCTAGATTCTGTTTAGATGTGGTTTTATCTTTTAATTAGTGTTTGTGCCAAGTTAAACCTATTAGATCTTCTTGGAAGATAGTTATCTGATCTTGCTGTAATTTCCAGAATCTTTGCGCTCAGTGCCCGAATTTTCAAAAATCACCATAACGTGATAAAATAGTGATTCCAATTGCTGCTGATCAATAAACAAATTGCCCAGGTCGTCTAATTTTGGTAGAATTTTATGAGTTTCATAAGTATACGTTTGATCCAGATTACTACAGACTGTTCTGTTTTTGACAGATTCTGTTTTTCATGTGTTGTTTGCTTATTTTGATGAATCTATGGCTAGTAAAATAGTTTATAAACCATAGAGAAGTTGAAATACAGTAGGTTTAAACACCAATATAAATAAAGAATGAGTTCATTACAGTACCTTGAAGTAGTGTTTTATTTTCTTATACTAACGGAGCTTACGAGTTTTCTGTTAAGTTTTGTGTTGTGAAGTTTTCAAGTTTTGGGTAAGGATTCGGTGGACTATGGAACAAGGAGTGGCAGGAGCCTAAGCTTGGGGATGCCCATGGCACCCCCAAGATAATCCAAGGACACCAAAAAGTCAAAGCTTGGGGATGCCCCGGAAGGCATCCCCTCTTTCGTCCACTTCCATCGGTAATTTACTGGGAGCTATATTTTTATTCACCACATGATATGTGTTTTGCTTGGAGCGTCTTGTATTATTTGTGTCTTTGCTTGTTAGTCTACCACAATCATCCTTACTGTACACACCTTTTGAGAGAGCCATGTATGAATTGAAATTTGTTAGAATACTCTATGTGCTTCACTTATATCTTTTGAGCTTGATAGTTTACTCTATGTGCTTCACTTATATCTTTTTGAGCGTGATAATTTTTGCTCTAGTGCTTCACTTAGATCTTTTAGAGCACGGTGGTGGTTTGTTTTAAATAAATTTGATCTCTCATGCTTCACTTAGATTATTTTGAGAGTCGTTAATAGCATGGTAATTTGCTTAATGTTAATATACTTGGTATTCAAGATATGTGAAACTTTCTTTTTAGTGGGTCGAATACTAAGATAAGTTTGATGCTTGATAATTTTTTTGAGATATGGAGGTGATAATATCATAGTCGTGCTAGTTGAGTAGTTGTGAATTTGAGAAATACTTGTGTTGAAGTTAGCAAGTCCCGTAGCATGCACGTATGGTTAAAGTTGTGTAACAAATTTGAAGCATGAAGTGTACCTGGCTTGTGCATCCTTATGAGTGGCGGTCGGGGACGAGCGATGGTCTTTTCCTACCAATCTATCCCCCTAGGAGCATGCGCGTAGTACTTGATTTTTGATGACTTCTAAATTTTTGCAATAAGTATATGAGTTCTTTTGACTAATGTTGAGTCCATGGATTATACGCACTTTTACCTTTCCGCCATTTGCTAGCCTCTTTGGTACCGTGCATTGCCCTTTCTCACATTGAGAGTTGGTGCAAACTTCGCCGGTGCATCCAAACCCCGTGATATGATACGCTCTTTCACACATAAACCTCCCTATATCTTCCTCAAAACAGCCACCATACCTACCTATCATGGCATTTCCATAGCCATTCCGAGATATATTGCCATGCAACTTCCATCATCATCATCATGACATGCTTTACTTTTTTCATATTTACATTGCATGATCTTGTAGTTGACATCGTATTTGTGGCAAAGCCACCATGCATTATTTTTCATACATGTCACTCTTGATTCATTGCACCATCCCGGTACACCGCCGGAGGCATTCATATAGAGTCATATCTTGTTCTAGTATCGAGTTGTAATCATTATGTTGTAATCAATAGAAGTGTGATGATCATCATTATTAGAGCATTGCCCAATCAAAAAAAAGAGAGAAAGGCCAAAAAGAAAAAAAAGAAAGGCCCAAAAAAAAGAGAGAAAATAAAAAGGACAATGCTACTATCTCTTTTTCCACACTTGTGCTTCAAAGTAGCACCTTGTTCTTCATGTAGTGAGTCTCATATATTGTGCTTCAAAGTAGCACCATGATTTTCATATAGTGAGTCTCATAAGTTGTCTTGTTCATACTAGTGGGAATGTTTCATTATAGAACTTGGCTTGTATATTCCAACGATGGGCTTCCACAAAATGCCCTAGGTCTTCATGAGCAAGCAAGTTGGATGCACACCCACTAGTTTTCTTTTGTTGAGCATTCTTAGCTCTAGTGCATCCGTTGCATGGCAATCCCTACTCCTTGCATTAACATCAATTGATGGGCATCTCCATAGCTCATTGATTAGCCTCGTTGATGTGAGACTTTCTCCTTTTTTGTCTTCTCCACACAATCCCCATCATCATATTCTATACCACCCATAGTGCTATGTCCATGGCTCGCGCTCATGTATTGCGTGAAGGTTGAAAAAGTTTGAGATTATTTGAGTATGAAACAATTGCTTGGCTTGTCATCGGGGGTATAGAAGTTGGGAACATCTTTGTGTGATGAAAATGAAGCATAGCCTAACTATATGATTTTGTAGGGATGAACTTCCTTTGGCCATGTTATTTTGAGATGACATAATTGTTTGATTAGTATGCTTGAAGTATTATCATTTTTATGTCAATATGAACTTTTGTCTTGAACCTTTCGGATCTGAATATTCATACCATGATTAAGAAGATTTACATTGAAATTATGCCAAAGTATCACTCCGCATCAAAAATTCTCTTTTTATCATTTACCTACTCGAGGACGAGCATGAATTAAGCTTGGGGATGCCTGATACGTCTCCAACGTATCTATAATTTTTGATTGCTCCAAGCTACTCTATCTACTGTTTTGGACTATATTGGGCTTTATTTTCCACTTTTATATTATTTTTGGGACTAACCTATTAACCGGAGGCCCAGCCCAGAATTGCTGTTTTTTGCCTATTTCAGTATTTCGAGGAAACAGAATATCAAACAGAGTCCAAATGGAATGAAACCTTCGGGAACGTGATCTTCTCATCGAACGTGATCCAGGAGACTTGGACCCTACTCCAAGAAGTTTCCGGGGAGGTCACGAGGGTGGAGGGCGCCCCCCTGGGCGCGCCCCCTGCCTCGTGGGCCCCTCCGAGCTCCACCGACGTGCTCCTTCCGCCTATATATCTCCATATACCCTAAAAACATCCAGGAGCAACATAGATCAGGAGTTCCGCCGCCAGAAGCCTCCGTAGCCACCGAAAACCAATCTAGACCCGTTCCAGCACCCTGCCGGAGGGGGCAATCCTTCTCCGGTGGCCATCTTCATCATCCCGGTGCTCTCCATGACGAGGAGGGAGTAGTTCTCCCTCGGGGCTGAGGGTATGTACCAGTAGCTATGTGTTTGATCTCTCTCTTTCTCTCGTGTTCTTGAGATGATACGATCTTGATGTATTGCGAGCTTTGCTATTATAGTTGGATCTTATGTTTCTCCTCCCCTCTTCTCTCTTGTAATAAATTGAGTTTCCCCTTTGGAGTTATCTCATCGGATTGAGTCTTTAAAGATTTGAGAACACTTGATGTATGTCTTGCCGTGGATATCTGTGGTGACAATGCGATATCACGTGATTCACTTGATGTATGTTTTGGTGACCAACTTGCGGGTTCCGCCCATGAACCTATGCATAGGGGTTGGCACATGTTTTCGTCGTGATTCTCCGGTAGGAACTTTGGGGCACTCTTTGAGGTCCTTTGTGTTGGTTGAATAGATGAATCTGAGATTGTGTGATGCATATCGTATAATCATGCCCACGGATACTTGAGGTGACATTGGAGTATCTAGGTGACATTAGGGTTTTGGTTGATTTGTGTCTTAAGGTGTTATTCTAGTACGAACTCTAGGGCTGTTTGTGACAATTATAGGAATAGCCCAACGGATTGATTGGAAAGAATAACTTTGAGGTGGTTTCGTACCCTACCATAATCTCTTCGTTTGTTCTCCTCTATTACTGACTTTGGAGTGACTCTTTGTTGCATGTTGAGGGATAGTTATGTGATCCAATTATGATATTATTGTTGAGAGGACTTGCACTAGCGAAAGTATGAACCCTAGGCCTTGTTTCAACGCATTGCAATACCGTTTACGCTCACTTTTATCATTAGTTATCTTGCTGTTTTTATATTTTCAGATTACAAATACCTTTATCTACCATCCATATACCACTTGTATCACCATCTCTTCGCCGAACTAGTGCACCTATACAATTTACCATTGTATTGGGTGTGTTGGGGACACAAGAGACTCTTTGTTATTTAGTTGTAGGGTTGCTTGAGAGAGACCATCTTCATCCTACGCCTCCTACGGATTGATAAACCTTAGGTCATCCACTTGAGGGAAATTTGCAACTGTCCTACAAACCTCTGCACTTGGAGGCCCAACAACGTCTACAAGAAGAAGGTTGTGTAGTAGACATCATACGGTTATTCATTTAAAGTTAGAGAATAATTGTTGTTCTGTTTACATGAATAAACCCTTCAATGGCCATACACCCAAGGTAAATGGTTTATTGAATCTCAATTGTAGTCATACACATATTCATAATATTGAAGTCAAAATATGCAAAGTTAATAATGATAGTGCAACTTATTTGTGGCACTGTCGTTTAGGTCATATTGGTGTAAAGCGCATGAAGAAACTCCATGCTGATGGGCTTTTGGAATTACTTGATTATGAATCACTTGATGCTTGCGAACCATGCCTTATGGGCAAGATGACTAATACTCTGTTCTCCGGAACAATGGAGCAAGCAACTGACTTAATGGAAATAATACATACTGATGTATGGGGTCCGATGAGTGTTGAGGCTCACGGCGGGTATCATTATTTTCTGACCTTCACAGATGATTTGAGCAGATATGGGTATATCTACTTGATGAAACATAAGTCTGAAACATTTGAAAAGTTCAAAGAATTTTAGAGCGAAGTGGAAAATCATCGTAACAAGAAAATAAAGTTTCTACGATCTGATCGTGGAGGAGAATATTTGAGTTACGAGTTTGGTCTTCATTTGAAACAATGCGAAATAGTTTCGCAACTCACGCCACCTGGAACACCACAGCATAATGGTGTGTCCAAACGTTGTAATCGTACTTTATTGGATATGGTGCGATCTATGATGTCTCTTACCGATTTACCACTATCGTTTTGGGGTTATGCATTAGAGACAGCTGCATTCACGTTAAATAGGGCACCATCTTAATCCATTGAGATGACACCGTATGAACTATGGTTTGGCAAGAAACCAAAGTTGTCGTTTCTTAAAGTTTGAGGTTGCAATGCTTATGTGAAAAAGTTTCAAACTGATAAGCTCGAACCCAAATCGGAGTAGTGCGTCTTCATAGGGTACCAAAAAGAAATTGTTGGGTACACCTTCTATCACAGATCCGAAGGCAAGATTTTTTGTTGCTAAGAACAGATCCTTTCTAGAGAAGGAGTTTCTCTCGGAAGAGAGTGGGAGGAATGTAGAACTTGATGAGGTAATTGTACCTTCTCTCGAATTGGAAAGTAGCTCATCACAGAAATCAGTTCCAGTGATTCCTACACCAATTAGTGAGGAAGCTAATGATGATGATCATGAAACTTCAGATCAAGTTACTACCAAACCTCGTAGGTCAACTAGAGTATGGTCCACACCAGAGTGGTACGGTAATCCTATTCTGGAGTTCATGTTACTTGACCATGACGAACCTACGAACTATGAGGAAGCGATGATGAGCCCAGATTCCACGAAATGGCTTGAGGCCATGAAATCTGAGATGGGATCCATGTATGAGAACAAAGTGTGGACTTTGGTTGACTTGCCCGTTGATCGGCAAGCCATAGAAAATAAATGGATCTTCAAGATGAAGACGGACGCTGATAGTAGTGTTACTATCTACAAAGCTAGACTTGTCGAAAAAAGTTTTTGACAAAGTTCAAGGTGTTGACTACGATGAGATTTTCTCACTCGTAGCGATGCTTAAGTCTGTCCGAATCATGTAAGCAAATTTCCATATTTTATGAAATCTGGCAAATGGATGTCAAAACTACATTCCTTAATGGATTTCTTAAAGAAGAGTTGTATATGATGCAACCAGAAGGTTTTGTCGATCCTAAAGGTGCTAACAAAATGTGCAAGCTCCAGCGATCCATCCATGGACTAGTTCAAAGCATCTCAGAGTTGGAATATACGCTTTGATGAGTTGATCAAAGCATATAGTTTTATACAGACTTGCGATGAAGCCTGTATTTACAAGAAAGTGAGTGAGGGCACTGCAACCTTTCTGATAAGTATATGTGAATGGCATATTGTTGATCGGAAACGATGTAGAATTTTCTGGAAAGCATAAAACGAGTGTTTGAAAGGAGTTTTTCAAAGAAAGACCTCGATGAAGCTGCTTACATATTGAGCATCAAGATCGATAGAGATAGATCAAGACGCTTGATAAGTTTTTTCAATGAGTACATACCTTGACAAATTTTTGAAGTAGTTCAAAATGGAACAGTCAAAGAAGGAGTTCTTGCTTGTATTGCAAGGTGTGAAATTGAGTAAGACTCAAAGCCTAAACACGGCAGAAGATAGAAAGAGAATGAAAGTCATTCCCTATGCCTCAGCCATAGGTTCTATAAAGTATGCCATGCTGTATACCAGATCTATTGTATACCCTACACTAAGTTTGGCAAGGGAGAACAATAGTGATCTAGGAGTAGATCACTGGACAACGGTCAAAATTATCCTTAGTGGAATAAGGATATGTTTCTCGATTATGGAGGTGACAAAAGGTTCGTCGTAAAGGGTTACATCGATGCAAGTTTTGACACTGATCGAGATGACTCTAAGTCTCAATCTGGATACATATTGAAAGTGGGAGAAATTAGCTAGAGTAGCTCCGTGCAGAGCATTGTTGACATAGCAATTTGCAAAATACATACGGATCTGAATATGGCAGACCCGTTGACTAAACTTCTCTCGCAAGCAAAACATGATCACACCTTAGTACTCTTTGGGTGTTAATCACATGGCGATGTGAACTATGATTACTGACTCTAGTAAACCCTTTGAGTGTTGGTCACATGGCGATGTGAACTATGGATGTTAATCACATGGTGATGTGAACTATTGGTGTTAAATCACATGGCAATGTGAGCTAGATTATTGACTCTAGTGCAAGTGGGAAACTGAAGGAAATTTTCCCTAGAGGCAATAATAAAGTTATTATTTATTTCCTTATTTCATGATAAATGTTTATTATTCATGCTAGAATTGTATTAACCGGAAACTTAGTACATGTGTGAATACATAGACAAAACAAAGTGTCCCTAGTATGCCTCTACTTGACTAGCTCGTTTATCAAAGATGGTTATGTTTCCTAACCATAGACTTGTGTTGTCATTTGATGAATGGGATCACATCATTAGGAGAATGATGTGATGGACAAGACCCATTCGTTAGCTTAGCATTATGATCGTTACAGTTTCATTGCTACTACTTTCTTCATGACTTATACATGTTTCTCAGACTATGAGATTATGCAACTCCCGAATACCGAAGGAACACCTTGTGTGCTATCAAACGTCACAACATAACTGGGTGATTATAAAGATGCTCTACAGGTGTCTCCGATGGTGTTTGTTGAGTTGGCATAGATCGAGATTAGGATTTGTCACTCCGCGTGTCGGAGAGGTATCTCTAGGCCCTCTAAGTAATGGACATCACTATAAGACTTGCAAGCATTGTGACTAATGAGTTAGTTGCGGGATGATGCATTACGGAACGAGTAAAAGAGACTTGCCGGTAACGAGATTGAACTAGGTATGAGGATACCGATGATCAAATCACGGGCAACTAACATACCGATGACAAAGGGAACACCGTATGTTGTGTTGGGGAATGTAGTAATTTCAAAATTTTCATATGCACACACAGGATCATGGTGATGCATAGCAACGAGAGGGGAGAGTGTTGTCCACGTACCCTCATAGACCATTAAGCGGAAGCGTTATGACAACGCGGTTGATGTAGTCGTACGTCTTCACGATCGACCGATCCTCAGTACCGAACGTACGACACCTCCACGTTCAGCACACGTTCAGCTCGGTGACGTCCCACGAACTCACGATCCAGTAGAGCTCGGGGAAGAGTTTCGTCAGCACGACGGCGTGGTGATGATGTTGATGAAGTTCTGCAGCAGGGCTTCGCCTAAACACCGCTACAGTATGACCGAGGTGCAGGATTATGGTGGAGGGGGGCACCGCACACGGCTGGGAGAGATCTTTGTGATCAACTTGTGTGTCCAGAGGTGCCCCCCTGCCCCTGTATATAAAGGAGCAAGGGGGAGGCCAGTCGGCCCTTGTTGGCGCGCCTAGGAGGAGGAATCTCCTCCTAGTAGGAGTAGGATTCGTCCCTTTCCTACTCCTACTAGGAGGGGGAAAGGCAGGGAGAGAAAGAGAAGGAAAGGGAGGCGCCGCCCCCCTTCTCCTAGTCCAATTCGGACAGGGGGAAGGTGGCGCGCTACCTGCCCTAGGCCGGCCCCTCTCTCTTTCCCTTATGGCCCAACAAGGCCCATTAGTCCTCGGGGGTTCCGGTAACCCCTCCGATACTCCGGTAAAATCCCGATTTCACCCGGAACTATTCTGATGTCCAAATGTAGGCTTCCAATATATCAATCTTTATGTCTCGACCATTTTGTGACTCCTCGACTCCGAACTACCTTCGGTACATCAAAACATATAAACTCATAAAACCGATCGCCACAGAACTTTAAGCGTGCGGACCCTACGGGTTCGAGAACTATGTAGACATGACCGAGACACGTCTCCGGTCAATAACCAATAGTGGAACCTGGATGCTCATATTGGTTCCTACATATTCTACGAAGATCTTTATCGGTCAAACCGCACAACACTATACATTGTTCTCTTTGTCATCGGTATGTTACTTGCCCGAGATTCGATCGTCGGTATCCCAATACCTAGTTCAATCTCGTTACCGGCAAGTCTCTTTACTCGTTCTGTAATACATCATCCCGTAACTAACTCATTATTTATCATGCTTGCAAGGCTTATAGTGATGTGTATTACCGAGAGGGCCCAGAGATACCTCTCCGACAATCGGAGTGACAAATCCTAATCTTGATCTATGCCAACTCAACAAGTACCATCGGAGACACCTGTAGAGCACCTTTATAATCACCCAGTTACGTTGTGATGTTTGGTAGCACACAAAGTGTTCCTCCGGTATTCGGGAGTTGTATAATCTCATAGTCATAAGAACATGTATAAGTCATGAAGAAAGCGATAGCAGTAAACAAACGATCAAGTGCTAAGCTAACGGAATGGGTCAAGTCAATCACATAATTCTCCTAATGATGTGATCCCATTGATCAAATAACAACTCATGTCTATGGTTAGGAAACTTAACCATCTTTGATCAATGAACTAGTCAAGTAGAGGCATACTAGTGACACTATGTTTGTCTATGTATTCACACATGTATTATGTTTCCGGTTAATACAATTCTAGCATGAATAATAAACATTTATCATGAAATAAGGAAATAAATAATAACTTTATTATTGCCTCTAGGGCATATTTCCTTTAGTCTCCCACTTGCACTAGAGTCAATTATCTAGATTACACAGTAATGATTTTAACACCCATGGAGCCTTGGTGCTGATCATGTTTTGCTCATGGAAGAGGCTTAGTCAATGGGTCTGCAACATTTAGATCCGTATGTATCTTGCAAATCTCTATGTCTCCCAACTTGTCTTGATCCCGGATGGAGTTGAAGCGTCTCTTGATGTGCTTGGTTCTCTTGTGAAATCTGGATTCTTTTGCCAAGGCAATTGCACCGGTATTGTCACAAAAGATTTTCATTGGACCTGATGCACTAGGTATGACACCTAGATCGGATATGAACTCCTCCATCCAGACTCCTTCATTTGCTGCTTCCGGAACAGCAATGTACTCTGCTTCACATATAGATCCCGCCACGTCGCTTTGTTTAGAACTGCTCCAACTGACAACTCCACCGTTTAATATAAACACGTATCCGGTTTGCGATTTAGAATCGTCCGGATCAGTGTCAAAGCCTGCATCAACGTAACCATTTATGATGAGCTCTTTGTCACCTCCATAAACGAGAAACATATCCTTGGTCCTTTTCAGGTACTTCAGGATGTTCTTGACCGCTGTCCAGTGATCCACTCCTGGATTACTTTGGTACCTCCCTGCTAGGCTAATAGCAAGGCACACATCAGGTCTGGTACACAACATTGCATTTATGATAGAGCCTATGGTTGAAGCATAGGGAACACTTTTCATTTTCTCTCTATCTTCTGCAGTGGTCGGGCATTGAGTCTTACTCAACTTCACACCTATTAACACAGGCAAGAACCCTTTCTTAGCTTGATCCATTTTGAACTTCTTCAAAACTTTATCAAGGTATGTGCTTTGTGAAAGTCCAGTTAAGCGTCTTGATCTATCTCTATAGATCTTGATGCCCAATATATAAGCAGCTTCACCGAGGTCTTTCACTGAAAAACTTTTATTCAAGTATCCTTTTATGCTGTTTAGAAATTCTATATCATTTCCAATCAACAATATGTCATCCACATATAATATTAGAAATGCTACAAAGCTCCCACTCACTTTCTTGTAAATACAGGACCATATGCTTTGATCACACTATCAAAACATTTATTCCAACTCCGAGAGGCTTGCACCAGTCCATAAATGGATGCTGGAGCTTGCACACTTTTTAGCTCCCTTTGGATCGATAAAACTTTCAGGTTGCATCATATACAACTCTTCTTCCAGAAATCCATTCAGGAATGCAGTCTTTACATCCATTTGCCAAATTTCATAATCATAAAATGCGGCAATTGCTAACATGATTCGCACAGACTTAAGCATCGCTACGAGTGAGAAGGTCTCATCGTAGTCAACTCCTTGAACTTGTCGAAAACCTTTTGCAACAAGTCAAGCTTTATAGACAATAACATTACCGCAGCGTCTGTCTTATTCTTGAAGATCCATTTGTTCTCGATGGCTTGTCGATCATTGGGCAAGTCAACTAAAGTCCACACTTTGTTCTCATACATGGATCCCATCTCATATTTCATGGCCTCAAGCCATTTTGCGGAATCTGGGCTCATCATCACTTCCTCATAGTTCATAGGTTTGTCATGGTCAAGTAACATGACCTCCAGAACTGGATTACCGTACCACTCTGGTGCGGATCTTGTTCTGGTTGACCTACGAGGTTCGGCAGTAACTTCATCTGAAGTTTCATGATCATTATCATTAGCTTCCTCACTAATTGGTGTAGATGTCACAGGAACCGGTTTCTGTGATGATCTACTTTCGAATAAGGGAGCAGGTACAGTTAACTCATCAAGTTCTACTTTCCTCCTACTCACTTCTTTCAAGAGAAACTCCTTCTCTAGAAAGGATCCATTCTTAGCAACGAATATCTTGCCTTCGGATCTGTGATAGAAGGTGTACCCAATAGTCTCCTTTGGGTATCCTATGAAGACACATTTCTCCAATTTGGGTTCGAGCTTATTAGGTTGAACCTTTTTCACATAAGCATCGCAGCCCCAAACTTTAAGAAATGACAACTTTGGTTTCTTGCCAAACCATAGTTCATAAGGCATCGTCTCAACGGATTTTGATGGTGCCCTATTTAACGTGAATGTAGCCGTCTCTAAAGCATAACCCCAAAACGATAGCAGTAAATCAGTAAGAGACATCATAGATCGCACCATATCTAGTAAAGTACGATTACGATGTTCGGACACACCATTACGCTGTGGTGTTCCGGGTGGCGTGAGTTGTGAAACTATTCCGTATTGTTTCAAATGTATGCCAAACTCGTAACTCAAATATTCTCCTCCATGATCAGATCGTAGAAACTTTATTTTCTTGTTTCGATGATTTTCCACTTCACTCTGAAATTCTTTGAACTTTTCAAATGTTTCAGACTTATGTTTCATTAAGTAGATATACCCATATCTGCTTAAATCATCTGTGAAGGTGAGAAAATAACGATACCCGCCGCGAGCCTCAATATTCATCAGACCACATACATTAGTATGTATGATTTCCAACAAATCTGTTTCTCGCTCCATAGTTCCGGAGAACGGCGTTTTAGTCATCTTGCCCATAAGGCATGGTTCGCAAGTACCAAGTGATTCATAATCAAGTGATTCCAAAAGTCCATCAGTATGTAGTTTCTTCATGCGCTTTATACCAATATGACCCAAAAAGCAGTGCCACAAATAAGTTGCACTATCATTATCAACTCCGCATCTTTTGGCTTCAACATTATGAATATGTGTATCACTACTATCGAGATTCAACAAGAATAGACCACTCTTTAAGGGTGCATGGCCATAAAAGATATTACTCATATAAATAGAACAACCATTATTCTCCGATTTAAATGAATAACCGTCTCACATCCAACAAGATCCAGATATAATGTTCATGCTTAACGCTAGCACCAAATAACAATTATTTAGGTCTAAAACTAATCCCGAAGGTAGATGTAGAGGTAGCGTGCCGACGGCGATCACATAGACTTTGGAACCATTTCCCACGCGCATCGTCACCTTGTCCTTAGCCAGTCTTCGCTTAATCCGTAGTCCCTGTTTCGAGTTGCAAATATTAGCAACAGAACCAGTATCAAATACCCAGGTGCTACTGCGAGCTCTGGTAAGGTACACATCAATAACATGTATATCACATATACCTTTGTTCACCTTGCCATCCTTCTTATCCGCCAAATACTTGGGGCAGTTCCGCTTCCAGTGACCAGTCCATTTGTAGTAGAAGCACTCAGTCTTAGGCTTAGGTCTAGACTTGGGTTTCTTCTCCTGAGCAGCAAATTGTTTCCTGTTCTTCTTGAAGTTCCCCTTCTTCTTCCCTTTGCCCCTTTTCTTGAAACTGGTGGTTTTATTGACCATCAACACTTGATGCTCCTTCTTGATTTCTACCTCCGCAGCCTTTAGCATCACGAAGAGCTCGGGAATTGTCTTATTCATCCCTTGCATATTATAGTTCATCACGAAGCTTTTGTAGCTTGGTGGCAGTGATTGAAGAACTCTGTCAATGACACTATCAACAGGAAGATTAACTCCCAGTTGAGTCAAGTGATTATGATACCCAGACATTTTGAGTATATGCTCACTGACAGAATTATTCTCCTCCATCTTGAAGCTATAGAACTTATTAGAGACTTCATATCTCTCAATCCGGGCATTTGCTTGAAATATTAACTTCAAATCCTGGAACATCTCATATTTTCCATGACGTTCAAAACGTCGTTGAAGTCCCAGTTCTAAGACGTAAAGCATGGCACACTGAACTATCGAATAGTCATCAGCTTTACTCTGCCAAATGTTCTTAACGCTGTCAGCAGCATCTGCAGCAGGCCTGGCACCCAGCGGTGCTTCCAGGACGTAATTCTTTTGTGCAGCAATGAGGATAATCCTCAAGTTACGGACCCAGTCCGTGTAATTGCTACCATCATCTTTCAACTTTGCTTTCTCAAGGAACGCATTAAAATTCAACCGAACAATAGCACAGGCCATCTATCTACAACAACATAGATAAGAAAAATACTATCAGTACTAAGTTCATGATAAATTTAAGTTCAATTAATCATATTACTTAAGAACTCCCACTTAGATAGACATCCCTCTAATCTTCTAAGTGATCACGTGATCCATATATCCTAAACCATAACCGATCATCACGTGAAATGGAGTAGTTTTTCAATGGTGAACATCACTATGTTGATCATATCTACTAAATGATTCACGCTCGACCTTTCGGTCTCAGTGTTCCGAGGCCATATGTGCATATGCTAGGCTCGTCAAGTTTAACCCGAGTATTCTGCGTGTCCAAAACTGGCTTGCACCCGTTGTAGATGGACGTAGAGCTTATCACACCCGATCATCACGTGGTGTCTCGGCACGACGAACTTTGGCAATGGTGTATACTTAGGGAGAACACTATTATCTTGAAATTTAGTGAGAGCTCATGTTATAATGCTACTGTCAAACAAAGAAGAATAAGATGCATAAAGGATAAACATCACATGCAATCAATATAAGTGATATGATATGGCCATCATCATCTTGTGCTTGTGATCTCCATCTCCGAAGCACCGTCATGATCACCATCGTCACCAGCGTGAAACCTTGATCTCCGTCGTAGCATCATTGTCGTCTCGCCAACTATTGCTTCTACGACTATCGCTACCGCTTAGTGATAAAGTAAAGCAATTACAGGGCGATTGCATTGCATACAATAAAGCGACAACCATATGGCTCCTGCCAGTTGCCGATAACTCCGTTACAAAACATGATCATCTCATACAATAAATATAGCATCATGACTTGACCATATCACATCACAACATGCCCTGCAAAAACAAGTTAGACATCCTCTACTTTGTTGTTGCAAGTTTTACGTGGCTGCTACGGGCTGAGCAAGAACTGTTCTTACCTACGCATCAAAACCACAATGATAGTTCGTCAAGTTGATGCTGTTTTAACCTTCTCAAGGACCAGGCGTAGCCACACTCGGTTCAACTAAAGTTGGAGAAACTGACACCCGTGAGCCACCCGTGTGCAAAGCACGTCAGTAGAACCAGTCTCGCGTAAGCGTACGCGTAATGTCGGTCTGGACCGCCTCATCCAACAATACCGCCGAACCAAAGTATGACATGCTGGTAAGCAGTATGACTTGTATCGCCCACAACTCACTTGTGTTCTACTCGTGCATATAACATCTACGCATAAAACCTGGCTCAGATTCCACCGCTGGGGAACATAGTAATTTCAAAATTTTCCTACGCACACATAGGATCATGGTGATGCATAGCAACGAGAGGGGAGAGTGTTGTCCACGTACCCTCGTAGACCATTAAGCGGAAGCGTTGTGACAACACAGTTGATGTAGTTGTACGTCTTCACGATCGACCGATCCTCAGTACCGAATGTACGGCACCTCCGCGTTCATCACACGTTCATCTCGGTGACGTCCCACGAACTCACGATCCAGTAGAGCTCGGGGAAGAGTTTCGTTAGCACGATAGCGTGGTGACGATGTTGATGAAGTTCTGCAACAGGGTTTCGCCTAAACACCATGATGACCCACAAGTATAGGGGATCTATCGTAGTCCTTTCGATAAGTAAGAGTGTCGAACCCAACGAGTAGCAGAAGGAAATGTTAAGCGGTTTCCAGCAAGGTATTCTCCGCAAGTACTGAAACAAGTGGTAACAGATAGTTTTGTGATAAGATAATTTGTAATGAGCAACAAGTGACAAAAGTAAATAAGGTGCAGCAACGTGGCCCAATCCTTTTTGTAGCAAAGGACAAGCCTGGACAAACTCTTATATGATGTAAAGTGCTCCCGAGGACACATGGGAATATCGTCAAGCTAGTTTTCATCACGTTCATATGATTCGCATTCTGTACTTTGATAATTTGGTATGCGGGTGGACCGGTGCTTGGGTGCTGCCCTTACTTGGACAAGCATCCCACTTATGATTAACCTCTATTGCAAGCATCCGCAAATACAACAAAAGTATTAAGGTAAACCTAACCATAGCATGAAACATATGGATCCAAATCAGCCCCTTATGAAGCAACGCATAAATTAGGGTTTAAGCTTCTGTCACTGTGGGAGACCTAGATTAGGGGGTCTCCGGATAGCCGGACTATCTCCATTGGCCGGACTGTTAGACTATGAAGATACAAGATTGAAGACTTTGTCTCGTGTCTGGATGGGACTCTACTTGGCGTGGAAGGCAAGCTAGGCAATACATATATGGATATCTCCTCCTTTGTAACCGACCTTGTGTAACCCTAACCCTCTTCGGTGTCTATATAAACCGAAGGGTTTTAGTCCGTAGGACAACAATCACAACATACAATCATACCGTAGGCTAGCTTCTAGGGTTTAGCCTCTCTGATCTCGTGGTAGATCTACTCTTGTAACACCCATATCATCAATATCAATCAAGCAGGACGTAGGGTTTTACCTCTATCAAGAGGGCCCGAACCTGGGTAAAACTTCGTGTCCCTTGTCTCATGTTACCATCCGCCTAGACGCACAGTTCGGGACCCCCTACCCGAGATCCGCCGGTTTTGACACCGACATTGGTGCTTTCATTGAGAGTTCCTCTGTGTCGTCACCGTTAGGCTTGATGGCTCCTACTATCATTGATAGCGATGCCGTCAAGGGTGAGACCTTTCTCCCCGAACAAATCTTCGTATTCAGCGGCTTTGCACTGCGGGCTAATTCGCTTGGCCATCTGGAGCAGATTGAAAGCTATGCCCCTGGCCATCAGGTCAGATTTGGAAGTTTGAACTACACGGCTGACATCCGCGGGGACTTGATCTTCGATGGATTCGAGCCACAGCCGGGCGCGCCGCACTGTCTCGATGGGTATGACCTAGCTCTGCCACCGGACGGTACTCCAGAGGCCGCGCCCACACCAGCTCCGACCCTTAGCTCGGAGCCAACTGCGCCAATTGAGGACGGGTGGCTAGACACCGCCTCAGGGGCTGCAGTCTCGACGGCGATCGAGCCGAACACCAGCATAATCCTCTGCGCAGCCCGTGACTCCAAGGTGCCAGATTCTCTTCCGGACCCAGAACCATCGGCGCCCCTGCCAATCGAATCCGAGTGGGCACCGATCATGGAATTCACCGCCGCGGATATCTTTCAGCACTCGCCCTTCGGCGACATTCTGAATTCACTAAGGTCTCTCTATTTGTCAGGAGAGCCCTGGCCGGATTATGGCCAACAGGACTGGGATGCGGATGACGAAGAAATTCGACGCCCACCCACCACCCACTTTGTAGCCATTGTCGATGATTTAACCGACATCCTCGACTTCGACTCCGAAGACATCAACGGTATGGACGACGATGTAGGAGACGAACATGAACCAGCACCTATAGGGCACTGGAAAGCCCCCTCGTCGCATGACATATACATGGTGGATACACCCAATGAAGGCAATGGCGACGAGAGAACGGAGGATGACCCCTCCAAGAAGCAACCCAAGCGCCGACGTCAGCGGCGCCGCTCTAAGTCCCGCCAAAGCAAAAGTGGTGATACCGGCACAGGAGATAATAACACTCCGGATAGCGCCGAAGACAACAATAATTCCCTCCAGCAAGATTTAGAGCAGGAGGATGAAGGAGCCAGCTCTCCTGAGAGAGTGGCTGGCGGAGAGGAGGAGGATGACAGTTACATGCCCCCCTTCAAAGACGAGGCAAGCCTCGGCGACGATGAATTCGCCGTACCAGAGGATCCCGTCGAACAAGAGCACTTCAAGCACAGGCTTATGGCCACGGCCAATAGCCTGAAGAAAAAGCAGCAGCAGCTTCAAGCTGATCAAGATCTGCTAGCTGACAAATGGACTGAAGTCCTCGCGGCCGAGCAATATAAACTCGAGCGTCCCTCCAAGAGCTATCCAAGGCGCAGGTTACTTCCCCGACTAGAGGAAGAAGCATATGAAACGGCTGATCGGCCACCTCGCGGCCGCGATAGAGAGGCATTCTGGCCAAAAACTCAGCCTCCACCCCAACGCCATTCAAATAAAAAGGCATGGGGAGATACGCCGGACCTGCGAGACATATTGGAGGACAAAGCAAAGCATTCAAGATCGATCTACAGATCACGAGGGCGCACCACTCTACAAGACGATACATGTCACGCCGGATACAGTAAAAGCAAATCCGGTCGGGCCGAACACAGCAGGCAGGACCCATCTGAGCTGCGTCACGACATAGCCCAATATAGAGGTGCCGCACACCCCTTATGCTTCACAGATGAAGTAATGGAACATCAATTCCCAGAAGGTTTCAAACCTGTAAACATTGAATCATACGACGACACTACAGAGCCCGCGGTATGGATTGAGGACTTCCTCCTCCATATCCACATGGCCCGCGGTGATGACTTACATGCCATCAAGTACCTCCCACTAAAACTCAAAGGACTAGCACGGCATTAGCTTAATAGCTTGCCAGCGGACTCCATTAGTTGTTGGGAAGATCTGGAAGCCGCATTCCTCGACAACTTCAGGGCACTTATGTGCGACCACCAGACGCGGATGACTTGAGCCACATAATTCAGCAGCCAGAAGAGTCGGCCAGGAAATTCTGGACTCGATTCCTTACAAAGAAAAATTAAATCGTCGACTGTCCGGATGCGAAGGCCTTAGCGGCTTTCAAGAACAATATCCGAGACGAGTGGCTAGCCCGGCACCTTGGCCAAGAAAAGCCGAAATCTATGGCAGCCCTCACGACGCTCATGGCCCGCTTTTGTGCGGGAGAAGACAGCTGGTTGGCTCGCAGTAATAACATATCAAAGAACCATGGTACCCCAGATACCAAGGACGGCAATAGCAGGTCACGTCGCAACAAGCATAAGCGCCGCATTAACGGCGAAAGTACTGAGGATACGGCAGTCAATGCCGGATTCAAAGGCTCTAAACCCGGTCAGCGGAAAAAGCCATTCAAACAAAGTACGCCGGGTCCGTCCAGCTTGGACCGTATACTCGATCGCTCGTGTCAAATACACGGCACCCTAGACAAGCCAGCCAATCACACCAACAGGGATTGTTGGGTGTTCAAGCAGGCCGACAAGTTAATTGCCGAAGACAAGGACAAGGGGCCGCATAGCGATGACGAGGAAGAACCCCAGCAGCCGCACACTGGAGGACAGAAAAGGTTTCCCCCGCAAGTGCAGACGGTGAACATGATATACGCAACCCACATCCCCAAGAGGGAGCGGAAGCGTGCGCTCAGGGACGTATATGCGTTGGAGCCAGTCGCCCCAAAGTTCAACCATTGGTCCTCCTATCCGATCACCATCGATCGCAGGGACCAGCCCACTAGTATCCGTCATGGAGGATTCGCTGGTCCTAGACCCAATCATTGATGGATTTCACCTCACTCGAGTCCTTATGGACGGCGGCAGCAGCCTGAACCTGCTTTATCAGGACACAGTGCGCAAAATGGGTATAGACCCCTCAAGGATAATACCCACAAAAACGACCTTTAAAGGCGTCCTTCCAGGCGTAGAGGCCCACTGCACAGGCTCAATTACACTGGAAGTGGTCTTCGGATCCCCGTATAACTTTCGAAGCGAAGAGTTAATCTTCGATATAGTCCCGTTCCGCAGTGGTTATCACGCGCTGCTCGGATGAACCGTATTTGCTAGATTCAATGCGGTACCACATTATGCATACCTCAAGCTCAAGATGCCAGGACCTCGCGGAGTTATTACAGTCAATGGAAACATAGAGCGCTCTCTTCGAACAGAGGAGCACACCGCGGCCCTCGCAGCAGAAGCGCAAAGCAGCCTCTCAAGGCAATCTACCAGTTCGGCGTTTCAAAGCCCGGACACCTTCAAGCGCGCTCGGGGCAATCGACAAACAGACCGCCTGGCACGATCTGAGCTCGCGTAGCAATACGGCGGCCACCCCAATCCCAGCCCAACGGCGTTGTTCGTGCCGCGCGTACATAATTACGCATTAAAAATACCATGGGCACAGATGGGGAGGGGAGGCACAACTACGGCACGCCCCAAAACGCGGCCTGAACCGCACCAGGGGCTTCCCTTTGGTTATTTTGCTTTTCTTTCAGGACTTCAATTTCTGGAAACACTGCCCGGCAGCTCTATTGCCGAACACATGATACAGCAACCAAGGAGGTCGACAACTATGGAATTCCAAGGTGGATATAATTCCTCAGTTTGCCCTTGGAAGGGACATAGTGCTACTCTTTTGCTTATTACACTATCTGTATCACTCTGCTTTAATGCAATTTTTTCAATATACAATACATGACATTACGACTATTATCACATTTTTGTTATACATATACATATCTATGTGTTCATTAATAATGCCTAGCAACCGTACACTTTGGTACGGCTAATGCACCAGGGGCTTACGTACCCACAATATGGTGTGAAAAGTCCGAACACTTCCACAAGTGCGGCACCCCGAACTTATAGCATTATATGCATCAGCTCCGAATCATGTCTTTGGTCAAATGTTGGGTTTGCCCGGCTCCTATGTTTTGGTACCTTACGTTCCGCTCTATCGGCTAAGGTAGCGCTAGGAGAACTACTGCGATTGTGCCCTGGTTCTGCCGGGTCGAGCACCTCAGTAGAGAAAGCTAAAACTGACTGTCATGATAAGGCGAGAGACTGGTCGCTGTTCGGCGAGGTTTTTCGAGTCCCTAAAGACTTATGCCGCTTAGGGCGAGGGGCCGGCTCCGTCCGGCTTATAGGCGTGTATCGCGCCCCAAATTCGGTCTTCCGAATACCAGGGGCTTCGCTGAAATTTAAAATTATAGAATTCTATGGCTAAGTGAGAGTGATAAAGCATTATTAGTCTGGTTGCCTTGTTCCTTGTGCTGAGCACCTCCCTCGAAGGACCCAATCATGGTAACAAGAGTGCTCAGGTTTATCCCGAACACCTCGGCACTCGTGGTATGGGGGCAGAAGCCGAGGACTAGCCATCTCTCAGATTGGATAAACAGCCAAACAGAAGGTAATATTTTAAATTCACACAAGCGTTGCATAGCGCATATGAAACAAGTTTTCATCACACAGGATACAAAACGAGCAAGTCTCATTCAAATATTACATTTTGTGAACACTCATCCGCGATAAGACGGGCGCCCGGCAGAACACCCTTGTAGTACATCTCGGGGTGGTGGTGCTCCTTGCCCTCCGGCGGCCCCTCCTTGATAAGCTTCACGGCGTCCAGATTGACCCACTGCGTTTTCACACAGGCGAAGGCCCGGCGTGCACCTTCAATGCAGACGGATCGCTTGACGACCTCCAGCCGTGGGCAGGCATCCACAAGCCGCCTCACCAGGCCAAAGAAGCTATTCGGGAGGGCATCGCCAGGCCACAACCGGACTATGAACCCCTTCATGGCCTGATCGGCCGCCTTATGTAGCTCGGCCATCTGCTTTAGCTGGTCGCTCAATGGCACCGGATGTTCGGCCTCAGCATATTGAGACCAGAACAGCTTCTTCATCGAGCTCCCGTCCCCGGCCCAGTAGAATTGTGCGGCATCGGACACACTGCGGGGCAAATCTGCGAATGCTCCTGAAGAGCTCCGGATTCGGTTAAGTAATCGGTAAATTACTTTTACATGCTTGCTTTGCATATAGAAAGCCTTACCCGCCGCTATCTTCTTCATCGCGTCGATCTCCTGAAGGGCCTTCTAGGCCTCGCCCTTGGCACTCTTCGCGCTCTCATGGGCCGCGGCAAGCTCAGACTCTCGCGTCTTCAAGTCAAGCTCCAATGCCTCGTGCTTCGTCACGAGAGCCTGGAGCTCTTGCTGCACCTCGCCCACCCGAGCTTCGTGCCTCTCTCGCTCGGTGCGCTCCTGGGTCGCCTTCTCTTCGGCCTGGGACAACGCTTGCTTCAGGGTCGCCACCTCGGTCGTGGCCCCTGGCAAACATACAATAATCCTGTCATTTAGCAATCGCGCCATTTTTCTCATCTATAGACGGGGTATTACTTACCCTTGTTCTCCTCGAGCTGCCTCTTAGCAAGGCCGAGCTCCTTCTGGGACCCCTCGAGGGCCTCCTTCAGTACGGCGACCTCCGCCGTTAGTGCGGCGGACGCCAACAGCGAAGCCTGCATATGCATATTGACATACTTATATTAGACTCCTGTGATATTTTATCCTCTGTTCGGCTTTTCTTTGTGAACACCAAACAAAGCATCAGGGGCTACTGTCTATGCGGTAATATTTCTACTACATTTTAAAACACTTACCTCGAAGCCTGTTAGAAGGCTAGTACAGGCTTCAGTCAATCCGCTCTTGGCGGACTGAACCTTCTGGATCACCGCACTCATGATAGTGCGGTGCTCCTCCTCGATGGAAGCACTGCGAAGCGCTTCCAACATGGTGTCCGGCGCGTCTGGGTGGACAGAGGTCACCGGCACAGGCGTCTCACCCTCCTTAGAAGGGGGCCGCCTGCCCGAGCTCGGATCCGTTGGAGGGTCCGGCGCGGTGTTCGGCTGAGGGCCGAACTCGGAGCTTTCGGGGACCCCGTCCCCTCGGCTCTTGCAGTCCGGAAGGTCGCCTTGAGGCGCCTCCGGGACTGTCCCCCCTCGATCCGGTGCCTCTTGAGACAGCACCTCGGTGTCGTCGGCCGGATGAGGGGAGGTGGCGGTCGGGACCAGATCGCTATCCATATTTGACGAGCCCAGGGAGCCATCCGAGGATACCTCGATATTGGCTCGGGGCGGCCTGTACAATTGAGTTCGGCGTTAGGGAAAGCAATGCGACAAAGGAATCCTATGGGTTACTTCGGTATCCGAACACTTACGATCTCCCCTGGGGCTTGCCCCTGGGCAACCACTCGTCTTCACTTTCGACAGCGGCGGTGGAGCTGTCCGGAAGGAGCGTCCTTCCCTTCTTGGACCCTTTGGCCTCCCCAGTTGGGGCGGCCTTCCTTTTCTTGTCTCCCCCAGTCGGTGGGGGAGCCTTTTCTTCCTCTTCCTCGTCTTCGGGGGAAGAGTGCGCCGCAGAGTCATCGGACGGAGAGTCCGACGACGCCTGGCGTCGGGAACTCTTTCGAGCTCCCTTGGCCTTCTTGGTCTTCTCCGGCACCTTATAAGGGGGCCGGAGTCAGCATCTTCGTCAGAAGAGCGTCTGCGGGGCCTTCGGGCAAGGGAGCCGGATAGTCGATCTGTCCGGCCATCTTCTGCCAGTCCTGTCAAAATTACGGGAGTTTAGATCCCGCATAGAGCCAATCTATATATATAAAACAAATATCCTGTAAGAGGTAAAACAACTTACCGCACTGGCATGGCGCTTCGCGCTGAATCCGCGATCCTCAGTAATGTGGGGAGGGACCGCGGCGCCCTTGAACAGCACCCTCCAGGCATCTTCATGAGTCGTGTCGAAGAGCCTGTTCAGAGTTCGGTGCTGCGCCGGATTAAACTCCCACAAGGTAAACTCCCGTTGTTGGCATGGTAGTATCCGGCGAACGAGCATAACCTGGACTATGTTGACAAGCTTGAGCTTCTTATCCACCATGTTCTGAATACATGACTGGAGTCCGGTTAGCTCTTTTGAATTACCCCAGGACAGGCCCTTCTCTTTCTAGGAGGTGAGCCGCATGGGGATGCCAGATCGGAACTCGGGGGCCGCTACCCATGCGGGGTCGCGCGGCTCGGTGATATAGAACCACCCCGATTGCCACCCCTTTATGGTGTCCATGAAGGTGCCCTCGAGCCATGTGATGTTGGGCATCTTGCCCACCATGGCGCCTCCGCACTCTGCCTGGCTACCGCTCACTACCTTCGGCTTGACATTGAAGGTCTTCAGCCATAAGCCGAAGTGGGGCCTGATGCGGAGGAAGGCCTTGCACACGACGATAAACGCCGAGATGTTGAGGATGAAGTTTGGGGCCAGATCATGGTAATCCAGGCCATAATAAAACAGAGCCCCCGGACGAAGGGATGGAGAGGGAATCCTAGTCCGCGGAGGAAATGGGTGAGGAATACCACCCTCCCATGGGGCTTGGGGGGTGGGGATGAGTTGTCCCTCATCTGGGAGCCGGTGCGCGATGTCGTCGTGCAGGTATCCGGCTCTCCTCAGTTTCTTGACGTCTCCCTCCATGACGGAGGAGACCATCCACTTGCCTCCCGCTCCGGACATGGTTGGAGAAGGTTGAGGTGGAAGTGAGAGCTTGGGCGCTAGAGCTCGAGTATGCGGGAGCGTATGAGCAGAGAAGGAAGAAGGCGTGGATAGAAAGGTGAATCCTTATCCCTTTATATGGGCGGACAAAATTAAACGTCCCCACTTGCCTAGTAAAACTCGCTTATCCCCCAAGCGCCGCAATTGATGGCGTGGTTGGGTTACCCACGCCCGTATTGATGAGAATCCCGTAATAAGGGGACACGATCTCTGCTTTGACAAGACGTGTCGAAAAACTGCCTCGCGTTATGTGCGGGGCTGGTTAAATGAAACAGTTCGAATAATCACCGGGCCATGACATGACGTCATGTTACCAAAACAAGCTGGCGGATTAGATCTGCGAAGACATTATTCTCTCTACGGTGAAATGTGGAACTTATTTTGCAGGGTCGGACACTATCCTCGTATTCAAATTCTTCTGCGATGTATTCGGAGAAGGAACCCGCCTTGCAATGCCGAAGACAACTGCGTGCCGAACTCATCGTCATTGAAGCCTGGTTCAGGGGCTACTATGGGAGTCCTGGATTAGGGGGTCTCCAGACAGCCGGACTATCTCCATTGGCCGGACTGTTAGACTATGAAGATACAAGATTGAAGACTTCGTCTCATGTCCGGATGGGACTCTACTTGACGTGGAAGGCAAGCTATGCAATACGTATATGGATATCTCCTCCTTTGTAACCGACCTTGTGTAACCCTAACCCTCTCCGGTGTCTATATAAACCGAAGGGTTTTAGTCCGTAGGACAACAATCACAACATACAATCATACCGTAGGCTAGCTTCTAGGGTTTAGCCTCTCTGATCTCGTGGTAGATCTACTCTTGTAACACCCATATCATCAATATCAATCAAGCAGGACGTAGGGTTTAAGCATCTTGATCTATCTCTATAGATCTTAATGCCCAATATGTAAGCAGCTTCACCAAGGTCTTTCGTTGAAAAACTCTTATTCAAGTATCCCTTTATGCTATCCAGAAATTCTATATCATTTCCAATCAGTAATATGTCATCCACATATAATATCAGAAATGCTACAGAGCTCCCACTCACTTTCTTGTAAATACAGGCTTCTCCAAAAGTCTGTACAAAACCAAATGCTTTGATCACACTATCAAAGCGTTTATTCCAACTCCGAGAGGCTTGCACCAGTCCATAAATGGATCGCTGGAGCTTGCACACTTTGTTAGCTCCCTTTGGATCGACAAAACCTTCCGGTTGCATCATATACAACTCTTCTTCCAGAAATCCATTCAGGAATGCAGTTTTGACATCCATCTGCCAAATTTCATAATCATAAAATGCGGCAATCGCTAACATGATTCGGACAGACTTAAGCATCGCTACGGGTGAGAAAGTCTCATCGTAGTCAATCCCTTGAACTTGTCGAAAACCTTTCGCAACAATTCGAGCTTTGTAGACAGTAACATTACCATCAGCGTCAGTCTTTTCTTGAAGATCCATTTATTCTCAATTGCTTGCCGATCAATGGGCAAGTCAACCAAAGTCCACACTTTGTTCTCATACATGGATCCCATCTCAGATTTCATGGCTTCAAGCCATTTTGCGGAATCTGGGCTCACCATCGCTTCTTCATAGTTCGTAGGTTCATCATGATCCAGTAGCATGAATTCCAAAACAGGATTATTGTACCAGTTTGGTGCGGATCTTACTCTCGTTGATCTACGAGGTTCAATAATAACTTGATCTAAAGTTTCATGATCATCATCATTAACTTCCTCACTAATTGGTATAGTCGTCACAGGAACTGGTTTCTGTGATGAGCTACTTTCCAATAAGGGAGCAGGTACGATTACCTCATCAAGTTCTACTTTCATCCCACTCACTTCTTTCGAGAGAAACTCCTTCTCTAGAAAGGATCCATTCTTAGCAACGAATGTTTTGCCTTCGGATCTGTGATAGAAGGTGTACCCAACAGTCTCCTTTGGGTATCCGATGAAGACACATTTCTCCGATTTGGGTTCGAGCTTGTCAGGTTGAAGCTTTTTCACATAAGCATCGCAACCCCAAACTTTAAGAAACGACAACTTTGGTTTCTTGCCAAACCACAGCTCATAAGGCGTCATCTCAACGGATTTTGATGGTGCCCTATTTAACGTGAATGCGGTCGTCTCTAAAGCATAACCCCAAAACGATAGCGGTAAATCAGTAAGAGACATCATAGATCGCACCATATCTAGTAAAGTACGATTATGACGTTTGGACACACCATTACGCTGTGGTGTTCCGGGTGGCGTGAGTTGCGAAACTATTCCGCTTTGTTTCAAATGTAGACCAAACTCGTAACTCAAATATTCTCCTCCACGATCAGATCGTAGAAACTTTATTTTCTTGTTACGATGATTTTCAACTTCACTCTGAAATTCTTTGAACTTTTCAGATGTTTCAGATTTATGTTTCATCAAGTAGATATACCCATATCTGCTTAAATCATCTATGAAGGTGAGAAAATAACGATATCCGCCACGAGCCTCAACATTCATCGGACCACATACATCTGTATGTATGATTTCCAACAAATATGTTGCTCTCTCCATAGTACCGGAGAACGGCGTTTTAGTCATCTTGCCCATGAGGCACGGTTCGCAAGTACAGAGTGATTCATAATCAAGTGGTTCCAAAAGTCCATCAGTATGGAGTTTCTTCATGCGCTTTACACCGATATGACCTAAACGGCAGTGCCACAAATAAGTTGCACTATCATTATCAACTCTACATCTTTTGGCTTCAACATTATGAATATGTGTATCACTACTATCGAGATTCATCAAAAATAGACCACTCTTCAAGGGTGCGTGACCATAAAAGATATTACTCATATAAATATAACAACCATTATTCCATGATTTAAATGAATAACCGTCTCGCATCAAACAAGATCCAGATATAATGTTCATGCTCAATGCCGGCATCAAATAACAATTATTTAGGTCTAAAACTAATCCTGAAGGTAGATGTAGAGGTAGCGTGCCGACTGCGATCACATCGACTTTGGAACCATTTCCCACGCACATCGTCACCTCGTCCTTGGCCAGTGTTCGCTTAATCCCTAGTCCCTGTTTCGAGTTGCAAATATTAGCAACAAAACCAGTATCAAATACCCAGGTGCTACTGCGAGCTCTAGTAAGGTACACATCAATAACATGTATATCACATATACCTTTGTTCACCTTGCCATCCTTCTTATCCGCCAAATACTTGGGGCAGTTCCGCTTCCAGTGACCAGTCTGCTTGCAGTAGAAGCACTCAGTTTCAGGCTTAGGTCCAGATTTGGGTTTCTTCTCCTGAGCAGCAACTTGCTTGCTGTTCTTCTTGAAGTTCCCCTTCTTCTTCCCTTTCCCCTTTTTCTTGAAACTGGCGGTCTTGTTGACCATCAACACTTGATGCTCCTTCTTGATTTCTACCTCCGCAGCCTTTAGCATTGTGAAGAGCTCGGGAACCGTCTTATCCATCCCTTGCATGTTATAGTTCATCACGAAGCTCTTGTAGCTTGGTGGCAGTGATTGAAGAACTCTGTCAATGACACAATCAATAGGAAGATTAACTCCCAGTTGAGTCAAGTGATTATGATACCCAGACATTTTGAGTATATGTTCACTGACAGAACTATTCTCCTCCATCTTGTAGCTATAGAACTTATTGGAGACTTCATATCTCTTAATCCGGGCATTTGCTTGAAATGTTAACTTCAACTCCCGGAACATCTCATATGCTCCATGACGTTCAAAACGTCGTTGAAGTCCCGATTCTAAGCCGTAAAGCATGGCACACTGAACAATTGAGTAGTCATCAGCTTTGCTCTCCCAGATGTTCATAACATCTGGTGTTGCTCCTGCAGCAAGCCTGGCACCCAGCGGTGCTTCCAGGACGTAATTCTTCTATGCAGCAATGAGGATAATCCTCAAGTTACGGACCCAGTCCGTGTAATTGCTACCATCATCTTTCAACTTTGCTTTCTCAAGGAACGCATTAAAATTCAACGGAACAACAGCACGGGCCATCTATCTACAATCAAACATAGACAAGCAAGATACTATCAGGTACTAAGTTCATGATAAATTTAAGTTCAATTAATCATATTACTTAAGAACTCCCACTTAGAAAGACATCCCTCCAATCTTCTAAGTGATCACGTGATCCAAATCAACCAAACCATAACCGATCATCACGTGAAATGGAGTAGCTTTCAATGGTGAACATCAATATGTTGATCATATCTACTATATGATTCACGCTCGACCTTTCGGTCTCAGTGTTCCGAGGCCATATCTGCATATGCTAGGCTCGTCAAGTTTAACCTGAGTATTCTGCGTGTGCAAAACTGGCTTGCACTCGTTGTAGATGGACGTAGAGCTTATCACACCCGATCATCACGTGGTGTCTGGGCACGATGAACTTTGGCAACGGTGCATACTCAGTGAGAACACTTTTATCTTGAAATTTAGTGAGAGATCATCTTATAATGCTACCGTCAATCAAAGCAAGATAAGATGCATAAAAGATAAACATCACATGCAATCAATATAAGTGATATGATATGGCCATCATCATCTTATGCTTGTGATCTCCATCTCCGAAGCACCGTCATGATCACCATCGTCACCGGCGTGACACCTTGATCTCCATCGTAGCATCATTGTCGTCTCGCCAATCTTATGCTTCTACGACTATCGCTACCGCTAAGTGATAAAGAAAAGCATTACAGGGCGATTGCATTGCATACAATAAAGCGACAACCATATGGCTCCTGCCAGTTGTCGATAACTCGGTTACAAAACATGATCATCTCATACAATAAAATATAGCATCACGTTTTGACCATATCACATCACAACATGCCCTGCAAAAACAAGTTAGACGTCCTCTACTTTGTTGTTGCAAGTTTTACGTGGCTGCTACGGGCTTAGCAAGAACCGTTCTTACCTACGCATGAAAACCACAAGGATAGTTTGTCAAGTTGGTGTTGTTTTAACCTTCGCAAGGACCGGGCGTAGCCATACTTGGTTCAACTAAAGTTGGAGAAACTGACACCCGCCAGCCACCTGTGTGCAAAGCACGTCGGTAGAACCAGTCTCGCGTAAGCATACGCGTAATGTCGGTCCGGGCCGCTTCAACCAACAATACCGCTGAACCAAAGTATGACATGCTGGAAAGCAGTATGACTTGTATCGCCCACAACTCACTCGTGTTCTACTCGTGCATATAACATCAACGCATAAAACCTGGCTCTGATGCCACTGATGGGGAACGTAGTAATTTCAAAAAAATTCCTACGCACACGCAAGATCATGGTGATGCATAGCAACGAGAGGGGAGAGTGTTGTCCACGTACCCTTGTAGACCGAAAGTGGAAGCGTTAGCACAACGCGGTTGATGTAGTCGTACGTCTTCACGATCCGACCGATCCAAGTACCGAACGCACGGCACCTCCGAGTTCAGCAAACGTTCAGCTCGATGACGTCCCACGAACTTCGATCCAGCAGAGCTTCACGGGAGAGTTCCATCAGCACGACGGCGTGGTGACGGTGATGATGTTGCTACCGACGCAGGGCTTCGCCTAAGCACCGCTACGATATGACCGAGGTGGAATATGGTGGAGGGGGGCACCGCACACGGCTGGGAGAGATCGACTGATCAACTTGTGTGTCTAGAGATGCCCCCTGCCCCCGTTATAAAGGAGCAAGGGGGGAGGCCGGCCGGCCCTCTATGGGCGCGCCAGGAGGAGGAGTCCTCCTCCTAGTAGGAGTAGGACTCCCCTTTCCTACTCCTACTAGGAGGAGGAAAGGAAGGAGGAGAAGGAGAAGGAAGGAGAGGGAGGAAAAGGAGGAAAGGGGGCCGGCCCCCTAGTCCAATTCGGTTTGGGCTAGGGGGCCGCGCGCCCTGCCTCCTCTCTTCCACAACTTGGCCCATGAGGCCCATTACTTCTTCCTCGTATTCCCGTAACTCCTCGGTACCCCCAAAAATACCCGAATCACTCGGAACCTTTCCGATGTCCGAATATAGTCGTACAATATATCGATCTTTACGTCTCGACTATTTCGAGACTCCTCGTCATGTCCCCGATCTTATCCGGTACTCCGAACTACCTTCGGTACATCAAATCACATAAACTCATAATACAATCGTCACCGAAACTTTAAGCGTGCGGACCCTACGAGTAAACTTGGCCCATGAGAACTATGTAGACATGACCGAGACATGTCTCCGGTCAATAACCAATATCAGAACCTGGATGCTCATATTGGCTCCCACATATTCTATGAAGATCTTTATCGGTCGGACCGCATAACAACATACGTTGTTCCCTTTGTCATCGGTATGTTACTTACCCGAGATTCGATCGTCGGTATCTCAATACCTAGTTCAATCTCGTTACCAGTCTCTTTACTCGTTCTGTAATACATCATTCTGCAACTAACTCATTAGTTGCAATGCTTGCAAGGCTTAAGTGATGTGTATTACCGAGAGGGCCCAGAGATACCTCTCTGACAATCGGAGTGACAAATCCTAATCTCGAAATACGCCAACCCAACAAGTACCTTCGGAGACACCTGTAGAGCACCTTTATAATCACCCAGTTACGTTGTGACGTTTGGTATCACACAAAGTGTTCCTCCGGTAAACGGGAGTTGCATAATCTCATAGTCATAGGAACATGTATAAGTTATGAAGAAAGCAATATCAACAAACTAAACGATCAAGTGCTAAGCTAACGGAATGGGTCAAGTCAATCATATCATTCTCCTAATGATGTGATCATGTTAATCAAATGACAACTCATGCCTATGGTTAGGAAACATAACCATCTTCGATCAACGAGCTAGTGAAGTAGAGGCATACTAGTGACACTCTGTTTGTCTATGTATTCACACATGTATTATGTTTCCGGTTAATACAATTATAGCATGAATAATAAACATTTATCATGATATAAGGAAATAAATAATAACTTTATTATTGCCTCTAGGGCATATTTCCTTCAGCCACCATCCTGTGCTCGTCCATCAACACACTCCCAACAGCGAGACCCCGCGGCTCCATGCCGCTCAGACCTGTCGTTGTCGACATGTCAGATGCAACACCGCTCCTCCTTCGCGAACACCACCTGCGGCCACTGGTCCCATCCCCTCCACCTGCAAATTGTCTGCACTCCCAACCGAGCCCCAAGGCCCCTGAGGACACCTCCAGGAAGGTCACGACGCGAGCAGCGCCGCTGCCGCCAAATTCGAAGAGGATTAAAGGTTTTCACCCGGCAGAAGATAGGGGTGGGTAGATTGCGCCCTCAGCCGGGCCTTCATGAAGGAAAGCGGCACCCATGGGCACCGCCGCCGCCGGGCCGGCCTGACCGACCAAGGTTTCCCTCGGACCCAAGGTACACCACCAGGGCTCACCATCACCGGAGCCTGCAGCCGCAAACCACCGGGACGATGAGAGAGGCAACAGGAGAAAGGGGATTCTCTAGATCCGATGCCACAACACCAACCCGCCGGAGGATCACCGGCCACCCGATCAAATCCCCGACAGCCCATCTGCCTCGCCGCGCCCGGACGAGGAGGCCAACCCAGGGGCCGCCGCCCCCGATCCATGGCCCTCCGCCCGAAATCGGGTAGAGCAGAGCCAGCCTACCGCCACGACCGCCACGGGGACACCAGCCGGTCGCCACGCCGCCGCGCTCCAGATTGAGGTCGTCGTGGGCCAGATTGGCGCCGCTACCATCGATCGGGGCCTCATCCTCGAGATCGGGGATCCGGCGCATCCCGAGCCCGGAGTGAGAGGGTGATGCTTCCGCCACCGGCGTTGCACGCGCGGGCTTAGCCTAGCGCCGACCACCGGCGGCGGCGGAGGGGAGAGCGGGAAGGAGGAGGGGGACCCGCGGCAGAGGTTTGGGTCCCCTCGGTTGCCCGCGCGATGGGTGACGGAGGGGGAGGGGAGGGCCGCGCGTGTGTTTGATGCCAACGAACTCACGTCATGCTTATAACATTCCTTACATTGGTAGATTTCTTTTAAGAAACGGGTACAGAGCTATTTATTGTTAAAGATGTTTTATAAAAAAAACCCTTTGCCCTACTTTATATATAAAGCATCACATCCGAACTGATACAAGGTGATGAACCAATCCTCTTACAAAGCAGATCAAAGAAAATTACACGAAAATAGGAGAGTCCGCACCCTACCACAAAGCAACCTAGACTACCGACAAGGAAGAAAACTCGCCGCCAAGGGAAATCTCTGGATCTCATTTTGCCGCTCATACCATGCTCTTGCCAGAGTGGACCCCCACCCTCCCGCTCTGGATTGTGGAGCCTGAGCCTTCTTGTGGAAAAAGAGGATCGCGAGTGGAACCAACAAGGACACGTGTAAATAATAGGAAGCAAGCGGATCTCGTGAAAGATGTTTTTATAGAAAGTGTAGAGTGGATATTTCTTTTGAGCAACTTCCTTGTATGTGTGTTTTGTTCTGTCGAATTTAATTATACCCACAACGATTGTTTTCTAATGCATTTTATAGTGGTTTTTATGTCCATTTAAACCATGTCTAAAACTTCTTTCATTTATCATGTGCAAACTTTGGTGCAAACATTATTCTACAATCAACCAGGCATGATATTGTAATTTTTGTATATAGTTTCCTATTAGTGTTTTCAAATAAGCTTATGGCATCTCCAAGGGCATCCCCTCCCCTTCCCCCATTTATCCGTGAGGACAATCCGGCACAAACAGGCCATCCATCGGGCTCTCCAAAACTCCTCCCCTTCATACCTCAAACTTGGCCGCAATACGAAAGAGTCCGGACTTGTCCGCAAAGACCGCTAGCCCACCCTCTCTCTCCCTCCTCCCTCCCCCCTCTCTCTCTATGCCCTTAGAAGACATCGCCCATGGCTCAGCTTACATTAAAGACATGGGCTCCTCTCAGCGCCCCATCTGGTGAGCGCCTAGCTAGCCATGATCCAGCAAATGAAATGACGCCTTCTGATGTTGATGATCCCACTCCGATGTTCAAGACCACGTGAACTTCATGTTATGTTTATGTTTGAACTCTTCCTTGTCTATGCTTCAGACTGCGAGTTGGTTTCGAGCGGCAAGTTGGGCCAACTTGCTCCGTCAGGCTAGGCGAGGGAGGTGCAGCGGCGAGCTGCCTCGCGCGTATCCGACGGACTTGGCGGGCCACCTAGCTGGTTTTTATGCGGGAAGTGCTCTTCCGGCTTGTCGGATGCCATCGAAAGATTGGAGTAATTGGTGGAAAGAGGAGATGGGGAATGGCGGAGTGGTGCGATTCTTGCCCAGTCTAGCATCGTTTAAATAGAGGGTGGACGGGAGGAGCCTGCCCGGCGTTGCGTTTAATGCCGGCTCGCTCGTGAACAGACATGTGGCTGAAGTAGGTTTCTCGGCTTCCACATGGGTTTAATGGAGGATTTTGAATGCGGCGAGGAGGCGTGTTCAGCCGGGTGTGCAGCGGGCGGCGTCCTCGGTCAGCGCGCCGCTTCAATGACGGAGGTAGTGAGACGTCGCGTTCGCCCTAATCTGCCTTCAATGTGAAGCGGCGCGCTCTACAATGGCATGAATGCGAGCTGCTGGGCGACTGGCGGGAAGAGCGTGCGGGCGGGGTTTTTGGGTGGACCTGGACGGCCAGAAGCGGGCGTGACAGCGGTCCAGACTCCTACGAATCTCCCCACGTTTGTCTTCGGTTTGCCGGAGAAAACATGGCCTAACCGCACCGTGGACCGAAACAGGACCGCGTTAGATGGTTTTGGCGGTTCAGACAACACGATCCGAACAAATTCAGGAGGGTTGGGGGTTAGGGTTGAAGATGCCCTTGGGCTGGTATTTTTTCCCGCTGTGTGCCATTTGTCCCAATATTTCATAAGCGGGCAGTGTACGACGGACGAAACTTGCCTGCTCCTCGCTTGTGCGCCTATCCGTGCTCCCGCATACGTGGCTTGATTTGATTGGAACAAAATAAGACCTGACCCCACCCTCTTAAAATCAGGGGAGATGATTAGAATAGAAAGAAAAAAAAACAACCATAGGATGAGTTGGGAGCATGGAGAAGGAGCAGGCAAGCCGGATCCATGTACAACCTGGGTCGTACGCATCTAATCTAATCTGGAGACCCACTTTTACGTGTGACAATTGGCAAAATCGAATCTCAAAGCAGCAACCCTTCTTCTCATTGTTTCCCTTTGCCAAATCTCAATTTCTGTATCCTCAAACTCCACAGCCACCGGTATGATACGCCGGAATGCTCGCCACATGGCCGCCCATGCGCTCCTCGACGCATCGTCGCCGGCAACGGCTACGCTCGCCGCTCCTCGAAGCCATCCTCGCCGGTAACGGCGACGCTGGCCGACGCACAACTCGCCGGCGACGCTCGCCGCAGATGCGCTCCTCGAAGCCATCCTCCCTGAGTAACGGCGACGCTCATCGACGCCCAGCTCGCGTCCCATCCAGCCGCGGATATGCTCCTTGACGCCGGTGGCAACTCCCCTGCTTTCTTGTGGTACTCCCTCCTCGTCAGAAGCCTACATGTTCGTCGGGGACCCAGCTCGAGCACCGGCTTGCTTGTCCCCGTTGGTGTGGAGGAGCTAGCTGTGCGTAGAGAGGCTGTTGACTGTTTGCGTACGTTCTTGATCCGGAGCTACGACGTCGCCGGCGAGATGTGAATAGATGGGGATTAATTTTCTAAACATGGGAATCGGAGTGAGCTGCAAGTTGGAAGTGACGATTCTTGCTTTGAAATTCGGTTTGACAGGTGTCAGATGTAGAAGTGGGTCTCCAGTGTAGGCATATACGAAATGGTTGTATAGGATTTTTTTTCCGTATTTGGCTCCCCTGTATTTTTAGGGACTTAAATGTGTTTCATGGATATAGACAACAAGTTATTTTTTGAGATCAATCAGAGATGCCCCGATCATGATTCTTTTGCCAATTTGCCGAAAGTAAACGAGATTTTATATTTCTTGTTGCTCTAGGAATTTCCTTTATTCAAGTGTGCTTTTATTGCATCTTCATCCTTTCTTCAGCTTCAACCCTTGAGCTGCTGGCAGCAAGGTAAGGCGCTAGCTAGCCGACGGCAGGGGTGGACACGACGAGGCCGGTGGCGGCAAAGAAGACGCGGACGCGCTCGGCATTGTACCCCGGGGCGACGGTGGTGCCATTGGGGATCACCTCTATCGCCACGTCGGGTCTGTCGGCGTTGATCTGCGTCACGGCCTGCGTCGCCGGCCAGCCCACCACCTCTGGCCAAGACGTCTTGCTCATGTCCCACGGCATCCTCCTCCTTGATCTCCTCGGACCTGCAAGCTCGATCGGTCTGCAAAAACGTTAGACCATGGTCACACTCAGAGGCTGGGAAGAGATAGAAATTAAACGGCGCAAAAACAAGCAGTGCTAGCAGATCGATGCCGACCGACCTAACTTCAAAGGCAAGTGCTTCACTTGTGTGTGGTTGTGGAGTTGGGTCGTGTGTGTATTTATATGCGCTGGAGTTGGCGATGCATCTCAGCTGCATGGTGCGTATCTGTGGTCTTGGATGAGCGGGCTGGCATTGGGCACGTCGCTCCTTTGCCGGAACCTTTGGTATCGCCGTTCCTTGTAAAGCTCACGCTAACAACAACACGCGTATGTACGGTTCGAAAACTATCTTGCACAAGGAGATTATACGCCATGCCTACGCACGTACGACAGAAATTCTGCACAAGCTTAGGGCGAGCTCCGTGGAATTCTGATAGTGACAAGCTCACAGAATGTCACTCCGCTCACAGGCTCACAGCATGCGCGTGCGTTATACACCGACGAACTCACTGTCATGCTTACAACATTCATTACATTGGTAGACTTCTGTTATGAAACGGGTAAGAGTAACTCCAACGGACCAACCCAAACGGATGGTGATTTTGTTCGCTATTTATCCGTTTGGGTCGGCCAGACAGACACGAATATCCGCTTTCGTATTTGGGTCGGCGCGTGTGCACAACACTAGCCCGGCCCATTTTTCATGGCGCGAGAAAAAAACATGCATTAATCAAACATTAAAGTCGGCCACGAAGGCCAACGAGAGTCCACGCGTCCACATTTTGTATTAATAAAACTAAAAATAAACTAAACTACAAGGCGGCACGCTGTCCTAGGCGTCGCCGTCGTCATTCTCAGGATCCGTGCAATCGATGAACGTCGGCACAGGGCCGGCCCAGGAGAACGCCGAGTTCCAGAGGCGTTCATGTCAGGCGCCGGCTGTGCCGGCGCCGGCACGGGCTGTGTGGCCGCCTGTGCCGCCGCGGCCTGGCGCGCCTCCTCCTCGGCTTGGCGTGCGTCCTCCTCGGCGTCGCGTTGCTCGGCCTCGGCGTCGCGCTTGAGCATCTCGAGGTGCTCGCCGTCGCGGCGCTCCCCGGCCAGCCGGATGTGGCGCCAGTGCTCGAGGTACGCCGCCTCCTGCGCCGGCGTCGCCCCCTCCCCCCCCCAGACCGGCGGCGCGCTGACCCACTCGCGTACTACTCCCGTCCAGGAGTAGCGCTCGATGGGGGGCGACTCCGGCTCCGGCTCGGCTTTCACAGAGGACAGCGGGGCCACTGGCGGCAGGATGCAGTCGCCCGCTGTGGAGAGGGCCATGGCCTGCGCCATGGCCGCCTCGTACGCCGCCTCCTTTTCCTCAGCCGCCGCCTCGTACGCCACCTCCTCTCGATAGACCGCCGCAATGGCAGCCTGGTAAGCGGCCTCCGCCGCCTGGTCCTTCTCGCGGACGACGAGCGGGGGCGGTGTGTGACGCCCGGATGATTAAGCTACAGTAAACCCCTGCTAATGGTGCCATGTCATCACATTACTGTTGCTAATCCTTGCTTGATCCAAATATTTGTTCAAACTCAAATTCAAATGAAAATCCAAAACTCAATGTTTTCAAACATGAAAACTAAAATGTTCAAGTAATTCTATAAATTCCCCTGATCATCTTCTTGATGAAACCAACTTCCTTTGACACACCACTTAATCCCTGAGAAAATATAAAGTGGTCCAACATCATATTAAATGACCTTTTCAATTTATAAAAATGCTTAAACAATTCCTTTGGCCCTGAAACTTTTTAGGCAAAACCAAAATGTTGTGCCTGAACCTTTTGCTAAGTTTCACATTCAACAAAAATCATTTGATGCCTTGTTTCCATCCAAAACAGTAGCTATCCTTTTAATAGAAAATAAAAGAAATAAAATTAGACAAAAACATAGAAGAAAGCCCCCTCCCCCAGTGGGCCTTGGCCCAGCTGGCCACTACACCAGGCCCAACCCACCCCGCTTGTCTTCCTTCCTCTGTTCATCAGGGGATCGTGGCGGGCATCCAGCCGCGCCCTGGCGCGTGCCGACGATCCCCCGGCTACCCAGAGGCATAAGAGCGCCCCCTCGACCCCGCTGGCAACCCTAGACCTCACCTCCTCTCCGCCCCTGCGCCGCTATCCTCCTCTGCCCGCACCGCGCGAGCACCACCGACACTGCGCCTTCCTCGCTGCCGCGGCCACCGTCGTCCTCCCGCCGTTCCAAGGAGTTCGGCGGCCTCCCTACGCTCACCCTCGTCGACCTCGCCCTTGGATCGAGCCGCTGGAGCCCGAACCACGTTGCCTCGGCCTCTTCTTCCTCGGCACCGTCCGCCACTGCCGCCTTCAATCCGGTCAGCTCCGGCTCCGGAAAGTCGTCCCCAAGCCCGCTGCCATCCCCTACGGCTAACCTGTGAGGCCCCCTCCTCTGTTCCCCTCCTCCCTTTCTTCTAGACGCCGTAGGCCGCCGCACATCATCTTGCCAGGAGCTGCGTTCGCCATGATCCCGGCCACGTCCCGCTCATGCCCGCGGCCCCTTTGTCTCGCGCAATTGCGCCCCAGCACGCGCGCGTCCAGCCGCCGAGCCCCGCTCTCGTGCTGTTGCTGCTTGCATCCCTGCATACTGTTGCCGCTCCCCTGCGTCCACCACCCGTCGCTGCCTAGCTCGCCGGCGCCCTGCTCCTTTGCTCCCGCGCTCGCGCCTTGCCCGGCGGATCTAGGCCCCAGGCCAGGGGGGCCGGGCCCGGGGCATGAGGCCCATTTCCTTTGTATATTGTAGCCCAACACTGTAGCAACTGCTACAGTATACACAGGGGGCCCGGGGCGGCCCACTGGGCTGGATCCGCCCCTGCCTGCGCCTCCCCATCGCTCCTCGGTCTCCCACCGGCTGAGCCCCGACCCCGCCCGTGCGACCCGGTTGCTCCGTTGTGATCGCCTGCCCGCGCGTCGCCTCGCCGCAGCCGGACGCGCTCGCCCGCTGTTGCGCTGCTTCTGCCTGTGGCCGCCGCCACTAGCTGCTCATACTGCTTCGTTGCTACTAGTGCAGCCCTGCTACAGTAACGTTCAGTTACTGTAACAGCAGCTAGCTTTCCTATTTTTACATTGACTAACCCACTAGGCAACCCCTAATCGGTGGTTAGACAACTACTAACAGGAGTAAAAATAACATGAGGTGATAGTACACTTGACAAGGCTCAAATGTTTTCATTGGACCAAATTCGTTAGATGCATGGATTAAATCCTACGAAAATCACAAAGTTCAACGTTCTGTTAACTGAAAAACTGAAAAACAGCTTTATTTTTATAGCTACTTTAGAGCTGTTGATGATCAAGCAAATGAACTCTAATATGGATGAAAGTGTTACTATCTTGTAGATCACAGAAAAATGCTCAAAATCGTTATAAGGCACAAAATCATAGGATGTATAGAACAATAGTTGTAGCGTTTTGAAAACAGCCAAGTAATGTTTAAAACTGGCGAATTCTCAGACTTAGCAGAATTTCAGAGGTTTTCCAAATATTGTTTAACCTTTGAAAAATCATATCAAATAAACCGTAACTCAGATGAAAAAGTTTTATACATGAAAGTTTCTCAGAACGACGAGACGAACCCGAATACGCTAACCACATACCTGTCAGATGCCTCTAACTATCTGAACATGGAACATTCCCCTGTGGTCATCTGTCTGACACAGGTCCAGAATCGGGAATACATTCCCGGATGAACTTTCCCTTCACCTATATCGTGTAGCCATACGTTAGGTCACACCCGGCACAGTATATTGCCACGTTATGCTTTGTGATGCTATGTTTGCTTTACATTTACTGTTTCTTCCCCCTCTTCTCTCCGGTAGACCCCGAGACCGATGCCGCCCCTGTGATCGACTACGTCGACGACGAACCCTCCTTGTCAGAGCAAACAGGCAAGCCCCCTCTTTGATCATCCCGATATCGCCCATTCCATTCTCTCATGCTTGCATTAGAGTTTGCTACTGTTATTGTTTGCTCCTATTCTGATGCATAGCCTGCTTTTGTAACCTACTTATTGTTACCTTACCTGATTATCCTAAACTGCTTAGTATAGGTTGGTTAGTGATCCATCAGTAATCCTCACATTGTCCTTGTTGCCCCTGCTTCATCATCGACGACTCGATCAACGTGATCGACGACCAAAGCCTGACACCTCAAATCACATCACGCCCCTTTTGTTGCTTGACTCTGCAAAGTTACCATCGAGTGCCGAGGGTGGAACCTCATACATCACTCCTGATGAGATATCTGTAGTGTAGCCATTCGGTCGTGGTCATCGAGGGTGATTTCCTCCTTAACCACTTCTGATACGACTCTTTCATGCAACCCCTCAGGTGTGAACCTCGAGAGTGGATCCTCTTACGTTCACCTTGATGATTACATTGAGTGGAATCCGTCAAGTGTGAACCTTGAGGGTGGATCCTCTTACGTTCACCTTGATGATTACATTGAGTGGAATCCGTCGAGGATGACTCCTCAGGTTTTCCCCTTGGTGTTAGACACACGGTTACTATGTTTACTACTAGTAAGCTTGCACGTGCAATGCACGTCTCATTCGAGTTCAAAATTTGAATATGAAAATCTTTAAATTTTGATCCACACATAGCTACTTTTAATTCCACCAATGATTCGTAGCACCTTCCATATACTATGCCAGATTAAATCATGTTAGGATCCAGTACTTTGCAAATTACAAACTTACCTAATGAAAGCTTATATTGAGATTAAACCCATTCACATAAATTTCTCTCCTGATGAGTCAATGCATACCTATTTAATTTCAGGTCTGCATCAAAGGCAACCTACCCCACACATATGAGCTCTCAAAATTCTGCATTTCACTGTCATCTATCACATCGCAATATTTGTTCCGCATTTACAGTACAATGTAAACACCATGAAGAAAGAGATAAATGCCAAGGCAACAATTATTTGTATCTTGCATGGCTTGGCTCGTTACAGGCCTACTTCCTTTCAGCTCGAGTTCATGGGTGCTAAGTCAACCAATTCATCAATCAAAACCTGCATTTTCATGTGCTTCCACAAAATGCAGCTCGAGAGATCTCCACGATAGGATGAAACATGGATCGCACAACTGCATTTTTACACAAGGCAAAGGTAAGAAATTATTAAGATGGAACTTAATTAGGCATTTCGAACCAAATCAAACCTAGTGTTGTACATTCTTACTGTCGTCAGAGCAATGAGTATAGTTTCAGAGCTGAACGTTGGTGCAATATTTCACAAATTAAGAGACATCTGATAGAAACTTGATGCATGTTGGTATACACCAAACCCTTTTGGCATATACCACAATAGGTTCTGAATTATATAATTTATTTATTGAATCAAAGTTACACAAGGTATTACCATTGTTTTCGTTTTGGATAAAAATAAAGGACTCCAATAAGAACTGAATTTACCAACTTGTAGTTATCATCGAGTTATCTAAGAACAACCATATTGAAAAAGCCTCACCATATATACAACGCTAGGACAAATATATGCTTGCCTAAACCACAATTCATGTTGCTGCCTAAAATTATGCAATGCATACTTCTATGTTTCGTATTATGTAGACTGGAACTTAGCGGTGATTATTAAGGGCTACCGAAAAAGGAAAAGATAAAAATTAAAAGTATGTATTGAAAATATAAGCGAGCCCTTACTCTACAACCAGGGGGGTACTCAAAGCATTGGCAATAGTTTCGTTACAGGATTTAAAAACTTCAAGATATAAAATCAGCATCAATTCTGCCCTGATCTGTAAAAGCATTTGACATCAGCCTACTTGGCCGTTCCATTCATTAATCAACTATACATAAGCACCACTACGGAAATTAGATAAGAAATAAGGCTGCAAAAGCAAAACATCTTTTCATCAAGCAATCCTTTCAAGGGAATAGGAGAAGCAAAACAACTGATGCAGTCAGTTCGTACGTAGAATTTTTTAATGTATGAACACATAACTGAACCTTATTGTGTTACCGCCGTATGATGCCAAAAAATTGTAGCTACAGCCAGAAACCATCTGCAAATTTCAGGTTACAAACAAACATAAATTCTGATGCATTTAAAAAACCTTAGACCAAAGACAACCCACTCACAACTTTGGCTCTATGCTTGTGGACTGTGGCAGGCTACCAAGCACTACAACACCTCCTAGCGTCGCGACATGCCTTATCAGATTTTGGTTTGGAGTGAATTTGCTTGGTGGTGCAGTTCTCTGTTGTAATATTCTTCGCCATTGGATGGACAAACACCACCTCGGATTATGATTGATGAAGCGGTCATTTAACACCACAATATCCCAAAGTAGCAGGGATATTCTTAAGCTTATGTACAAGATTTGCAAATAAATTCTATAACCCATCTAGATTGTCTGATAAGAAGTATTGATTACAGATTGCCGGTTGTATATCTCAAACTGAAATCATAAGTTAAATACTTGTGGCAAACTACCCAGAAAGACTCTTACCTCAATAACAATTGCTTCCAAATAAATTACTCTGTTGTTACAGAAACTCGCAGATGGCAACCAGAACGATGTATCAAGGGGGTTTTATGTGTCTAGAAACAATAAATCTCTCTGCAGGCATACAGAGTACATGCCACGAGGTCACCATCCCCTCCCTGCTCCCCTCGCCTACCTCTTTAACCTAATTTCATCGACCTATATAAAGAACTTACAGAAAAGGAGTACCAAACAAACATCTAAGCTCACACTGGAAAAGTGGAAAGCTTGACCCTATCATCCTATGTGATGTGAGGTATAGAGAAAACCAAGTCATTAGAGGCAATTGCTCTTTATTACACTACTGTAGACACTAAGTTTCTCTACTTCTTCAGGTTGTAAGTTCTTTCGAAAATACAATTCAATCATAATTCTATTAAATGTAGTAATGTTCAAGATGAAATATAATTAGAGATGCGCCAATTTCCTCATTCAGAAAGTGATGAAAGGAAGTCATTTTAATTTTGAAGTTACATATCAAAAACTGTCTTGCAAACTTAGCAGGATACATATATTAATACATGTCACATCCTTATTCAAGATAGTAATTGTATAAGAGCATTAAAGGAATGGCAATTGTATAGGAGAACATCTAACAATAAAACTTAATGTATTTCTTGATTCAACTTTATGCAAAAGTTAAGGAACCAGTAAGAGCAAAGTCTTGACTTAAGAGAAAAATTAAGTCGATAACATCAGGATTGCACCACTGTTTGAAAAAGGTCACAAGCTTTGCACTTGTAGCATCTCTTCTTCAACTCTGTAGTCTTGACCTTTTAGCTGCAGCCTCTTGTTGTTGGCATTCCTCCCTTCGCTTCTTCCGTTGGGTCTTCATATATGTATCCACAATGCCTTTTTGTCCTCCTTCTCTCCCTACAAGAATATATATCGTCGTGATTTAATCAGAATCATGTGCCATTTGACAAAAAAATTGATTTGCAGTTAACTTATAGCCAACAAATCATCACTTAGCCCAACCAACCACTGCAATCGTACCATAAGCGTAAGAAAAATGAAAATACAGAATATTAGGAAGCCCATCTCGCAGGGTGGTCATTGTTGGTGTCGAGAATAATTGTGTGAATTGCATCGCAGGGAATTAACTCGAGTGAAGTCATAGAGGTCGAGCATAATCCATATCACCCTTCTACAAGATGTGGTGTACGGGTCTGTCAGCACAAGATCAAACCGACCGAGGCAAGTCTACTCAAGGGAAAGGAAACTTGCTGAGCATGAAGCATCAACACAAGGAAGTAGATGTAACTGCTGACTTTTTTACATAGCCGTCATATCAATGATGCAAAATTGACTACCTGATCCCGTAGGTTGAAACGTTCAGCAAGATTTCATTGGTTGTAAGTACCATGATCTGAAAGTTTACAAAATTCAGCAATATTTCACATATTGAAATGGTAGGCTATTCATCTACAAAATTAGTAGAGGAGTTGCCGACGCGGCATGGAGGTCGGAGTGGTGAGAGCCGGCTGGAACAAAAAAAATAGATCAAACAAGATATACAGTGCACCTAATCTCAAACCATAGAAAAAAGATCAAGCAACTACGGGCTAGAAGTTAAACAAAAAAAATTTGATATGTAATCAGTAGTATTTCATCTACTCACTGCAATATTGGGGTGCAAAAGGTTCTTGAGGAGCTGTAATTCTTCCTTGAATTATCTTATATATGCGGCTAATTGTAGAAACAGAAGCCACAAATCATCACCTCATATGAAGAAAAATCTCAACAACTAAATTTGTAACCAGATCGGTTGGGGAAGTGGTACTCAGTTGGCTTTCTCCCGGGTCGTGTTGGTGCTTCCAATCAAAGCTGGAACAAAAAATCAAACAAAGGAGAGAGACTTAGTGTAACGAATGACTTCATGTCTGTAGAAAGTGCAAACCAGATCACCAAATCGCAAAAGCCTAGCAGTTGCTTTACTGCGAGGAGCTCGCCAATGTCCAGATTCATCCCGAGGTAGACATGCCCGAACCCACCAGAGCCAATCATCTCACCCCTCCGACCACCATGCGACGGGACGGCGAAGGGCGCGGCGGCTCCCGCGGTGGATGGAGCAGGAGGAATGGCTGGGCGGCGAAGGGCGCGGCGGCTCCCGCGGCGAACGGAGCGGGAGGAACGGCGGGGCGGCGGCGCGGCGGCTCCCGCGGCTGCGGAGGAACGGCGGGGCGGCGAACGGTGCGGGAGGATCGGCGTGCGGAGGCCCGCCCATGCTGTGGCGTCCGTTGGGAGGGGGAGGAGGAGGAGGGTTGGCGAGAGGTCGTGGGGGCGTGCGTTGGCAGCAGTTTTTTTAAACAGGGGAAGGAGGGTTAGCGATCGATGCATTGTCAGTAGCTTAATGCGTGGTTTGTTTGCGTTAAACATCGGAGGATTAAGGGTCATTAGATCTTGTTGATTGATGGATTTGATTGTTTGGTTCTCCGTCCTCTCTTTTATAGGGGCAGTAGATGACTTTACACTAAACCATGTTACTAAAGACGGGTCGGCCCTGAGGGGTACCCGCGCTAGTATATTTGCGAGTGATGAGGAGTCGGGTTGACCTGGAGGGTGCCCGCGAAATAATTACTAGGCGTGCCCGGGCATTCTTAGCCCTTGCCGCAAGTCCTCGAGACGGGGCGACGGGGTCACATCTTTCGTGAGTCTCTGCTTGTTACCGTGTGCTCCTAATCCATTACGATTTGGATATTTGATCTGAGGAGCCTCTGGCATGATAGCACTAACCATCACGTGGGCATAGTATGGGCGTTCTGCGTCGTATGCATCAGCCGAAGTTTAATAGACGTCAACGACTGAGCGGCGCGCGCCGGGTTGGACTGGTAAGCACCTACCTTTTTGAAGGAGGTAGCTAGGTCTGCTCACCGGCCGCGTACGCAACGTGCAGGAGTTCCCGGGGAGATGGCCCATGACCCCTGGGGGCATAGGTTTAGTCCGGCGTGCTTGACCTCTCTATTAAGCCTAGGTCGGGTTGCGGCGTATTGTTTGGCCGAGGCCGGGCATGATCCAGGAAAGTGTGTCCGGCCGAAGTTAATCGAGCGTGGTGGGTAAGTTGGTGCACCCCTGCAGGGAAGAAAACATCTATCGATAGCCTCTCCTACGGTAACGGACACTTGGAGTTGTATCCCGATCGATACAACTAGAACTAGATACTTGTGATGAGAACTGGATGGTGATGAGATTTGGAATGTGTTGACACTTGGATAGTATGGCTCCGGGATTGCTTTCTCGCAGGGAGTCGAGAAAGGATCTCTGGCCGAGGTTGAAAACATTACTGCTACTTTACTTTTATGCTACTCTACTCCCTCCTGTTGCTGCAAGATGGTGGTTTCCAGAAGATGCTAGTCTTCGATAGGCTAGGCTTTCCCCTTCCCTTCTGGCATTCTGCAGTTTAGTCCACAGATACAACACATTCCTTTGATACAGATGCATACTTAGTTTAGATCTGATGTAAGTCTTGCGAGTACTTTGGATGAGTACTCACGATTGCTTTGCTACTTCTTTTCCCCCCATACCCGATTGTTGCGACCAGATGACGGATCACAGGAGCCAGACGACGCCACTGATGACTACTACTACCCGGATGATGCCTACTACTATGTGAAGACCGCCGACGACTAGGAGTAATTAGGAGGCTCCCAGGCAGGAGGCCTTGCCTTTTCGATCATTGTTGCTTTTGTGCCAGCCTTCTTAAGGCAATCTTGTTTAACTCATGTCTGTACTCAGATATTGTTGCTTCCGCTGACTCTTGTGTAATCGAGCTTATGTATTCGAGCCCTCGAGGCCCCTGACTTGTAATATAAAGCTTGTATTATTTTAATTTGTGTCTAGAGTTGTGTTGTGATATTTTCCCATGAGTCCCTGATCTTGATCATACACATTTACGTGTATTATTAGTGTACGATTGAATCGGGGGCGTCACAAGTTGGTATCAGAGCCGACTGCCCGTAGGATCCCCCTTTCCAACTCCTTGGCCAAAGTTGAGTCTAGTCACCGAAAAACTTTTACTAACATGGTTGTGTGGCTTGCGGTTCCACGTCGCCATTGGGTGGTATTAGGATATTTTATTCCTTGTATATACTCTGGGACTCTGTTCTCTCTTCTATTCGGGTTAAATGAATTTACTAACTACATTAGGTTCTCGTAACGACTTTCCTCGGAGAGCCCCTTCATTCCGGATGGTTGACTGCTTCACCAGAAGACTTCGAAGATATTCTCCGATCTACTCCCGAGAACTTGCGTTGATTTCTTTTGCAATCCCTTAACACCGTTGAATCCTTATGGATAACTGTGTACCCTCGCCGTTCATACTTCCATCCCTAGTTGTTCTTGTTATTACAAGATACTTGAAATTCTCCGACTTTCGAGAATCCTTTTTCTGACTGCCATGCATCTCTTTTCCGCCTGAATAACCCTACAAATAATTCCTCATACTTATCAAGGGTTCGTTCATCCCCAATTGATCATATGTCTCACAAAATTCTTTGAACGCAATTCGATCTCCTGAAGATCCTCTGCAGCCTAGTGCTTCCGAAAGTCTTGTCTGCCTGCATTATGGTTAAATCCATATGTTTAGCAATATTCATTAGCATCCTTTGTCATCGTAATTTTGCGCCTTTGATTCGATATGATCGTGAATGGTCGCAATCATCATTTGAAACTAGAATTCGCCCCTTTGGCTCAGACGTCACTCCGAAGATGAGCTGGTTCTCGGCAAATCAATCCTTGATTGATTGTCGATATATGTCTATTCAACTTACTTATCTTTTGATCAGATCCTCTACTTCTGACCCCCCATATGAAAATCACAATTCCTTGCATTTGAGCTTTGGATTAGTCAGTTGTTTCTATAATCTGATCACCTTGCATTCTTTCTTCTTTTGGTTGAGTACCGATGCTCACATCAGATCCCTTGTGGACTGCCAGATCCTTTGTTGGATTTTATCCGACAACATCGTACTCAATAACCTTGTGAGCCTTTCCTTGGATACCTCATGCCTTTGGTAAATTGTATCCTCTGCTTTTGTCAACCATTCTATGCTTTCGAGCTTGTGCTAATTACTTCTGAAGATTGTGGTATGTGTTCCTAAGATGCCTCGATGGTTTGAACCTATGCCTTCACTAATCCGTGTGAACTCGAAAGAGATGTGAGTCATACTCTTCTGGTGCTTCACTAGATAAATCTTTGGCACTACAAATTCTTCGAAAACGAGGAGTGAATGAAAGGTTATGCATTGAAGAAGTGGGAGTCGACCTTGAACCTTTGTGTTCATGCCCATGGACCCGATGTAGAACTTATCATGGAAGCTGCTCATAAAAATAATTACCCCCTTGTTATAAGTTCATCTTGTATCGGTGGTTTGATCATTCATAATCGTGGTTCCGACCATAGTTTCTCCTTAATTCCATTTCCCGGAAAAGTTAAAATACTTGTCTCCTGCAAGTCATTTCACCTGTCCAACCTCTAATTTGATCTACCCTCAAGTATTGCCTCCTGTTATCTCGATGATATTGTGTCATTGCACTACCTCTTGTAAATTCTTAATTGGAGTGATACTCCATCACATCATTACTAGCCTGATCGGCTATATCATTATCATGCTAAATTAACTGTGCTACCTGGTCCTTATTCCTGGAGCACAACTTTTCGATGATGAGCGAAGCTTACGTCGATCTTTCTCCTTTTATCAATTCACCTCGAACAACAAGCTTGATTTTGAGCTTGTGTCGTATCCGTGGTTCCAATAGCCTTTCGCTTCATCCTTCCTGATGCTTGATGGCATCTCTCCTCGATGGCATCTTCATAGACGTCAGCGACTGAGCGGCGCGCACCGGGTTGGACTGGTAAGCACCTACCTTTTTGAAAGAGGTAGCTAGGTCTGCTCACCGGCCGCGTACGCAACGTGCAGGAGATCACGGGGAGATGGCCCATGACCCCTGGGGGCATAGGTTTAGTCCGGCGTGCTTGACCTCTCTATTAAGCCTAGGTCGGGTTGCGGCGTATTGTTTGGCTGAGGCCGGGCATGACCTAGGAAAGTGTGTCTGGCCGGAGTTAATCGAGCATGGGTAAGTTGGTGCATCCCTGTAGGGAAGAAAACATCTATCGATAGCATGTCCTACGGTAACGGACACTTGGAGTTGTATCTCGATCGATACTACTAGAACTGGATACTTGTGATGAGAACTGGATGGTGATGAGAACTGGATGGTGATGAGATTTGGAATGTGTTGAAACTTGGATAGTATGGCTCTGAGATTGCTTTCTCGCAGGGAGTCGAGAAAGGATCTCTGGCCGAGGTTGAAAACATTACTGCTACTTTACTTTTATGCTACTCTACTCCCTCCTGTTGCTGCAAGATGGTGGTTTCCAGAAGATGCCAGTCTTCGATAGGCTAGATTTTCCCCTTCCCTTCTGGCATTCTGTAGTTTAGTCCACAGATACAACCCATTCCTTTGATACATATGCATACTTAGTTTAGATCTGATGTAAGTCTTGCGAGTACTTTGGATGAGTACTCACGGTTGCTTTGCTACTTCTTTTCCCCCCATACCCGATTGTTGTGACCAGATGACGGATCCCAGGAGCCAGACGACGCCACTGATGACTACTACTACCCGGAGGATGCCTACTACTACGTGAAGACCGCCGATGACTAGGAGTAGTTAGGAGGCTCCCAGGCAGGAGGCCTTGCCTTTTTGATCATTGTTGCTTTTGTGCTAGCCTTCTTAAGGCAATCTTGTTTAACTCATGTCTGTACTCAGATATTGTTGCTTCCGCTGACTCTTGTGTAATCGAGCTTATGTATTCGAGCCGTCGAGGCCCCTGGCTTGTAATATAAAGCTTGTATTATTTTAATTTGTGTCTAGAGTTGTGTTGTGATATCTTCCTGTGAGTCCCTGATCTTGATCGTACACATTTGCGTGTATGATTAGTGTACGATTGAATCGGGGGCGTCACACGGTGGCACGTTGCGGACGCCGCATCGCCTCGCCTCCTCGTGCTCGAAGGCGAACCAGCGCACCTAGTTGGGCGAGTCGGAGGCGTAGGCGGCGTCGGGGCGCTGCTCCAGCGTCAGGAGCGCCCGCCGGTGCCGCAACTCCTCCGCGTGCGCCCTGGCCGACCACGGGGCCGCAGGCACCGGGATCCTCTCCGGATACAGGTGCCAGTCGTGCGGCACGGTGGCGTCGGGGTACGGGAGAGGCATGCGGTGCTGCTAGTGCCACTCTACCTGGTGCACCGGCACGTTGACGCGATGCCTCGACCGGCGAGCTGGCGCCGGCGGAGGCGGGAGAAACTTCGGGGGAAAGGGGGTGGCGGGCGACTTGCCCTTGGCCTTGCTTCTGCCGAAGCCGGAGAAGAACCCCATTTGGCACGGTTGGGGTGGCTAGGGTTGGCTACGGTTTGCCGGCGACGAGGGAGCGAGTGTGGCTAGATGGGGACGGGGGTTGGCTGGATGAGGACGACCCTGTCGCATGGTCGGCTTAAAAAAGGACGACCGACGTCGCTGACGTGTGGGCCCAAGGTCCTAAATTAAGCTGGCCTGGTAGGTGGTGGGCGGTTGGACGACCGCCAGGTGGGGCCCCGGCGGACACCGAGAAGGCGCGCGTGGCGTCCGTTCCGCGTCCGCGTCGACGCATTTGGGGCGCAAATTTGGGCCGCAAATGCGTCGGCGCAGACGCGAACGCGGAGCGAACTTGATTTGGGTTTGGGTCAGCGCGTTGGGCCTCCTCTTTTATCCGCGCTGATCCAAACGGGCGACAGCGGACGAAATGGGTCGCCCCATTGGAGTTGATCTAAAGAGCTATTTATTGTTAAAGATGTTGTCATATCGAAAAAAAACTTTCACACTGCTTTATGTATAAAAGCAACACATCTTAATCGATATAAGGTGATGAGACAATCCTCTTATAATGCACATCAAAGAAAATTACATGACCATAAGAGAGTCCACACTCTACCATAAAGCAACCTAGACTACCGACAAGAAAGAAGACTCGCCACCCAGGGAAACTGCCAGATCTTGTTTCGTCGCTCACACCATACTCTTGCAGGAGCCCCCCCCCCACGCGCCCTCCCGCTCCGTATCGTGAAGCAATGGGGACTCGTGCAAATAATAGGAGGCAAGCGGATCTCGTAAAAGATGTTTTTATAGAAAATGTAGTGGGTATATCTTTTGAGTAACTTCCTTGTGTGTGTTATTTCTTCTATAGAATGTAATTATATTCATCACGGTTGTTTTCTAATGTATTTCATAGTAATTTGTATGTTCATTTAAACCATGTCTAAAGCTTCTTTCATTTATCGTGTGCAAACATTATTCTACAATCAACCAGACATGATATTGTAATTTTGTATATATTTTTCTATTTATTAGTGTTTGTAAATCTTACAAATCAAATAAGCTTATGGCATCTCCAAGGGCATCCCCTTCCCTTTCTCCATTTATCCGTGAGGACAATCCAGGCACAAAGCAGGCCATCCATTGGGCTCCCCAAACCTCCTTTGTCCTTCATACCTCAAACTTGGCCGAAATATGGAAGAGTCCGGACATGTCCGCGAATCTTTTTGCGCATGGTTTGGCACGACGTATATTCCTCCCTGCGGCTGACTGGTGTCTTGCCGCGCGCCGACGAAGCCTTCTTCCACCGGTAGCTTTCTTCCATGGAGAACGCACTTTGCTCCATGCTTAAAGGGATTGCATCACTGGCGATCACTATTGAAATTTCCTCATACGCCGAGTGTTTGGCCCTTCGCCAAGGGCCAAACCACGGGCACTCGGCAAATACCTATATGCCTAGAGTAGTACTCGGCAACAACAAAGACGCGACAAACCAATGCCAGACATGCAAACGGCGCAAGAATGGAACATTTTGAGTTTCGTTCGAACTATTTCTATCACCATTTTTTTCATTATCATATGTATTCATCTTATTGTCTCCAAATTCATACAACTCAATCCATCACAAGGGTCAAACAATGTTCCAGTAATTCCACTTCAAGTTGGTGGAGTTGGAAATGCAAACAAAATGACGCCTTCTGATATTGATGATCCCATTCCGATGTCCAAAACACGTGAACTTCATATCATGTTGATGTTTGAACTCTTCCTTGTGTGTGCTTGAGAACAAGTGATTGAGACTTGTGAACTTGTGGTAGTGTAGTGTGCTTGACAACTATTTCACCTTTTATGCATTATTTCTTTTATGTGGGATTTTTTTTAAAAAGAGGATAACCCCTAGGGTATGCATCAAAGAGATGCATACATCTATTTTATTATATTATTATCAAAAATGCCCAACGGTAAAAAATAAGTAACAATTAGTACCTCCCTTTTTCACCATTTTTATATGGGTAGTAACTCTTCGCCGACCAGTTTTCTAGAATTCATTGGGGTGTTGTTTTAAAATGTTCATTTGGATAATTACTGTCACTTTATTGAAATAATCATTATCACTTTGTTTAAATCACCTTTTTGAGATGATGAAATTTTTAATTATTTTAGAATCACTAAAAACATTTCCGGCAAAAAAAGAATCACTAAAAACATGCATATATAATTAAAAAATAAAATATCACATATGATATATTTGCCTAGAGTACATAGAAGCCTCCATATATGTACACGCTCTAGCCTATCCATGCGCAGGATCAGTTAATTTTTTTCTGAGCATCAGTACAGACACAAGCGCTTATGTACACGCGCATACACTCATCCCTATGAACACACACACGCACACCCTATCCCTATGAGCACCTCCGAAAGACTGAGCCGGCACATCATCTTGAGATTTACGAAGTCGCCGTAGGCGCCTCGTCGTCGACGGGAACGTCTCCTCCCACTGAAAGCGCATCGCCGGAAATCCTGAAATAAATTCAGGAATAATGCAAGCACCAGGATTTGAACCCTGATGGGTTGGGGATACCACTGTTCACCTAACCATCTCAACCACAGGTCGATTCGCCGCAGGATCAGTTAATTGGGCTAACTTAATAGGGGAGATTTTATTTTTCAAATCACGGCTGCTCCTTTGGTCTTTGCAAGCAATTATGAAGAAGAAATCTTTACATGTGTCCTCTTTATGGGGTCTTTCTTTCTAGCCGATCTATCCACGGGATCAGTTAATTGGGTTGGGCTAATTAATAATTGAGATTTTTTTTTCCAAATCCTGGTTGCTCCTGGTCTTGAATGCAATTTTGGAGGAAATCTTGACCTGCGGCCCTCTGTATCGGATCTTTTCTGTATTTCCATTATAGCTACATCCCATCTTTATCGGGCCTCTCTTTTAGGGGGTATTTATTTACATGGATTTTTTAAAAAGTTTTTTAGTCCCATCTAAACTAAATAGAAGGGACTTAGGCCTTGTACAATGGAAGGTGTTTAGGAGAGGTGCTTAGAGAAATAAACCAAGATTTCCTCAAGCACCGGTGCTTATTTGTACAGGGTAGACGCTTAACTAAGCGTCTCTTCTATAGAAATAGGCACCGGTGCTTCAAAAAAATCCGGTTTATTTTTCTAAACACCTCCCTAAACATCTTCCATTGTACAAGGCCTTATAGGAATTTAAAGTGGGCATTTGTGACTTATGGAAAAAGACCCTCAAGATGAGTCTTTTTGAGACTTTTAGTTGTAACATGGTCTTTTAGTCTATGTTTAGTCCCAGAAACCAAATAGGTAGAGACTTTTTAGGGACTAACGATTTTTTAATTGGGACTAAAAAAATTCTAGGACTTATGAACTAAACAGGGTCTTATTTTTTGGCATGCACGTCCTTAATTATTGAGTCCCTCTGGGAAATTTATCTTCAACTCCCGAGAAGGCTTGTTGGTGCTACTTGTGATCTATATAAATTCGTAGAATTTTGTTTAAAGCGGCGAGATGCTACTATTAACTACTCCTACTATATAAGCGAACCATTACATGGATAGAAAGGACCGCCAGCCCAGCTGGTTCCTTCCTCTCTTTTTTTTTTGAACCAACAAGACTTTATTTCTCAAATGGCAGCAAGATCGTTTACAATAGCATGAGAAATAAAGTCCGGGATATTAGATTCCCAGAAACAAGAAGTTCTATGACTAAAAGCATTGCTTGCTAATAAGTGTGCAGCCCCATTTGCTTCCCGAAGACAGTGTGAGAACTCAACTTTGGCAAAGTTTGGAATTAGGTGTCTGCATTCCATTATAGTTGCCACATTCTCACCTGAATACTCATCTGGATGTCGGACCGCTTCCAGCACAAAGCTATTATCTGACTCAACTTGTACCTTGTTACAGCCAATTCGGTCAGCTAAATAAAGACCATTCCAAATTGCCACAATTTCAGCAGAGTCGACGCTATTTATATGGGGAAGAAACCAGTTTGCAGCATCAATTAGCTTCCCATGACAATCCCGCGCAACAGCTCCCATTGCACCTGAAAGAGTTTCAGGTTGAAAAGCAGCGTCCACATTGATTTTGATTACTCCATTCAAAGGTCGTTTCCATATTTGATCGTTCGTCCTCTCTGCTTTTTTGCTCGAATATGCACGAACAAAGTTGGTCGCGAGAACCCTGATTGATATGGCTGCTTTATCCGCATCTTGGATCGACTCTCCTTTCACATATTGTCTCCTCTACCACCACAGGTACCAAGCAGCCACCAAAATAAGTTCAGGTATAGGGAGATCATCAGAGACGCCCGTCATTGCACTAAGTATCTCCATTGTAACTGATCCCGAGCGGTCCTATCTAACTGCTTCCATTATTCTTTCATGTAAACCCAGTTCTTCCCACACCTCCTGTACCCTTGTACATGAAAATAAACAGTGTTGTATATCTTCCACTCCCATAGAACAAACCGGGCATTGCGGGACTAGAGGGATGTGTCTGTTGGCTAAGATACCGTAACAAGGAAGCGATCCATTCAGGGCCTTCCAAGCAAAGTGTTTAATCTTACCCGGAAGTTTGAGATTCCACACTTTTTGCCAAATGGAATTTGCTTGAGTATTGCCTTGCCCATCTGATCTAGTGAGGTGTCTGCCATACGTGTGCTCGAACTGCCTATGATATGCAGACCAGACTGAAAAGATCCCTGATCTCGTGTAGTGCCATGCAACAAAATCTTCCACCACCTGAACATTTAGAGGAATCTGGAGAATCCTCTGCACGTCAACCGGGGAAAACACGTCTCGAATTAGGGCTTCGTCCCATTGCCCATGATATGGATCAATTAGTTCATCTACAAACCGTAGCATTACTGCACCGCGAGGGGTGATCACTTTCCTTGTTGGGCTAGATGGAATCCACGGGTCTTGCCATATATCAATATGTGATCCAGTACCAACTCGCCATATGCATCCTCTCTGAAACGTTTGTATACCAGCTACTATACTCTTCCATGTGAAGGACGAGCCTTTCTTCGGTCCTGCCTTCAAAATATTTCCCTCCGGATAGTATTTTGCGCTCAACACACGTGCACATAGAGAATCCGGGTTCTGAATTAGTTGCCAACACTGTTTTGCTAACATAGCAAGGTTAAAACTGTGAAGGTCTCTAAATCCTAATCCCCCTTTCTTCTTTGGTACACACAATTTCCACCACACAAACCAATGCATTTTCTTTTTCTCTTCTCCATCTCCCCACCAAAATCCAGACATCTCATCCATGATTGTTTTGCAAATTCCTTTGGGCAGTTTAAACACAGACATAGCATATGATGGAATTGCTTGAGCTATCAATTTCAGTAAGATTTCCTTCCCCTGAATAGACAAGAACTTCTCTTTCCATCCTTTTAGTCTCTGGCAGATTCTGTCCACTAGATGTTGGAAACAGTCACTTCTATCCACCCCCACCATAGTGAGCAAGCCCAAATATTTGTCTGATAGAGCCTCGGTAACTATATTCAGCTCCCCACAAACCTCCTCTCTTACTCCCACTGGAGTGTTAGGGCTAAAGAAGACACTTGATTTTGCATTACTCACCAACTGCCCCGAGCTCTCACAGTACGTACTTAGAACTCTTTTCAAAGTAGTAGCATTTTGCATGTTGGCCTTCATTAAAATTAAGGAGTCGTCTGCAAAAAGAAGGTGAGAAATCATGGGGGCATTTCTACAAACTTTAATACCTTCCAAGTTACCCAGATCCTCCTCATGTGACAACATACTTGACAGCCCTTCTGAACATAACAAAAAAAGATAAGGGGAGAGAGGATCCCCTTGTCGTAGCCCCCTTGTAGGGATAATCTCATCTGTTTCTGTGTCATTGAAATGAATCCTGTATCTGACAGACGAAACACATTCCATTATCAATTGCACCCAGTGTTCATTGAAACCCATCTTCACCATCATTTTCTCCAAAAAACCCCACTCAACTCTATCATAGGCTTTATTCATATCCAACTTCACTGCACACATTCCAGAATTACCATGTGTCTTCTTCTTTATCGTATGAAAACATTCATAGGCCACTAGAACATTATCAGTAATCAACCTTCCTGGTACAAACGCACTTTGTGTAGGAGATATGATCTCTGGCAAAATACTTTTCAGTCTGTTTGCAATCATCTTGGAAATAATTTTGTAAGCGACAGTGCACAAACTAATAGGCCTATATTGGGTGATTACCTCAGGGCTGTCCACCTTTGGAATCAAAACCACATTCGTCTCATTCCAACCAGCCGGAATTTTCTTGTTATTTATAGCTTCCAACACCTCTTTGGTGAGATCCTCACCCATAACATGCCAAAACCTCTTGAAGAATATTGCATGTAGGCCATCAGGCCCTGGTGCCTTCATGTCACCTATCTGGAAGAGTGCTTTACGCACGTCCTCTTGGGTATATGGGGCAACCAAGAATTCATTCATGTTACGAGTTACAAGAGGTTTTACAGTAGATATAAGATCCCGACTGATCGCCCCCCCACTAGAGGTGAACAGATTACTGAAATACTCGCGGACCAACGGTCGCAGATTGTCATTACCCTCTACCCAATTCTGGCTCTCATTCTTAAGTTTCTTTATCAAGTTCCTCCTTCTTCTAGCCAAGACACAATGCTGGAAGTAAGAGGAGTTCAGGTCTCCTTTCTTCAGCCATTTAACACGCCCCCTTTGAGCCCAGTAGATTTCATCTTGTTCAAGCAGATTTTCTATCAGCACCGACAGTTCTTTATGCCTCATCTTTGCTTCATTCGAGTACGGTCCACTCATCACCTTCTCAAGTTCTTTGCGTGCAGCTTTGAGTCTAGCCTGTGGCTTCCGTAATATCTTACGGTCCCACTCATGTAAATCCTGGTGTACAGCCCTAAGCTTGTCAGAAATCGCAGGGCATAAACCTTGGTGAATGGCCTTCTGCCATGAAGTGTTCACAATCTCATTGACTGTTTCTTCCTTCAGCCACCTCATTTCAAACTTGTGTTCTTTCTTCGGGTTATTATCCGCAACCCCAGACAGATACTCCGTATCCATCAGCAACGGACGGTGATCTGATTTGCCTAGCTCCAAGTTGTTGAGCCCTGCAGATGGGTGCAATAGCAGCCAAGCTGCATTGGAGACTGCTCGATCTAGCCTCTCTCGCAGCCCACCCCTGAACCAAGTGAATTTGTCCCCTACGAAGCCAACATCCTCTAACATGCAGTCAGACAGAGCATCTTGAAACGCCTGTAAACAAGACTGTTGGCGGGGAGCGCCCCCTTCCTTCTCTGACGAGTATAAGATTTCGTTAAAGTCCTCAATTATCATCCAGGGCAAACTTGATTGGGCGTGCAAATCCCTCAAGTTTTGAAAAGTCCTCTGTTTATTATCCCAAGTTGGCTCTCCGTATATTCCTGTTAGCCTCCACATTTGCCCGTCTGGTTCTTGTTGGGGAACGTTGCAGAAAACAAAAATTTTCCTACGGTTTCACCAAGATCCATCTAGGAGTTCATCTAGCAACGAGTAATCGGATTGCATCTACATACCTTTGTAGATCACACGCGGAAGCGTTCAAAGAACGGGGATGAGGAAGTCGTACACAACGTGATCCAAATCACCGGAGATCCTAGCGCCGAACGGACGGCACCTCCGCGTTCAACACACGTATGGTCAACATAACGTCTCCTTCTTCTTGATCCAGCAAGGGGGAAGGAGAGGTTGAGGAAGATGGTTCCAGCAGCAGCACGACGGCGTGGTGGTGGTGGAGCTGCAGTACTCCGTCAGGGCTTCGCCAAGCACTATGGAGGAGGAGGGGGTGTTGGAGACGGAGAGGGAGGCACCAAAGGCAAAGGTTAGATGCCCTCCCTCCCCCCCACTATATATAGGGGGCCTAGGGGGGGCGCCGGCCCTAGGAGATGCAATCTCCTAGGGGGGCGGCGGCCAAGGGGTGGGGGGCTTGCCCCCCAAGCAAGGGGGCGCCCCCTTTTAGGGTTTCCCCCAACCCTAGGCGCATGGGCCCTTAGGGGAGTGGCACCCCAGCCCACTTTGGGCTGGGTCCCTTCCCACTTCAGCCCATGGGGCCCTCCGGGATAGGTGGCCCCACCCGGTGGACCCCCGGGACCCTTCCGGTGGTCCCGGTACAATACCGATGACCCCGAAACTTGTCCCGATGGCCGAAATAGCACTTCCTATATATAATTCTTTACCTCTGGACCATTCCGGAACTCCTCGTGACGTCCGGGATCTCATCCGGGACTCCGAACAACATTCGGGTTACTGCATATACATATCCCTACAACCCTAGTGTCACCGAACCTTAAGTGTGTAGACCCTACGGGTTCGGGAGACATGTAGACATGACCGAGACGGCTCTCCGGTCAATAACCAACAGCGGGATCTGGATACCCATGTTGGCTCCCACATGTTCCTCGATGATCTCATCGGATGAACCATGATGTCGAGGATTCAAGCAACCCCGTATACAATTCCCTTTGTCAATCGGTATGTTACTTGCCCGAGATTCGATCATTGGTATCCCAATACCTGTTCAATCTCGTTACCGGCAAGTCACTTTACTCGTACCGTAATGCATGATCCCGTGACCAGACACTTGGTCACTTTGAGCTCATAATGATGATGCATTACCGAGTGGGCCCAGTGATACCTCTCTGTCATACGGAGTGACAAATCCCAGTCTTGATCCGTGTCAACCCAACAGACACTTTCGGAGATACCCGTAGTATACCTTCATAGTCACCCAGTTACGTTGTGACGTTTGGTACACCCAAAGCACTCCTACGGCATCCGGGAGTTACACGATCTCATGGTCTAAGGAAAGGATACTTGACATTGGAAAAACTCTAGCAAACGAACTATAAGATCTTGTGCTATGTTTAGGATTGGGTCTTGTCCATCACATCATTCTCCTAATGATGTGATCTCGTTATCAATGACATCCAATGTCCATAGTCAGGAAACCATGACTATCTGTTGATCAACGGGCTAGTCAACTAGAGGCTTACTAGGGACATGTTGGTGTCTGTTATTCACACATGTATTACGATTTCCGGATAACACAATTATAGCATGAATAAAGACAATTATCATGAACAAGGAAATATAATAATAATGCTTTTATTATTGCCTCTAGGGCATATTTCCAACAGTTCTTCCATAGACACATCGATGAACTCCAAAGTGGTGGTCCGGGAGTAGATCCTAACCTCCTTCTTCTAGACCATTAAGAGTCCACCTTTTCTACCATCCATACTAGGCGCAACTAGTCTATGATCACATTGCAGTTTCCTCATCAAATTTGCTGCCTTATCGTTGTCCAAGTGTGTTTCAGACAGAAAGAACACATCCGGATTGTAACGCCTTTGGAAATCCAGAAGCGAACGAACTGTCGGGGCTCCAAGCAAGCCCCGACAGTTCCAGCTAAAGATTTTCATTGCTGTCGGCGATCCTCCATGCCGGAGGTCGCCGATATCATATTAGTGCCACTTACTGTCCCACTCTGACCAACCTGGTCGTTCTCATCTACACGCTGCCTTTTTGGGTCATGCACCTTCTGGGGAGTGCTCATCGCCCCTTTATCCTCAGGAACAACCTGACCACCCTCTATCTGCATAACTCTATCCGCTACAACTCCAGCACCTGCAGTTGACACCAAGTTTTCCTTCAGAAAAGTTCCATCTGGACCTACTAATCTCTTTCTCGCCGTCGGCCATAACTGACTGCTATCTCCTCCTGGATCCATGTTCCTATTTTCTTCATCGTTTGCATCCCCTGGATTACCTCTCTCGACCAAAGCCTCCTCCACGACCTGGTCCAAATCCACCTCTGCCACCCCTTCTGCCACCATGCCCGGGGAAGTTTGGGGCATCAAAATTAACCAAAAGCCAGTCCCCCCACTCACAATCTTCATCATTGTGTAGCCCATCTCCACATTCAGTTACCACGTGTCCAATAAGGCCACAAAAGTAACAAAAATCCGGCATTTTCTCATATTCCACAGGGTACTTGATACTCTCTTTTAAGGTTATAGGGACGAACCTAACAAGACGTGTGTCCAGATCCAAAAACACACGGGCTCGCAGATACTTTGTTTGAACAATTCTTCCATCATTGACTGCTACCTGGATTGGTGGTTTGCCTACTTTCCTTGCTATCTTCTCTGCGATCTCTTTCTTCTTCATCAAGCCGTCAGGAACCCCTATGATCCTTGCCCATACTGGGACGTAATCAAGTTTGTAATCCTTTACATTGGTGAACCCGTCATATTCCTCCATAACCACCGCAAATCCACGGAATTGCCACGGGCCTCCACCCATGACTCTATTCCAGTCGCCGACACACATGAACTGAGCGAGGAACAAGTTTTCCCCCACAGATTTGAAGGTGACCCCTTGCGCTGACGCCCAGGCATTCCGCATAGATTTATAGAGAGCTACGTAACTGAAAGGCTTAGTGGTATGAACCCTGAAGATCGCTATCCATCTGACCTCCTGTGCAAGTCCATCAATCTCTGCAGAGAGATCGAGATCTTCCTCCTCCTCTCCATGCAGGTTCAGACCCGCAAACTTGTCATCCAAGTTCGGCCCTGTTTCCCTGCTATTTTCTCCATCACCGCCGCCAGATCCGCTCGCCGCCGCCGGCGTCATCGTCTCCCTTCCAGCCATGCAACACGACCACAACAGACGCAGCCATACCAGGATGCGGTCTAGATCGCGGCCGTGTCAGATCCGCACTCGAATTGGTGGGAACCCAGAGGTAGATAGGGGAACTCTCGCGGTCGCCGCGGGAGGAAAGTGGAACCCTAGAAAAACCCTAGGGAAAAAAACCTTAAAACCATTGTGCGGTGTCACTCTCTCAGCTGGTTCCTTCCTCTCAACAGTAAAGGTGGGGCGTGAGTTCGGCCTAAATAACTTATGGAGTGGGGGTTTATTGCAATAAAACATCAGCGGCTTTCTGCAAAAATGTCTGATAAATGGGACAAAACCAAGAATCTCACCCGATAATTCACTTTTGAGCCCAGGCTCAGCTGCACCCGTGCTGACGAAAAACATCAAAACAAATACTAGAAAAATTCAAAAAAAAATTGTGTGGTGGATAAATTGACGCATAAAGTCTGCTCCAATTTTCAACTCATTTGGACATCTGAGCAGCTCTCGTCCAAAAAGACAAATTTGGGGTGGGTAAAAAAGTTTACTCTTCACGCACTGTTCTGGCCCGATTTGTCTTTTTTGCTGAGAGCTGCTCAGATGTCCAAATGAGTTGAAAATTGGAGCGGACCTTGTGCATTAATTTATCTACCACACAAAAAATTGGATTTTTTTGAATTTTTCTTTTTTTCTAATCAGGTGCAAATGAACCTGGGCGCCGAAATACCGTACTCGAATCTCACCATGCTTTATTAGTAGGTATAGATTGCAAACAATCCAACAACACAAATACATGGATCAATCTGAAGCCACCTTCCTGGCGACTATTGTCGCGACACCTACAATCTTGATGACATGCCCTGACCGCATATAGACACACTACATCCATTCCACTAGCCTCGACAAGCCGCCCGCTGGCAGGCCAAGAAAACCAACGGGTCTAGTTAGACCCTCTGCGCGCACGACATGTGCACGCTCTAGGATCAGCTGGCACCATCTTCCACCATCCCATCTTCAAGAGTGATCAACGTATCTGTGTCGTCAGGCCAAACTATCGTCAACGTCACCATGATGCTAGACCACACCACTACTCTGCACGTATCCATCCACATGTGCCCGTCGCTGAAACTCTGCGACGCCATGTCGTCGAGATCCGCCTTCAGCCTTGTGGTAGATTGAACACCGTTCCTCCACTTTTCCCCTCCTGCTAGCACTTACTCGAAAACGATGCCCATGGGAGGGGGAAAGACACCGAAGGAGCTGTCATATCTTATATGAAGAGTAAAAATGGCCGGAGGGAGTATGAAGGAAATGATGCTCTGAACAATATCTCATGCATGAAACAAAGCATCAAAGATTGCATCAACAAATGGACCTTCAAGAGAGAATCATTGTCAAAAATAAATATTACATAATGTTGCTATGGCGATGTTTTTGCGTCGTTACCTTGTTGAAGACATTGCTCAGATATGCTCGGGCTTGTTCTTTAGGGTGACAACCTAGAGTCTGGCCTTTGATGCTTGGATCCGGTCACGACAACACTTGAGTGTGGTTCCCTTCCTAAAGGTGTTATTGTTGAAGAACCTCATTGTCCTTCTGGTGTTAAGATATGGTTGGTGCGGACATGGTTGTTGTTATAGACTGTTGATTGATATTTGGATTGGTTCGGTTTTTTCCTCTCGCTTATGCATTGCTTTGGTCTTGTATGACTTTGCTCTTTGCCGGCGTGTTTATTTGTGTGTGTGTTGGTGTTGGTTGTGTGCATCCTAACTATGCAGTAGCCGAGTGTGCTCATTGTGTTTGTACCCACTTGATGCTTCATTTTGAGTCAATAAAATTCATACTTTATAAAAAATTATATAATGTTGCTTAGTTGTTGTTTCTTAAATATTATTGCAACAAATTATAATAAATTCATGTGATTGTTATTTTTATGTGAAGAAATTGAAGGAAATATGCCCTAGAGGCAATAATAAGTTGTTATTTATATTTCCTTATATCATGATAAATGTTTATTATTCATGCTAGAATTATATTAACCGGAAACTTAGTACATGTGTGAATACATAGACAAACAGAGTGTCCCTAGTATGTCTCTACTTGACTAGCTAGTGAAACAAAGATGGATAAGTCTCCTGACCATAGACATGTGTTGTCATTTGATGAACAGGATCACATCATTAGAGAATGATGTGATTGACAAGACCCATCCGTTAGCTTAGTATTATGATTGTTTAATTTTATTGCTATTGATTTCTACATGACTTATACATATTCCTCTGACTATGAGATTATGCAACTCCGGAATACCGGAGGAACACTTTGTGTGCTATCAAACGTCACAACGTAACCGGATGATTATAAAGATGCTCTACAAGTGTCTTTGAAGGTGTTCATTGATTTGGCATAGATCAAGATTAGGATTTGTCACTCCGTGTATCAGAGAGGTATCTCTGGGCCCCTCGGTAATGCACATCACTACAAGCCTTGCAAGCAATGTGACTAATGAGTTAGTTACGGGATGATGAATTACGGAATGAGTAAAGAGACTTGCCGGTAACGAGATTGAACTAGGTATGATGATACCGACGCTCGAATCTCGGGCAAGTAACATACCGATGATAAAGGGAATAATGTAAGTTGTTATGCGGTTTGACCGATAAAGATCTTCGTAGAATATGTAGGAGCCAATATGAGCATCCAGGTTCCTCTATTGGTTATTGACCAGAGATGTGTCTCGGTCATGTATATGTAGTTCTGGAACCTATAGGGTCCGCACGCTTAACATTCAATGACGATTTGTATTATGAGTTATGTGTTTTGGTGACCAAAGTTTGTTTGGAGTCTCGGATGAGATCACGAACATGATGAGGAGTCTCGAAATGGTCGAGAGGTAAAGATTGATATATTGGACGAAGGTATTCAGACACCGAAAAGGTTTTTGGACGTTTCGGATATTTATCGAGGACCCGAGGGGTTACCGGAACCCCTGGGGAAGTTATGGGCCTTAGTGGGCCATAAGGGAGTAGGAGAGGGCGGGACACAAGGTGCCCCCCAAGGAAGTCCGAATTAGACTAGGGGGAGGGGGCGTGGCCCCCTCTTTCCTTTCCCTCTCCCTCTCTATTGGGGATATAACTACTGAGTATAAACCGCCCAGGAGGGGCCGGGTTATACCTGTAATGAGTTATCCATATTGAAGCCCATGAAGACAAGGAGTATGGTGCTTTACTATAAGAGATCTAAAAGCCCAGGGCCCAAAGGCGGATTAGGGCCCATAGACATAAACCGCCATAAGGTGTGTAACTTGTGTTGTAAGATAGGACACGTTTATGAGCCGGCCGGGATTCTGTAAACCATCGGGCGTCAACCTGTGTATATAAAGGGACGACCCGACGGCGGTTCAAGGACAACAAACAACAACTCGAGAGCCAGGTCAAGCGGATTCGCTCCCTGGTCATCAAAACCCTAGCAATTCCACCACAACTGGATTAGGCTTTTACCTTCGCCGCAAGGGGCCGAACCAGTATAAACTCCTTGCGTCCTTTGTCCCGCTTTAACCCCTTTAAGCTAGCTCGTCACGATGGCTCCACAACTAAGTCCTCACACTAGGACATCTGCCATGTCAAAACCACGACAATTGGCGCCCACCGTGGGGCTATCGCACGATGGTTTCAAGTTCTTAGAGGGCAGCTTCGAAGGGCTCAAGGGATACGTTGTGGGCCAGATGACCAAGAGTCATCACGGCAAGATCTACATTGATGATGCAGGCTGGGGCCCCAAGGCCATTTCAATTGAGTATGGATATTGGGTCCCCTTCGGCGGTATTCACGTTTTCATTGGCAAGATCAGTGAACCGGGCCCTGAGCCGGACATCTGCACCGACATCGTAGAAACAGCTCAGCGTGCGAGATTCGCCCGGGTTCAGCCTGCCATGAAGCGTGCCTTCGTGGGAGTCATCCACGGAGTGGAATCTGAGGATAGATTGGTATCTGGTGGTGAAACTGTCATTTACTCTGATGACGAGTCATCTATCGGAGAGACCGAGTCATTGTACCCACTGCAAGATGGCCGGTTTGGGGGCTGTTCCGATGGTGACAGTATTCCGGACCCCTTTGATCCGCCGAGCCGAGTTACGATCTTCATGGCCGGTACATAGTCATCACAACATTCTTCAACCGCAGCAGCAATGATCTTCGGTTCAGCAGCAACGACAGCAGCTGGGGCAGGAGGCCTTGCGCAACCGCCGGCTCAGGTTTTGTCCGATTTATTCGACACTTTGGCAACACTGCTGGCGGCTGAAGTTAACCCGGCGAATCAGGACCAGACTGATATGCACAAGTTATCTCCGCCTTGGGAAGGACCTTTTGTGGTCAGCAAGAATCTGCACAACGGGTCATACTACTTTATCGATGTTCGAGAGCACAAAGACTCACGTAAATCGGAGGAGGAGACCCACCGACCGTGGAATATAGCTCATCTTCGGCCTTACTACACCTGAGCCATAGGCTCCTCTTATGTACATATTATTGACAATGTATATATTATGATGATCAATATAATAAACTGGCATCCCTGCTAAAGCGGGGCCTCTGCCGTTATTCCTTAAAAGGTTTTTGGTTACATGGGGGCTTCTGTTTATAAGCCACACATAAAAAAAACTTGGGGGCTTGCTACCCAAAGTCAAAAGGAGCCAAAGAGAGTCTATTGCAAAGCACAATTCAAACATACGCACCCATTGAGCACAGCTCAAAAAATTACTTGGGGGCTCTTTGCTTCTACAAGAACAAAGAGTCTATAACCTCGTAATAGGCTATAAAAGCCAGGCTTGGAAGCCAGGTGTATTCACCTAAAACCCCGGGTTATCCTGTCTTTTTAAGTAAGCCACTCCGCCCAGGTAATCCTGGTAGACCCGTCGAATGTTTGACAAGTCAATCTTATAAAGACCCTGAACTTGTCATAGTTAAAATGACGATTTGTTGATGTGAGGTCCATCTTATAAGGCTTTGTAAAATGGTTTAACTCAGTGGCCTGGCATCCCATGAAAAGCCTCATAGTTTTTGCATATTTTCTTCGGAAATCTTTCTGATATTTCTTTTGAGGCGTTTTATACTAATCCGGTGTTTATTGACCCGAACTGGCTGTTGACTATAAGTCGGTCGAGCAAACTGGAAATATTGCTGGTATCCATTGACCCATTTGTGCTGTCAATTATAAGTTGTCAGTACACACTCAACTATAATTCGGTGTCGATTGGCTCGGTCTATCTTTGACTACAAATCGCCAGTATGATATACGAATAATCCAGTGTTTATTATAACCTGGCACGACTTTACTATAAACCAGCAAAACAGGGAGGAGTTATCAGTATTCAAAGATTTGGGTCATCACCCTTATTACAAAAAGTTGGTAAACCAACGATGTGATTCCATGTCACAGGTATGATATATTTCATATTTGATTATTCTTAAATACAGCCTGGTTATAAGCCCGGGTTATATGTTGGGCATTATGACCCGTCCGGCGATAAACCGCCAGGACACTTTAAACTTGTTATATGCAGAAACATGTTGAATAAAGCTACTAAAGATCATAAGCAGACATAGCATAATCATGGCGGATTAACAATATCATGCAAAGTGAATATGCGCGATGGCATAGCAGACCAAGTATTTAAACTAGCCTATTACAAGGCGTTTTGATGCCCAAAAGGATAATTGTTTTCAGCGAGTATTGCAGTATGCAGAAGATTAAACCGGTCTCCGGATCATGACTCTTCGCCAGGCTGGCTTGACGGCTGTGGATCATCTTGCACCGGTTCATCCTCCTCCTCTCCACCTAGCGGCTGGAAATCAATGGTTGTCCAGTCGATTCCAGTTAGGGCCTTGAATATAGCTTCGTCGCCTATAAGGGTGGAGGGGTCAACATCAGGAACATAGGTATGCTTACGTATTGGTGGGATAAGATTCTCCACATCATGGGTTGGTGCATTAGCCCGTTTGTTGTTGGCATCATAAACCGCCTAGTAATGAGAAATATCTGTTTCTTTAGCCAATTTGCTTGCTAAGGGGCGCATTTCCTTCGTCAAAGCTCGGAGATCATCATTGTCAAAATTTGACCCGTCCTCCTTTATGCTCGGATAGCCGCTTCCTACATCAGCCGAGTCAAGATCGGGTATCCAAGCTTTAGCCTGGATTAACGCAGTCAGAGCACCTGCCCTTGCAGATGATCTTTTTAATTCCTCAAGCTGGGCAGGCAGCATGGACAGCTTCTCCAATGTTCCTTGATCAAGGTTGGGGGTGGTTCATTATGAGCAGTAGTACAAATGATCCGTTGTCTGCCGGTATATAACTGCTCTATAAGATTATAGGCAGCCTTCAATTTCTTCTGTATATATCAGAGCCCAGATGGGTAATGCGAGATCCTGCATCATCATGCATATAGGTAAACCGACAGTTTATGGAATAATACATGTTAGTAGCTTATACTAAGGGGACTTACCAAACACGACATTGGTCATGGCATTGATTTGCCGCTTCAAGCTAGCCAGTTCTTCTGCTACCGGATTAAGGGTTGTTTCAGCGTCCTCCGCCCGTTTTAGCAGAGCTGCTTTTTCAGCGTCCCATCCTGCCCATTCGCCTTTAAAGCCTTCTTTCAGTTGTTCCATGGCTGTTAAAGCGCCAGTCAGCTCTTCTTTAGCCTTGGAAGTTTTTGCTTGCTGGGACTTAATATTTTCCTGAAGGTCGGCGATTTGAGATTCTTTTTGGCTCAGATCAGCCTGCAAGAGACATTTAATGAGTTAGTAGTGCATATTTGAAGTCCCAAGCACATAACAGGTTATACACTTGGCACTTGGGGGCTAATGCATATGGCTTTTATCAACTGATATTTTAAGTCCCAAGCACATTACAAGTTATACACTTGGCACTTGGGGGCTAATGTATATTTGCTCAAGTCAAAGTTATGGATTGTTTCTTCCTCAATCGGTTTACAAAGATGGTTATCAAGAATTTTGGAAGCTTCGTGACAGAAAGGTGCTGATTCATCCTAAAGGTATAAACCGGTCCTTGGGGGCTACACTGGCAAAGTTGAAGTATTACGAAGTCCTGGTTCACGTTGATATCATAAACCGGCCCTTGGGGGCTACTGGAGTTGATATTAGAAATTGGACACAAGAGAAACAATTATGAAGAGTTAACAGTGTTTACCTCATATCGCTCCTTCATCACGCCCACTAAACCGGCTTCATAGTCGCGGCTTGTGTACATGCGGTTTAAGAAGCCGGAATGAATCCCTTGGGCGTTGAGGTGGGCATAGCTGGATAAATCTGTTTTCCACTTGCCCTTATCCATAGCAAAAAAATCTTCCTTGGCACTATGCTTTGATAATGCAATAGGATTGCCAGGGTGGTGTGGCCGACGCCAGTGACAATGGCATCGTCCGATTGGTCATCAGCCGCTTTGGCTGGGCTTGGCGGTTTATCTGCAGCTTTGGCCGGACTTGGCGGGTCAGTAGCATGGCCGGTGGGATCATGTTCCATCGGTTCAACAAAGGTTTCATGATGTTCTGGTGGTGGATCATCATGTATAGCGTCAGCATTCGGCTCAAATTGTTCTGGGATCTGTTCCGGTTCAGTGGCCGGGTTATCATCAGCCGATTTATTCAATTTGGCCTTTTTGCTGGGCCTGGCCTTGGCTCTGAAAGGAAAAGACATAAAGGTTAGTATAACAAACAATTATAAAGCATCAAGAGTTAAGTTTAAAGTGCTCACCCAGGAACAGTCTTGAGAGGAGAGAGTTGTGTGGCCATTGACTCGCCGGATGATGAATGAGGTGTTCCCTGATAGTTTGAATCAGACGGATTAAGAGGCTGCCTGAAATAACCTACCTTGGGATAAGGAGTATCAGAAATATATGAGACCTCTGATCGACTTTTCCGGGTTGGAGTGTTCGGTAAATTGGCTGAAGGAACTACATGGCCACTGTGCCGGGTTGTGCGGCGAACTTCATGCAGATGTTTCTTCAAAAGATAGTTGGGATCCAGATAAGCTAGAGGGTGTGAAAATTTTACTTCCCGGTTTGCTTGACAGGTTTCCTGTGTTGGCTGAGGATCTGAACCGGAGGAAAGAATAATTACCTCTACATCATCAGCCCGGCTAGCTTCAGCGTCATCCTGATAAGGGTCATTGTCAATGAGGTGTATGAAAAATGAACCAAGAGAATCAAGTTCTACGTCTGAGTCCGGATTATCAAGATCCTCATCGAGGTTCAGCCTGGTGGATTCAACTGCTTTCTTCTTGGCAGGTTTTTTGACGACCTTTGTTTTGGGTCGAGGGGTCTTGGCCGGTTTATCCTGAGGTTTCTTCTTCCAAAATGGATCGTCACCCTGTTAAAAGATTGGCAAAGGTTATAAGGAAGAGTTAAAAATGTCATGTTCAAATAGGATTTAAGCAATTCTTACAGCTGGCAGTTTATTCAAAACGCAGAAGGGACTTAGCCCTGTTTTGCTGCAGAAAGCCACCGATTCATCCAGTATCTTTTTAACAGCTTCAGTGATTTCAGCGTCAGTTAACTGAATGCCAGTGTGCCGTTGAGGATCTTTTGAGTCCCCTGTGTACTCACACATTAAACTGGGGCGACGGCTTAAAGGCAAAATACTCCAAGATATCCAGCAACGAACAAAGTCAATTCCTGTTAAAACCATTAGACATAAAGGCTTTGAGCTTTGCAAGCTGTGGTGCATATTTGGCCCATTCTCCTCTTGGAATAGGAAAGGGAATCCAACTAGGATTGGGAATCCTAGTTGGACTCCCCCCTTGGAGCGCCCTCCTCGGCCGCCGGCCCCCTCCCCCCTCCTTTATATACGTGGCCAGGGGGCACCCCAAAGGCACGTCAATTGTTCCTCAGCAGTGTGCGGTGCCCCCCTCCACAGTTTACCACCTCGGTCATATTGTTGTAGTGCTCAGGCGAAGCTCTGCGCAGATCACATCACCAACACCGTCATCACCTTGTCGTGCTGACGGAACTCTCCCTCGACCCTCTATTGGATCAAGAGCTTGAGGGACGTCATCGTGTTGAACATGTGCTGAACACGGAGGTGCCGTACATTCGGTACTTGGATCGGTTGGATCGTGAAGACGTTCGACTACATCAACCGCGTTAACCTAACACTTTCGCTTTCGGTCTACGAGGGTATGTGGACACACTCTTCCCCTCTCGTTGCTATGCATCTCTTAGATAGTTCTTGCGTGATCGTAGGAATTTTTTTGAAATTGCATGCTACGTTCCGCAACAGAAATATATATGGATAGTGTGTTACATGCATGCTCACATCGTTGGGCATGAGACACATTTAAATGGCTCGGTATGAAAACTCGCTAAAAGATAAATAAGATTCAAATAGTTTTTTTAGATTATTAACGCACATGCACGCTTATACTAGTCTTAATAAATGATGATTTTGCATCTTAGTTGAAATATAAATTTTATTTACATATCTTGTAAAGATGGAGTCGGTCTTTGGCATCCCACGATACTAGAAATTTGAACAACAATATCCAACAATATATGCTAACATGTTGGTGTCCACCATGTAGGGGAACCGCTAAGGGGCGATTGGGAGGGCGATTGCTTAGCAACCGGTTTCCTTCGCTAGGGTTAGAGTTTCATGTATGGGGGTGGTGTGAATCCGGTGGTGTCTAGGGCGGCGACGACACTCCTCTGGGTACAGATTGGCACTGACTCTCTTCTCCAAGGAGTGGATCTATGGAGGAGAGAAGGAAGGGGTAGCAGGCAATGTCTCTGGTGAAGGAGGCAACCTTGGCGGCGACCAAGATGCCAAAAAATGGGAAGTGGGGGGTCTGCTCGATCCCCTGCTAAATGCAAAACACCGGATCCTACTGCAAGTCTCTCGGCTCGGCTGGGAGGCATGGTTTTGCTGAATAAAGAGACAGAGGGCTTCGTCTTCGAGGAACCAGATCGGGATCAACCAAAGTACTCGCGGTGGACTTCTGTAGGGAAGGCTTGCACTCCAAGGCCGCTCAACAAGACAAAGGTGGAGCGGGCTATGCCAAGGCCGTGGGGGCTTCATTGAGAGACGAAATTACGAGACATGGGAGATAACATACTTGTGGTTTACTTTGGAAGTGAAGGGGATTGGAAGCACGCAACGAACAATGGGACCTGGCAATTTGATTTTAACGTGTTGATGCTGAAGGAATATGAGGCGAATACTAGGCCCTCTGAGATGGTTTTCGATAAGCTAGATGTATGGGTGCGGGTGACACATCTTCCACCGTGTAAACATATTGATTCTTTTGTCATGGCGCTTGGGAACTGGCTGGGAGAAGTGGTAAAGGTAGATGTGGACAAGGAACGAATTGCTAGAGGCAAGGATCTGAGGGTCAGAGCAAAGATATCAGTTTATGAGCCCTTGGTTCATGGTTTCTATTCTAAATCTTCACTGGAAGATAAGATTGGCACTTGGTTTGATTTTTTCTATGAGAAAATACTGCACTGTTGTTTTGAGTGTGGTAGGCTAGTGCATGTTGGTGGGCACTGTGGTCCACCGCTGGATTCAACCTCGCAATGGGGTAGCTGGCTGAGAGCTTTGCTGGGAAGGAGTAGAGAGAAGGAGGATTCAAATGGTGGTAAGGCAAATAACAACTATAGTTTTGCAAGTTCTCACACAGTGGACAATGGTAGAGGGCATTCAGGACAGACAAGGGTCAGAGATCTCCCAACTAAGCGGAATCTGAATGAGGAATTTAGTAAGTCGACAAATTCCCGCACTAGTATGGAGCGTCGGTCGAAGGGGGGGAGGTAAACAGCCCCATCAAGGATCGCCCACGGGGTGACCTGAGACATGGACGTGGTGAGTGGGCTGATGAACGGGATCTAAGACATGATCTTGAGAGGAAAAAGAGTGGGACCTCTGTAACCAGCTTAAAGAGGATCAAAGGCAAAGGGAGGAGGCACGGGTAAGATGGGAGTAGAGGAGTAGGAGGGATACTGCTGCAGCGAACAGAGAGAGGGGAGGAACACTATGATCAAGGTATGTATACGCCCAAGGAGAGAAACAAAGGCCACTATGTGATAAATCCTAGGAGAGATCAGGATGCTGACAGGGATAGGAGAGAAGGCCATCAAACCCCCTTCATCACTGTAAAGGGAAGGACACAGTAGATGTGGGTGGCCAAGGATCACATGCAGTTTGTTCAGGATGCATTCATTCGTGACACTAGGCAGAAGATGTCTACAATGTTTGACAGCATCTCGGAGAGTGATGATAGAGCGACGGACCCTGCCGGTTTGTAGGGCCACCGAGAACAATGAATATACTAGCCTAGAACTGTCGAGGGTTGGGATTGGACTCCACAGTGGGCAAACTTCGAGACCTAGTACAGTCCTACAACCCAACATTCGTGTTTTTATCAGAGACAAAAAAGAGTGCAAGGGCGATGGAGAGACTCAAGTGAAGTTTGGGTTTCATATAGGGAGTAGTGGTGGATTGTGTTGGTAAAAGGGAAGGTCTAGCACTGTGGTGGAGAGACCATGTGATGTCACAATTAAACCATGGTGCCAATACTATTTGGATGCCAAGGTGGGAGTGGATGGGAAGACCTATAGGTTCACTGGAATCTATGGGAGCCATGCGCCGAAAGGAGGAAGAAAACATGGGATGTTATTCGATATCTGAGAGCCCAAGATGATCTACCTTGGATCTATGTGGGGGACTACAATGAAGCATTGGTGCGCAAAGAGCAGCTTGGGGGCAATCCGAGGTTTATACGACAGATGGAGGCTTCTAGAGACTACTTATCCGACTTCATGCTGACAAACTTGGGCTTCTCGGGATACTGATAACCCACAAGTATAGGGGACCGCAACAGTTTTCGAGGATAGAGTATTCAACCCAAATTTATAGATTCGACACAAGGGGAGCCAAAGAATATTTGAAGGTATTAGTAGCTGAGTTGTCAATTCAACCACACCTGGAGATTAATTATCCGTGGCAACTTGATCTATAGCAAAGTAATATGATAGTTTTGATAATAGTGACAGCAGAACACTAACGGTAACAGTGATAGTAGTAGTTCTGTAACAAGTGCAACAATAAAAATAGAGTAGTAGCTTAGCAAGAACAATATAGGATAAATTCGTAGGCATTGAATCGGTGACTTGTTGGATGATATTCATCATGAGAAAGTTATAACCTAGGACGATACAAGACTAGCTCCAGTTCACCAATATAATGTGGGCATGTATTCCATAAATAGTCATATGTGCTTATGGAAAGACTTGCATGACATCTTTTGTCTTATTGGAAACTAAGGGATATTAAGGCCTCCTTCTAATAGAGAACCGAAACAAAGCATTAACACACGGTGAATACATGAACTCCTCAAACTATAGTCATCACCGCGAGTGGTCCCGACTATTGTCACTCCGGGGTCGCCGGATCATGCTACCTCTTGAGCACTGCGTTGGTTTTCCCTTGAAGAGGACAGGGTGATGCAGCAAAGTAGCATAAGTATTTCCCTCAGTTTTTTAGAACCAAGGTATCAATCCAGTAGGAGACTACACGCAAGTCCCTCGTACCTACACAAACAAATAAGAACCTCGCAACGAACGCGATAAAGGGGTTGTCAATCCCTTCACGGTCACTTACGATAGTGAAATCTGATAGAGATAATAATAATAAGATAAATATTTTTGGTATTTTTATGATTTAGATTGAAAGTAAAGATTGCAAAATAAACGGCGCTAGAAATAACTTGTTGATGGGAGATTAATATAATAGAGAATAGACACGGGGGCCATAGGTTTCACTAGTGGCTTCTCTCAAGATAGCATAAGTATTACGGTGGGTGAACAAATTAATGTCGAGCAATTGATAGAAAAATGAATAATTATGAGAATATCTAGGCATGATCATGTATATAGGCATTACGTCCGCGACAAGTAGACCGAAACGATTCTGCATCTACTACTATTACTCCACGCATCGTCCGCTATCCAGCATGCATCTAGAGTAGTAAGTTCATAAGAACAGAGTAATGCATTAGGCAAGATGACATGATGTAGAGGGATAAACTCAAGCAATATGATATAAACCCCATATTTTTATCCTCGATGGCAACAATACAATACGTACCTTGCTGCCCTTGCTGTAACTGGGAAAGGACACCGCAAGATTGAACCCAAAGATAAGAACTTCTCCCATTGCAAGAAAGATCAATCTAGTAGGCCAAACCAAACTAATAATTCGAAGAGACTACTACCTCTTGAGCACTGCGTTGGTTTTCCCTTGAAGAGGAAAGGGCGATGCAGTAGAGTAGCGTAAGTATTTCCCTCAGTTTTTGAGAACCAAGGTATCAATCCAGTAGGAGGCCACGCATGAGTCCCTCGCACCTACACAAACAAATAAACTCCTCGCAACCAACACGATAAAGGGGTTGTCAATCCCTTCACGGTCACCTACGAGAGTGAGATCTGATAGATATGATAAGATAATATTTTTGGTATTCATAAAGATAAGGAGAAATAAAGATGCAAGTAAAATAAATGGAAAAGGAACTAACTAAGTATTGGAAGATTAATATGATGGAAAATAGACCCGGGGCCATAGGTTTCACTAGAGGCTTCTCTCGAGAGCATAAGTATTACTGTGGGTGAACAAATTACTGTTGAGCAATTGACAGAACTGAGCATAGTTATGAGAATATCTAGGTATGATCATGTATATAGGCATCACGTCCAAGACAAGTAGACCGACTCCTGCCTTCATCTACTACTATTACTCCACACATAGACCGCTATCCAACATGCATCTAGAGTATTAAGTTCAAGAGAACAGAGTAACGCTTTAAGCAAGATGACATGATGTAGAGGGATAAACTCATGCAATATGATATAAACCCCATCTTGTTATCCTCGATGGCAACAATACAATACGTGCCTTGATGCCCCTACTGTCACTGGGAAAGGACACCGCAAGATTGAACCCAAAGCTAAGCACTTCTCCCATTGCAAGAAAGATCAATCTAGTAGGCCAAACCAAACTGATAATTCGAAGAGACTTGCAAAGATAACCAATCATACATAAAAGAATTCAGAGAAGAATCAAATATTGTTCATAGATAAACTTGATCATCAACCCACAATTCATCGGTCTCAACAAACACACCGCAAAAGAAGATTACATCGAATAGATCTCCAAGAGGATCAAGGAGAACATTGTATTGAGATCCAAAGAGAGAGAAGAAGCCATCTAGATAATAACTATGGACCCGAAGGTCTGAGGTAAACTACTCACACATCATCGGAGAGGCTATGGTGTTGATGTAGAAGCCCTCCGTGATCGATGCCCCCTCCGGCGGAGCTCCGGAAAAGGCTCCAAGATGGGATCTCTTGGGTACAGAAGGTTGCGGCGGTGGAAATAGGGTTTCGTAGTGCTCCTGGATGTTTTCGGGGTATATGGATATATATATATATATATATATAGGAGGAAGAAGTAGGTCGGTGGAGCCACGAGGGGAGGGTGGAGGGCGCACCCAGGGGTAGGCGCGCCCCCTGCCTCGTGGCCTCCTCGTTGGTTTCTTGACATCCACTCCAAGTCCATTGGATCACGTTTGTTCCAAAAATAACTCTCCCGGAGGTTTCATTCCGTTTGGATTCCGTTTGATATTCCTTTTCTGCGAAACACTGAAATAGGCAAAAAACAACAATTTGCACTGGGCCTTGGGTTAGTAGGTTAGTCCCAAAAATAATATAAAAGTGTATAAATAAGCCCATTAACATCCAAAACAGATAATATAATAGCGTGGAACAATAAAAAATTATAGATACATTGGAGACGTATCAAGCATCTCCAAGCTTAATTCCTGCTCGTCCTCGAGTAGGTAAATGATAAAAATAGAATTTTTGATGTGGAATGCTACCTAGCATAATTCGCAATGAAGATTCAAGACAGAAGTTTAATATTGGCATAAAAACAATAATACTTCAAGCATACTAACTAAGCAATCATGTCTTCTCAAAATAACCTGGCAAAAGAAAGTTCATCCCTACAAATTCATATAGTTTGTTCATGCTTCATTTTCGTCACACAAGAATGCTCTCATCTTCCACAACCCCGATGACAATCCAAGAAATTGCTTCATACCTTAGTAATCTAAAACTTTTTTCAACTTTCACGCAATACATGAGCGTGAGCCATGGATATAGCACCATGGGTGGAATAGAATATGATGATGGAGGTTATGTGGAGAAGACAAAAAAGGAGAAAGTCTCACATCGACGAGGCTAATCAACGGGCTAGGGAGATGACCATCAATTGATGTCAATGCAACGAGTAGGGATTGCCATGCAATATATGCACTAGAGCTATAAATGTATGAAAGCTCAACAAAAGAAACTAAGTGGGTGTGCATCCAACTTGCTTGCTCATGAAGACCCAGGGCATTTGAGGAAGCCCATTGTTGGAATATACAAGCCAAGTTCTATAATGAAAAATTCCCACTAGTATATGAAAGTGACAAAACAAGAGACTCACTATCATAAAGATCATGGTGCTACTTTGAAGCACAAGTGTGTAAAAAAGGATAGTACCATTGTCCCTTTTTATTTCTTTTCTGGCCTTTCTTTTTTTGGCCTTTCTTCTTCTTTTTATTTGGGACAATTCCCTATTAATGAGGATCATCACACTTCTATTTATTTACAACTCAATGATTACAACTCGATAATAGAACGAAATATGACTCTATATGAATGCCTCCGGCAGTGTACCGGGAAATGCAATGAATCAAGAGTGACATGTATGATAAATTATGCATGGTGGCTTTGCCACAAATACGATGTCAACTACATGATCATGCAAAGCAATATGACAATGATGAAGTGTGTCATGAATGAAACGGTGGAAAGTTGCATGGCAATATATCTCGGAATGGCTATGGAAATGCCATAATAGGTAGGTATGGTGGCTGTTTTGAGGAAGATATAAGGAGGTTTATGTGATACAGAGTGTATCATATCACGGGGTTTGGATGCACCGGCAAATTTTGCAGCAACTCTCAAGGTGAGAAAGGGCAATGCATGGTACTGAAGAGGCTAGCAATGATGGAAGGGTGAGAGTGCGTATAATCCATGGACTTAACGTTAGTCATAAAGAACTCACATACTTATTACAAAAATCTACAAGTCATCAAAAACCAAGCAGTACGCGCATGCTCCTAGGGGGATAGATTGGTAGGAAAAGACCATCGCTCGTCCCCGACCGCCGCTCATAAGGAAGACAATTAAAGAACACCTCATGTTTCAAATTTGTTACACAACGGTTACCATACGTGCATGCTACGGGACTTGCAAACTTCAACACAAGTATTTATCAAATTCACAACTACTCAACTAGCACAACTTTAATATCACCATCCTCATATCTCAAAGCAATTATCAAGTATCCAACTTCTCATAGTATTCAACGCACTTTCTATGATAGTTTTTATTATACCCATCTTGGATGCCTATTATATTAGGACTAATTTCATAACCAAAGCAAATTACCATGATGTTCTAAATAACTCTCAAAATAATATAAGTGAAGCATGAGAGATCAATAATTTCTATAAAATAAAACCACCACCGTTCTCTAAAAGATATAAGTGGAGCACTAGAGTAAAATTATCTAGCTCAAAAGATATAAGTGAAGCACATAGAGTATTCTAATAAATTCCAATTCATGTGTGTCTCTCCCCGAAAGGTGTGTACAGCAAGGATGATTGTGGTAAACTAAAAAGCAAAGAATCAAATCATACAAGACGCTCCAAGAAAAACACATATCATGTGGTGAATAAAAATATAGCCTCAAGTAAAGTTACCGATAGAAGAAGACGAAAGAGGGGATGCCTTCCGGGGCATACCCAAGCTTAGGCTTTTGGTTGTCCTTTAATTTTACCTTGGGGTGCCTTGGGAATCCGCAAGCTTAGGCTCTTGCCACTCCTTATTCCACAATCCATCAAATCTTTACCCAAAACTTGAAAACTTCACAACACAAAACTTAAACCGAAAATCTCATGAGCTCCGTTAGTATAAGAAAACAAACCACCACTTAAGGTACTGTAATGAACTCATGATTTATTTATTTTTGTGTTAAACCAACTGTATTCCAACTTATCTATGGTTCATTACCTCCGATACTAGCCATAGATTCATCAAAATAAGCAAACAACACACGAAAAACAGAATCTGTCAAAAACAGAACAGTCTGTAGTAATCTGTAGGTTTCGAATACTTCTGTAACCCCAAAAAATCTAAAAGAAATTTCTGGACGTGAGGAATTTATCTATTAATCATCTGAAAAAATAATCAACCTAATCACACTCTCCAGTAAACAATGGCAGCAAATCTCGTGAGCGCTAAAGTTTCTGTTTTTACATCAAGATCACAAAGACTTTCCCCAAGTCTTCCCAAATGTTATACTTGGCACAAACACTAATTAAAAGCATAAAACCACATCTAAACATAGGCTATATGAATTATTTATTCAAAAACATAAAGGAAATATATTGGTTTGTCTCCCAACAAGCATTTTTCTTTAAAGCCTTTTATCTAGGCATTGATAATTTTAATGATGCTCACATGAAAGACAAGAATTGAAGCTCAAAGAGAGCATCATGAAACACGTGACAAACAAATCTAAGTCTAACATAATTCCTATGCATAGGCATCTTATAGGCAAACAAATTGTCATAGCAAGCAAAAACTAGCATATGCAAGGAAGCGGAAAGAAACGATAGCAATCTCAACATGACGAGAGGTAGTTTAGTAACATGAAAATTTCTACAATCATATTTTCCTCTCTTATAATAATTATATGTAGGATCATAAGAAAATTCAACAAAATAGCTATCACATGAAATATTTTCAACATGATCCACATGCATGCAAAGTTGACACTCTTCCAAAATAGTGGGATTTACATTAACAAAAGTCATGACCTCTCCAAACCCACTTTTATCAAAAAATTCATAAGATTGAACATTCTCCAAATATGTGGGATCTAAAGTTGACACTCTTCCAAACCCACTTTAAATATTATTGCAAACACCATTATCAATGTCATATTCATAATGGGGCTTAAATAAATTTTCAAGATCAAAAGAAGAATCACCCCAATCATGATCATTGCAACAAATAGTAGACATAGCAAAACTAGCATCCCTAAGCTTAGGGTTTTGCATATCATTAGCACAATTGACGTTAATAGGATTTATAATAACATCATTTCAATCATGCTTTTTATTCAAAGATCTATCGAGAATCACTTCATAAAGCACTTCATCACAATTTTCAGATTCACAAATTTCAAGCAAAACCTCATAACGATAATCTAGTGCACAAAACTCACTACCAATTGTTTCATCATAATTGGACCTCTTAAAAAGATTAGCAAGCGGATGAGGATCCATAGATATTAGGTTCTCTATTTAGCAATAAATAAACAATTATTCCAACCAAACGAGCAAACGAGCCAAGTAAGACATCAAGGCAAACGAAAAGACGAAAAGAAGAAGGGCGAAGAAAAGGCAAAGGTGAAGTGGGGGAGAGGAAAACGGGAGGCAAATGGCAAATAATGTAATGCGAGGGATAAGAGTTTGTGATGGGTACTTGGTATGTCTTGACTTGTGAGTAGATCTCCCCGGCAACGACGCCAGAAATCCTTCTTGCTACCTCTTGAGCACTGCGTTGGTTTTCCCTTGAAGAGGAAAGGGTGATGCAACAAAGTAGCGTAAGTATTTCCCTCGGTTTTTGAGAACCAAGGTATCAATCCAGTAGGAGACTACGTGCAAGTCCCTCATACCTACACAAGCAAATAAGGACCTCGCAACCAACGCGATAAATGGGTTGTCAATCCCTTCACGTTCACTTACGAGAGTGAGATCTGATAGAGATAATAATAATAAGATAAATATTTTTGGTATTTTTATGATTTAGATTGAAATTAAAGATTGAAAAATAAACGATGCTAGAAATAACTTGTTGACGGGAGATTAATATAATAGAGAATAGACCTGGGGGCCATAGGTTTCACTAGTGGCTTCTCTCAAGATAGCATAAGTATTACGGTGGGTGACAAATTACTGTCGGGCAATTGATAGAAAAGTGAATAATTATGAGAATATCTAGGCATGATGATGTATATAGGCATCACGTCCGTGACAAGTAGACCGAAAAGATTCTACATCTACTACTATTACTCCACACATCGACCGCTATCCAGCATGCATCTAGAGTATTAAGTTCATAAGAATAGAGTAATGCATTAGGCAAGATGACATGATGTAGAGGGATAAACTCAAGCAATATGATATAAACCCCATCTTTTTATCCTCGATGGCAACAATACAATACGTGCCTTGCTACCCCTGCTGTCACTGGGAAAGGACACCGCAAGATTGGACCCAAAGCTAAGCACTTCTCCCATTGCAAGAAAGATCAATCTAGTAGGCCATACCAAACTGATAATTCGAAGAGACTTGCAAAGATAACCAATCATACATAAAAGATTTCAGAGAAGAATCAAATATTGTTCATAGATAAACTTGATCATCAACCCACAATTCATCGGATCTTGACAAACACACCGCAAAAAGAGTTACATCAAATAGATCTCCAAGAAGATCGAGGAGAACATTGTATTGAGATCCAAAGAGAGAGAAGAACCCATCTAGCTAATAACTATGGACCCGAAGGTCTGAGGTAAACTACTCACACATCATCGGATAGGCTATGGTGTTGACGTAGAAGCCCTCCGTGATCGATGCCCCCTCTGGTGGAGCTCCGGAAAAGGCCCCAGGATGGGATCTCTTGGGCACATAAGGTTGCGCCGGTGAAATAGGGTTTCGTAGTGCTCCTGGATGTTTTCGGGGTATATGGATATATATAGGAGGAAGAAGTAGGTCGGTGGAGCCACAAGGGGCCCACGAGGGTGGAGCGCGCGCCTCGTGCCTCGTGGCCTCCTCCTTGGTCTCTTGACGTCCACTCCAAGTCCCCTGGATCACGTTTGATCCAAAAATAACTCTCCCGATGGTTTCATTCCGTTTGGATTCCGTTTGATATTCCTTTTCTGCGAAACACTAAAATAGGCAAAAAAAAAATTTGCACCGGGCCTTGGGTTAGTAGGTTAGTCCCAAAAATAATATAAAAGTGTATAAATAAGCCCATTAACATCCAAAACAGATAATATAATAGCATGGAACAATCAAAAATTATAGATACGTTGGAGACATATCAAGCATCCCCAATCTTAATTCCTGCTCGTCCTCGAGTAGGTAAATGATAAAAACAGAATTTTTGATATGGAATGCTACCTAGCATAATTCTCAATGTAATTTTCTTTATTGTGGCATGAATATTTATATCTGAAAGATTCAAGACAAAAGTTTAATACTGACATAAAAACAATAATACTTCAAGCATACTAACTAAGCAATCATGTCTTCTCAAAATAACATGGCAAAAGAAAGTTCATCCCTACAAAATCATATAGTTTGGCCATGCTTCATTTTATTCACACAAGAATGCTCTCATCTTGCAAAACCCTGATGACAATCCAAGCAATTGTTTCATACTTTAGTAATCTCGAACTTTTTTCAACTTTCACGCAATACATGAGCGTGAGCCATGGATATAGCACTATGGGTGGAATAGAATATGATGATGCAGGTTATGTGGAGAAGACAAAAAAGGAGAAAGTCTCACATCGATGAGGCTAATCAACGGGCTAGGGAGATGGCCATCAATGATTTCAATGCAAGGAGTAGGGATTTCCATGCAACGGATGCACTAGAGCTATAAATGTATGAAAGCTCAACAAAAGAAACTAAGTGGGGGTGCATCCAACTTGCTTGCTCACGAAGACCTAGGGCATTTGAGGAAGCCCATTGTTGGAATATACAAGCCAAGTTCTATAATGAAAAATTCCCGCTAGTATATGAAAGTGACAAAACAAGAGACTCTCTATCATAAAGATCATGGTGCTACTTTGAAGCACAAGTGTGGAAAAAAGGATAGTAGCATTGTCCCCTTTTCCTTTTTTGGGCCTTTCTTTTTTTGGCATTTATTCTTTTTTTATTTGAGACAATGCTCTATTAATGATGATCGTCACACTTCTATTTATTTACAACTCAATGATTACAACTCGATACTAGAACAAAATATGACTCTATATGAATGCCTCCGGCGGTGTACCGGGAAATGCAATGAATCAAGAGTGACATGTATGATAAATTATGCATGGTGGCTTTGCCACAAATACGATGTCAACTACATGATCATGCAAAGCAATATGACAATGATGAAGCGTGTCATGAATGAAACAGTGGAAAGTTGCATGGCAATATATCTCGGAATGGCTATGGAAATGCCATAATAGGTAGGTATGGTGGCTGTTTTGAGGAAGATATAAGGAGGTTTATGTGTGACAGAGTGTATCATATCACGGAGTTTGGATGCACCGGCAAAGTTTGCACCAACTCTCAAGGTGAGAAAGGGTAATGCACGGTACTGAAGAGGCTAGCAATGATGGAAGGGTGAGAGTGCGTATAATCCATGGACTTAACATTAGTCATAAAGAACTCACATACTTATTGCAAAAATCTACAAGTCATCAAAAACCATGCACTACGTGGATGCTCCTAGGGGGGTAGATTGGTAGGAAAAGGCCATCTCTCGTTCCCGACCACCACTCATAAGGAAGATAATCAAAGAACACATCATGTTTCAAATTTGTTACACAACGGTTACCATATGTGCATGCTACGGGACTTGCAAACTTCAACACAAGTATTTTTCAAATTCACAGCTACTCAAATAGCACAAATTTAATATCACCATCCTCACATGTCAAAACAATTATCAAGTATCCAACTTCTCATAGTATTCAACGCACTTTCTATGATAGTTTTTATTATACCCATCTTGGATGCCTATCATATTAGGACTAATTTCATAACCAAAGAAAATTACCATGCTGTTCTAAAGGACTCTCAAAATAATATAAGTGAAGCGTGAGAGATCAATAATTTCTATAAAATAAAACCACCACCGTGCTCTAAAAGATATAAGTGAAGCACTAGAGCAAAATTATCTAGCTCAAAAGATATAAGTGAAGCACATAGAGTATTCTAATAAATTCCAATTCATGTGTGTCACTCCCAAAAGGTGTGTACAGCAAGGATGATTGTGGTAAACTAAAAAGCAAAGACTCAAATCATACAAGACGCTCCAAGCAAAACACATATCATGTGGTGAATAAAAATATAGCCATTTGGATTCCAAAAATAACTCTCCCGAAGGTTTCATTCCGTTTGGATTCCGTTTGATATTCCTTTTCTACGAAACACTGAAATAGGCAAAAAAACAACAATTTGCACTGGGCCTTGGGTTAGCAGGTTAGTCCCAAAAATAATATAAAAGTGTATAAATAAGCCCATTAACAACCAAAACAGATAATATAATAGCATGGAACAATGAAAAATTATAGATACGTTGGAGACGTATCAGATCATAACACGTAGTAGGTGACTGTAACTTGCAAGATCAGATCTAGAACATGGATATAATGGTGATAACATAAATGGTTCAGATCTGAAATCATGGCACCTGGGCCCAAAGTGACAAGCATTAAGCATGGCAAAGTCATAGCAACATCAATCTTAGAATATAGTGGATACTAGGGATCAAGCCCTAACAAAACTAACTCGATTACATGATGAATCTCATCCAACTCCTCACCGACCAGCGAGCCTATGAAGGAATTACTCACTCCCGGTGGGGAGCATCATGGAATTGGCGATGGAGAAGGGTTGGTGATGACGAAGAACGAAGATCCCCCTCTCCTGAGCCCCAAACGGACTGCGGATCTGGCCTCCCGATGAAGAACAGGAGGTGCCGGCGCCTCCGTCTCATGGATCGCGATAATTCTTTCTCCCTGATTTTTTTTTCTGGAAAATAGGATTTTATAGCGTCGGTTTCAGGGTCTGCGGGGCCACCAGGTGGGGACAACCCACCTGGGCGCGCCAGGAGGGGGACCGACGTGCCCTGGTGGTTTTGCCCACCCAGGTGCCCCCCTCCGCTCGGTCTTGGCTCCAGAAATTCTTGTTTATTGTATAAAAATTCCTCGCAAAGTTTCATTCCATTCCAAGAACTTTTATTTCTGCACAAAAAGAACACCATGGTAGTTCTGCTGAAAACTGCGTCGGTCCGAGGTTAGTTTCATTCAAATCATGCAAATCAGAGTCCAAAACAAGAGGAAAAGCATTACGAAAAGTAGATACATGATACGTCTCCAACGTATCTATAATTTTTTATTGTTCCATGCTATTATATTATCTGTTTTGGATGTTTAATGGGCTTTAATTTACCTTTTTATATTATTTTTGGGACTAACCTACTAACCAAAGGCCCAGTGCAAATTGTTGTTTTTTTTGCCTATTTCACTGTTTCACAAAAAAGGAATATCAAACGGAATCCAAATGGATTGAAACCTTCGGGAGAGTTATTTTTGGAACAAATGTGATTCAGGAAACTTGGAGTGGACGTCAAGAAAGAATCAAGGAGGCCATGAGGCAGGGAGGCGCGCCCCAACCTCATGGGCCCCTCGCAGCTCCACCGACATACTTCTTCCTCCTATATATACCCATATACCCCGAAAACATCCAGGAGCACCACGAAACCCTATTTCCACCGCCGCAACCTTATGTACCCGTGAGATCCCATCTTGGGGGCTTTTCTGGCGCTCTGTCGGAGGGGGAACTGATCACGGAGGGCTTCTATATCAACACCATAGCCTCTCTGATGATGTGTGAGTAGTTTACAACAGACCTCCGGGTCCATAGTTATTAGCTAGATGGCTTCTTCTCTTTCTCTTTGGATCTCAATACAAAGTTCTCCTTGATTCTCTTGGAGATCTATTCGATGTAATTCTTTTTGCGGTGTGTTTGTCGAGATCCGATGAATTGTGGGTTTATGATCAAGATTATCTATGAACAATATTTGATTCTTCTCTGAAATCTTTTGTGCATGATTTAAATATCTTTGCAAGTCTCTTCGAATTATCAGTTTGGTTTGGCCTACTAGATTGATCATTTTTGCAATGGGAGAAGTTCTTAGCTTTGGGTTCAATCTTGCGGTGTCCTTTCCCAGTGACAGCAGGGGCAGCAAGGCACGTATTGTTGCCATCGAGGATAAAAAGATGGGGTATATATCATATTGCTTGAGTTTATCCCTCTACATCATGTCATCTTGCCTAATGTGTTACTGTTTACTTATGAACTTAATACTCTAGATGCATGCTGGATAGCGGTCGATGTGTGGAGTAATAGTAGTAGATGCAGAATTGTTTCGGTCTACTTGTCGCGGACGTGATGCCTATATACATGATCATGCCTAGATATTCTCATAAGTATTCCCTTTTCTATCAATTGCTCGACAGTAATTTGTTCACCCACCGTAGAATTTGCTATCTTGAGAGAAGCCACTAGTGAAACCTATGGGCCCCGGGTCTATCTTCCATCATATTATTTCCATACCAATTTGCTATTTCTATTACCGTTTATTGTGCAATCTTTATTTTCCAATCTATATCATAAAAATACCAAAAATATTTATCTTATTATCTTTATCAGATCTCACTTTCGTAAGTGATTGTGAAGGGATTGACATCCCCTTTAGCGTGTTGGTTGCGAGGTTCTTGTTTGTTTGTGCAGGTACTAGGTGACTTGCGTGTTACCTCCTACTGGATTGATACCTTGGTTCTCAAAAACTAAGGGAAATACTTACGCTACTGTGCTGCATCACCCTTTCCTCTTCAAGGGAAAATTAATGCATGCTCAAGATGTAGCAATACATTGGAGACGTATCAACTCCCCCAAGCTTAAACCTTTGCTTGTCCTCGAGCTATTCAGTTGATAAACTGTAAGTGAAAAAGAAAAAAAACTTTTACGAACTCTCTTGCTCTTGTTTGCATAAATAAGCTTAAATAGCACCCAGGTTTTCAGCCAACATTATAACTAACCATGCAACTCTTAAAGATTATATTAACTCATATCAATGACATAATCAGTTAGCGAGCAATAATAAGATATCTCAAACAGCAACACGTTGTCAAAACAACCATGATATAATATGACAATAGTGGTATCTCGCTAGCACTTTCTGAGACTGCAAAACATAAATGCAGAGCGCCTCCAAAGTCCAAGTAGTGACTAAACATTGTAATTCATGGTAGACAAGATCTAGTCATGATGCACCCAACATTAGCTACACACAATGCATAAGTCATGACAGCAGTGCTCTCAGGTTCTAGCGCTTGTTTTAGAAGGTGATGACACAACATAAAAATAAATAGATAGTTCCTTCGCAGAGGGAAGCAGTGATTTGCATAGGTGCCAGAGCTCAAAATTTTAAAACAGAGGTAAATGATATTTTGAGACAAGCACCCTTCTCATTTACTTCACGACCATCAATTATCAATATCTTCCATGCTAAGCACGCTAGTGGAGGTCCCCAAGCGATAAAAGTATAGGTTTACTCCCCTCCACCAACAATCACACTCCATGGCTTGTCCGAAACAACGGGTGTCGTTGATACGTCTCCAACATATCTATAATTTTTTATTGTTCCATGTTGTTTTATTATCAATCTTGGATGTTTTATAATCATTTTATATCATTTTTTGGTACTAACCTATTGATATAGTCCCAAGTGCCAGTTGCTATTTTTTTCCATGTTTTTTACATCGCAGAAAATCAATATCATACCGAGTCCAAATGCCACGAAACTTTACGTAGATTTTTTATGGACCAAATGGAAGATATTGGGCCCTGGTTGCACCCGGGGGGAGTCTCGGGGAGGGGACAACCCACCAGGGTGCGCCAGGAGGCCCAGGCGCGCCCTGGTGGGTTGTGCCCACCTCGGGTGCCCCCCGGACCACCTATTTGCTCTATAAATACCCCAATATTCTCAAAACCGTAGGGGAGTCGATGAAATATTCATCCAGTCGTCGCAGAGTCCAGAACCCCCAGATCCAATCTAGACACCAGCACAGAGGGGTTCACCACTTCCATTGGTGCCTCTCTGATGATGCGTGAGTAGTTCTTTGTAGACCTTCGGGTCGGTAGTTAGTAGCTAGATGGCTTCATCTCTCTCTCTCTCTCTCTCTTGATTCTCAATACAATGGTCTCTTGGAGATCCATATGATGTAACTCTTTTGCGGTGTGTTTGTTGGTATCGATGAACTTTGAGTTTATGATCAGATCTATCTTTTTATATCCATGGAAGTATTTGAGTTTCTTTGATCTCTTTTAAGCATGATCTCTTATAGCCTCACATTTCTTCTCCGATATTTGGGTTTTGTCTGGCCACCATAATCTATTTATCTTGCAATGGGAAGAGGTGCCCGGTAGTGGGTTCGATCTTACGGTGCTTGATTCCAGTAACAGAAAGGGAACCGACACGTATGTATTGTTGCTACTAAGGGCATAAAGATGGGATCTATATCTACCGCCATAGATAAACGGATCGCGTCTACATCATGTCATCGTTCTTATTGTATAACTCCATTTTTCCATGAACTTAATACACTAGATGCATGCTGGATAGCCATCGATGTGTGGAGTAATAGTAGTAGATGCAGGCAGGAGTCGGTTTACTAATCCTGGACGTGATGCCTATGTAATGATCATTGCATGGATATTGTCATAATTATTTGAGGTTCTATCAATTGCCCAATAGTAATTTGTTCACCCACCGCTTTGCTATTTTTCTCGAGAGAAGCCACTAGTGAAACCTACGGCTCCTGGGTCTCTTTCTCATATATTTGCCTTCATGATCTATTTTTATTTGCTTTTATTTTCAGACCTATTAAACCAAAAAACCCAAAAATACTGATGACCCACAAGTATAGGGGATCTATCCTAGTCCTTTCAATAACTAAGAGTGTCGATCCCAACGAGGAGCAGAAGGAAATGATAAGCGGTTTCCAGCAAGGTATTCTCTGCAAGTACTGAAATAAGTGGTAACAGATAGTTTTGTGATAAGATAATTGTAACGAGCAACAAGTAACAAAAGTAAATAAGGTGCATCAAGGTGGCCCAATCCTTTTTGTAGCAAAGGACAAGCCTGGACAAACTCGTATATGATGTAGAGTGCTCCCGAGGACACATGGGAATATCGTCAAGCTAGTTTTCATCACGCTCATATGATTCGCGTTCGGTACTTTGATAATTTGGTATGTGGGTGGACCGGTGCTTGGGTACTGCCCTTAATTGGACAAACATCCCACTTATGATTAACCTCTATTGCAAGCATCCGCAAATACAACAAAAGTATTAAGGTAAACCTAACCATAGCATGAAACATATGGATCCAAATCAGCCCCTTACGAAGCAACGCATAAACTAGGGTTTAAGCTTCTGTCACTCTAGCAACCCATCATCTACTTATTACTTCCCAATGCCTTCCTCTAGGCCCAAACAATGGTGAAGTGTCATGTAGTCGACGTTCACATAACACCACTAGAGGAGAGACAACATACATCTCATCAAAATATCAAACGAATACCAAATTCACATGACTACTAATAGCAAGACCTCTCCCATGTCCTCAGGAACAAAAGTAACTACTCACAAAGCATAAACATGTTCATAATCAGAGGGGTATTAATGTGCATATAGGATCTGAACATATGATCTTCCACCAATTAAACCAACTAGCATCAACTACAAGGAGTAATTAACACTACTAGCAACATACTAGCACTAATCCCGGACTTGGAGACAAGAATTGGATACAAGAGATGAACTAGGGTTTTGAGATGAGATAGTGCTGATGAAGATGTTGATGGAGATTTCCCTCTCTCGATGAGAGGAGCGTTGGTGATGACGATGGCAATGATTTCCCCCTCCGGGAGGGAAGTTTCCCCGGGAGAACAGCCCCGCCAGAACCCTAGATTGGCTCCGCCAAGGTTCCGCCTCGTGGCAGCGGAGTTTCGTCCGAGAAGATGGCTTACGATTTTTTTCCATCAAAAGAGTCCATATAGCAGAAGATGGTCACCAAAGGGCTACCAGGGGGCCCACGAGGTAGGGGGCGCGCCTAGGGGGGTAGGGCACGCCCCCCACCCTCGTGGGCAGGGTGTGGCCCCCCTGGTGAAGTTCTTGTGCTCAATGTTTTTTTATATATTTGGAAAACATCATCCGTGAAGTTTCAGGAATTTTGGAGCTGTGCAGAATAGGTCTCTAATATTTTCTCCTTTTCCAGCCAGAATCCCAGCTGCCGGCATTCTCCCTCTTTATGTAAACCTTGTAAAATAAGAGAGAATAGGCATAAGTATTGTGACATAATGTGTAATAACAGCCCATAATGCAATAAATATTGATATAAAATCATGATGCAAAATGGACGTATCAACTTCCCCAAGCTTAGACCTCGCTTGTCCTCAAGCAAAAAGCCGAAATCGAAAAATATGTCCACATGTTTAGAGATGAAGGTGTCGATAAAAATAAAATACGGACATGAGGGCATCATGATCATTCTTAGAGCAGAAACTTATATAATTCTTGTCATATGATATCTTATGCTAGAGTAATAATTCAATCACAATATCAAGTATGAATCGTAAACTTCATTGAAAACTAAAAAACTATAATCTCAGTCATTGAAGCAATTGCAATTTATCATAACATAGGAAAGAGTCAATGTATAAGAGCTTTTCAGCAAGTCCACATACTCAACTATCATATAATCTTTCACAATTGCTGACACTCACACAATACTTATGGGTATGGAGTTTTAATTGGACACAGAGAAAGATAGGGGCTTATAGTTTTTGCCTCCCAACATTTTACCTCAAGGGTAATGTCAACAGTAATAGTTCATGAAAACCCACATCCAATTAGCCATATATACCAGGATCTTTCCAACATATTGTGCTTGCCAAAGGATAAAATGTAAAACGGAAGGGTGAAAATCACCATGACTCTTTTGTAGTGTAGGGGATAAAAGTAAAATATAGGCCCTTCGCAGAGGGAAGCAGAGGTTGTCATGCGCTTTTATGGTTGGATGCACAAAATCCTAATGTGAAAGAACATCACTTTATATTGCCACTTGTGATATGGACCTTTATTATGCAGTCTATCGCTTTTATTACTTCCATATCACACGATTGTATAAAGCTTATTTCTACCACACCAATCAATCATACATATTTAGAGAGCAATATTTTATTGCTTGCACCGATGACAACTTACTTGATGGATCTTACTCAATCCATAGGTAGGTACGGTGGACTCTCATGGCAAAACTGGTTTAAGGGTCTTTGGAAGCACAAGTAGTATCTCTACTTGGTGCAATGAATTTGGCTAGCATGAGGGAGAAAGGCAAGCTCAACATGTTGGAGGATCCAAGACAATATAATTTATCTCAGATGTAAGAAAACATAACCCATTATGTTGTCTTCCTTGTCCAATTTCAACTCTTTAACATGTCATATTTTAATGAGTGCTCACAATCATAAAAGATGTCCAAGATAGTATATTTATATGTGAAGACCTCTCTTTCTTTATTACTTCCTATTAATTGCAACGATGACCAAAACTATGTTTGTCAACCCTCAATAACTTCTATTCATCATACTCTTTCTATGTGAGCTCATTACTCTTCATAAGAGTCACATGATCTCTTTGTTTCTTTTTATTTCTTTCTCTTTTCTTTTCTTTTATTTGGGATCATGCCAAAAATAAGCAAGCCCTTGACTCAACACTAATCTTTATTATATAGCCCACGAACTCAATTACATAGAAGGATAATAAAGCAAAACTCACGACTAGATCATACTAAGAACTTTTATTCTACTAGATCAAAATATTACCAAAAGCATTGAACTAAGAAAGATAGTAAAGATAAAAGTGATGGTGATACGATACCGGGGCACTCCCCCAAGCTTGGCAGTTGCCAAGTGGAGTGCCCATACCAGATACTCAATTCTTCTTTGTTGGAGGAGACGGTGGTGATGTTGGTGATGGCGTAGGCTTGTCATCCTTCTTCTAAGGCATAGGCTCACCATCATAGAAGGATGACCGAGTCTCCGGGATCCTAAAATCTGCAGCCAAACTCATCCTTTTGAATCTATATTCATACTCATAGTTTTGGTTTTGCAGGTCATAGATTTGAGCTTGGAGGTGCTCAATTTTCTCGTGAAGCTTGAAGATGGTCTCCCTGATGTTGTCGGCATCCAGCTTGTGTTTGTTGGTGAACTCTGCGATCATCATGTAGTTGGAGTTGAGTCCACGCTCCACCATCCCCTGACACTTGAGAACTTGTTGCTCCATTTCTTCGAGCCTCGTCTCCACGCTTCCGGTCCCCTTCGGTCCCTCAGCATCACGGATGTGCAGCAACCCATCACGCATCTCAATGATTTGAGGGTGTCGTTGCACCTCCGCCAGGTAAGGGTTGATGACCTTCTCGAAGAACTTGTCCTTGGGTGCACTTGGAGACGTCATGATAATCTAGATCTGTCAGAAAAACAACTCGAAACAAAGACGAGATTTTTGCGTGATACGGGAATCAAAACCCCCGGGAGGTTATATAATGAATTTTTACCGACCAAAATATGTGTTCTGTAAGAAAATGGAGTCCGGAGAGCACACGAGGTGCCCACGAGGTAGGGGGCGCGCCCTCCACCCTCGTGGGGCCCTTGTGTCCTTTCCGGGCTGCTGCTTATTTTTCTATTTTTCTAAATATTCCAAAACAGAGAATTATTGCCTTAAAAACTGTTTTGGAGTCGGTTTACTTACCGTACCACATACCTATTCCTTTTCGGAGTCTGGAACGTTCCGGAAAGTGTCCCTTATGTATTCCTCCGGGGTGATGGTTTCAATAACATTGGTTTCAACATTTATGGGATTACCTGAGATATAATGTTTGATTCTTTGACCATTTACCACCTTCGGATTTGTGCCTTCGAAGTTGTTGATTTTTATGGCACCGGAACGGTAGACCTCCTCGATGACGTAGGGACCTTCCCATTTAGAGATAAGTTTTCCTGCAAAAAATATTAAACGAGAGTTGTATAGCAATACATAATCACCTACATTAAACTCACGCTTTTGTATTCTTTTATCATGCCACCTTTTAACCTTTTCTTTAAACAACTTGGCATTTTCGTAGGCCTGGGTTCTCCATTCATCAAGTGAGCTAATATCAAATAACCTCTTCTCACCGGCAAGTTTAAAATCATAATTAAGTTCTTTAATAGCCCAATAAGCCTTGTGTTCTAGTTCGAGAGGTAAGTGACATGCTTTTACATAGACCATTTTATACAGAGACATACCCATAGGATTTTTATATGCAGTTCTATAGGCCCATAATGCATCATCAAGTTTCTTGGACCAATTCTTTCTAGACCTATTAACAGTCTTTTGCAAAATTAATTTGAGTTCTCTATTACTCAATTCTACTTGACCACTAGATTGAGGATGATAAGGAGATGCAATTCTATGATTAACATCATATTTAGCAACATTTTACGGAAAGCACCATGAATAAAATGTGAACCACCATCAGTCATTAAATATCTAGGGACTCCAAACCTTGGAAAGATAACTTCTTTAAGCATTTTAATAGAAGTGTTATGATCAGCACTACTAGTTGGAATAGCTTTTACCCACTTAGTAACGTAATCAACAGCAACTAAAATATGTGTATAACCATTAGAGGAAGGAAAAGGTCCCATATAGTCAAAGCCCCAAACATCAAATGGTTCAATAAGAAATGAATAATTCATAGGCATTTCTTGATGTCTACTAATATTACCAATTCTTTGACATTCATCACAAGATAAGACAAACTTACAGGCATCCTTGAAGAGAGTAGGCCAATAAAAACCTGATTGTAGTACCTTATGTGCAGTTCTATCTCCAACATGGTGCCCTCCATAAGATTCGGAGTGACACTTGCGTAGGATATGTTCTTGTTCATGCAAAGGTACACAACGTCTAATAACACCATCTACTCCTTCTTTATAAAGATGTGGGTCATCCCAAAAGTAATGCCTCAAATCATAAAAGAACTTTTTCTTTTGCTGGTATGTGAAACTAGGTGGTATAAACTTAGCAACAATGTAATTAGCATAATCAGCATACCATGGAGCAGTATGAGAAGCATTTATGACATTTAATTGCTCATCAGGAAAGCTATCATCAATAGGTGGTGGGTCATCAAGCACATTTTCTAACCTAGACAAGTTGTCTGCAACGGGGTTCTCAGCTCCTTTTCTATCGACAATATGTAAATCAAATTCTTGAAGCAAGAGAACCCATCTAATAAGTCTAGGTTTAGCATCTTTCTATTCCATAAGATATTTAATAGCAGCATGATTAGTGTGAATAGTTACTTTAGAATCAACAATATAGGGTCTAAACTTATCACAAGCAAATACAACTGCTAAGAATTCTTTTTCAGTAGTAGCATAATTTCTTTGAGCATTGTCTAGAGTTTTACTAGCATATTGAATAACATTTAGTTTCTTATCAACTCTTTGTCCTAGAGCAACACCTACAGCATAATCACTAGCATCACACATAATTTCAAAGGGTAAATTCCAATTAGGTGGCTGAACAATGGGTGCAGAGATCAATGCTTTCTTAAGTATTTCAAATGCTTCTACACAATCATCATCAAAGAAAAATGGTATATCTTTTTGTAATAAATTAGTCAGAGGCCAAGAGATTTTTGAGAAGTCCTTAATGAACCTCCTATAAAAACTGGCATGACCAAGGAAACTTCTTATACCTTTGATGTCCTTGGGACATGGCATCTTTTCAATAGCATCAACCTTGGCTTTATCAACTTCAATACCTCTTTCAGAAACTTTATGCCCCAAGACAATACCTTCATTAACCATAAAGTGGCACTTTTCCCAATTCAAGACAAGATTAGTTTGTTCATATCTCTGCAAAACTCGATCAAGGTTTCTCAAGCAATCATCAAAAGAAGATCCATAGACGGAAAAGTCGTCCATGAAAACCTTACAAATCTTTTCACAAAAGTCAGAGAATATAGCCATCATGCATCTTTGAAAGGTAGCAGGTGCATTACATAAACCAAAAGGCATACGTCTATAAGCAAAAGTACCAAAAGGGCATGTAAAAGTAGTCTTTGATTGATCTTTGGCTGGCACAGGTATTTGAGAGAAACCAGAATAACCATTTAGAAAGCAAAAATGTGTATGTTTGGATAATCTTTCTAGCATTTGATCGATAAAAGGTAAGGGGTAATGATATTTTTTAGTAGCCTTATTTAATTTGAGGGAATCAATTACCATCCTATAACCAGTAATAATTCTTTGAGGAATCAATTCATCTTTATCATTAGGAACAACAGTAATACCTCCCATCTTAGGGACAGAATGGACAGGGCTTACCCACTGACTATCAGCAACGGGGTAAATTATACCTGCCTCAAGGAGCTTTAGTATCTCCTTTCTTACCACGTCTTTCATTTTAGGATTCAGACGGCGTTGATGATCACGAACTGGTTTAGCATCTTCTTCCAAATTAATTTTATATTGGCATAGAGTGGGACTAATGCCATTAAGATCATCAAGAGTATACCCAATAGCAGCATAGTGCTTCTTCAAAATTTTCAATAATCTCTCTTCTTCATGTTCTGAAAGGTTAGCACTAATAATAACAGGGTATATCTTTTTCTCATCAAGATAAGCATATTTAAGAGTATCCGGTAATGGTTTAAGCTCAAACACGGGATCACCCTTGGGTGGAGGAGGATCTCCTAGGATTTCAACAGGTAAATTATGTTTCAGAATAGGTTCCTGTTTAAATAATACTTCATCTAATTCCCTTCTTTCATTCATAAACATATCATTTTTCATGGTCTAGCAAATATTGTTCTACAGGATCACTAGGAGGTACGGAAATAGAGGCAAGACCAATAATTTCATCTTTACTAGGTAATTCTTCTTCACGGTGTTGTCTACTAAATTTAGAAAAATTAAATTCATGAGTCATATCATCTAAACCGGTAGTAACAACATCTCTTTTGCAATCTATAGTAGCATTAACAGTATCTAAGAAGGGTCTACCGAATATAATGGGACAGAAGCTATTTTGTGGAGAACCAAGAACAAGAAAATCAGCAGGATATTTAGTTTTCCCACACAAGACTTCAACATATCTGACAATTCCCATTGGTGAAATAGTATCTATTAGCAAGTTTAATTGTAACATCAATATCTTCCATCTCGGCAGGTGCAATATCATGCATAACTTCTTGGTATAAAGAATAAGGTATTGCACTAGCACTAGCACTCATATCACATAAGCCATGATAACAATGATCTCCTATTTTAACAGAAATAACAGGCATGCCTACCACAGGTCTAGGTTTATCTGTATCACGGGGTTTAGCAATTCTAGCAGTTTCATTACAGAAATAAATAACATGCCCATCTATATTATCAGACAAGAGATCTTTAACAATAGCAATATTGGTTCAACTTTAACTTGCTCAGGAGGTGGATATGTTTTAATATTGCTTTTATGAACCACAATTGAAGCTTTAGCATGATCCTTGATCCTAACAGGGAAAGGCGGTTTCTCAACATAAGAAGTAGGAACAATAGGATCATTATAAGTAATAATCTTTTCTTCAACTTTAATAGGTGCAGCTACTTTTACTTCTATGGGGGGATGATATTTAAACCACTTCTCCTTTGGGAGATCAACATAAGCAGCAAAAGATTCACAGAAAGAAGCTACTATCTCAGAGTCAAGTCCATATTTAGTGCTAAATTTACGAAAAATATCGGTATCCATAAAAGATTTAACACAATCAAAACTAGGTGTCATACCTGACTCCTTACCATTTTCGAGGTCCCAATCTTTGGAGTCGCATTTAATTCTTTCCAATAAATCCCATTTGAATTCAATAGTCTTCATCATAAAAGAGCCAGCACAAGAAGCATCAAGCATGGTATGATTGTTATCAGAAAGCCGAGCATAAATTTTTTGAATAATCATTTCTCTTGAGAGCTCATGATTGGGGCATGAATATAACATTGATTTAAGCCTCCCCCAAGCTTGAGCGATGCTTTCTCCTTCGTGAGGCCAAAAATTATATATATAATTGCGATCACGATGAACAAGATGCATAGGATAAAACTTTTGATGAAATTCCAATTTCAATTGTTTGTAGTTCCAAGACTCCATATCGTCACATAGCCTATACCATGTTGATGCATCTCCCCTCAAAGATAAAGGGAAGACCTTCTTCTTAACAACATCTCCGGGTACACCTGCAAGCTTAAATAATCCACAAACTTCATCCACATATATTAGATGCTCATCAGGATGTTTTGTTCCATCTCCTAAAAAGGGATTAGCTAGTAGTTTTTCTACCATACCCAAAGGAATTTCAAAGCAAGCATTTTCATTTTCAGTAGGTTCAGTAGGTTGAGGAGCAACTCTTTGCTCTACTGGTCGGGGTGAAGATACCCCGAACAAGCCTCTCGGAGGATTACTTTCCATAGTAATAAGTGACATCAAATTTCAGCACACTATATAAAGTTTTCCTTACCAAATTTCACCTACCAAAGGCGCTTCACTCCCCGGCAACGGCGCCAGAAAAGAGTCTTGATGACCCACAAGTATAGGGGATCTATCGTAGTCCTTTCGATAAGTAAGAGTGTCGAACCCAACGAGGAGCAGAAGGAAATGATAAGCGGTTTCCAGCAAGGTATTCTCTGCAAGTACTGAAATAAGTGGTAACAGATAGTTTTGTGATAAGATAATTGTAAAGAGCAACAAGTAACAAAAGTAAATAAGGTGCAGCAAGGTGGCCCACTCCTTTTTGTAGCAAAGGACAAGCCTGGAAAAACTCTTATATGATGTAGAGTGCTCCCGAGGACACATGGGAATATCGTCAAGCTAGTTTTCATCACGCTCATATGATTCGCGTTTGGTACTTTGATAATTTGGTATGTGGGTGGACCGGTGCTTGGGCACTGCCCTTACTTGGACAAACGTCCCACTTATGATTAACCTCTATTGCAAGCATCCACAAATACAACAAAAGTATTAAGGTAAACCTAACCATCATAGCATGAAACATATGGATCCAAATCAGCCCCTTACGAAGCAACGCATAAACTAGGGTTTAAGCTTCTGTCACTCTAGCAACCCATCATCTACTTATTACTTCCCAATGCCTTCCTCTAGGCCCAAACAATGGTGAAGTGTCATGTAGTCGACGTTCACATAACACCACTAGAGGAGAGACAACATACATCTCATCAAAATATCAAACGAATACCAAATTCACATGACTACTAATAGCAAGACTTCTCCAAGTGCAGAGGTTTGTAGGACAGTAGCAAATTTCCCTCAAGTGGATGACCTAAGGTTTACCAATCCGTAGGAGGCGTAGGATGAAGATGGTCTCTCTCAAGCAACCCTGCAACCAAATAACAAAGAGTCTCTTGTGTCCCCAACACACCCAATACAATGGTAAATTGTATAGGTGCACTAGTTCGGCGAAGAGATGATGCTACAAGTGCAATATGGATGGTAGATAAAGGTATTTGTAATCTGAAAATATAAAAACAGCAAGGTAACTAATGATAAAAGTGAGCGTAAACGGTATTGCAATGCTAGGAAACAAGGCCTAGGGTTCATACTTTCGCTAGTGTAAGTACCCTCAACAATACTAACATAATTGGATCACATAACTATCCCTCAAGATGCAACAAAGAGTCACTCCAAAGTCACTAATAGCAGAGAATGAATGAAGAGATTATGGTAGGGTATGAAACCACCTTAAAGTTATTCTTTCCAATCAATCTGTTGGGCTATTCCTATAAGTTTCACAAACAACCCTAGAGTTCGTACTAGAATAACACCTTAAGATACAAATCAAACAAAACCCTAATGTCACCTAGATACTCCAATGTCACCTCAAGTATCCGTGGGTATGATTATACGATATGCATCACACAATCTCAGATTCATCTATTCAACCAACACATAGGACCTCAAAGAGTGCCCCAAAGTTTCTACCAGAGAATCACGACAAAAACGTGTGCCAACCCCTATGCATAGGTTCCCTATGTCACGAAACCCGCAAGTTGGTCACCAAAACATACATCAAGTGGCACGTGGTATCCCATTGTCACCACAGATATCCACGGCAAGACATACATCAAGTGTTCTCAAGTCTTTAAAGACTCAATCCGATAAGATTACTTCAAAGGGGAAACTCGATTCATTACAAGAGAGAAGAGGGGGGAAGAAACATCATAGGATCCAAATATAATAGCAAAGCTCGCGATACATCAAGATCGTATCATCTCAAGAACACGAGAGAGAGAGAGAGAGAGATCAAACACATAGCTACTGGTACATACCCTCAGCCCCGAGGGAGAACTACTCCCTCCTCGTCATGGAGAGCACCGGGATGATGAAGATGGCCACTGGAGAAGGATTGCCCCCTTCGGCAGGGTGCTAGAACGGGTCTAGATTGGTTTTCGGTGGCTAGGGAGGCTTCTGGCGGCGGAACTCCCGATCTATCTTGCGTTCTGGAAGTTTTAGGCCACGTAGGTATATATGGGTGCAGGAGGTACGTCAAGGGAGCCACGAGGGCCCCACAAGACAGGGGCGCGCGCCCTAGGGGGGTGGGCGTGCCCCCACCCTCGTGGGTAGCTCCCATATCTTCTAACGTGGGGTCCAAGTCCATTAGGTGTGTTTCCTTCCAAAAATAACTTCTCCAGTTGATTTCGTTCCGTTTTGACTCCGTCTAGTATTCCTTTTCTTCAAAACACTGAAATAGGCATAAAACAACAAATCTGGGCTGGGCCTCCGGTTAATAGGTTAGTCCCAAAAATAATATAAAAGTGGATAATAAAGCCCAATATTGCCCAAAATAGTAGATAATATAGCATGGAGCAATCAAAAATTGTAGATACGTTGGAGTCGTATCAAGCATCCCCAAGCTTAATTCCTGCTCGTCCTCGAGTAGGTAAATGATAAAAAAATAATTTTTGATGTGGAATGCTAGTTGGCATAATTTTAATGTAATTCTTCTTACTTGTGATATGAATATTCAGATCCGATAGATTCAAGACAAAAGTTCATATTGACATAGAAAATAATAATACTTTAAGCATACCAACTAAGCAATTATGTCTTCTCAAAATAACATGGCCAAAGAAAGCTATCCCTACAAAATCATATAGTCTGGCTATGCTCCATCTTCACCACACAAAATATTTAAATCATGCACAACCCCGACGACAAGCCAAGCAATTGTTTCATACTTTTGATGTTCTCAAACTTTTTCAATCTTCACGCAATACATGAGCGTGAGCCATGGATATAGCACTATAGGTGGAATAGAATGGTGGTTGTGGAGAAGACAAAAAAGGGGAAGATATTCTCACATCAACTAGGTGTATCAACGGGCTATGGAGATGCCCATCAATAGATATCAATGTGAGTGAGTAGGGATTGCCATGCAACGGATGCACTAGAGCTATAAATGTATGAAAGCTCAACAAAAGAAACTAGTGGGTGTGCATCCAACTTGCTTGCTCACGAAGACCTAGGGCACTTGAGGAGGCCCATTATTGGAATATACAAGCCAAGTTCTATAATGAAAGATTCCCACTAGTATATGAAAATGACAAAACAAGAGACTCTCTATATGAAGAACATGGTGCTACTTTGAAGCACAATATATGAGACTCGCTATATGAAGAACATGGTGCTACTTTGAAGCACAAGTGTGGAAAAAGGATAGTAGCATTGCCCCTTTATATATATATATATATTTTATTTGGCCTTCCTCTTTTTTATGGCCTTTCTCTCTTTTTTTATTTGGCCTTCCCTTTTTTTATTTGGCCTTTCTTTTTTTATTTGGGACAATGCTCTATTAAAGATGATCAGCACACTTCTATTTATTTACAACTCGATGATACAACTCGATACTAGAACAAAGATGACTCTATATGAATGCCTCCGGTGGTGTACCGGGATGTGCAATGATGCATGAGTGACATGTATGAAAGAATTATGAACGGTGGCTTTGCCACAAATACAATGTCAACTACATGATCATGCATAGCAATATGAAAATGATGAAGCGTGCCATAATAAACGGAACGGTGGAAAGTTGCATGGCAATATATCTCGGAATGGCTATGGAAATTCCATAATAGGTAGGTATGGTGGCTGTTTTGAGGAAGGTATATGGTGGGTTTATGGTACCGGCGAAAGTTGCGCGGAACTAGGGAAGAGTGCGTATAATCCATGGACTCAACATTAGTCATAAAGAACTCACATACTTATTGCAAAAATCTATTAGTTATCGAAACAAAGTACTACGCGCATGCTCCTAGGGGGATAGATTGGTAGGAAAAGACCATCGCTCATCCCCGACCACCACTCATAAGGAAGACAATCAATAAATAAATCATGCTCTGAGTTCGTCACATAACGGTTCACCATACGTGCATGCTACGGGAATCACAAGCTTCAACACAAGTATTTCTCAAATTCACAACTACTCAACTAGCATGACTCTAGTATCACCATCTCCATATCTCAAAACAATTATCAAGTATCAAACTTCTCATAGTATTCAACACACTCATAAGAGAATTTTATTATTCTTGAATACCTAGCATATTAGGATTTTAAGAAAATTACCATGCTATCAAGACTCTCAAAATAATCTAAGTGAAGCATGAGAGATCAATAGTTTCTATAAAACAAATCCACCACCGTGCTCTAAAAGATATAAGTGAAGTACTAGAGCAAATGACAAACTACTCCGAAAGATATAAGTGAAGATCAATGACTAGTCGAATAATTATGCAACTATGTGAAGACTCTCTAACATTTAATAATTTCAGATCTTGGTATTCTATTCAAACAGCAAGCAAAGCAAAAGAAAATGACATTCTAAGAATAGCAAACATCATGTGAAGAAGCAAAAACTTAGGATCAACCGAAACTAACCGATAGTTGTTGAAGAAGAAATGTGGGAAGCCAACCAGGGCATCCCCAAGCTTAGATGCTCGAGACTTCTTGAAATATTATCTTGGGGTGCCTTGGGCATCCCCAAGCTTTAGCCTTTGTGTCTCCTTAATTCCTCTCATATCACGGTCTCCCTAAATCTCAAAAGCTTCATCCACACAAAACTCAACAAGGACTCGTGAGATAAGTTAGTATAAACCATTGCCAAAACCTTATCATACTCTACTGTATCAAATCAGTAAAATTATTATTCAACATTGTATACTAAATGCCTCTGCATATTTAATAGTCCTATCCTCAAATAGAATCATTAAAGAAGCAAACATATGCAAACATGACAGCAATCTGCCTAAACAGGATAGTCTGTAAAGAATGCAGCAACATCCATACTTCCCTAGCTCCAAAAATTATGAAAGAAAATTCCCACTGTATTAAATTTATCAGATCTTAATATGCAAAAGGTTTCAACATTTTATCACATTCTTAATTTTCTAGGGAATTATTGCAACAGCGGTAAACTTTCTGTTTTCAAACAGCAACATGTATACTTGTAACATAGGCATAGTAAAGGCTATCAATGCCACTTTTATTGAAATAAAAGATCCAAAACATTGTTCTAAATAACAGAAAGCAAATAATAAAAAAATAAATTGACTCTCCAAGCAAAACACATATCATGTGGCGAATAAAAATATAGCTCCAAGTAAAGTTACCGATGAACGAAGACGAAAGAGGGGATGCCTTCCGGGGCATCCCCAAGCTTAGGCTTTTGGTTGTCCTTGTATATTACCTTGGGGTGACTTGGGCATCCCCAAGCTTAGGCTCTTGCCACTCCTTATTCCATAGTCCATTGAATCCTTACCCAAAACTTGAAAACTTCACAACACAAAACTTAACAGAAAACTCGTAAGCTCCGTTAGTATAAGAAAACAAAAGACCACTTCAAGGTAATGTAATGAACACATTCTTTATTTATATTGGTGTTAAACCTACTGTATTCCAACTTATCTATGGTTTATGAACTATTTTACTAGCCATAGATTCATCAAAATAAGTAAACAACACATGAAAAACAGAATCTGTCAAAAACAGAACAGTCTGTAGTAATCTGGATCAAACGTATAATTATGGAACTCATAAAATTATCAAATAAATTTATGGACCTAAGGAATTTATCTATTAATCGTCTGCAAAAATAATTAACTAAATAGCACTCTTCAAATAATAATGGCAGCAATTCTCGTGAGCGCTAAAGTTTCTGTTTTTTACAGCATGATCAACAAGACTTTCCCCAAGTCTTCCCAAAGGTTCTACTTGGCACAAACACTAATTAAACACATAAAACCACATCTAAACAGAGGCTAAATGGGTTATTTATTACTAAACAGGAACAAAAAGCAAGGAACTAAAATAAAATTAGGTTGCCTCCCAACAAGCGATATCGTTTAACGCCCCTAGCTGGGCATGATGATTTCAATGATGCTCATATAAGGGATAAGAATTGAAATACAAAGAGAGCATCATGAAGAATATGACTAGCAAATTTAAGTCTAACATACTTCCTATGCATAGGGATTTTGTGAGCAAACAACTTGTGGGAACAAGAATCAACTTGCATAGGAAGGTAAAACAAGGATAACTTCAAAATTTTAAGCACATAGAGAGGAAACTTGATATTATTGCAATTCCTACAAGCATATGTTCCTCCCTCATAATAATTTTCAGTAGCATCATGAATGAATTCAACAATATAACCAGCACCTAAAACATTCTTTTCATGATCTACAAGCATATAATTTTTATTACTCTCCACATAAGCAAATTTCTTCTCATGAATAGTAGTGGGAGCAAACTCAACAAAGTAAATATCATGTGATTGAAAATTAAGATCAAGATGACAAGTTTCATGGTTATCATTATTCTTTAAAGCATACGTGTCATCACAATAATAATCGTAGATAGGAGGAATGCTTTCATCATAATAAATTTGCTCATCAAAACTTGGGGGACAAAAATATCATCTTCATCAAACATAGCTTCCCCAAGCTTGTGGCTTTGCATATCATTAGCATAATGGATATTCAAGGAATTCAAACTAACAACATTGCAATCATGCTCATCATTCAAATATTTAGTGCCAAACATTTTATAGATTTCTTCTTCTAGCACTTCAGCACAATTATCCTTCCCATCATGCTCACGAAAGATATTAAAAAGGTGAAGCGTATGAGACAAACTCAACTCCATTTTTTGTAGTTTTATTTTATAAACTAAACTAGTGATAAAACAAGAAACTAAAAGACTCGGTTGCAAGATATAAAGATATACCTTCAATCGCTAACCTCCCCGGCAACGACGCCAGAAAAGAGCTTGATGTCTACTACACAACCTTCTTCTTGTAGACGTTGTTGGGCCTCCAAGTGCAGAGGTTTGTAGGACAGTAGCAAATTTCCCTCAAGTGGATGACCTAAGGTTTATCAATACGTAGGATGCGTAGGATGAAGATGGTCTCTCTCAAGCAACCCTGCAACCAAATAACAAAGAGTCTCTTGTGTCCCCAACACACCCAATACAATGGTAAATTGTATAGGTGCACTAGTTCGGCGAAGAGATGGTGATACAAGTGCAATATGGATGGTAGATAAAGGTATTTGTAATCTGAAAAATATAAAAACAGCAAGGTAACTAATGATAAAAGTGAGCGTAAACGGTATTGCAATGCTAGGAAATAAGGCCTAGGGTTCATACTTTCGCTAGTGTAAGTTCCCTCAACAATACTAACATAATTGGATCACATAAATATCCCTCAACATGCAACAAAGAGTCACTCCAAAGTCACTAATAGCGGAGAACGAACGAAGAGATTATGGTAGGGTACGAAACCACCTTAAAGTTATTCTTTCCAATCAATCCATTGGGCTATTCCTATAAGTGTCACAAACAGCCCTAGAGTTCGTACTAGAATAACACCTTAAGATACAAATCAACCAAAACCCTAATGTCACCTAGATACTCCAATGTCACCTCAAGTATCCGTGGGTATGATTATATGATATGCACCACACAATCTCAGATTCATCTATTCAACCAACACATAGGACCTCAAAGAGTGCCCCAAAGTTTCTACCAGAGAATCACGACGAAAACGTGTGCCAACCCCTATGCATAGGTTCCCAATGTCACGAAACCCACAAGTTGGTCACCAAAACATACATCAAGTGGCACGCGGTATCCCATTGTCACCACAGATATCCACGGCAAGACATACATCAAGTGTTCTCAAGTCTTTAAAGACTCAATCCGATAAGATTACTTCAAAGGGGAAACTCGATTCATTACAAGAGAGAAGAGGGGGGAAGAAACATCATAGGATCCAAATATAATAGCAAAGCTTGCGATACATCAAGATCGTATCATCTCAAGAACACGAGAGAGAGAGAGAGAGAGATCAAACACATAGCTACTGGTACATACCCTCAGCACCGAGGGAGAACTACTACCTCCTCGTCATGGAGAGCACCGGGATGATGAAGATGGCCACCGGAGAAGGATTGCCCCCTTCGGCAGGGTGCCGGAACGGGTCTAGATTGGTTTTCGGTGGCTACGGAGGCTTCCAGCGGTGGAACTCCCGATCTATCTTGCGTTCTGGAAGTTTTAGGTCACGTAGGTATATATGGGTGCAGGAGGTACGTTAGGGGAGCCATGAGGGCCCCACGAGACAGGGGGGCGCGCCCTAGGGGGTGGGCACACCCCCCACCCTCGTGTGCAGCTCCCGTATCTTCTGACGTGGGGTCCAAGTCCATCAGGTGTGTTTCCTTCCAAAAATAACTTCTCCAGTTGATTTCGTTCCGTTTCGACTCCGTCTGATATCCCTTTTCTTCAAAACACCGAAATAGGCATAAAACAGCAAATGTGGGCCGGGCCTCCAGTTAATAGGTTAGTCCCAAAAATAATATAAAAGTGGATAATAAAGCCCAATTTTGCCTAAAATAGTAGATAATATAGCATGGAGCAATCAAAAATTATAGATACGTTGGAGACGTATCAGAGGGAAGTTTCCCCGGCAGAACAGCCCCGCCAGAACCCTAGATTGGCTCGGCCAAGGTGTCGGATTTCGGGTTCCGGCAGACCCTTGAGGTTCGAACACTGGGGTGCGCGCGGAGATCTCTCTCCTACCGATCTACGTCCGATCTCCTCGCGTGATCAAAGCTGGAAACAACAAACAACACAAGGGACACAAGGTTTATACTGGTTCGGGCCACCGTTGTGGTGTAATACCCTACTCCACTGTGTGGTGTGGTGGATTGCCTCAGGGGCTAATGATGAATAGTACAAGGGAGGAACAGCCTCGCGAGAGGTGTTCTTGAGCTGGTGCGATGAACTACTTGGGTGAGTTCAGTCGCCGCTCACTCTCTCTGCTAGGGCTCTATCAGATCTTTCTATGTCTCGATGTCTCTGCCCCCTTTCCCCTCCTTTTTGCTCTGTGTGGTGGCTAGCTCTATTTATAGAGGCCCTGGGCCTCTCCCCAAATAATGACCGGGAAGGGCACCAACAATTGGCCAGTTTGAAGGGGAACATCTAATACAAGTTATCCTGACCAAAGGTGGTCTTCGGCTGCCAAAAGCACTGGTGATGACGCCGTCTTGGGCTCCACGGTGACCTCCGTCCTGCCGCTCTGCTGGTCTTGGTCTTGTTGCACCGGAATGGCAACCTTTGCCTGATGCCTTGGCCTGTGCTTGCCCCCTTTGCACCAAAGGGGAAACAAGGACACTACGCAGGCCGGCGCCCGCCTGGTCTCGATCGTCATGGCTTGCGTCACGGGCGCCTCGGGAGGTACCCTCTGCCTTGATCTCTCCACCTCGTCGCGAGCCTGCCTGATGAGGCTACCTCTGAGGAAGCTTCGTGTCGTCCGCCCCGCGAGGCTTGGCCCCTCGCGAGGGTCTTGAGCTTGAGCTGATGAAGATGGGCCGTGCTAGGCCCCCACTTGAGCCACACCGCAGGCCGCAGGCAGGCAAGTCTGGGGACCCCCATTCCCAAAACGCCGACAGTAGCCCCCGGACCCAAGGCGCGCTCGGGCTTGGCCTAGCAGGGAAGTGAAGGGGCAAGCGTGAAGCGCCGCGGGCCCAAAAAGCCTGCGGCCTCGGGCGCCGCGTGGCGAATGATTGGACGTGGGTGTCTGCGCTTCCCCACGACGCCTTGTTGTGCGCCCGGCTAAGCGGACCCGCAGTTGCACACAGTTGTTCCTCCTTTCCGATGGTCGCCCGCCTCCTACCTTTCCTTCCTTTTCGAGCTCCATCCTCCGCCGCCAACCCAGCTCGAGTTCTTCCCTCTCTTCACCACCATGGCACCGACAAAGAAAGGAAGGGGAAAGAAGCCCGCGCCTTCGCCCCGCACACCTCCGGCGGCGGCCCCCGCCGTTGCTCGGTCGATCATACTCAATCCATAAGCTTTGAACAAGGTCCGCTCCGCCCTTGCCACGATCTTCAATGAGTGCGGCAGGACCACAGTCTGGCCTGCGTCCCATGCCTCCTGAGGGAGTCCTGGATTAGGGGGTCTCCGGACAGCCGGACTATATCCTTTGGCCGGACTGTTGGACTATGAAGATACAAGATTGAAGACTTCGTCCCGTGTCCGGATGGGACTCTCGGCGTGGAAGGCAAGCTTGGCAATACGGATATGTAGATCTCCTTCCTTGTAACCGACTCTGTGTAACCCTAGCTCCCTCCGGTGTCTATATGAACCGGAGGGTTTTAGTCCGTAGGACAAAATACAATCATACCATAGGCCAGCTTCTAGGGTTTAGCCTCTCCGATCTCGTGGTAGATCTACTCTTGTACTGCCCATATCATCAATATTAATCAAGCAGGACATAGGGTTTTACCTCCATCAAGAGGGCCCGAACCTGGGTAAAACATCGTGTCCCCTGCCTCCTGTTACCATTCGCCTTAGACGCATAGTTCGGGACCCCCTACCCGAGATCCGCCGGTTTTGACACCGACATTGGTGCTTTCATTGAGAGTTCCTCTGTGTCGTCGCCGTCAGGCTTGATGGCTCCTTCAATCATCGATAGCGATGCAGTCCAGGGTGAGACTTTTCTCCCCGGACAGATCTCTGTATTCGGCGGCTCCGCACTGCGGGCCAACTCGGTTGGCCATCTAGAGCAGATCAAGAGTTACGCCCCTGGTCACCAGATCAGGATTGGAAGCTTAAACTACACGGCCGATATCCGCGGAGACTTGATCTTCGATGGATTCGGGCCCCTGCCTTGTGCGCCACACAGTCACAATGAGTACGATTTAGCTCTACCATCGGACAGTGCTCAGGAGATCGCACCGGCAGCCGCTCGGACGCTTAATTCGGAGCCAGTTGCGCCTCCCATGGACGGGTGGATAGACCCCATCACAAAGGTCGTATCCCCAACGGCGATCGAGCCGAATATCGACCTTACCCTTCACGAGAGCCGTGTTGTTAAACTGCCAGATACTTCTCCGGCCACGGACTCCGAACCGCCCGCGCCCATTCCTATTGAATCCGGTTGGGCGCCGATCATGGATTTTACCTCCGCGGATATCTTTCAGCACTCGCCCTTTGGCGGCATACTGAATTCATTAAAGTATCTCTCCTTGTTAGGAGAGTCCTGGCCGAACTATGTCCGGCGGGATTGGGATGCAGATGACGAAGAAATTCGCCGCCCACCCACCACCCACTTAGTAGCCACTATCGATCACTTAACAAACATGCTCGACTTCGACTCCGAAGACATCGACGGTATGGACGACGATGCAGGAGATGAACAGGAACCACTGTCCCACAGGGCACTGGACGCCCACTTCACCACATGACGTATACATGGTGGACACACCAAAAGAAAACGATGACGAGGAACGGAAGGACGCAACGAAGGGTTGTCCCCTCGAGAAGCAGTCAAAGCGGTGGCCTAAGCGCCGCTCCAAATCCCGCCTCGGCAGAAACAGCGATCATATAGACCCAGCGCTAGAGCAGGGTGAACCATCGCCGGACCACGGCAACACGGAGAATCAAACCGAACAACCCGACTCTGTCAAACATAATAGTCCGGACGACATCACACCGGACAGACACCCGGAGAAATAGAATGCCCATCAAAGGCTCATTGCCAGCGCGAGGAGTCTAAAAAGTAGAAGCAAAGGCTCAAGGCTGCGCAAGACACACTCAGAATTAGATGGAGTAAAGTGCTCAACACAGCAGCGAAGTACGGCGGTAATCACCCCACCAAGAGCTACCCGAAGCGGAAGTTGCTTCCTGAATTCGATGAGGAGGCCTTAGATCCCCCGCAACCAAAAATTAAAACGGCCATCTGGCCGGATAGACGACCTCACGGCCAACATAGAGCGGCAAACAACACCGCACATAAGCCAATACGCGATCCACGCGAGGGCTCGCATCAAAAGGACGGCGCAACCAGATCCATCTATGGACCACGCAAGCGCGCTCCAGCATACGATGCAACACAACAAACATCCGAACAACGCAGTACACCCAGATACAGGGGTGCCGCACACCCCCTATGTTTCACCGATGAGGTGCTGGACCATGAATTTCCCGAGGGATTCAAACTCGTAAACATAGAGGCATATGATGGAACAACAGACCCTGGGGTCTGGATTGAGGACTATATCCTCCATATCCATATGGCTCGAGGAGATGATCTCCACGCCATTAAGTATTTACCCCTCAAACTCAAAGGGCCAGCTCGGCACTGGCTTAAAAGCCTCCCCGAAAGCTCCATTGGAAGCTGGGAAGAGCTCGAAGACGCTTTTCGGGCAAATTTTCAAGGGACTTATGTCCGACCTCCGGACGCGGACGATTTGAGTCATATAACTCAACAGCCCGGAGAGTCAGCCCGAAAGCTTTGGAACAGGTTTCTTACTAAAAAGAACCAAATAGTCGACTGTCCGGACGCCGAAGCCTTGGCAGCTTTTAAGCATAGCATCCGTGACGAATGGCTTGCCAGACACCTCGGCCAAGAAAAGCCGAGAACAATGGCAGCATTAACAAGCCTCATGACTCGCTTTTGCATGGGTGAGGATAGCTGGCTAGCCAGATGCAGCACCAGCGACCCCAGTACATCCGAAGTTAGAGATGGAAACGGGAAATCACGGCGCAGCAAAAATAATAAGCGCCGGAATAAAGAAGACAACCCGAACAGCACGACAGTAAACGCCGGATTCAGAAGCTCTCGGCCAGGTCAGCAAAAGCCGCCCTCTAAAGGCGCCAGAGATGAACTGTCCAGCCTAAACAAAATTCTGGACCAAATATGTCAGATCCATAGCACCCCTGGTAAACCCGCTAATCATACCCACAGAGACTGTTGGGTCTTCAAGCAGTCCGGCAAGCTCAACGCCGTACACAAGGGGGAGGATACACCAAGCGAAGACAAGGATGAGCCTCTCAAGCAAGACACTGGGGAACAAAAGAAATTTCCACCAGAAGTCAAAACAGTAAACGTGTTACACGTGATCAAGGGGAGAAACAAAGCGGCACTCCCAGAGAAATATGCCCAAGGGCCTATCACCGCGGAGTCCTGCCACTGGTCGTCTCAACCGATCACTTTCGACCACCGGGATTACTCAGCAAGTATCCGGCGTGCAGGATGGGCTGCCTTGGTATTAGACCCAATAATTGACGGATACCACTTCACACGAGTCCTGATGGATGGTGGCAGCAGTCTAAACCTGATATATCAGGACACAATCCGCAAAATGGGGATAGACCCAACAAAAATTTGCCACAACAATACTACCTTCAAAGGAGTAACGCCAGGCCCAGGGGCTCATTGCACGGGCTCCCTGCTACTAGAGGTTATATTCAGCTTCCCCGATAACCTCTGTAGCGAAAATTTAACCTTCCACATTGCTCCGTTCCAAAGTGGCTATCAAGCACTACTTGGACGCGAAGCTTTCGCTCGCTTTAATGCAATACCGCATTACGCTTCCCTCATGCTTAAGATGCCCAGTCCACATGGCATCATTACAGCAAATGGAAATATCGAGCGATCCCTGCGCGCCGAAGAGAGTGTGGCTGCCTCGGCAGCCGCACACTAAAACGGCCTCACCAACTAAAGCATTCGACAGGTCGTCAAGACTACGGACACGGTTAGACGAGTCCGAAGCAACAATATGTAATTCATATAGGTTTGATGGCCACACCCCTATTACAAATACAAGGGGCTCAACGCGCGCAGACAAGTGGCAATTTTTACTCATCTTGAATTATACATGGTTTCTTTAAACCTACCTTTTTGCATGACAACTTTTCAGCTAAGTTCCTCTCTTTTACAGATGACCATCGTGCTACACCCATCCAGAATACGGCACAACGGAGACATAGGCGCAGACGTGCAACAGGGACCCGTTCCAAGGATTCTTTTTAGATTAAGACCCTGCTCAACCTTTTTACTGTCTCTTGTTGATACACATCCCTCGGAATCTCAGTATAATTGAGAAGGATGCTGACGTCTTGGCATGTGGCCACGTCAGAATAATGCACGTACCTAGACACCAGGGGCTTCTTACAAAGGGCACTATTTAGGCCCGGTTTATACCATAAAGACCGAATACCTTAGGGAGTGTTCGGCGTCACAAGTTTGGCCTTATATGCATTAGCTCCGAATCATGTCTTTGGTCAAATGTTGGGTTTGCCCGGCTCCTGTGTTTTGCTGCCTTACGTTTCGCTCTGTCGGCTAGGGTGGCACCAGGAGAACTACTAGGATTGTGCCCCGGGTCATCCGGATGAGCACCTCAGTAGAGAAAGCCGAAAACTGACTGTCATGATATAGCGTGAGACTGGTCAACCACTCGATGACCTATCAGAATGTTAGAATTCCTCCGCCTTAACGAAGGGTCGTTTCTCGGCCAGGCATGTACGCACCCCGAATTCGGGAGAGTGCGGAGCCACCAGGGGCTATATAGTAGCCCCACCGTCAAACTCCTATGGCTAAGTGAAAGTGTTAAAGCATTATAGTCCGGTTGCCTCGTTCGCTGTGCTACCACCTCCTTAATAGGAACAAGATGTTGGGTTAAGTGTGAACACGCATCTTCTGCGAACACCTCCGCATTATATGCGTGGGGGTTGAAGCCAACGACTGCAATCTTTCAGGTTATATACATATATACATGAACGGCCGCACAGGAGGCATCATATTACTTCCAGGCAAAAGTATAATTACAGCCTTAATAAATTTCATAAAAACATTGTGTTTACAATGGGAATACATGTCACTCAAACATAATATTCTTCGAGCACTGGGCCTCTATCAAACGAGCATCCTCGAGAACTTCTTCGAAATAGTGCTCGGCAGCCACTCGGCCTATGGCCGAACCCTGCGCCGCAACAGTGGTAGCATCCATCTCCGCCTAGTATGCTTTGACATGGGCAAGGGCCATCCGTGAGCCTTCTATACACACCGACCTCTTCATCGCATTGATGCACGGCACCGCTCCAAGGAACTGCTGCACTAAGCTGAAATAGCTGTTCGGCTTCGGTTTTTCCGGCCATAGATGATCTACGACGGACATCATGGCGAGTCCGTACAATCTATTGAGTTCGGCCCATTCGGCTAGCTGATCAGTCAAGGGAAGCGGATGCTCTGGAACGTTAAATTGCGACCAGAATAGCTTGTCAACTTCGCGATCTGTTTGATCTCGGAAGTATTCGGCCGCATCGACAGCGCTCGCCGCCAAGTCCATATATGCGTCTGCCAAACTCCATAGCCGATCCAGAGGGGCATATCACGGATCTCCGAACTTCCTCCGTGGCATAAAGGGCTTCCCAGCCGCAATATCCCCGGCTTCACGCAGATCCTCCTTCTTCACCCTCATAGCTGAGCGGGTGTCTTTGGTCGCCATCGTGGCCTTTTCAAGGTCCGACGCCTTCACTCGGTTTTCTTCTTCAAGGAACTGGCAACGGTCGGCCGTGTCTTTTAACTTTACAACCATCTTGGCCATCTTCTCTTTGCTCTCACAATGCACGGCCTTCTCAGCTCTCAACTCTTCGGCCGCCTTCAAAGCAGCCGCATTACTACTCCTTGCTTGTTCTTTGGCTCGGGCAAGTTCCGCCCGAAGGGTCTCCACGGTGGCAGCTCCATCTGCAGTCACAACATATTAAAGATACTGGCATCATGCTGCTCTTACTATGTGACATTCACCAGAAAACATTACTTACCCTGTGCCTCGTCAAGCCGCTTGTTAACAAGCTCGATGTCGGCATCTGCCGCATCTAGTTGCCGCTTTAGTTCGGCAAACTCATTAGTCCGGCTAGCCACCGGAGCTTCCACCACCTGCACATAAAGGCGGTTTGGTTATTACCTAGGACTACGATCCTATGTTCGCCGCCGTTCTCGACGGCAACCAGAGTCTCAGGGGCTACTATCTACACAGGGCACACCTAAAAATGTGCGATACCATCAAAAAGTATTTCATTTCACGTACCTCAAAGCCCGTCAGTAGACTCATAAAGGCTTCATGCAATCCGCTTTTAGCGGAAGAAATTCTTTCCATCACCGTACCCATCAACGTACGGTGTTCTTCTGAGATGGCCGCTCGCTCCAACAGCTCCCTTAGTACGTCCGACCGCATACCAGACGGTGCCAGACTCTTCTGTTTGCTCTCTCCGAGAGCCGGACGCTGGGGACTTCGGGTGACTATAGGATTATCTTCTGGCCTCACCGGATCCGGAGAGGCCCTCCGTGAAGACACTTCAAGGTCGCTCGCTTCTTGAGCGGGGGAGTCCGGGGGAGGCGTTTCACTCTCCATCATCTTTAGAAGAAGATCCCCCGAAGACGAGCTCTGCTGAGAAGGGCTAAGATCCGAACTGCAAGATAAATGCTTCAGTTATTTTCCTCAGAGGTAAGGTAGAATATCTTCACTATTAAAGTACTTTTTGATTACTTACAGCTCGTTAGAGGGCAGATCCCCGCGCGGACTTTGTGCGGCAAGAGCACCCTCCAAGGTAGGACCCTCTGGTGGAGATTTCTTCTCCCGTTTGGAAATCTTGGTTTCCGGATCTTCAGAGGTAGTCCTCTTCCTTCCCCGGGGTGAGAGAATGTCAGATTCCTCCTCTTGGTTATCCTCCCTCACAGAGGCGCCCATTCCCTCGGTCGGAATAGGTAGCGGTGGAGGCCCGCTTTCGCCCTCTTTATTCCCCCCTTTATCTTCCTTTGAGGGCTCCGGGCAAGGTGCTAGCTCGAGCATCTTTTCCAGTACCGGATTTTCCAAACCCTCAGGAAGGGGGGCCGAACACCGAATCATCTTCGCCTTTGTTAGCCAGTCCTGGTCAAAGAGCAATTTCTCAGAATGATGTCATGATAAATGAAAGACGGTGTGTTCGGGTAGAGGATTACTTACTTGGTCGACGGTACAGTTGCTGCTCAGGCCCACGTCCTCGGTAGTGTCCGGACACTCTATTTGGGGTCCGAAGAATGATTTATACATCTCCTCGTGCGTCAGGCCGAGGAAATTCTGAATAGTGTGCGGTCCTTCTGGGTTGAACTCCCACATGCGGAGGGGCCGGCGTTTGCATGGCTGGATTCGTCGAACCAGCATGACTTGCACCACCACAACCAGATTGAGATCTCCTTTGAAGAGATCTTGAATGCGGCTCTGCAGTACAGGCACGTCCTTGGCTGGACCCCAGCTCAGCCCTCTGCTAATCCATGACATCAGTTGTGGTGGAGGGCCCGAGCGGAAAGCAGGGGCAGCCGCCCACTTGGCACTTCTAGGAGCTGTGATGTAAAACCACTCCCGTTGCCATAATCTGGACACCTCTGGAATGGAACCCTTTGGCCATGGAGCTCCAGCAATCTTGCTTATTAATGCGCCTCCACACGCTACATGCTGCCCTCGACCATCTTCGGCTTCATGTCAAAGGTCTTGAGCCACAGGCCGAAGTGAGGGGTAATGCGGAGGAAGGCCTCACATACGACAATAAATGCTGAGATGTGGAGAAAGGAGTCCGGGGCTAGATCGTGGAAATCTAGCCCGTAATAGAACATTAAACCCCTAACGAAGGGATCCAGAGTGAGGCATAGACCTCGGAGGAAGTGGGAGACGAACACGACGCTCTTGTCGGGTTCGGGAGTAGGGATGACCTGCCCTTGGGTGGGCAGCCTATGCGAAATTTCGGCGATCAGGTATCTGGCCTCCCTCAACTTCTTGATATCCTCTTCCATAACGGAGGAGGGCATCCACCGGCCTTGAAGGCTAGATCCGGACATGATTGAAGGTCCGAAGTACCTGACCTGGGCTTTGGGTGTTAGAACTCGAGGCGGGGGAAGGATTCGATTGAGCACGGGAGGGAAAAAAGTAAAAGCCTTGTCCCTTTATAAAGAGGGTGAATATTAAGAGTCCTCTCCGTAGCCGTTTGGGACTTGCCTATAATCTAGGAGTCCTGGACACGGTTGGGTTACCCACGACCGTATTGATGAGAATCCCGTAATTAGGGGAACACGATCTCTGCTTTGACAATACATGTCAAGAAACCGCCTCGCGTTATGTGTGGAGCTGGTTAAAGAAAAACGGTTCGAATAATCACCGAGCCATGGCATGATGTCATGTTGCCAAAATGTGTCAGTAGATTAGACTTGTGGAAATGTTATTCTCTCTACGGTGGTATGTGGACTTGTTTTGCAGAGCCGGACATTATCCTTGTGTTCAAAAATCTTCCAGGGAGTATTTGGAGAAGAACCCGCCTTGCAATGCCGAAGACAATACTACGTGCTGGACTCATCGTCATTGAAGCCTGGTTCAGGGGCTACTGAGGGAGTCCTGGATTAGGGGGTCTTCGGACAGCCGGACTATATCCTTTGGCTGGACTGTTGGACTATGAAGATACAAGATTGAAGACTTCGTCCCGTGTCCGGATGGGACTCTCCTTGGTGTGGAAGGCAAGCTTGGCAATACAGATATGTAGATCTCCTTCCTTGTAACCGACTTTGTGTAACCCTAGCCCCCTCCGGTGTCTATATAAACCGGAGGGTTTTAGTCCGTAGGACAACATACAACCATACCATAGGCTAGCTTCTAGGGTTTAGCCTCTCCGATCTCGTGGTAGATCTACTCTTGTACTACCCATATCATCAATATTAGTAAAGCAGGACGTAGGATTTTACCTCCATCAAGAGGGCCCGAACCTGGGTAAAACATCGTGTCCCCTGCCTCCTGTTACCATCCGCCTTAGACGCACAGTTCGGGACCCCCTACCCGAGATCCGCCAGTTTTGACACCGACACCTCCCTTGATAGGATCATCACGGAGGTCCGGTTCTTCACCGATGCCCTATGGGCGGGTCTGGTTCCCCCCTTTTCCGCCTTCTTCAATGCGGTGCTCTCCCATTATCAGATCCGCATGATGCACCTTGGGCCGGAGTCCATTAATCTTCTGGCTGTCTTTGCTTTTGTTTGCGAGGCGATGATAGGCATTCCTCCATCCGTTGCCCTGCTGCGCCACTTCTTTTCCTTGCGCCTGAGCGACCCCACTCAGTGCTCAGGGTGTGTGAGCTTCTTCACCATGCCAGAGACGGCCGCTTCAGGGATCGACTTCGGCCTTCCTTCTCCTGAGGCCAGGTTCAGAGAGCGGTGGCTGTACGTGGACGTCGGAGTGCCCAACCCTTTGCTCTCGCACCCGACCTCGCCCGCTGTTCCCAACCCAGGCTGGGATCATGAGGTGCTCACGAGCCCCTGGCTCGCCTTCATCTGGCGCCGCTTTCAAAGCTTGAGGGCGCTCAATGTGTCAGCACCCATGGTGGTGAAGGAGTTCCTCCAATGTCGCATTGCTCCTCTCCAACGCCACTCTCGCCGGATGTGGGACTTTGTGGGGCATAGAGACCGCATGCGGCTTCAGGAGGGGGACTTGGCGCCTGAAGTGTTGCGGACAGTGCTCAGGGTCTTGACTGGCAATCCTTCCCCAGGTAGCCTTTGGAGCAATGGTGTCCTCTTGTATCTTTGCTCCGGCAGGGCCGATTTTCTGAGGCAGATGCCCAACTTCGACGAGTGGGTACTGCGCCTGGCTGGCTTCATGGGCCCCACGAGAACCCAGCCGCCGTGGTTGCTTTCCCTCCCGCCCACAGCGGTCCTTCCTCGGGTGTCAGGGCGGGGAGACGAGAACCGGCGGAAGTTGAGGTGACCGATGTTGAGGTGTTGGCGTCGCGAGAAGCCTCGAAGGTGGCGTCTCCCGAGGCCCACCCTGGAGCGGCGGCAGGTGCGGAGTCACGGCCTATGGTTCCTGAGGCCGGGGCTCCCGAGGCCCCAGTCGTTCCTCGCGAGGTGACGCCTGATGGCGCCCCCCAGGCTGACTCCTCCAGCACTGATTATCTTGACGCTTCTTCCACACCAGAGGCCGACCCCTGCGCCGAGCGCTTTGGTCGGTTCCACGTAGACTTCATGGCCCTCCGCAAGAGAAAGGAGGCATTGGGTGGCGACGACCGCCCCTGCCGCTTGTTGAACCGCAGGAAGTACTTTGCCATGGACGAGTAAGTCTTCTTCTTTCTTTGCTCATTTACTTTGCTATCCCTGCGACTGATTGTGGCCCTTTCAGGTCCTGCCTGCGAGACTCGCCGAGCCAACCCGGGAGCCATCCCCCCAAGCTTCGCCTTCTCCGCTGGCCCTGGGCTCGCCGAGCTCGAGCGGCACCCCTGCCGCCAGACCGGTTGGTGGAGTGGACTGTTCCATAGGGCACCTCGAGCCTGCGTGCCCGCTGTCCTTTCTTCATGAGTCCTCCTGGGCACATCCGGCTTGCCCCGCGTTCCTCCTCTGATCATAGATGGTGAATGGCTAAAGTCTGTCTTTGGTTCCTCCTCCGTGGGTGGACCGATGCCAGGCCGGATTCCCAGAGAGGTCTGTTCAGCGATGGCTAGGGCGCCAGCCCCCAGCTCTGCGCGGGGAGGGGGCTTGCCGCCTCGTGGCCCTCGGCATGCTCCGGTGGAAGAGGGTGATGCGGATGACGTGCTTAGGCGCGTCTGGGAGCGACGCGCCCTTTCGCGAAGAGTTCCTCCAGAGGGCGGCGGATGCGGTAAGCCAGATCGGGGCAGAGCTTGCTGACGAGGATGCGCGCCTCGAGGCCGAAGGTTTGCGCCTTGCTGAGGAGAGGCGCAAACTAAAGGTAGCCGTCGCCCTCGCGCGTCACCAACGTGATCTCGACAATGCGAAGGCTGAAGCGTCACTGGTAGCTTCGTGGGAGGCCTGCTCACAGGCCGTTGAGGAGGCTCGGGAGGCAGACCGACGGCACAAGGATGCGGAGGAGCACGCACGGGAGCTCCAAGCCTGGAGCAACTCCCTGGAGCAGCAAGTGGAACTGCACCAGGCGGCCCTTGAGTCGATGGGGGGGCCTCTGTTGACCGGGCGGAGCTTCTGAAGCGCGAGAAGGCGCTGATGCTGGAGGCCGCCGAGCGCAATCTTGACCTTGAGCGGTTGGAGACGAGGGAGCGCCTGGTGGCTCGGGCGGAGGATGATGTTGCCGCGCGCGAAGCCCGGGCCCAGGAAGAAGTCGATCACCGCATGGCGGAGGCTCGCTCGGCCTTCGAGCGTGAATACGAGATGAGGTTGGGGCTGATCAGGGCCGAGGCTGAGCACAGGACCGCAGTCCTCAGGGCCAAACTGGCCGAAGCGACGCGTCATGCGGACTCCTCCGCAGCCGCCCTCAGCGCAGCACAGGCGGAGCTGTCCTCTTCTCGGGCCGAGCAGCTTCTTCTCCAATAGAGGGTTGATGACGCCGAGGCCGTCGCGCAGTGGAATGAGGACGAGATCCATCGGCGGCGGGTTCTGAAGCGTGAGCATGCCCCCATGCTTCAAACGCTCAGAGAAAGGGCCAACACAGCTTTGGGCAGCATCTGCAAGGCTGTCGCTAAGGAGCCGCACGAGGTCAACTACGCCGGCAACCTCCAGTTTTTCACCGATGTGGTGACGCTTCTGGAGAACCGCTCCGAAAGGTCCCGTTGGCTTGTCGAAGAGAGGAGCCTAGCCTTGCTCGGGCATGCATTCTCCCGCGTCTTCAGCTATCTACTGGGCAGGGACCCCCACTTCGACTTCGACGCTGCCATCGCACCTATGCCCATAGCCGTCCGGGGCGACCTGGTGCGATGGGTGGAGGACAATGTGGACGCCCTCGTCAGGGCCTTTGCGTCTGATGATGACGGCGTGGTCATGGCCACCAATGATGGCGGTGTTGTGGACGAGCCTGGCGCTGACAGAGATGCTGACGGCGGCGGCGGCAATGTCAACGAGGCCAGTGATGCCTCCGAGGATGCCCAAGAAGACGCGGTGAGTGATATGTCCGACAGACCGCATGTCACCGCTGTTTAACCTGCACGAAGAAGGTTCAGGCTTGGCCCTGAAGAATGTAAGAGCATTTTGGGAGGGGAAGCCCCTCATGTAAAGGTTTGCAATTAGTACCCTGGTAAGTATAATGTTGCGCGTGAACTTAGCCGTTGGCCCGGTGATGGGTCAGCGGACTTGTGTACCTTCTGACCCCGATGAGTCCCGAGTGGGCCTGCGGGGGCCGCCGCACCTCAGGTATCTTCTGATTAACTTGTAGATTCCGCGATGAAAACCTCCGGAAAGGGCGCGGTGATAGCGGTCCTGGTTGTAAACGTGCCTGGCCCGGCCCGGCTCGCGAGGGGCTCGCGAGGGGGGGGGGCAGCCAATGCTAACTTTGGACGCAAAGCCGAAACCAGAACGCGAGAGATTGCTCGAACGAGACTAAACACCCCTTCCCCCAAACACACGCAAGCATCAAGCTCAAATCCAACTTAAATCCAAATCGAAGAACTTTGTCAACAAGGAAAGGCAAAAGCAAAAGGCCGCGTCCGGCACCTAGTCTAGTCTTCGACGTCTTCTCACCAGTGCGGAGCTAAGTGCTGCCACTGGGTGTGGGCGGGAGCCCCCGAGGCCCGAGGGCGGGTCTCCGGAGACTCCGAGTCATGTACAAACCCACTCATTATTACGTGAGAGTGTCACGGACTGCGAGCTTCACAGGCACTGGGTCTTCTTCACAGGTACCGGCCTTGCTCCATATCGCCAGACGAGGGTCCCGCCTTGCGCCTCACTCTGCCGCCATCGACGGCGACCGGAAACCAAGGACGACTCTAATGGGGCAAAGCGGTCGCCAGCGGTTCCCCCGACGACCACGAGTCCCCTGCCGGGGGCAGGCTCTGGGGCACCTCCCCGGCAGGGGGCCTACCTCCTGAGAACGCCTTGCTCCGACTGCCGTGGGGACGAACCCGAATCTCGGCCCCTCTCCTGCAGCCCCCTACGCCCTCCTCTTGAGGGGTATGAGGCTGCAGAATTGGGGCAGCCACCTGCTGCGGCGACCTGTATCTCCTGCGACCCATGGTTAGCATAAGCTTGCTCCTGGGGGGTGAGTGGTACCTGATAGTTGCCGCCACCAGTGCGGTTGTCGAGGCTCTCCTGGGGTTCCTGAAAGAGCTCAGCTCCTGGCGTCTCCTCGCCCTAGCCTGGCCCGAGGAATGAGCCATGATCTTCTTCCAGTGCGCACCCCTGTCCATCATGCGGGGCACATAAGCTTCTGGGGCCACCGCCCCGTGCGCCTCGCCGTAGCGCCCCGCATGCCATGCAGCCTGGCTTGGAGCGCCGTCTTGGGGGTGATGGCGCGGCGGTCCGCCAGAGCCGAAGGCCGCGGCGTGCACCCCTTCGTTGGCCTGAGAAGAGGCCAGCGTGACTTGTCGCGTGATCAAAGCTGGAAACAATGAACAACACAAGGGACACGAGGTTTATACTGGTTCGGGCCACATTTGTGGTGTAATACCCTACTCCAGTGTGTGGTGTGGTGGATTGCCCCAGGGGCTGATGATGAATTGTACAAGGGAAGAAAACCTTGCGAGATGTGTTCTTGAGCTGGTGCGATGAACTACTTGGGTGAGTTTAGTCGCCGCTCACTCTCTCTGCTAGGGCTCTATCAGATCTCTCTGTGTGTCGATGTCTCTCCCCCCTTTCCCCTCATTTTTGCTCTCTGTGGTGGCTAGCTCTGTTTATAGAGGCCCTGGGCCTCTCCCCAAATAATGAGCGGGAAGGGCGCCAACAATTGGCCAGTTTGAAGGGGAACATCTAGTACAAGTTATCTTGACCAAAGGTGGTCTTCGGCTGCCAAAAGCACTCGTGATGACGCTGTCTTGGGCTCCACGGTGACCTCTGTCCTGCCGCTCTACTGGTCTTGGTCTCGTTGCACCGGAATGGCAACCTTTGCCCGATGCCTTGGCCTGTGCTTGCCCCCTTTGCACCAAAGGGGAAACAAGGACACTGCGCAGGCCGGCGCCCGCCTGGTTTAGATCGTCATGGCTTGCATCACGGGCGCCTCGCGAGGTACCCTCTGCCTTGATCTCTCCGCCTCCTCGTGAGCCTGCCTGATGAGGCTGCCTCTGAGGAAGCTTCCTGTCGTCCACCCCGCGAGGCTTGGCCCCTCGCGAGGGTCTTGAGCTTGATCTGATGAAGATGGGCCGCGTTGGGCCCCCACTTGAGCCACGCCGCAGGCCGCAGGCAGGCAAGTCTGGGGACCCCCGTTCCCAGAACGCCGACACAAGGTTCCGCCTCGTGGTGGCGGACTTTCGTCCTAGAAGATGGCTTATGATTATTTTCCCATCGAAAGAGTCCATATAGCAGAAGATGGTCACCGGAGGGCCACCAGGGGGCCCACGAGGTAGGGGGCGCGCCTAGGGGGGTAGGGCGCGCCCCCACCCTCGTGGGCAGGGTGTGGCCCCCGGTGAAGTTCTTGCGCTCAATGTTTTTTATATATTTGGAAAACATCATCCGTGAAGTTTCAGGACTTTAGGAGCTGTGCAGAATAGGTCTCTAATATTTGCTCCTTTTCCAGCCAGAATCCCAGCTGCCGGCATTCTCCCTCTTTATGTAAACCTTGTAAAAGAAGAGAGAATAGGCATAAGTATTGTGACATAATGTGTAATAACAGACCATAATGCAATAAATATTGATATAAAAGCATGATGCAAAATGGACGTATCAAATACCTTGCTGCAATTTAATTTATTTGGCATTCGATCTATGAATATTTACAACTCTCTACCGTCCACGTGCCTTCTGGCACCATTACCCGAATGGGATTGACAACCCCTTTAACACGTCGGATTGCGAGTGGTTGTTATTTGTGTGTAGGGGCTGTTTACGTTGTGTTGCTTGGTTCTCCTACTGGTTTGATAACCTTGGTTTCATATATGAGGGAAATACCTACCGCCGATGTGCTGCATCATCCCTTCCTCTTTGGGGAAAAACTGACGTAGCTTCAAGCGACATCACAAGGAATTTCTGGCGCCGCTTGATGACCCACAAGTATAGGGGATCTATCGTAGTCCTTTCGATAATTAAGAGTGTCGAGCCCAACAAGGAGCAGAAGGAAATTATAAGCGGTTTTTAGCAAGGTATTCTCTGCAAGCACTGAAATAATAGGTAACAGATAGTTTTGTGATAGGATAATTTGTAACGAGTAACAAGTAACAAAAGTAAATAAAGTGCAGCAAGGTGGCCCAATCCTTTTTGTAGCAAAGGACAAGCCTGGACAAACTCTTATATGATGTAAAGCGCTCCCGAGGACACATGGGAATATCGTCAAGCTAGTTTTCATCACGTTCATATGATTCACGTTCGGTACTGTGATAATTTGGTATGTGGGTGGACGGGTGCTTGGGTGCTGCCCTTACTTGGACAAGCATCCCACTTATGATTAACCTCTATTGCAAACATCCGCAACTACAACAAAAGTATTAAGGTAAACCTAACCATAGCATGAAACATATGGATCCAAATCAGCCCTTTACGAAGCAACGCATAAACTAGGGTTTGAGCTTCTGTCACTCTAGCAACCCATCATCTACTTATTACTTCCAAAAGCCTTCCTCTAGGCCCAAATAATGGTGAAGTGTCATGTTGTCGACGTTCACATAACACCAGTAGAGGAGAGACAACATACATCTCATCAAAATATAGAACGAATACCAAACTTACATGACTACTAATAGCAAGACTTCTCCCATGTCCTCAGGAACAAACGTAACTACTCATAAAGCATATTCATGTTCATAATCAGAGGGGTATTAATATGCATATAGGATCTGAACATATGATCTTCCACCAAATAAACCAAGCTACTAACTACAGACCTGAAGGTCTACAAAGAACTACTCACACATCATCAGAGAGGCACCAATGGAAGTGGTGAACCCCTCCGTGATGGTGTCTAGATTGGATCTGGTGGTTTCAGACTCTGCGGCGGCTGGATGAATATTTCATCAACTCCCCTAGGGTTTTGGGAATATTTGGGTATTTATAGAGAAAATAGACGGTCCGAGGGGCACCCGAGGTGGGTACAACCCACCAGGGCGCGCCTGGGTCTCCTGGCGCGCCCTGGTGGGTTGTCCCCTCCTCGGGACTCCCCTAGGTGCAATCAGGGCCCAATATCTTCCATCTCGTTGCTACCTCTTGAGCGTGCGTGGTTTTCCCTTGAAAAGGAAAGGGTGATGCAGTAAAGTAGCGTAAGTATTTCCCTCAGTTTTTGAGAACCATGGTATCAATCCAGTTGGAGACTACACGCAAGTCGCCTAGTACCTGCACAAACAAATAAGAACCTTACAACCAACACGATAAAGGGGCTGCCAATCACTTCACGGACACTTACAAAAGTGAGATCTGGTAAAGATAATAAGATAAATATTTTTGGTATTTTTGTATAGATTTGAAAATAAAGATTGCAAAATAAATAGTAACCTAGAATTGTAGATTGGAAACTTATATGATGTAAAGTATACCCGAGGGCCATAGGTTTCACTAGTGGCTTCTCTCAGGATAGCATATATTACGGTGGGTGAACAAATTACTGTCGAGCAATTGATAGAAAAACGCATAGTTATGAGAATATCTAGGCATGATCATAAACATAGCCATCACATCCGCGTCAAGTAGACCGAAACGATCCTGCATCTACTACCATTACTCCACACATCGACCGCTATCCCGCATGCATCTAGAGTATTAAGTTCATAAGAACAGAGTAACACATTAGACAAGATGACATGATGTAGAGGGATAAACTCAAGCAATATGATATAAACCCCATCTTGTTAACCTCGATGGCAATAATACAATACATGCCGTGCTGCCCCTACTATCACTGGGAAAGGACACCGCAAGATTGAACCCAAAGCTAAGCACTTCTCCCATTGCAAGAAAGATCAATCTAGTAGGCCAAACCAAACTGATAATTCGAAGAGACTTGCAAAGATATCAAATCATGCATATAAGAATTCAGAGAAGAATCAAATATTGTTCATAGATAATCTTGATCATAAACCCACAATTCATCGAATCTCGGCAAACACACCGCAAAAAGAATTACATCGAATATATCTCCAAGAACATCGAGGAGAACATTGTATTGAGAACCAAAGAGAGAGAAGAAGCCATCTAGCTAATAACTATGGACCCGAAGGTCTGTGGTAAACTACTCACACATCATCGGAGAGGCTACGGTGTTGATGTAGAAGCCCTCCGTGATCGAATCCCCCTCCGGCAGATCACCGGAAAAGGTCCCCAGATGGGATCTCACGGGTATAGAAGGTTGCGACGGTGGAAAAGTGGTTTCGTGGCTCCCCTAGATGTTTTCAGGGTATAAGAGTATATATAGGCGAAAGAAGTAGGTCGGTGGAGCTACAAGGGGCCCACGAGGGTGGGGGCGCGCCGCCCTACCTCTTGGTTGCCTTGTTGCTTCCTTGACCTCCCAAGTCTCCTGGATTGCGTTTGTTTCAAAAAAGATCCTCGTGAAGGTTTCATTCCATTTGGGTTCCGTTTGATATTCCTTTTCTACGAAACACTGAAATAGGCAAAAAAAACAGCAATTTGCACTGGGCCTTCGGTTAATAGGTTAGCCCCAAAAAATAATATAAAAGTGCACAATAAAGCCCATTAAACATCCAAAACAGATAATATAATAGCATGGAACAATCAAAAATTATAGATACGTTGGAGACGTATCAAGCATCCCCAAGCTTAATTCGTGCTCGTCCTCGAGTAGGTAAATGATAAAAACAGATTTTTTGATGTGGAATGCTACCTAACATAATTTTCAATGTAATTTTCTTTATTGTGGCATGAATATTCAGATCCGAAAGATTCAAGAAAAAAGTTTAATATTGACATAGAAACAATAATACATCAAGCATACTAACCAAGCAATTATGTCTTCTAAAATAACATGGCTAAAGAAAGCTATCCCTACAAAATCATATAGTCTGGCTATGCTCTATCTTCATCACACAAAATATTTAAATCATGCACAACCCCGATGACAAGCCAAGCAATTGTTTCATACTTTTGATGTTGTCAAACTTTTTCAATCTTCACGCAATACATGAGCGTGAGCCATGGATATAGCACTATAGGTGGAATAGAATGGTGGTTGTGGAGAAGACAAAAAGGAGAAGATAGTCTCACATCAACTAGGCGTATCAACGGGCTATGGAGATGCCCATCAATAGATATCAATGTGAGTGAGTAGGGATTGCCATGCAATGGATGCACTAGAGCTATAAGTATATGAAAGCTCAACAAAAGAAACTAAGTGGGTGTGCATCCAACTTGCTTGCTCATGAAGACCTACAACATTGAGGAAGCCCATCATTGGAATATACAAGCCAAGTTCTATAATGAAAAATTCCCACTAGTATATGAAAGTGACAACATAACAGACTCTCTATCATGAAGACCATGGTGCTACTTTGAAGCACAAGTGTGGAAAAAGGATAGTAGCATTTCCCCTTCTCTCTTTTTCTGTCATTTTTTTTATTTGGGCCTTTTCCTTTTTATGGCCTCTTTTTTTCTTTCTTTATTTTTCGTCCGGACTCTCATCCTGGCTTGTGGGGGAATCATAGTATCCATCATCCTTTACTCACTGGGACAATGCTCTAATAATTATGATCATCACACTTTTATTTACTTACAACTCAAGAATTACAACTCGATACTTAGAACAAAATATGAATCTATGTGAATGCCTCCGGCGGTGTACCGGGATGTGCAATGAATCAAGAGTGACATGTATGAAAAATTATGAACGGTGGCTTTGCCACAAATACGATGTCAACTACATGATTATGCAAAGCAATATGACAATGATGGAGCATGTCATAATAAACGAAATGGTGGAAAGTTGCATGGCAATATATCTCGGAATGGCTATGGAAATGCCATAATAGCTAGCTATGCTGGTTGTTTTGAGGAAGGTAAATGGTGGGTTTATGGTACCGGCGAAAGTTGCGCGGTACTAGAGAGGCTAGCAATGGTGGAAGGGTGAGAGTGCGTATAATCCATGGACTCAACATTAGTCATAAAGAACTCACATATTTATTGCAAAAATTTATTAGTTATCGAAACGAAGTATTACGCGCATGCTCCTAGGGGGATAGATTGGTAGGAAAAGACCATCGCTCGTCCTCGACCGCCACTCATAAGGAAGACAATCAAAAAATAAATCATGCTCCGACTTCATCACATAACGGTTCACCATATGTGCATGCTACGGGAATCACAAATTTTAACACAAGTATCTCTCAAATTCACAACTACTCAACTATTATGACTCTAATATCACCATCTTCATATCTCAAAATAATCATCAAGTATCAAACTTCTCATAGTATTCAATGCACTTTATATGAAAGTTTTTATTATACCCATCTTGGATGCCTATCATATTAGGACTAATTTCTTAACCAAAGCAAATTACCATGCTGTTCTAAAAGACTCTCAAAATAATATAAGTGAAGCATGAGAGATCAATAATTTCTATAAAATAAAACCACCACCGTGCTCTAAAAAGATATAAGTGAAGCACTAGAGCAAAATTTACCTAGCTCAAAAGATATAAGTGAAGCACATAGAGTATTCTAATAAATTCCGATTCATGTGCGTCTCTCCAAAAGTTGTGTACATGAAGGATGATTGTGGTAAACTAAAAAGAAAAGACTCAAATCATACAAGACGCTCCAAGCAAAACACATATCATGTGGTGAATAAAAATATAGCCTCAAGTAAAGTTACCGATAGATGAAGACGAGAGAGTGGATGCCTTCCGGGTCATCCCCAAGCTTAGGATTTTGGGTTTCCTTGAATTTTACCTTGGGGTGCCTTGGGCATCCCCATGATTAGGCTCTTTCCACTCCTTGTTCGAAAATCAATCAAATCTTTACCCAAAAACTTGAAAACTTGAAAACACAAAACTCAACAGAAAATCTCATGAGCTCTGTTAGTATAAGAAAACAAACCACCACTTTAAAGTACTGTAATGAACTCATTATTTATTTATATTGGTGTTAAACCTACTGTATTCCAACTTCATTATGGTTCATACCCCCAGATACTAGCCATAGATTCGTCAAAATAAGCAAACAACACACGAAAAACAGACTAGTCTATAATAATCTGTAGGTTTCTAATACTTATGTAACTCCAAAAATCCTGATAAATTAGGAAGTCCTAAATAATTTGTATACTGATCTACTGCAATTGGAATTTTTATTTTATCACTCTGTGGTAAAAAATGAAAATTATTCTCATGAGTGCAAATTTTCTGTTTTTTTCAGCACGATCAAACAACAATCATCCAAGAAGATCCTAAGGCTTTACTTGGCACAAACACTAACTAAACATAAAAAAGATAATCATAACAGAGGATAGATGATTTATTTATTACTAAATAGGAACAAAAAGCAAGGAACAAAAATAAAATTGGCTTGCCTCCCAACAACCGCTATCGTTTAACGCCCCTGACTAGGCATTGATAATTTCAATGATGCTCACATGAAAGACAAGAAGCACAAAGAGAGCATCATGAAACACGTGACAAACACATCTAAGTCTAACATACTTCCTATGCATAGGAATCTTATAGGCAAACAAATTATCATAGCAAGCAAAAACTAGCATATTCAAGGAAACGGAACGAGACAATAGCAATCTCAACATAACGAGAGGTAATTTAGTAACATGAAAATTTCTACAATCATATTTTCCTCTCTCATAATAATTACATGTGGGATCATAAGCAAATTCGAAAAAATAGCTATCACATAAAATATTTTCAACACGATCCACATGCATGCAAAGTTGACACTCTTCCAAAATAGTGGGATTAACATTAACTAAAGTCATGACCTCTCCGAACCCAGTTTTATCAAAAACTTCATAAGATTGAACATTATCCAAGTATGTGGGATCTAAAGTTGACACTCTTCCAAACCCACTTTCAATATTATTGCAAACATTATTATCAATCTCATATTCATCATGGGGCTTAAATAAATTTTCAAGATCATAAGAAAAGTCACCTCAATCATGATCATTGCAACAAGTAGTAGACATAGCAAACTAGCATCCCCAAGCTTAGGGTTTTGCATATTATTAGCACAATTTACATCAATATAATTTATAATAAAATCACTGCAATCATGCTTTTTATTCAGAGGTCTATCATGAATCGCTTCATAAAATAATTCATCACACTTTTCAGATTCACGAATTTCAGGCAAAACCTCATAAAGATAATCTAGTGCACTCAACTCACTAGCAATAGGTTCATCATAATTGGATCTCTTAAAGAGATTAGCAAATGTATGAGGATCCATAAACTTTTAGCAAGCGAAGATGCAAGCAAAAAGAAGGTACATGGTAACACAAGCAAACAAAAGATCGAACGGAAGAGGGGCGAATAAAACGACAAAGGTGAAGTGGGGGAGAGGAAAACGAGAGGCAAATGGCAAATAAAGTAATGCAAGGGATAAGAGTATGTGATGGGTACTTGTTATGTCTTGACTTGAGCGTAGATCTCCTCGGCAACGGTGCCAGAAATGGCTAGTTGACAGGAGATCAAATCTTGACTTGACTTGGTCCAAATCTCCCTAGCAACGGCGCCAGAAATCCTTCTTGCTACCTCTTGAGCATGTGTTGGTTTTCCCTTGAAGAGGAAAGGGTGATGCAGCAAAGTAGCGTAACTATTTCCCTCGGTTTTTGAGAACCATGGTATCAATCCAGTAGGAGACTACATGCAAGTCGCCTAGTACCTACACAAACAAATAAGAACCTTGCAACCAACGTGATAAAGGGGTTGTCAATCCCTTCACGACCACTTGCAAAAGTGAGATCTGATAAAGATAATAAGATAAATATTTTTGGTATTTTTGTATAGATTGGAAAATAAAGATTGCAAACTAGTAAACTATAATTGTAGATTGGAAACTTATATGATGTAAAGTAGACCCGGGGGCCATAGGTTTCACTAGCGGCTTCTCTCAAGATAGCATATATTACGGTGGGTGAACATATTACTGCCGAGCAATTGATAGAAAAGCGCATAGTTATGAAAATATCTAGGCATGATCATAAACATAGGCATCACGTCCGTGTCAAGTAGACCAGTACGATTCTGCATCTACTACTATTACTCCACACATCGACCGCTATCCAACCTGCATCTAGAGTATTAAGTTCATAAGAACAGAGTAAGACATTAGGCAAGATGACATGATGTAGAGGGATAAACTCAAGCAATATGATATAAACCCCATCTTGTTATCCTTGATGACAAAAATAAAATACGTGCCTTGCTACCCCTACTGTCACTGGGAAAAGAAACCGCAAGATTGAACCCAAAGCTAAGCACTTCTCCCATTGCAAGAAAGATCAATCTAGTAGGCCAAACCAAACTGATAATACCAAATCATGCATATAAGAATTCAGAGAAGAATCAAATATTGTTCATAGATAATCTTGATCATAAACCCACAATTCATCGGATCTCGGCAAACACACTGCAAAAAGTATTACATCGAATAGATCTCCAAGAACATCGAGGAGAACGTTGTATTGAGAACCAAAGAGAGAGAAGAAGCCATCTAGCTAATAACTATGGACCCGAAGGTCTGTGGTAAACTACTCACACATCATCGGAGAGGCTATGGTGTTGATGTAGAAGCCCTCCGTGATCGAATACCCCTCTGGCACATCGTCGGAAAGGTCCCCAGATGGGATCTCATGGGTACAGAAGGTTGCCGGCGGTGGAAAAGTGGTTTCGCGGCTCCCCTGGATGTTTTTAGGGTATAAGAGTATATATAGGCAAAAGAAGTAGGTCAGTGGAGCTACGAGGGGCCCATGAGGGTGGGGGCGCGCCGCCTACCTCGTGGACACCTCGTTGCTTCCTTGACCTCCACTCCAAGTCTCCTGGATTGCGTTTGTTCCAAAAAAAGATCGTCGTGAAGGTTTCATTCCGTTTGGATTCCGTTTGATATTCCTTTTCTACGAAACACTGAAATAGGAAAAAAAGCAGCAATTTGCGCTGGGCCTTCGGTTAATAGGTTAGTCCCAAAAATAATATAAAAGTGCATAATAAAGCCCATTAAACATCCAAAACAGATAATATAATAGCATGGAACAATCAAAAATTATATATACGTTGGAGACGTATCACTCGTCCATAAAAAATCTCCGTAAAGTTTCGTGGCATTTGGACGCCATTTGATATTGATTTTCTACAATGTAACAAAACATGGAAAAAACAGCAACTGGCACTTGGCACTATGTCAATAGGTTAGTATAAAAAATGATATAAAATGACTATAAAATGATTATAAAACATCCAATATTGATAATATAACAACATGGAATAGTCAAAAATTATAGATACGTTGGAGACATATCAACATCCCCAAGCTTAACTCCTACTCTTCCACAAGTAGGTTAGTGATAAAAACAGAATTTTTTATGTGGAGTGTTGTTCATCATGTCATATCCTATTCTTTTCTTTATAGCATGGACATTTGAACTTTTATGTGATTCAAAGCAATAGTCTAGTTGTGACATAATAATTTAGATACTCAAGCGTATCAACAAGCAACCATGTCTTTCAAAATATCGACGCTAAAATAAGTTATCCCTTGCCCATCATGCTCAAACAGTGATCCATTCATGAAACACACTCGAATATTAGCTACACCCAATACTTAAGTACGATCATATTGCCTCCTAGTTTGTGATTTTGTAAGATAAGATGGAGACTCAAAATAAAAATTGCATAAAGTAAAGGAAGGCCCTTCGCAGAGGGAAGTAGGGATTTGTAGAGGTGCCAGAGCTCAAAGCGAAAAATTTAGAGATAAAAACATTTTGAGAGGTGTATCCATCCCACCAACGAAAATGAATTAGAGTTCCCAATACTTTCCATGCATAGATATACCATAGGCGGTTCCCAAACAGAAAATAAAGTTTATTCCTTTTTCCACCATAACTTTCACTTTCCATGGCTAACCGTATCCACGGGTGCCCTCCATACCAACACTTTCCAAGGAATTTATTATCTGACAATATAAATAAATTCATTTGTTTTTGCATTTCGGGACTGGGCATCCCTAATACCTTTGCCTTACTCTCGTGCAATGACAAGTGAATAAACACTCATCTTGAGAATAACACATCTAGCATGGAAAATATTAGCCACCCCTCACCGCTGCACGAGCAAAACAAACACCAAAAGAGAAGTTTATTTTGAAAATTAGAGATGGCACATGCAAATTTGCTTAGAACGGCAAAATAATACCACATATAGGTAGATATAGTGGACTCATGTGGCAAAACTGGTTTAAAGGATTTTGGATGCACAAGCAATGATCATACTTAGTGCAAAATGAAGGCTAGCAAAAGATTGGGAAGCGACCAACCAAGAAATGAATAATCTCATAAGCAAGCATTAAGCATAATTAACACCGAATAATACACCATAAGTAGGATATAATTTCATTGCATGATTATTGACTTTCGTGCATGCATAGGGAATCACAAACCTTAACACCAATATTCTTAGTAAAGCATAATTACTCATCAAGATGACTCACATATCACATCATCATATCTCAAAACTATTACTAAGAAACAAGTTTATTTTGTCCAATGATCTTCATGACACATTTTTTTCTTTTATTATCCTTCTTGGATATCTATCACTTTGGGACCAATTTTCATGTGTTGCTTTTCATAAGCTCAAACAAATATAAGTGAAGATCATGAGCATAACAAATTTTCTTTCTCTCAAAATTGTTTAAGTGAAGCAAGAGAGAATTTCTTCAAAAATACTAAGCACACCGTGCTCAAAAAGATATAAGTGAAGCACTAGAGCAAGTCCTAGCTCATAAAAGATTTAAGTGAAGCATAGAGAGCAATTCTAACAAGTCATGGCATGATTTTGGCTCTCTCAAATAGGTGTGTCCAGAAAGGATTGATGACTTAAAACAGAAAATAAAACAAGCAAAGGCACATATCATAAAAGATGCTCCAAGCAAAACACATATCATGTGACGAATAAAAAAATAGTCTCGAGTAAAATACCGATAGTTGCTAAAAGAAAGCGGGGATGCCACTCGGGGGCATCCCCAAGCTTAGTTGGTTGCTCATTCTTGGATAATAGCTTGGGATGCTGGGGAATCCCCAAGCTTAGGCTCTTACATCCTTCCTTCATCCATCATAAGATAACCCAAAACTTGAAAACTTCAATCACACAAAACTCAACAAAGCCTTAGTGTGTTCCGTTAGTATAAGAATAATAAACTACTACTATAAGTGTTGTATCAAACCAATTCATATTTTTCTGTATTATATCTACTGTATTCCAACTTTTCTATGGCAAAAAACTCATCAAAGAAAACCATAGAGCCATCAAAATAAGCACACAACACTTCTGTGACTCCAAAAACACTGAAAAATTAGGACGACCTGAGAAATTTGTATATTGATCTACTACAAGTGGAATGGCTAGTTTATCGTGCTCTAGTAAAAAATGAAAATTAATTTCGTGAGCATAAAAGTTTCTGTTTTTTCAGCAAGATCAGACAACTATCACCCAAGAAGATCCTAAAGGATTTACTTGGCACAAACACTAATTAGAACATAAAAACACAATCATAACAGTAGCATAATTGTGTTAACACTCAAAAACAGGAAGCAAAAAAGCAAAAATAAATTTTATTCATTGGGTTGCCTCCCAACAAGCGCTATAGTTTTACGCCCTTAGCTAGGCATAAAGCAAGGATCTATGTTTTCTCATCTTTAGTTCGAGATCCATAAGATGCCCTCATGATTGATTCATAGGGTGGCTTAATTCTAGTTCTAGGAAAGTGTTCCATACCCTTCCTCAAAGGAAATTGGAACTTAATATTGCCTTCTTTCATATCAATCACGGCAACGATAGTGCGTAAAAACGGTCTACCAAGAATAATTGGACAAGACGGATTGCAATCAATATCAAGAACAATAAAATCTATGGGCACATAATATCTATTTGCAAGAATAAGAACATCATTAATTCTTCCCATAGGCTTTTTAATAGTAGAATCTGCCAAGTGAAAATTCAAAGAACATGATTCAATATCGGTAAGACCAAGCACATCACATAAAGACTTCGGAATTGTAGAAACACTAGCACCCAAGTCACACAAAGCAAAACACTCATAATTTTTAATCTTGACTTTGATAGTAGGTTCCCATTAATCATGCAATTTTCTAGGAATTGAACCTTCTAATTCCAATTTTTCTTCAAGAGCTTTCATCATAGCATCAACAATATGTTTAGTAAAAGCTTTATTTTCTTCATAGGCATGGGGTGAATTTATCATGGATTGCAACAAAGAAATACAATCAATCAAAGTGCAAATATCATAATTAAAGTCTTTGTAATCCAAAAGAGTGGGTACATCACTAGCTAAAGTTTGACCTCTTCAAACCCACTTTCATCATTTTTTTCTCAACAAGATTTTCACCCTCCGAAATATTGGGATGCCTTCTACCTAAAGTTGACTCTTCTCCAGTCCCTTTTTCATCAATATTAACTTTACTAAACAAGGAATCAATACAAGAAACACCAATCATTTTAAGATCTTCATCACTTTTGCGAAAGAAAACACTATTAAAAGCTTTTTCTAAGAATTCTCTATTAGCTCTAAGCATAGCGGTTCTTTTCTTACTTTCATCCATAGAAACATAAAGAGATTTAATTGATTCATCAACCTTATGCACAAAAATTTCCATCTTGAGATTTTCCACATCATGAGCAATTCTATCAACACTTCTAGACAAATCATCAATCTTACTCAACTTTTCTTCTATTGAAGTGTTGAAAACTTTTTGCGTGTTGATAAATTCTTTAATATTATTTTCAAGATCAAAGGTGTTCCTATTATTATTGTAAGATTGATTTCCATAGGAATTACCATAATTATTAGAATAATTACTAGGAAAAGGCCTATGATTAAAATTAACTCTATAAGCATTGTTGTTGAAATTATTTCAAGAAATGAAATTCACATCAATGGCATCACTATTTTGATCAATCAAAGTAGACAAAGGAATATCATTAAGATCAATAGGAGCACTTCTACTAGCAACCAATTTCACAAGAGCATCAACTTTTTCAGTCAAACAAGAAATTTCTTCAACCGAATTAACCTTTTTACTAGTAGGAGCTCTTTCGGTATGGCATTGCGAATAGTTTTCCATAATATTATCAAGAAATTTGGTGGCTTCACCCAAAGTAATTTCCATAAAAAGTACCACCCGTGGGGGAATCTAAAAGATTACGAGAAACAAAATTCGACCCCACATAAAAAAATTTATGATCATCCAAAGATTTAACCCATGAGTTGGGCAATTCCTTAGCATAATTTTCATCCTTTCCCAAGATTGTGCAACATGCTCATGTTCAAGTTGCTTGAAATTCATGATCTGCGTTCTAAGGGAAATAATTTTTGCGGGAGGAAAATACTTAGTGAAAAAAGCATCTTTGCACTTATTCCAAGAATCGATACTATTGCGAGGCAAAGAAGAGAAGATGAGATTTCTGATTAGGAACCTGGTTATGATGAAGATCCTCCCCGGCAAGGGCGCCAGAAATGGTGCGTGGCCGGGAGACTATCTTGAGTTGATCCTCCTCGGCAGTGGTGATACGTCCATTTTGCATCATGCTTTTATATCGATATTTATTGCATTCTGGGGTGTTATTACATATTATGTCACAATACTTATGCCTATTCTATCTTATTTTACAAGGTTTACATAAAGAGGGAGAATGCCGGCAGTTGGGATTCTAGGCTGGAAAAGGAGCAAATATTAGAGACCTATTCTACACAGCTCCAAAAGTCCTGAAACTTCACGGAAGACGTTTTCAGAATATATAAAAAATACTGAGCGCAACAAGTTCACCAGGGGGGCCACACCATACCCACGAGGGTGGGGGCACGCCTTACCCCCCAAGACGCGCCCCCTACCTCGTGAGCCCCCTGGTGGCCCTCCGATGGCCATATTCTGCTATATGGATTCTTTAGATGACGAAAAAAATCAGAAGCCATCTTTCCGGACGAGACTCCGCCGCCACTAGGCGGAACCAATCTAGGGCTCTGGCGGAGCTGTTTTGCCAGGGAAACTTCCCTCCGGGAGGGGGAAATCATCGCCATCGTCATCACCAACGCTCCTCTTATAGGGAGAGGGCAATCTCCATCAATATCTTCACCAGCACCATCTCCTCTCAAAACCCTAGTTCATCTCTTGTATCCAATTCTTGTCTCCAAGTCCGGGATTGGTACCCGTGGGTTGCTAGTAGTGTTAATTACTCCTTGTAGTTGATGCTAGTTGGTTTATTTGGTGGAATATCATATGTTCAGATCCTATATGCATATTAATACCCCTCTGATTATGAACATGAATATGCTTTGTGAGTAGTTACGTTTGTTCCTGAGGACATGGGAGAAGTCTTGCTATTAGTAGTCATGTGAGTTTGGTATTCGTTCGATATTTTGATGAGATGTATGTTGTCTCTCCTCTAGTGGTGTTATGTTAACGTCGACTACATGACACTTCACCATTATTTGGGCCTAGAGGAAGGCATTGGGAAGTAGTAAGTAGATGATGGGTTGCTAGAGTGACAGAAGCTTAAACCCTAGTTTATGCATTGCTTCCTAAGGGGCTGCTTTGGATCCATATGTTTCATGCTATGGTTAGGTTTACCTTAATACTTTTGTTGTAGTTGCGGATGCTTGCAATAAAGGTTGATCATAAGTGGGATGCTTGTCCAAGTAAGGGAAGCACCCAAGCACCGGTCCACCCACATACCAAATTATCAAAGTACCGAACGCAAATCATATGAACGTGATGAAAACTAGCTTGGCGATATTCCCATGTGTCCTCGGGAGCGCTTTACATCATATAAGAGTTTGTCCAGGCTTGTCCTTTGCTACAAAAAGGATTGGGCCACCTTGCTGCACTTTATTTACTTTTGTTACTTGTTACTCGTTACAAATTATCCTATCACAAAACTATCTGTTACCTATTATTTCAGTGCTTGCAGAGAATACCTTGCTGAAAACCGATTATCATTTCCTTCTGCTCCTCGTTGGGTTCGACACTCTTACTTATCAAAAGGACTACGATAGATCCCCTATACTTGTGGGTCATCAAGGCTCTTTTCTGGCGCCGTTGCCGGGGAGTGAAGCGCCTTGGTAGGTGGAATTTGGTAAGGAAAAATTTATATAGTGTGCTGAAATTTACTGTCACTTGTTACTACGGAAAGTAATCCTTTGAGGGGCTCGCTCGGGGTATATTCACCCCAACCAGTAGAGCAAAGAGTTGCTCCTCAACCTACTAAACTTACTGAAAATGAAAATGTCTGCTTTGAAATTCCTTCGGGTATGATTGAAAAACTGCTAGCTAATCCTTTTGCAAGAGACGGAACAATTCATCCTAATGAGCACCTAATGTATGTGGATGAAGTTTGTGGATTATTTAAGCTTGCAGGTGTACCCGGAGATGTTATTAAGAAGAAGGTCTTCCCTTTATCTTTGAAGGAAGATGCATTGACATGGTATAGGCTATGTGATGATACGGGGTCATGGAACTACAAATGATTGAAATTGGAATTTCATCAGAAGTTTTATCCTATGCATCTTGTTCATCGTGATCGCAATTATATATATAATTTTTGGCCTCGCGAAGGAGAAAGCACCGCTCAATCTTGGGGGAGGCTTAAATCAGTGTTATATTCATGCCCCAATCATGAGCTCTCAAGAGAAATGATTATTCAAAATTTATATGCTCGGCTTTCTGATAACAATCGCACCATGCTCGATACTTCTTGTGCTGGCTCTTTTATGACGAAGACTATCTAATTCAAATGGGATTTATTGGAAAGAATTAAACGCAACTCTGAAGATTGGGACCTCGACGAAGGTATGGAATCAGGTATGTCACCTACGTTTGATTGTGTTAAATCTTTTATGGATACCGATGTTTTCCGTAAATTTAGCACTAAATATGGACTTGACACTGAGATAGTAGCTTCTTTCTGTGAATCTTTTGCTACTCATGTTGATCTCCCTATGGAGAAGTGGTTTAAATATCATCCTCCCATAGAAGTAAAAGTAGCTTCACCTATTAAAGTTGAAGAAAAGAATGTCACTTATAATGATCCTATTATTCCTATTGCTTATGTTGAGAAACCACCTTTTCCTGTTAGGATAAAGGATCATGCTAAAGCTTGAACTGTGGTTCGTAAAAGCAATATTAGAACTTATACACCTGCTGAGCAAATTAAAGTTGAACCTAATATTGCTATTTCTAAAGATCTCTTGTCTGATAATATTGATGGGCATGTTATTCATTTCCATGATGAGACTGCTAGAATTGCTAAACCTTGTGCTAAAGATAAACGTACATCTTTGGTAGGAATGCCTGTTATTTCTGTTAAAATAGGAGATCATTGTTATCATGGCTTATGTGATATGGGTGCCAGTGCTAGTGCTATACCTCATGACTTATACAAAGATTATGCATGATATTGCACCTGCTGAGATAGAAGATATTGATGTCACAATTAAACTTGCCAATAGAGATACTATTTCACCAATTGGAATTGATAGAGATGTTGAAGTCTTTTGTGGGAAAACTAAATATCCTGCTAATTTTCTTGTTCTTGGTTCCCCACAAGATAGCTTTTGTCCCATTATATTTGGTAGACCCTTCTTGAACACTGTTAATGCTAAGATAGATTGCAAAAAGAATGTTGTTACTATTGGTTTAGGTGATATGTCTCATGAATTTAATTTCTCTAAATTTCATACACAACACCGTGAAGAGGAATTGCCTAGTAAAGATGAAATTATTGGTCTTGCTTCTATTGCCGTACCTCCTAGTGATCCTTTAGAACAATATTTGCTAGACCATGAAAATGATATGTTTATGAATGAAAGAAGGGAAATAGATGAAGTATTCTTTAAACAGGAACCCATCCTGAAACACAATTTGCTTGTTGAAATCCTAGGGGATCCTCCTCCACCCAAGGGTGATCCCGTGTTTGAGCTTAAACCGTTACATGATACTCTTAAATATGCTTATCTTGATGAGAAAAAGATATATCTTGTTATTATTAGTGCTAACCTTTCAGAGCATGAAGAAGAGAGATTATTGAAAACTCTGAAGAAGCACCGTGCTGCTATTGGATGTACTCTTGATGGTCTTAAGGGCATTAGTCCCACTCTGTGTCAACACAAAATAAATTTAGAGGAAGATGCCAAACCAGTTAAAAAAGCTACTAAAAAAGCTACTAAAGAATTATTACAGGTTATAGGATGGTAATTGATTTCCGCAAATTAAAAAAGCTACTAAAAAGATCATTACCCCTTACCATTTATTGATCAAATGCTAGAAAGATTATCCAAACATACATATTTTTGCTTTCTAGATGGTTATTCTGGTTTCTCTCAAATACCAGTGTCAGCCAATGATCAATCAAAGACTACTTTTACTTGCCCTTTTGGTACTTTTTCTTATAGACATATGCCTTTTGGTTTAAGTAATGCACCAGCTACCTTTCAAAGATGCATGATGGCTATATTCTCTGACTTTTGTGAAAAGATTTGTGAGGTTTTCATGGACGATTTTTCCGTCTATAGATCCTCTTTTGATGATTGCTTAAGCAACCTTGATCGAGTTTTGCAGAGATGTGAAGAAACTAATCTTGTCTTGAATTGGGAGAAGTGACACTGTATGGTTAATGAAGGTATTGTCTTGGGGCATAAAGTTTCTGAAAGAGGTATTGAGGTTGATAAAGCCAAGGTTGATGCTATTGAGAAGATGCCATGTCCCAAGGACATCAAAGGTATAAGAAGTTTCCTCGGTCACGCCGGTTTTTATAGGAGGTTCATTAAGGACTTCTCCAAAATTTCTCTGCCTCTGACTAATTTATTACAAAAAGATATACCATTTGTTTTTGATGATGATTGCGTAGAAGCATTTGAAATACTTAAGAAAGCATTAATCTCTGCACCTATTGTTCAACCACCTGACTGGAATTTACCCTTTGAAATTATGTGTGATGCTAGTGATTATGCTGTAGGTGCTATTCTAGGGCAAAGAGTTGATAAGAAATTAAATGTTATTCAATATGCTAGTAAAACTCTAGACAATGCTCAGAGAAATTATGCTACTAATGAAAAAGAATTCTTAGCAGTTGTATTTGCCTGTGATAGGTTTAGACCTTATATTGTTGATTCTAAAGTAACTATTCACATGGATCATGCTGCTATTAAATATCTCATGGAAAAGAAAGATGCTAAGCATAGACTTACTAGATGGGTTCTCTTGCTACAAGAATTTGATTTGCATATTATTGATAGAAACGGAGCTGAGAACCCCGTTGCAGACAACTTGTCTAGGTTAGAAAATGTTCTTGATGGCCCACTACCTATTGATGATAGCTTTCCTGATGAACAATTAAATGTCATAAATGCTTCTCATACTGCTCCATGGTATGTTGATTATGCTAATTACATTGTTGCTAAAGTTATACCACCTAGCTTTACATACCAGCAAAAGAAAAGGTTCTTCTATGATTTGAGACATTACTTTTGGGATGACCCACACCTTTATAAAGAAGGAGTAGATGGTGTTATTAGACGTTGTGTACCTGACCATGAACATGAACAGATCCTACGCAAGTGTCACTCCGAGGCTTATGGAGGACACCACGCTGGAGATAGAACTGCACATAAGGTATTACAATCCGGTTTTTGTTGGCCTACTCTCTTCAAGGATGCCCGTAAGTGTGTCTTATCTTGTGATGAATGTCAAAGAATTGGTAATATTAGTAGACGTCAAGAAATGCCTATGAATTATTCACTTCTTATTGAACCATTTGATGTTTGGGGCTTTGATTATATGGGACCTTTTCCTGCCTCTAATGGATACACACATATTTTAGTTGTTGTTCATTACATTACTAAGTGGGTAGAAGCTATTCCAACTAGTAGTGCTGATCATAACACCTCTATTAAGATGCTTAAAGAAGTTATTTTTCCAAGGTTTGGAGTCCCTAGATATTTAATGACTGATGGTGGTTCACATTTTATTCATGGTGCTTTTCGTAAAATGCTTGCTAAATATGATGTTAATCATATAATTGCATCTCCTTATCACCTGCAGTCTAGTGGTCAAGTAGAATTGAGTAATAGAGAACTCAAATTAATTTTGCAAAAGCCTGTTAATAGATCTAGAAAGAATTGGTCCAAGAAACTTGATGATGCATTATGGGCATATAAAACTGCATATAAAAATCCTATGGGTATGTCTCCGTTTAAAATGGTCTTTGGAAAAGCATGTCACTTACCTCTCGAACTAGAACATAAGGCTTATTGGGCTATTAAAGAGCGCAACTACGATTTCAAACTTGCCGGTGAGAAGAGTTTATTTGACATTAGCTCACTTGATGAATGGAGAACCCAATCCTATGAGAATGCCAAATTATTTAAAGAAAAATTTAAAAGATGGCATGAAAAAAGAATACAAAAGCATGAGTTTAATGTAGGTGATTATGTATTGCTATACAACTCTCGTTTAAGATTTTTTGCAGGGAAACTTCTCTCTAAATGGGAAGGTCCTTACGTTATCGAGGAGGTCTATTGTTCCAGTACCATAAAAATCAACAACTTCGAAGGCACAAATCCGAAGGTGATGAACGGTTAAAGAATTAAACATTATATCTCAGGTAATCCTATAAATGTTGAAACCAATGTTATTGAAACCGTAGCCCCGGAGGAATACATAAGTGACACTTTTCGGAACGTTTCAAACTCTGTAAAGGAATAGGTATGTGGTACGGTAAGTAAACCAACTCCAAAACAATTCTAATGGCAATTTTCTTCCGTTTTGGAATAATTAGAAAAATAGAAAAATAAGAAGTAGTCCGGGAAGGACACGAGGGTGGAGGGCGTGCCCTACCCCCATGGGCACGCCCCCTACCTCGTGGGCACCTCGTGTGCTCTCCGGACTCCGTTTTCGTACATGTTACGTATTTTGGTTGGTAAAAATTCATTATATATTCTCCTAGAGGTTTTGACCCCCGTATCACGCAAATATCTCTTGTCTTTGTTTCGAGCTATTTTCTGTCAGGGTTATCAAGGCCAGGCAGTATGTCGTCTCCCTCCTCCTCCAACCATGAGGGCAACAATGCTTGGATAATGAAGATAGAGCTGAAGAGAGAAGAACCCATGGAGATCAACAAGGATGAAGGGATCAAGAAGACCATGGAGGACCAAGTTCCGGCGACAGAAGACTATTGGAAATATGCCCTAGAGGCAATAATAAATTGGTTATTATTATATTATATTTCATTGTTCATGATAATCGTTTATTATCCATGCTAGAATTGTATTGATAGGAAACTCAGATACATGTGTGGATACATAGACAACAACATGTCCCTAGTAAGCCTCTAGTTGACTAGCTCGTTGATCAGTAGATGGTTACGGTTTCCTGACCATGGACATTGGATGTCGTTGATAACGGGATCACATCATTAGGAGAATGATGTGATGGACAAGACCCAATCCTAAGCCTAGCACAAAGATCTTGTAGTTCGTATGCTAAAGCTTTTCTAATGTCAAGTATCATTTCCTTAGACCATGAGATTGTGCAACTCCTGGATACCGTAGGAATGCTTTGGGTGTGCCAAACGTCACAACATAACTGGGTGGCTATAAAGGTACACTACAGGTATCTCCAAAAGTGTCTGTTGGGTTGGCACGAATCGAGACTGGGATTTGTCACTCCGTGTAAACGACGAGGTATCTCTAGGCCCACTCGGTAGGACATCATCATAATGTGCACAATGTGACCAAGGAGTTGATCACAGGATGATGTGTTACGGAACGAGTAAAGAGACTTGCCGGTAACGAGATTGAACAAGGTATCGGGATACCGACGATCGAATCTCGGGCAAGTATCATACCGATGGACAAAGGGAATTGTATACGGGATTGATTGAATCCTTGACATCGTGGTTCATCCGATGAGATCATCGTGGAACATGTGGGAGCCAACATGGGTATCCAGATCCTGTTGTTGGTTATTGACCGGAGAGTTGTCTCGGCCATGTCTGCATGACTCCCGAACCCGTAGGGTCTACACACTTAAGGTTCGATGACGCTAGGGTTATAGGGAAAGTATGTACGCGGTTACCGAATGTTGTTCGGAGTCCCGGATGAGATCCTGGACGTCACGAGGAGTTCCGGAATGGTCCGGAGGTAAAGATTGGTATATAGGAAGTATGGTTTTGGCCACCAGAAGTGTTCCGGGCATCACCGGTAGTGTACCGGGACAACCGGAGGGGTCCGGGGGTCCACCGGCAGGGGCCACCAGCCCCGGAGGCCTACATGGGCCAATAGTGGGAAGGGACCAGCCCCTATGTGGGCTGGGGCACCTCCCACCAAGGCCACTATCAAGTGGGAGTTAAACTTCCAGATAAAATAGTGATTGATAGAGTTCTCTAGCCACTATCACTAAGCTACTAGATCTTCGTGATGAACTATGACATGCAAGGGATGGAATTGATCCCGGAGCTGTTCGCGGTGCTTAAGACCACAAAAGGTAGAAATCAAGAAGGAGCATCAAGTGTTGATGGTTAAACAAGACCACTGGTTTCAAGAATTGCAACGGCCAGAAGGTAAACTTCATGGATGGCAAACCAGTTGCCGCTCCAGTGAAGGAACCCAAGGTTGAACCCGAACCCGAGACTAAGTGCTTCTATTGTAAGGGGAACGGTCACTGGTAGAGGAATTACCCCAAATGCATGGTAGATAAGAAGGTTGGCAACTTCAACAAAGTATATACGTGTTATTAATGTGTACCTCACTAGTACTCCTGGTAGCACCTGGGTATTAGATACCGGTTCAGTTGCTATTATTGGTGACTTGAAACAAAAGCTACGGACTAAACGGAGACTGGCTAAGGGCGAGGTGACGATGTGTGTTGGAAGTGTTTCCAAAGTTGATGAGATCACCATCGCACGCTCCATCTGCCATCGGGATTAGTATTGAACCTAGATAAATGTTATCAGGTGTCTGCGTTGAGCATGAATATGATTAGATCATGTTCATTGCAATACGGTTATTCATTTAAGTTAGAGAATAATGGTTATTCTGTTTACATGAATAATACCTTTCATGGTCATGCACCCTATGTGAATGGTTCATTGAATCTCGATCGTGGTAATACACATGTTCACGCCAAAAGATGTAGAGTTAATAATGATAGTACCACTTTCTTGTGGCACTGCCGCTTAGGTCATATTGGCATAAGATGCATGAAGAAACTCCATGTTGATGGATGTTTGGAGTCACTTGATTTTGAATCGCTTGACACATGCGAGCCATGCCTCATGGGCAGGATGACTAAGACCCCGTTCTCAGGTACAATGAAACGGGCAAGTGACTTGTTGGAAATCATGCATGCTGATGCGTGTGATCCAATGAGAATTGAAGCATGCGGTGGATATCGCTATTTTCTCATCTTCACTGACTATTTGGGTAGATATAGGTATAACTACTTAATGAAGCACAAGTCTGAAACGTTTGAAAAAGTTCAAGAGATTTCAGAGTGAAGTTAAGAATCATCATAACAATAAGATCATGTTCCTACGATCTGATCAAAAGGGGATTTTCTGAGTTATGAGTTTGGCAATCACTTAAGACATTGTGGAATTGTTTCACAGTTGAAGCCACCTGGAACACCACAAGGTAATGGTGTGTCCGGACGTCGTAATCGAACACTATGAGATATGGTGCGATCTATGATGTCTCTTATCAATCTACCATTTTCATTTTGAGGTTATGCGTTAGAGACAGCTGCATTCACTTTAGATAGGACACCATCTAAGTCCGTTGAGACGACATCATATGAACATTGGTTTGGCAAGAAACCAAAGTTGTCGTTTCTTAATGTTTGGGGCTGCGATGCTTAAGGCTTCAGCCGGAGAAGCTCGAACCCAAAGCGGACAAACACATCTTCATAAGATACCCAAAGGTGACAGTTGGGTATACCTTCTATCTCAGATCTGTGGGCAAATTGTTTGTCGCTACCTTTCTCGAGAAGGAGTTTCTATCAAAAGAATTGAGTGGGAGGAAGATAGAACTTGACGAGGCTGTCGAACCTTTACTTCAACTGGAGAGTGATGCAACACAGAAAGATGTTTTCTGTGGCGCCTACGTCTGTTGAATAGGAAGTTAATGATAGTGATCATGAAGCTTCGGATCAAGTTGCTATCGAACCCCGTAGGTCGACAAGGATATGTACTACTCCTAAGTGGTACGGTAATCCTGTCTTAGATATCATGTTGTTAGACAACAATGAACCTACGAGCTATGGAGAAGCGATGGTGGGCCCGTATTCCGACAAATGGTTAGAAGCCATGAAATCCGAGATAGGATCCATATATCAGAACAAAGTATGGACTTTGGTGGACTTGCCCGATGATCGGCAAGCCATTGAGATAAATGGGTCTTTAAGAAGAAGATGGATGTGGGCGGTAATGTTACCGTCTATGAAGCTCGACTTGTGGGAAAGAGTCTTTTCACAAGGTCAAGGAGTTGACTATGATGAGAATTTCTCACCCGTAGCAATGCTTAAGTCCGTCAGAATCGTGTTAGCATTAGCTGTATTTTTCGATTATGAAATCTTACAGATGGATGTCAAAACAAGTTTTCTTACCAGTTTTCGTAAGAAAAGTTGTATGTGATACAATAAAAGGTTTTGTCGATCCTAAGGATGCTAAACGGTATGCTGGCTCCAGCAATCCTTCTATGGACTAGAGCAAGCATCTCAGAATCGGAATATATGTTTTGATGGAGTGATCAAAGCTTTTAGGTTTATACAATGTTTGCTAGAAACTTGTATTTACAAGAAAGTGAGTGGGAGCACTACAACATTTCTAATAAGTATATGTGGATGACATATTGTTGATTCGAAATAATGTAGAATTTCTGGAAAGCATAAACGGTTGTTTGAAGAGTGATTTTCAAAGGAAGACCTGGATAAAGCTGCTTACATATTGGGCATCAGGATCTATAGAAATAGATCAAGACGCCTGATGATACTTTCAAGGACGCACACCTTGACATGTTTTTGAAAGAGTTCAAAATAGATCAGTCCAAGAAGGGGTTCTTACCTGAGTTGTAAGGTGTGAAGTTGAGTAAGACTCAAAGCTTGACCACGGCAGAAGAAAGAGGAAGGACGAAGGTCGTCCCCTATGCTTTTGTCATAGGCTCTATACGATATGCCATGCTGAGTACCGCACCAGATGTGTGCCTTGCCACATGTCTGGCAAGAGGGTACAAAGGTGATCTAGGAGTGGATCACCAGATAGCAGTCAAAATTATCCTTGGAGGAATAAGGAAATGTTTCTCGGTTATGGAGGTGATAAAGGGTTTGACGTAAAGAGTTACGTCGATGCAAGCTTAACACCTATCCGGATAGCTCTGAGTAGAGATACCGGATACGTATAATGGAGCAACAATTTGGAATAACTCCAAGTGGAATGTGGTAGCAGCATCTATGATATGACATAAAGTTTTGTGAAGTACATAGGGATCTGAATATGGCAAGACCCGTTGACTACAACCTCTCTCACAAGCATAACATGATCAAACCCAGAACTCATTGAGTATTAATCACATAGTGATGTGAACTAGATTAGTGACTCTAGTAAACTCTTTGGATGTTGGTCACATGGCGATGTGACCTGTGAGTGTTAATCACATGGCGATGTGAACTAGATTATTGACTCTAGTGCAAGTGGGAGACTGTTGGAAATATGCCCTAGAGGCAATAATAAATTGGTTATTGTTATATTATATTTCATTGTTCATGATAATCGTTTATTATCCATGCTAGAATTGTATTGATAGGAAACTCAGATACATGTGTGGATACATAGACAACAACATGTCCCTAGTAAGCCTCTAGTTGACTAGCTCGTTGATCAATAGATGGTTACGGTTTCCTGACCATGGACATTGGATGTCGTTGATAACGGGATCACATCATTAGGAGAATGATGTGATGGACAAGACCCAATCCTAAGCCTAGCACAAAGATCGTGTAGTTCGTATGCTAAAGCTTTTCTAATGTCAAGTATCATTTCCTTAGACCATGAGATTGTGCAACTCCCGGATACCATAGGAATGCTCTGGGTGTGCCAAACGTCACAACGTAACTGGGTGGCTATAAAGGTACACTACAGGTATCTCCGAAAGTGTCTGTTGGGTTGGCACGAATCGATACTGGGATTTGTCACTCCGTGTAAACGGAGAGGTATCTCTGGGCCCACTCGGTAGGACATCATCATAATGTGCACAATGTGAACAAGGAGTTGATCACGGGATGATGTGTTACGGAACGAGTAAAGAGACTTGCCGGTAACGAGATTGAACAAGGTATCGGGATACCGACGATCGAATCTCGGGCAAGTATCATACCGATGGACAAAGGGAATTGTATACGGGATTGATTGAATCCTTGACATCGTGGTTCATCCGATGAGATCATCGTGGAACATGTGGGAGCCAACATGGGTATCCAGATCCTGTTGTTGGTTATTGACCGGAGAGTTGTCTCGGCCATGTCTGCATGACTCCCGAACCCGTAGGGTCTACACACTTAAGGTTCGATGACGCTAGGGTTATAGGGAAAGTATGTACACGGTTACCGAATGTTGTTCGGAGTCCCGGATGAGATCCCGGACATCACGAGGAGTTCCGGAATGGTCTGGAGGTAAAGATTGGTATATAGGAAGTATGGTTTTGGCCACCGGAAGTGTTCCGGGCATCACCAATAGTGTACCGGGACCACCGAAGGGGTCCAGGGGTCCACCGGGAGGGGCCACCAGCCCCGGAGGCCTACATGGGTCAATAGTGGGAAGGGACCAGCCCCTATGTGGGCTGGGGCGCCTCCCACCAAGGCCCAAGGCGTCCTCAAGAGGAGAGGGGGCAAACCCTAGGTGCAGATGGGCCCTAAGGCCCACCCTAGGTGCGCCCCCCTCTCTCTCCCCCTTGGCCGCCTCCCAGATGGGATCTGGGGGCTGCCGCCACCCCTAGGGAGGGAACCCTAGGTGAGGGCGCAGCCCCTCCCCTCCCCCTATATATACTTGAGCAAAGGGGCAGCCCAACAGACGATTCAATCCCCCTGTTGGCGCAGCCCTACCCCTCTTCCTCCTCGTCTCTCGTAGTGCTTGGCGAAGCCCTGCTGGAGTCCCGCGCTCCTCCACCACCATCACGCCGTCGTGCTGCTTCTGGATGGAGTCTTCCCCAACCTCTCCTTCTCCCCTTGCTGGATCAAGGCGTAGGAGACGTCACCGGGCTGTACGTGTGTTGAACACGGAGGTGCCGTCCGTTCGGCACTAGGATCATCGGTGATTTGAATCACGACGAGTACGACTCCATCAACCCCGTTCACTTGAACGCTTCTGCTTAGCGATCTACAAGGGTATGTAGATGCACTCTCCTTCCCCTCGTTGCTAGATTACTCCATAGATTGATCTTGGTGATGCGTAGAAAATTTTGAATTTCTGCTACGATCCCCAACAGTGGCATCATGAGCTAGGTCTATGCGTAGTTTCTATGCACGAGTAGAACACAAAGCAGTTGTGGGCGTTGATTTTGTCAATTTACTTGTCGTTACTAGTCTTATCTTGATTCAGCGGCACCGTGGGATGAAGCGGCCCGGACCGACCTTACACGTACTCTTACGTGAGACTGGTTCCACCGACTGACATGCACTAGTTGCATAAGGTGGCTAGCGGGTGTCTGTCCTTCCCACTTTAGTCGGATTGGATTCGATGAAAAGGGTCCTTATGAAGGGTAAATAGAAATTGGCATATCACGTTGTGGTTTTGGCGTAGGTAAGAAACGTTCTTGCTAGAAACCTATAGCAGCCACGTAAAAACTTGCAACAACAATTAGAGGACGTCTAACTTGTTTTTGCAGCATATGCCTTGTGATGTGATATGGCCAAAAGGATGTGATGAATGATATATGTGATGTATGAGATTGATCATGTTCTTGTAATAGGAATCACGACTTGCATGTCGATGAGTATGACAACCGGCAGGAGCCATAGGAGTTGTCTTTATTTAATTATGACCTGCGTGTCAACATAAACGTCATGTAATTACTTTACTTTATTGCTAAAGCGTTAGCCATAGTAGTAGAAGTAATAGATGACGAGACAACTTCAAGAAGACACGATGATGGAGATCATGGTGTCATGCCGGTGACAACGATGATCATGGAGCCCCGAAGATGGAGATCAAAAGGAGCAAAATGATATTGGCCATATCATGTCACTATTTGATTGCATGTGATGTTTATCATGTTTTACATCTTATTTGCTTAGAATGGCGGTAGCTTAAATAAGATGATCTCTCGCTAAAATTTCAAGAAAGTGTTCCCCCTAACTGTGCACCGTTGCGAAGGTTCGTTGTTTCGAAGCACCACGTGATGATCGGGTGTGATAGATTCTAACGTTCGAATACAATGGGTGTAAGCCAGATTTACACACGCAATACACTTAGGTTGACTTGACGAGCCTAGCATGTACAGACATGGCCTCGGAACACGGAAGACCGAAAGGTCGAGCATGAGTCGTATAGAAGATAATATCAACATGAAGATGTTCACCGATGTTGACTAGTCCGTCTCACGTGATGATCGGACACGGCCTAGTTGACTCGGATCATGTTTCACTTAGATGAGTAGAGAGATGTCTATCTGAGTGGGAGTTCATTAAATAATTTGATTAGATGAACTCAATTACCATGAACATAGTCTAAATTGTCTTTGAAAATATGTTGTAGATGAATAGCTCACGTTGTAGCTCCCTGTTTCAATACGTTCCTAGAGAAAGACCAAGTTGAAAGATATTGTAAGCACCGATGCGGACTAGGTCCGTAGTCCGTGGAGTGTCCTCACTGCTACGCAGAAGGCTTACGTCTTTGATGCACCGCTCGATGTGCAAACCCCTACAACATCGTCTATGGATGTTGTGAACACCTGACAGACACATCCTGATGACTATTTGATAGTTTAGTGCACCATACTTTACGGCTTAGAATCGGGATTCCAATGACGTTTTGAACGCCATAGAACATATGAGATGTTCCAAGAGCTGAAATTGGGATTTCAGGCTCATGCCCGTGTTGAGAGGTGTGAGACCTCTGACAAGTTCTTTTGCCAACAAGATGGAGGAGAATAGCTCAGCTAGTGAGCATGTGCTCAGAATGTCTGGGTGCTACAATCACTTAAATCAAGTGGGAGTTAAACTTCCAGATAAAATAGTGATTGATAGAGTTCTCTAGCCACTATCACTAAGCTACTAGATCTTCGTGATGAACTATGACATGCAAGGGATGGAATTGATCCCGGAGCTGTTCGTGGTGCTTAAGACCACAAAAGGTAGAAATCAAGAAGGAGCATCAAGTGTTGATGGTTAAACAAGACCACTGGTTTCAAGAAGGGCAACGGCCAGAAGGTAAACTTCATGGATGGCAAACCAGTTGCCGCTCCAGTGAAGGAACCCAAGGTTGAACCCGAACCCGAGACTAAGTGCTTCTATTGTAAGGGGAACGGTCACTGGTAGCGGAATTACCCCAAATGCATGGTAGATAAGAAGGTTGGCAACTTCAACAAAGTATATACGTGTTATTAATGTGTACCTCACTAGTACTCCTGGTAGCACCTGGGTATTAGATACCGGTTCAGTTGCTATTATTGGTGACTTGAAACAAAAGCTACGGACTAAACGGAGACTGGCTAAGGGCGAGGTGACGATGTGTGTTGGAAGTGTTTCCAAAGTTGATGAGATCACCATCGCACGCTCCATCTGCCTTCGGGATTAGTATTGAACCTAGATAAATGTTATCAAGTGTCTGCGTTGAGCATGAATATGATTAGATCATGTTCATTGCAATACGGTTATTCATTTAAGTTAGAGAATAATGGTTATTCTGTTTACATGAATAATACCTTTCATGGTCATGCACCCTATGTGAATGGTTCATTGAATCTCGATCGTCGTAATACACATGTTCACGCCAAAAGATGTAGAGTTAATAATGATAGTACCACTTTCTTGTGGCACTGCCGCTTAGGTCATATTGGCATAAGATGCATGAAGAAACTCCATGTTGATGGATGTTTGGAGTCACTTGATTTTGAATCGCTTGACACATGCGAGCCATGCCTCATGGGCAGGATGACTAAGACCCCGTTTTCAGGTACAATGAAACGGGCAAGTGACTTGTTGGAAATCATGCATGCTGATGCGTGTGATCCAATGAGAATTGAAGCATGCGGTGGATATCGCTATTTTCTCATCTTCACTGACTATTTGGGTAGATATAGGTATAACTACTTAATGAAGCACAAGTCTGAAACGTTTGAAAAAGTTCAAGAGATTTCAGAGTGAAGTTAAGAATCATCATAACAATAAGATCATGTTCCTACGATCTGATCAAAAGGGGATTTTCTGAGTTATGAGTTTGGCAATCACTTAAGACAATGTGGAATTGTTTCACAGTTGAAGCCACCTGGAACACCACAAGGTAATGGTGTGTCCGGACGTCGTAATCGAACACTATGAGATATGGTGCGATCTATGATGTCTCTTATCAATCTACCATTTTCATTTTGAGGTTATGCGTTAGAGACAGCTGCATTCACTTTAGATAGGACACCATCTAAGTCCGTTGAGACGACATCATATGAACATTGGTTTGGCAAGAAACCAAAGTTGTCGTTTCTTAATGTTTGGGGCTGCGATGCTTAAGGCTTCAGCCGGAGAAGCTCGAACCCAAAGCGGACAAACACATCTTCATAAGATACCCAAAGGTGACAGTTGGGTATACCTTCTATCTCAGATCCGTGGGCAAACTGTTTGTCGCTAAGAACGGGTCCTTTCTCGAGAAGGAGTTTCTATCGAAAGAATTGAGTGGGAGGAAGATAGAACTTGACGAGGTTGTCGAACCTTTACTTCAACCGGAAAGTGATGCAACACAGAAAGATGTTTTCTGTGGCGCCTACGTCTGTTGAATAGGAAGTTAATGATAGTGATCATGAAGCTTCGGATCAAGTTGCTATTGAACCCCGTAGGTCGACAAGGATATGTACTACTCCTAAGTGGTACGGTAATATTGTCTTAGATATCATGTGGTTTGACAACAATGAACCTACGAGCTATGGAGAGGCGATGGTGGGCCCGTATTCCGACAAATGGTTAGAAGCCATGAAATCCGAGATAGGATCCATATATCAGAACAAAGTATGGACTTTGGTGAACTTGCCCGATGATTGGCAAGCCATTGAGATAAATGGGTCTTTAAGAAGAAGACGGACGTGGGCGGTAATGTTACCGTCTATGAAGCTCGACTTGTGGGAAAGAGTCTTTTCACAAGGTCAAGGAGTTGACTACGATGAGAATTTCTCACCCATAGCAATGCTTAAGTCCGTCGGAATCATGTTAGCATTAGCTGTATTTTTCGATTATGAAATCTTACAGATGGATGTCAAAATAAGTTTTCTTACCAGTTTTCGTAAGAAAAGTTGTATGTGATACTATAAAAGGTTTTGTCGATCCTAAGGATGCTAAAAGGTATGCTGGCTCCAGCAATCCTTCTATGGACTAGAGCAAGCATCTCAGAATCGAAATATATGTTTTGATGGAGTGATCAAAGCTTTTAGGTTTATACAATGTTTGCTAGAAACTTGTATTTACAAGAAATTGAGTGGGAGCACTACAACATTTCTAATAAGTATATGTGGATGACATATTGCTGATTCGAAATAATGTAGAATTTCTGGAAAGCATAAACGGTTGTTTGAAGAGTGATTTTCAAAGGAAGACCTGGATAAAGCTGCTTACATATTGGGCATCAGGATCTATAGAAATAGATCAAGACGCCTGATGATACTTTCAAGGACGCACACCTTGACATGTTTTTGAAAGAGTTCAAAATAGATCAGTCCAAGAAGGGGTTCTTACTTGAATTGTAAGGTGTGAAGTTGAGTAAGACTCAGAGCTTGACCATGGCAGAAGAAAGAGGAAGGACGAAGGTCGTCCCCTATGCTTTTGTCATAGGCTCTATACGGTATGCCATGCTGAGTACCGCACCAGATGTGTGCCTTGCCACATGTCTGGCAAGAGGGTACAAAGGTGATCTAGGAGTGGATCACCAGATAGCAGTCAAAATTATCCTTAGAGGAATAAGGAAATGTTTCTCGGTTATGGAGGTGATAAAGAGTTTGACGTAAAGAGTTACGTCGATGCAAGCTTAACACCTATCCGGATAGCTCTGAGTAGAGATACCGGATACGTATAATGGAGCAACAATTTGGAATAACTCCAAGTGGAACGTGGTAGCAGCATCTACGATATGACATAAAGTTTTGCGAAGTACATAGGGATCTGAATATGGCAAGACCCGTTGACTACAACCTCTCTCACAAGCATAACATGATCAAACCCAGAACTCATTGAGTATTAATCACATAGTGATGTGAACTAGATTAGTGACTCTAGTAAACTCTTTGGATGTTGGTCACATGGCGATGTGACCTGTGAGTGTTAATCACATGGCGATGTGAACTAGATTATTGACTCTAGTGCAAGTGGGAGACTGTTGGAAATATGCCCTAGAGGCAATAATAAATTGGTTATTGTTATATTATATTTCATTGTTCATGATAATCGTTTATTATCCATGCTAGAATTGTATTGATAGGAAACTCAGATACATGTGTGGATACATAGACAACAACATGTCCCTAGTAAGCCTCTAGTTGACTAGCTCATTGATCAATAGATGGTTACGGTTTCCTGACCATGGACATTGGATGTCGTTGATAACGGGATCACATCATTAGGAGAATGATGTGATGGACAAGACCCAATCCTAAGCCTAGCACAAAGATCGTGTAGTTCGTATGCTAAAGCTTTTCTAATGTCAAGTATCATTTCCTTAGACCATGAGATTGTGCAACTCCCGGATACCATAGGAATGCTCTGGGTGTGCCAAACGTCACAACGTAACTGGGTGGCTATAAAGGTACACTACAGGTATCTCCGAAAGTGTCTGTTGGGTTGGCACGAATCGATACTGGGATTTGTCACTCCGTGTAAACGGAGAGGTATCTCTGGGCCCACTCGGTAGGACATCATCATAATGTGCACAATGTGACCAAGGAGTTGATCACGGGATGATGTGTTACGGAACGAGTAAAGAGACTTGCCGGTAACGAGATTGAACAAGGTATCGGGATACCGACGATCGAATCTCGGGCAAGTATCATACCGATGGACAAAGGGAATTGTATACGGGATTGATTGAATCCTTGACATCGTGGTTCATCCGATGAGATCATCATGGAACATGTGGGAGCCAACATGGGTATCCAGATCCTGTTGTTGGTTATTGACCGGAGAGTTGTCTCGGCCATGTCTGCATGACTCCCGAACCCGTAGGGTCTACACACTTAAGGTTCGATGACGCTAGGGTTATAGGGAAAGTATGTACACGGTTACCGAATGTTGTTCGGAGTCCCGGATGATATCCCGGACATCACGAGGAGTTCCGGAATGGTCCGGAGGTAAAGATTGGTATATAGGAAGTATGGTTTTGGCCACCAGAAGTGTTCCGGGCATCACCGATAGTGTACCGGGACCACCGAAGGGGTCCAGGGGTCCACCGGGAGGGGCCACCAGCCCCGGAGGCCTACATGGGTCAATAGTGGGAAGGGACCAGCCCCTATGTGGGCTGGGGCGCCTCCCACCAAGGCCCAAGGCGTCCTCAAGAGGAGAGGGGGCAAACCCTAGGTGCAGATGGGCCCTAAGGCCCACCCTAGGTGCGCCCCCCTCTCTCTCCCCCTTGGCCGCCTCCCAGATGGGATCTGGGGGCTGCCGCCACCCCTAGGGAGGGAACCCTAGGTGAGGGCGCAGCCCCTCCCCTCCCCCTATATATACTTGAGGAAAGGGGCAGCCCAACAGATGATTCAATCCCCCTGTTGGCGCAGCCCTACCCCTCTTCCTCCTCGTCTCTCGTAGTGCTTGGCGAAGCCCTGCTGGAGTCCCGCGCTCCTCCACCACCATCACGCCGTCGTGCTGCTTCTGGATGGAGTCTTCCCCAACCTCTCCTTCTCCCCTTGCTGGATCAAGGCGTAGGAGACGTCACCGGGCTGTACGTGTGTTGAACACGGAGGTGCCGTCCGTTCGGCACTAGGATCATCGGTGATTTGAATCACGACGAGTACGACTCCATCAACCCCGTTCACTTGAACGCTTACGCTTAGCGATCTACAAGGGTATGTAGATGCACTCTCCTTCCCCTTGTTGCTAGATTACTCCATAGATTGATCTCTATGATGCGTAGAAAATTTTGAATTTCTACTACTATCCCCAACAAAGACATCCTTCAACTTGATCAAAATTTTCTTACCCCAACTGAGATCGAAGCTTTCAAGATGATCGAGTTAGATCGTATACAAAATAAGTATCTCACACGTGAAAATATTTTGTTGAAGGAGCATATCATCGCACTCAAAGGCATTATCCGCAAGTTAGAAGACCTCCTACGCTCGATGTGCGATTATCCATCACCAACAACTCCACCTTCTTCACCAACAAAGGAGACATAATCACATGGGTATGGGCACTCCCCTTGGCAACTTCCAAGCTTGGGGGAGTGCCCCAGTATCGTATCATCATCACTTTTATCTTTATCGTTTTTCTTAGTTCGATCCTTTTGATAATATTTTGATCTAGTAGAATAAATGTTCTTAGTATGATCTAGTTGTGAGTTTTGCCTTATGATCCTTCTATGTAATTGAGTCCGTGAGCTATATATAATAAATATTAGTGTTGAGTCAATGGCTTGATTATTTTGCCATGATCTTAAGTGAATAAAAGAAAAGAGAAAGAATAAAAAGAATAAAAGAGATCATATGGATCTTAAGGAGAGTAATGAGCTCACATAGAAAAAGTATGATGAATAAAAGTTGTTGAGAGTTAACAAACATAGTTTTGGTCATTGTTGAAATTAGTAGGAAGTAATAAAGAAAGAGAGGTCTTCACATATAAATATACTATCTTGGACATCTTTTATGATTGTGAGCACTCATTAAAATATGACACACTAAAGAGTTGATGTTGGACAAGGAAGACAATGTAATGGGTTATGTTTTTTACATCTGAGATAAATTATATTGGCATGGATCATCCAACATGGTTGAGCTTGCCTTTCCCTCTCATGCTAGCCAATCCTTTGCACCAAGTAGAGATACTACTTGTGCTTCCAAACACACTTAAACCAGTTTTGCCATGAGAGTCCACCATATCTACCTATGGATTGAGTAAGATCCTTAAAGTAAGTTGTCATCGGTGCAAGCAATAAGAATTGCTCTCTAAATATGTACGATTGATTGGTTTGGAGGAAATAAGCTTTATATGATCGTGTGATATGGAAGAAATAAAAGCGACAGACTGCATAATAAAGGTCCATATCACAAGTGGCAATATAAAGTGATGTTCTTTCGCATTAAGATTTTGTGCATCCAACCATAAAAGCGCATGACAACCTCTGCTTCCCTTTGTGAAGGGCCTATCTTTTACCTTTATCTCCTACCTTACATAACAATCATGGTGATCTTCACCCTTCCTTCTTACATTTTATCTTTTGGCAAGCACAACATGTTGGAAAGATCTTGGTATATATGGCTAATTGGATGTGAGTTTTCATGAACTATTATTGTTGACATTACACTTGAGGTAAAACATTGGGAGGCAAAACTATAAGCCCATATCTTTCTTTGTGCCCGATTAAAACTTCATACCCATAAGTATTGCGTGAGTGTTAGCAATTGTGAAAGAGTAAATGATAGTTGAGTATGTGGACTTGCTGAAAATCTCTTATATTGACTCTTTCCTATATTATGATAAATTGCAATTGCTTCAATGACTGAGATTATAGTTTGTTAGTTTTCAATGAAGTTTATGATTCATACTTGAAATTGTGATTGAATTGTTACTCTAGCATAAGAGATCATATGACAAGAATTATATAAGTTGCTACTCTAAGAATGATCATGATGCCCTCATGTCCGTATTTTATTTTTATCGACACCTCTATCTCTAAACATGTGGACATATTTTTTGATTTCGGCTTTCGCTTGAGGACAAGCGAGGTCTAAGCTTGGGGGATTTGATACGTCCATTTTGCATCATGCTTTTATATCGATATTTATTGCATTATGGGCTGTTATTACACATTATGTCACAATACTTATGCCCATTATCTCTTATTTTACAAGGTTTACATAAAGAGGGAGAATGCCGGCAACTGGGATTCTGGGCTGGAAAAGGAGCAAATATTAGAGACCTATTCTGCACAGCTCCAAAAGTCCTGAAACTTCACAGAAGACATTTTCAGAATATATAAAAAATATTGAGCGCAAGAAGTTCACCAGGGGGCCACACCCTGCCCACGAGGGTGGGGGGCTCCCTACCCCCTGGGCGCACCCCCCGACCTCGTGGGCCCCCTGGTGGCCCTCCGATGGCCATCTTCTGCTATATGGAGTCTTTCGATGAGGAAAAAATCAGAAGCCATCTTTCCGGACGAGACTCCGCCGCCACGAGGCGAAACCTTGGCGGAACCAATCTAGGGATCTGGCGGAGCTGTTCTACCGGGGAAACTTCCCCCGGGAGGGGGAAATCATCGCCATCGTCATCACTAACGCTCCCCTCATCGGGAGAGGGCAATCTCCATCAACATCTTCACCAGCACCATCTCCTCTCAAAACCCTAGTTCATCTCTTGTATCCAATTCTTGTCTCCGAGTCCAGGATTGGTACCTGTGGGTTGCTAGTAGTGTTAATTACTCCTTGTAGTTGATGCTAGATGGCTTCATCTCTCCCTCTCTTGATTCTCAATACAATGGTATCTTGGAGATCCATATGATGTAACTCTTTTGTGGTGTGTTTGTTGGGATCGATGAACTTTGAGTTTATGATCAGATATATCTTTTCAAATCCATGAAAGTATTTGAGTTTCTTTGATGTCTTTTATGCATGATCTCTTATAGCCTCATATTTCTTCTCCGATATTTTGGTTTTGTCTGGCCAACTTGATCTATTTGTCTTGCAATGGGAAGAGGTGCCCGGTAGTGGGTTCGATCTTACGGTGCTTGATCCCAATGATAGAAAGGGAACCGACACGTATGTATTGTTGCTACTAAGGATAAAAAGATGGGAGCTATATCTACCGCCATAGATAAATGTATCTCGTCTACATCATGTCATCGTTCTTATTGCATTACTCCATTTTTCCATGAACTTATGTAACATCCCAAATTTGCAATTTGGAATGTTATACACTAGATCGTCATGCATATCATATTTTTTCTTGCATTCTGGTTAATCCTAGAAATTTCACGCAACTCAAGGACCTTCGGAGAGAGTTGGAGATTTCGTTATTTTCATATTTGAGAGTTTTCTCGAATTTCAAAAGAGGATCATTTGATTTATTTATTTCATCTTCAATAATTTTTCCGATATCAAAAATATAAGAGAGGGAATAATATGACTTTCCCAAAATTGAGGAAAAATGAAGATTTAATAAATAGATCAAATTTTGTTTGCCGGAGTTTGTTTGTTTTCTTTGGATAGGGAAAAATGCGCTTTTTCGAAAATTGCATTTTAGGCCCGGAGAGAAGTTCATTTTGTTCGACTCGTTGTCAGGAGTCGGGGAAAATTTACTTTAGGTTTTTCGGAGTTTGTTTAGTTAGTTTTCTTTTTGTTTTTCTGCGCAGAACCGTTAAAAAATCTTCGCAGCGCCTTGGGCCAAGGCCCAGCCAGTAGGCCGGCCGGCCAGGCCCCAGCCCCAGCCGCGCGCACGCCAGGCGCCAGGCGCAGGCAGCCGCCGCCTCTCGCTCTAGGCCGAGTCCCAGCGGGACTCTAGGCCGGTTAGCCCCCCCTCTTTCCTTGTTTCTTTTTCTTTTGCTTGCCCCCTACCCCAAGTCTCCTCTCCCCTCACCTATATAAATACCAACACCCCCCTCTCCTCACATCAAAACCCCAAGCCCCTCTCCTCCTAAGCCGCAGCAAGCAGCAGCGCGCAGCCCCAAGCCGCCGCCGCCTTAGCCGCCGCCATAGCCGCGCCGCCCCGCGCCTAAGCCGCCGCCGCCGCCCTTAGCCGCCGCCGCCCGGAGCCCGCCTCCCGAGGTAGCCGCGCCTCTCTTTTTCTTCCCCGGTCCGGTTTTTCCTAAAAGAACCGTTCCGTTTTCTCTCTGATTCTTTTCTTTTTCTTCCGGTTTTTGTTTCGGTTTTCTTCCGAAACCCTAGATCGGTTTTCCGTTTCTTTTTCGGTTTCTTTTCCGAAAACCCTAGATCGGTTTTCGTTCTTCTTTCGGACCGTTCGTCTCAACAAACGTGATCACCGATTTTTCCCGGTTAACGACGCCCGTTCGTTTAACCGCTCTTCGTTTTCTTTCTCGTCGGATTTATTCCGCAATCGCGATCTCAGATCCGATCTTCGTTCTAGTCTTTCTTCTCGCTCGTTTATCGGAATCAGGTGATTCAAGCGCCTGGAGTTTCGTTTCGAAACCGCCGTTCCGTCTAATCAACTTGAACAAGCCTTTGATATAGTAAAATTTGACCTAGTTTCAACTTGCTAGAACCGAGTTGCTCTTTTTCCGCCGTTTGTTTTTCCGTTTCTTTGTTCGGTTCTTGCTTTCTTTGCAACCGGAGTTCTTAAATTGAACTTTCTGGTTCGTTCTGTTGTTCGAGTTTTACCTGTGCATTAGATGAGTACTTATTGTATGCTTGTTGTTTGTCTGCGATAGATCACCCGGATTGCGCCGCTTGTTACTTCGAAACCCTAGGTCTCGCGGATCATCAGCAAGGCAAGTAACACTTTCATCATACCTTTTCTGCAACCCATGTTTTATTGCATTAGATCAATCCTCTTACATTGCATGATTAGGATCTAATTAAATTGTGGGATGGGAAGTAGATGAGGTAGTACCTATTACCTGTTTATTATGAAACCTTTGGGAGTTACTTCTACGTTTGCTTATTATGCCATGCTATGCTAGTAGACGTGGATTGGGTGAGTGATATCCATGACAGATGTGAGTTTGTTAATTTTAAGGGTTTATCTAAGGTGGCAACTTAAACACACATCTGGGTGGATTGAGGCACCTGATGTCTATCAGGACTTGCCTGTTTTATTTTGGACCGCCACCCAGGCTCAAAGGGATCATAAGATCATTCATGCTAGTAACTTCCGTGTGCAGCCACAAGCCATTATGGGCTCTGGCATAGTTGACTAAGTCGTGCGAACTCTTACGGGTAGACTAGCAGATGTAGGGGAAAGTAGGTGTACCGGTCTACCCACATGTAAGGTGCTAGCGCTTCTGAAAGACTGTGTCTCGGTCATCCGTCTTCTCAAACACCATGTAGTGCGAGAAACCAAACGGAGGCGATCGAGTCTTGTGGGGAAAAGTGCGCAACCTCTGCAGAGTGTACAAACTAATCATGATTAGCCGTGTCCCCGGTTATGGACAACTTGAGTATCTAGTACTTGAATATCATGTGAATCTCATCACGTTACTTCTAATTAATGTTGTTGGGTTTAATTGTTCACTTAATTGGGATCAGAATGCTGTCAACCATTCTCGATGTTTAACAACCACCATGTTAGTTAAATAAATTTATTCCTTTGCAGTAGGGAAAAACTGGCTTTACGCAAAACTATAACCATAGAGCTTTCCACCAGCCATATATGCATGTAGTATAGTTGTTTCATTCCATTACTCTCTATGTGTTACATTGCCAGCATATTCCATGTGCTGACCCGTTTTCGGGCTGCAACTTTCATGTTGCAGACTTTTCAGACGACGAGTAAGGTGCTTTTAGGTCGTGGTTCTATACTCAGTGATGCCGTTGGAGTTGATGGACCCATTTATCTTCCGAGTCTTCCGCTGTTATCACTATTAGATGGCCTTAAGCCATATTTATTGTAATAAGTTCTCTTTGAGACAACGATGTAATAAGTGTGTGATTGCCACGCTGCTATAAATCCTTCGATGTACTGTGTGGTGTCAGCATTACTGATCCAGGGATGACACCTGAGCATAGAGCGCTTGATCCATTCCGGTCGGGTCGCTACGGAGATGGTATCAAAGCACACGCTGACTGTAGGACACGACCACTAAGTTAAAGCCATAGAACACAATTCTCTTCTCATTTTCTAACTCCTCATCTTTTCTACTCTTTTAGGATGATGAACGCGAAGATTAAGTACGCTCAACCGGATGAAGGCACACCTTTTGGATTTCACTTGAAGGAAGTCACCAAGTACGTGAACATTGGATTACCAAGCTTCACGGGAACCTTCAACGCCACTCTGCCTGAAGAGGAGCGCTGGAAGATTCAAGCTCACGTTCCAGGAAGGACATTCGCGCCAATCACGAAGCCCATAGATAGTGTTTTCAATGCACCAACCTGGAGTCTGGGAAGGAGCATGGCAGCTCATATCACCATAGGACGCATTGGAGAAGTTTATCAAGAAGACCTCAAGGACACTATCTACCAGATTTGCGGACGCCGAGATGAACAATGGGAGTTAGTCAGCACCAAGAAGGATAGATCCATTGCATCTTTCATCCAGGAGTTAAACCAGCACATTCGACGCCACGAGAACCAGATGTGCAATGATATGATAGAGTTGAAGAATGCGAAGGCAAGGATCATCGAGCTAGAAGGAGAACTGAAGTCTACACGCAAGGACTACATGGACGAGATCGTAGCTCTAGCAAGACACAATGGCGATCTTAAGCAGGAGATTGAAGAACTCAAGAGGAAGTTAGCATCCCAGGAGGAAGACGAGTACGTCGCATTTCTGGACAACTACATCATCATCGACGACACCGATTCGGATCCAAGTGAACCCGACTCTGAAGACGAAGCTGGAGCAGATATCATGGAGTCTTCCACCGGTTCAAATTTCTAGATGACCACCAGATAGTAGTAATATTCCCCCATGTAAACATCATAGTCGATCACTTTTGCGATAGTTTTAGACCGATTGTAAGCCCTTGTTTGTTTGAATGAAGTGATTTTGTGTGCATTTGCTCATGTGCATTGGGGTAGTGTTTTCTCTTTAGACCTCACTCTATTCTTAATTCTCGTCTCTTCTAAACCCTCAGATGCCTCCGAGACGTGACAATGGATTTCCACCGGAGCTCACTCAGTTGATCCAGCAGCAGAATCAATTGATGCAGATGTTAGTCCAGAACCAGCAGAACAACAACAACAACCCACCACCACCACCTGTTGACCACTTAGCCCGTTTCCTTAGGCTGAATCCGCCGGTGTTTTCCAGTAGCACCGAGCCAATAGTAGCAGACGATTGGCTCCGCAAGATAGGAAGGGAGTTGACCACTGCAGGATGCACGGATGGTGAGAAAGTGAAGTTTGCCGCACATCAGCTTGACGGACCCGCGGCAGCATGGTGGGAGAATTTCACAGCCACTTACCCAATTGACACTGTCACATGGGATCAGTTTCAGCAAGCTTTCCGCACTGCCCATGTTTCAGCAGGAGCTATGGCCATGAAGAAGCGTGAGTTTCGCAACTTACGCCAAGGAGGAAGGACAGTTGGCCAGTACGTTGACGATTTCAGCAAGTTAGCACATTATGCCCCAGATGACGTTGCTACGGATGCCGCTAAGAAGGAGAAGTTTCTGGAAGGACTGAATGATGAACTAAGCATGAAATTGATGGTAGCAAGTTTCAACAACTACCAGGAGTTGGTAGATCGTGCCATCATGATTGAAGGAAAGCGACAGCAGATTGAGAACCGTAAGAGGAAGTATGGACAGGGGAAGTATAGCTCTGGAGCCCAGCAGAAGCCTTGTTTTACCCCTAAACCGGGATTTTAGTTTCAGCATACCCATGGAGGAGGTAGTTCGCACAACCATAATGGCCACAAGAATGGTAATGGGAATGGAGGAAGCAACGGCCAGAACCGTACCACCCCATCGACCCCAACCAAGAGAGATCTGAGTCAAGTCACCTATTTCAAGTGTTCCAAGACCGGACATTATGCCAATGAATGTCCCGAAGGCCAGAATGGAAATGGCAATGGAAGCTCTGGGAAGAAGCCGAACCCTTTCAATAGAGGACAAGTGAACCACGTTAATGTGGAGGAGGTTGAAGATCAGCCTGATGCAGTAATCGGTAAGTTTTTGGTTAAGTCATTTACCACACTTGTTCTTTTTGATACTGGTGCATCGCATTCATACATATCAAGGGGATTTGTGGAAAAGTATAGCCTGCCCACTAGGATTCTTAAAACTCCTATGCTAGTAAGCTTGCCAGGAGCAGAGTACATGGCCAGACAAGGATGTTTCCAAGTGCCATTAAGTATAGGAAGGCATGTTTTCCCAACGGATTTAATTATATTGGAATCCCAAAGTCTGGATGTGATTCTTGGTATGGATTGGCTGTCGATGTATGGAGGAAACATCGATTGCGCCAGTAAGACAATTTTGCTTACCACACCAGAAGGAAGAAGGACCAAGTATGTATCCCGGCATGTGCCAAACAGGACACAAGTAAACAGCCTAACAGGAGTTGTGCAGGAAGAAGTACCAGTGGTAAAGGATTTTCCTGATGTATTTCCTGAGGAATTGCCAGGCATGCCACCGGATAGAGACATTGAGTTTTTGATTGAGTTATTGCAAGGTACAGGCCCAATATCGAAGCAACCGTACCGGATGCCAGCAAAGGATTTGGTGGAAATTAAGAATCAGATTAAGGAGTTATTGGATAAAGGTTACATTCGCCCAAGTTCTTCGCCTTGGGGATCACCCGTACTTCTAGTGGAAAAGAAGGATGGATCATTAAGGATGGTTGTAGATTATCGAGGATTGAATGAAGTAACCATCAAGAATAAGTACCCACTGCCAATGATTAATGATCTGTTTGATCATTTGCAAGGAGCTAAAGTGTTTTCGAAGATCGATTTGCGATCAGGGTACCATCAGTTGAAGATTCGAGAGCAGGACATACCTAAGACAACATTCACCACAAGATATGGACTGTATGAGTATACCGTTATGTCATTTGGATTGACTAACGCACCTGCCTATTTTATGAACCTGATGAACAAAGTGTTTATGGAGTTTTTGGATAAGTTCGTCGTAGTGTTCATTGATGACATCCTGGTTTATTCAAAGAATGAAGAGGAGCATAAGGAACATTTGCATTTGGTCTTGGAGAAACTAAGGGAACATCAGTTATACGCCAAATTCAGCAAATGTGACTTTTGGTTAAAGGAAGTTGGATTTCTTGGACACGTTATATCCGGAGAAGGTATAGCAGTTGACCCCACAAAGGTTGAGACCGTAACCGAATGGGAACCACCAACGACAGTTGGAGAGATCCGGAGTTCTCTTGGACTCGCAGGATACTACCGGAGGTTCATTGAGAACTTTTCAAAGATTGCAAAGCCTATGACTGAATTGTTGAAGAAGGATACTAAGTTCAAATGGACTGAGGAGTGTGAGGCTAGTTTCCAGGAGTTGAAGAAACGCTTGGTTACCTCACCAGTATTGATTTTGCCAGATCAGACCAAGGATTATGAGGTGTATTGCGATGCTTCACGTCGAGGACTTGGAGCAGTGCTTATGCAGGAAGGGAGAGTTGTTTCGTATGCTTCACGACAACTGAAGCCTCATGAGTTGAATTATGCTACGCATGATTTGGAGTTAGCAGCCGTAGTGCATGCATTGAAAACGTGGAGACATTTCCTTATTGGAAATCATTGTGATGTTTACACGGTTCACAAGAGTTTGAAGTACATTTTCACGCAGAAGGAGTTGAACCTCAGACAAAGGAGATGGTTGGAGCTCATCAAGGATTATGATATGAGATTGCATTACCATCCCGGAAAAGCTAATGTAGTAGCTGACGCATTGAGCCGTAAGAGCCATGTCAACACTCTAGTGACGGGAGGAGTACCAAAGGAGTTAGCAGAAAACCTTCGTAAGCTATGTTTGGAAGTAGTTCCGAGAGGCTATGTAGCAACATTGGAGATTCAGTCAACATTGATGGATAAAATCAGAGAAGCTCAGAAATCTGACCAGGAGATTGCTGCTATAAAAGAGAAATTAAGCGAAGGAAAAGCAAAGGGATTTCGTGAGGATGAGCACGATACCTTATGGTTTGAGGACCGTGTTTATGTGCCCAATGACCCGGAGATCAGGAAGTTGATTTTGCACGAGGCACATGATTCACCTTATTCGATTCACCCAGGGAATACCAAGATGTATTTGGATTTGAAGGAAACATTTTGGTGGACCGGAATGAAGAAGGATATTGCAGCATATGTAGCAGTTTGTGACGTTTGTCAGAGAGTAAAGGCAGAGCATCAGAAGCCAGCAGGATTGTTACAACCATTGCCGATACCCGAATGGAAGTGGGATAAGATAGGCATGGATTTTATCACAGGACTACCCAGGACAAAATCAGGCTATGACTCGATATGGGTAGTAGTTGATCATTTGACAAAGGTAGCACATTTTATTCCAGTTAAGACCACTTACACCAGTGCTAAGTTGGCAAAGATATACATGACTAGGATCATTTGTTTGCATGGAGTTCCGAGAAGTATCATATCAGATAGAGGAACCCAATTTACCTCAAAGTTTTGGAATCAGTTGCATGAAACTTTGGGAACCAGACTAGAGTTCAGCACAGCTTTTCATCCGCAGACAGATGGACAGACCGAGAGAGTCAATCTGATTTTGGAAGATATGCTGAGAGCTTGTGCACTAGATTATGGATCTAGCTGGGACGATAACTTGCCGTATGCGGAGTTTTCTTATAACAACAGTTACCAAACCAGTTTGAAGATGGCACCTTTCGAAGCTTTATACGGAAGGAGGTGCAGGACACCGTTGTCATGGGACGAAGTTGGAGACCGTCAATTCTTTGGACCAGATTTGATTAAGGAGTCTGAATGGAAAGTTAAGTTGATTCGCGATAGGCTCAAGGTAGCCCAGTCCAGGCAGAAGAGCTACGCCGATTCTAAACGCAAGGAGACAGTTTACGAAACCGGAGACAGAATGTATCTTCGAGTATCCCCACTTCGAGGAGTTAAGCGCTTTGGAGTCAAGGGAAAATTAGCACCGCGTTTCGTTGGATCATATAAGATCTTGCAATGTATGGGAGAAGTCGCATATAAGTTGGAATTACCAGAGGGACTGTCAGGAGTTCATGATGGATTCCATGTTTCTCAGCTGAAGAAATGTCATGCCGAAATGGCGGAGGTACCGCTAAGAGATACAGTACCGCTTGAAGCGATTCAGTTAAAGGATGACCTAACATATGAGGAGAAGCCAGTCAAGATTCTCGATTATGCCAGTAGAGTTACTCGCAGCAAGGTTATCAAGTTTTGCAAAGTTCAGTGGAACCACCACTCAGAGGATGAAGCCACCTCGGAAAGAGAAGAAGATTTGCTCAAGGACCACCCTCACCTATTTTCTAGCCAACCCGAATCTCGAGGGCGAGATTCGTCTTAAGGGGGGTAGGTTTGTAACATCCCAAATTTGCAATTTGGAATGTTATACACTAGATCGTCATGCATATCATATTTTTTCTTGCATTTTGGTTAATCCTAGAAATTTTACGCAACTCAAGGACCTTCGGAGAGAGTTGGAGATTTCGTTATTTTCATATTTGAGAGTTTTCTCGAATTTGAAAAGAGGATCATTTGATTTATTTATTTCATCTTCAATAATTTTTCTGATATCAAAAATATAAGAGAGGGAATAATATGACTTTCCCAAAATTGAGGAAAACTGAAGATTTAATAAATAGATCAAATTTTGTTTGCCGGAGTTTGTTTGTTTTCTTTGGATAGGGAAAAATGCGCGTTTTCGAAAATTGCATTTTAGGCCCGGAGAAAAGTTCATTTTGTTCGACTCGTTGTCAGGAGTCGGGGAAAATTTACTTTAGGTTTTTCGGAGTTCGTTTAGTTAGTTTTCTTTTTGTTTTTCTGCGCGGAACCGTTAAAAAAAAGATCTTCGCAGCGCCTTGGGCCAAGGCCCAGCCAGCAGGCCGGCCGACCAGGCCCCAGCCCCAGCCGCGCGCGCTAGGTGCCAGGCGGAGGCAGCCGCCGCCTCTCGCTCTAGGCCGAGTCCCAGCGGGACTCTAGGCCGGTTAGCCCCCCCCCCTCTTTCCTTGTTTCTTTTTCTTTTGCTTGCCCCCTACCCCAAGTCTCCTCTCCCCTCACCTATATAAATACCAACACCCCCCCTCTCTTCACATCAAAACCCCAAGCCCCTCTCCTCCTAAGCCGCAGCAAGCAGCAGCGCGCAGCCCCAAGCCGCCGCCGCCTTAGCCGCGCCGCCGCCGCCATAGCCGCGCTGCCCCGCGCCTAAGCCGCCGCCGCCGCCTTTAGCCGCCGCCGCCTGGAGCCCGCCTCCCGAGGTAGCCACGCCTCTCTTTTTCTTCCCCGGTCCGGTTTTTCCTAAAAGAACCGTTCCGTTTTCTCTCTGATTCTTTTCTTTTTCTTCCGGTTTTTGTTTCGGTTTTCTTCCGAAACCCTATATCGGTTTTCCGTTTCTTTTTTGGTTTCTTTTCCGAAAACCCTAGATCGGTTTTCGTTCTTCTTTCGGACCGTTCGTCTCAACGAACGTGATCACCGATTTTTCCTGGTTAACGACACCCGTTCGTTTAACCGCTCTTCGTTTTCTTTCTCGTCGGATTTATTCCGCAATCGCGATCTCAGATCCGATCTTCGTTCTAGTCTTTCTTCTCGCTCGTTTATCGGAATTAGGTGATTCAAGCGCCTGGAGTTTCGTTTCGAAACCGCCGTTCCGTCTAATCAACTTGAACAAGCCTTTGCTACAGTAAAATTTGACCTAGTTTCAACTTGCTAGAACCGAGTTGCACTTTTTCCGCCGTTTGTTTTTCCGTTTCTTTGTTCGGTTCTTTCTTTCTTTGCAACCGGAGTTCTTAAATTGAACTTTCTGGTTCGTTCTGTTGTTCGAGTTTTACCTGTGCATTAGATGAGTACTTATTGTATGCTTGTTGTTTGTCTGCGATAGATCACCCGGATTGCGCCGCTTGTTACTTCGAAACCCTAGGTCTCGTGGATCATCAGCAAGGCAAGTAACACTTTGATCATACCTTTTCTGCAACCCATGTTTTATTGCATTAGATCAATCCTCTCACATTGCATGATTAGGATCTAATTAAATTGTGGGATGGGAAGTAGATGAGGTAGTACCTATTACCTGTTTATTATGAAACCTTTGGGAGTTACTTCTACGTTTGCTTATTATGCCATGCTATGCTAGTAGACGTGGATTGGGTGAGTGATATCCATGACAGGTGTGAGTTTGTTAATTTGAAGGGTTTATCTAAGGTGGCAACTTAAACACACATCTGGGTGGATTGAGGCACCTGATGTCTATCAGGACTTGCCTGTTTTATTTTGGACCGCCACCCAGGCTCAAAGGGATCATAAGATCATTCATGCTAGTAACTTCCGTGTGCAGCCACAAGCCATTATGGGCTCTGGCATAGTTGACTAAGTCGTGCGAACTCTTACGGGTAGACTAGCAGATGTAGGGGAAAGTAGGTGTACCGGTCTACCCACATGTAAGGTGCTAGCGCTTCTGAAAGACTATGTCTCGGTCATCCGTCTTCTCAAACACCATGTAGTGCGAGAAACCAAACGGAGGCGATCGAGTCTTGTGGGGAAAAGTGCGCAACCTCTGCAGAGTGTACAAACTAATCATGATTAGCCGTGTCCCCGGTTATGGACAACTTGAGTATCTAGTACTTGAATATCATGTGAATCTCATCACGTTACTTCTAATTAATGTTGTTGGGTTTAATTGTTCACTTAATTGGGATCAGAATGCTGTCAACCATTCTCGATGTTTAACAACCACCATGTTAGTTAAATAAATTTATTCCTTTGCAGTAGGGAAAAACTGGCTTTACGCAAAACTGTAACCATAGAGCTTTCCACCAGCCATATATGCATGTAGTATAGTTGTTTCATTCCATTACTCTCTATGTGTTACATTGCCAGCATATTCCATGTGCTGACCCGTTTTCGGGCTGCAACTTTCATGTTGCAGACTTTTCAGATGACGAGTAAGGTGCTTTTAGGTCGTGGTTCTATACTCAGTGATGCCGTTGGAGTTGATGGACCCATTTATCTTCCGAGTCTTCCGCTGTTATCACTATTAGATGGCCTTAAGCCATATTTATTGTAATAAGTTCTCTTTGAGACAACGATGTAATAAGTGTGTGATTGCCACTCTGCTATAAATCCTTCGATGTACTATGTGGTGTCAGCATTACTGATCCAGGGATGACACCTGAGCACAGAGCGCTTGATCCATTCAGGTCGGGTCGCTACAACTTAATACACTAGATGCATGCTGGATAGCGGTCGATGTGGGGAGTAATAGTAGTAGATGCAGGCAGGAATCGGTCTACAAATCTTGGACGTGATGCCTATGTAATAATCATTGCCTGGATATCGTCATAATTATTTGAGGTTCTACCAATTGCCCAACATTAATTTGTTCACCCATCGCTTTGCTATTTTTCTTGAGAGAAGCCACTAGTGAAACCTACGGCCCCCAGGTCTCTTTCTCATATATTTGCCTTCGCAATCTATTTTTATTTGCTTTTATTTTCAGATCTATTAAACCAAAAAACCCAAAAATACCTTGCTGCAATTTATTTTATTTGGCGTTTGATCTATCAATACTTACAACTCTCTCCCATCCACGTGCCTTCTGGCGCCGTTACGCAAAAAGGATTGACAACCCCTTTAACACGTCGGGTTGCGAGTGGTTCTTATTTGTGTGCAGGGGTTGTTTACGTTGTGTTGCTTGGTTCTCCTAGTGGTTCAATAACCTTGGTTCCGTATCTGAGGGAAATACCTACCGCCGATGTGCTGCATCATCCCTTCCTGTTTGGGGAAAAAACTGACGTAGGTTCAACCGACGTCAGTCGTCCAAACCAACAACAGTCCTGGGGGAGTTTTGTTTAATTATTTGCATTTTGAGTTCAGGATTGGGAATCCCTATTACCGCCCTTTTATCGTGCGATGGTGAGTGAATAAACACTCGACCTGAGAATAACCTGCTTAGCATGGAAGATACCGACTACCTCCTGTCGTTGCATGAACGATCCAGGCACACAAAAAGGATATTTATTAGAAGCTTTTAGAGGTGGCACATGCAACTTTACTTAGGACGGCAGGGTAATACCGCATATAGGTAGGTATGGGGGACTCATCTGGAATAACTTTGGGTTCAAGGTTTTTGATGTACAAGCAAAATTCCCACTTAGTACAGACGAAGGCTAGCAATTAGATTGAGAAGTGGGCAGCTAGAGAGCAACAATGGTCATAAACATGCATTATGCATAAGTAACATTGGACACTAGCATGAGTAGGATATGAACACCATGAACATAAATATCTTAGAAGCTATGTTGGTTTTGATTCAACTACATGCATGAACATGTGCCAAGTCAAGCCACTCGAACATTCAGAGGAGGATACCGTATCATCATACTACATCACAATAATTTTAACGCAATGTTGATATCCAAGATAAATCATTATCCACTCCCAGCTACTTATGCATGGCATGAGAAACTATAATCTCTAATTGTTATTGTAAACATGTTTAATCATAATGGGCTGAATCATGGATACTAGGTTAAACTTATTTACACAAACAGAACAAGTCGAGTTCATACCAATTTCTCTCTGCCATGGCCAGTTCATCGAACATCGCCATTATTGCCTTCCACTTGCACGACCGAACGATATGAAAATGATAATAGTGCAAGAGTGCCGTGGACTAAGCTGGAATCTGCAAAACATTTTATTCAACAGGAGAAGACAAGGCAAAATGAGCTCTTTATTAGATCAACAATTATTCATATGAGAGCCACCCAACATTTTCATCGTGGTCTTCTCCTCGGTAAGACTCGAATAAAAAGAAAAGAAACTCAAAGAAACACACTGAAATATTTTTGGAGTTTTTGGTTTTCTTGAACAAGCAAATAAAAGGGAAAAGCAAAAACGAGAAAAACTATTTACATGGGGAAGCTCCCAACAAGCAAAAGAAGAACAAGGAAATCTTTTGGGGTTTTCTTTTTAATACTACAACTATGCATGCATAGAAAGTAAAATAACTACAATTATTTTTGGGGTTTTTCTAAGATTTTTCAAACACACAAGAAGAAAGCAAGAAAATAAATTAAGCATGGATGATACAGTGAAAAAGTGTGAACACTGATAGATGAAATAAGTGAACATGAATGTAATGTCTGTGAGAAACACGTACTCCCCCAAGCTTAGGCTTTTGGCCTGACTTGGTAATCTATCAGAAGCCTGGATAGTAGTTGGGGCACTTAGGAGCGGGCATCCACTGGTCCCACGACTGCGGTTCTTCCTCCTCCTCTGCAGTAGCCTGATTGTTCCGGGAGGCGATGATGTCCGCAAGCATAATCCTATATCCGCCCCTGGCAATAGGATCAAACAAAGCAGGAGTAGGATCTATTGTAGTCCTTTCGATAAGTAAAAGTGTCGAACCCAACGAGGAGCAGAAGGAAATGATAAGTGGTTTTCAGCAAGGTATTCTCTGCAAGTACTGAAATAAGTGGTAACAGATAGTTTTATGATAGGATAGTTTGTAACGAGCAGCAAGTAACAAAAGTAAATAAAGTGCAGCAAGGTGGCCCAATCTTTTTGTAGCAAAGGAAAGCCTGGACAAACTCTTATATAGAGAAAAGCGCTCCCGAGGACACATGGGAATATCATCAAGCTATTTTTCATCACGCTCATATGATTCGCGTTTGGTACTTTGATAATTTGGTATGTGAGTGGACCGCTGCTTGGGTGCTGTCCTTAATTGGACAAGCATCACACTTATGATTAACCTCTATTGCAAGCATATGCAACTACAACAAAAGTATTAAGGTAAACATAACCATAGCATGAAACATGTGGATCCAAATCAGCCCCTTAGGAAGCAACACATAAACTAGGGTTTAAGCTTCTGTCACTCTAGCAACCCATCATCTACTTATTACTTCCCAATGCCTTCCTCTAGGCCCAAATAATGGTGAAGTGTCATGTAGTCGACGTTCACATAACACCACTAGAGGAGAGACAACATACATCTCATCAAAATATCGAACGAATACCAAATTCACATGACTACTAATAGCAAGACTTCTCCCATGTCCTCAGGAACAAACGTAACTACTCACAAAGCATAAACATGTTCATAATCAGAGGGGTATTAATATGCATATAAGATCTGAACATATGATCTTCCACCAATTAAACCAACTAGCATCAACTACAAGGAGTAATTAACACTACTAGCAACCTACTAGCACCAATCCTGGACTTGGAGACAAGAATTGGATACAAGAGATGAACTAGGGTTTTGAGAGGAGATAGTGCTAATGAAGATGTTGATGGAGATTGCCCTCTCCCGATGAGAGGAGCGTTGGTGATGACGATGGAGATGATTTCCCCCTCTGGGAGGGAAGTTTCCCCGGCAGAACAGCTCCGCCAGAACCCTAGATTGGTTCCGCCAAGGTTCCTTCTCGTGGCGGCGGAGTTTCGTCCAAGAAGATGGCTTGTTATTTTTTTTCCATCGAAAGACTTCATATAGCAGAAGATGGTCACCGGAGGGCCACCAGGAGGCCCACGAGGTAGGGGGGCACGCCTAGGGGGGTAGGGCGCGCCCCCCACCCTCGTGGGCAGGGTGTGGCCCCCCTGGTGAAGTTCTTGCTCTCAGTATTAAACGTCTTCCATGGAGTTTCAGGACTTCTGGTGCTGTGCAGAATAGGTCTCTAATATTTGCTCCTTTTCCAGCCTAGAATCCCAGCTGCCGGCATTCTCCCTCTTTATGTAAACCTTGTAAAATAAGAGTGAATAGGCATAAGTATTGTGACATAATGTGTAATTATAGCCCATAATGCAATAAATATCGATATAAAAGCATGATGCAAAATGGACGTATCAACTCCCCCAAGCTTAGACCTCACTTGTCCTCAAGCGAAAAGCCAAAATCAAAAAATATGTCCACATGTTTAGAGATAGAGGTGTCGATAAAAATAAAATACGGACATGAGGCCAACATGATCATTCTTAGAACAACAACTTATATAATTCTTGTCATGTGATTTCTTATGATAGAGTAATAATTCAATCACAATCTCAAGTATGAATAGTAAACTTCATTGAAAACTAACAAACTATAATCTCAGTTATTAGAGCAATTGCAATTTATCATACCATAGGAAAGAGTCAATGTATAAGAGCTTTTCAGCAAGTCCACATACTCAACTATCATATAGTCTTTCACAATTGCTGACACTCACGCAATACTTATGCGTATAGAGTTTTAATCGGACACAGAGAAAGATAGGGGCTTATAGTTCTGCCTCCCAACGTTTTACCTCAAGGGTAATGTCAACAGTAATAGTTCATGAAAACTCACATCCAAATAGCCATATATACCTGGATCTTTCCAACATACTATGCTTGCCAAAGGATAAAGTGTAAAAAGGAAGGGTGAAGATCACCATGACTCTTATGCAATGTAGGAGATAAAAGTAAAAGATAGGCCCTTCGCAGAGGGAAGCAGAGGTTGTCATGCGCTTTTATAGTTGGATGCACAAAATCTTAATGCGAAAGGATGTCACTTTATATTGCCACTTGTGATATGGACCTTTATTATGCAGTCTGTCGCTTTTATTTCTTCCATATCACACGATCGTATAGATCTTATTTTCTCCCACACTAATAAGTCATGCATATTTAGAGAGCAATTTTTATTGCTTGCACTGATGACAATTTACTTGGAGGATCTTACTCAATCCATAGGTAGGTATGGTGGACTCTCATGGCAAAACTAGTTTAACGGTATTTGGAAGCACAAGTAGTATCTCTACTTGGTGCGATGAATTTGGCTAGCATGAGGGATAAAGGCAAGATCAACATGTTGGAGGATCCAAGACAATATAATTTATCTCAGATGTAAGAAAACATAACCCATTACGTTGTCTTCCCTGTCCAACGTCAACTCTTTAGCATGTCATATTTTAATGAGTGCTCACAGTCATAAAAGATGTCCAAGATAGTATATCTATATGTGAAGACCTCTCTTTCTTTATTACTTCCTATTAATTGCAACGATGACCAAAACTATGTTTGTCAACCCTCAACACCTTTTATTCATCATACTTTTTCTATGTGAGCTCATTACTCTCCATAAGACTCACGTGATCTCCTTGTTTCTTTTTATTTCTTTCTCTTTTCTTTTATTCCCTTAGGATCATGGCAAAATAATCAAGCCCTTGACTCAACACTAATCTTTATTATATAGCTCATGGAATCATTTACATAGAAGGATTATAAAGCAAAACTCACCACTAGATCATACTAAGAACTTTTATTCTACTGGATCAAGGTATTACCAAAAGGATCGAACTAAGAAAAACGGTAAAGATAAAAGTGATGGTGATACGATACCGGGGCACTCCCCCAAGCTTGGCAGTTGCCAAGGGGAGTGCCCATACCCAGATGATTATGTCTCTCTTTTCGTGGGTGGTGATGTGATGTTCTTGGCGATGATGCCCCTCAGGATACGATTCTCCTCCTCGAGCTTATTGACTTGCTGCTTGAGGTGCTTTATTTCCTTTTGGAGGTTTGCTGTAACAGCCAAAGCTCCCTGCACCCAAGGGTGCTGCATAGCTGCGGGAGAACTAGTGACACTCTTTTTCATATTCTAATAATAAAGAAATCTAACATTGGAAGGGATAACCGAGTTTGGAATAGCCGAGCTCTGCAGTTCTCCCATTGTGAACCCAGCTTGGAGGCGGGAAGTGACTTCTTGATCCTCTTCCATGGCATCTATCCTCTTCAAATCAGCCTTCATCTCTTCCTCCGTTGCTGGCCCAAAGGGGGCAACATGGTTGTTTGTCGTTGATCTCGGTGCCGGATGAGACACCCAGCTCTCCCCAACTGATTCTTGTGAAGACATCCTGCTCTAATCCGCAGCAGCAACAACTCGAAACACAAACAGAAGATAATTGTGTGATACGGGAGTAAAAACCCTCGGGAGATTATATAATGAATTTTTGCCGACCAAAATACGTGTCGTGTATGAAAACAGAGTCCGGAGAGCGCACAAGGGGCCCACGAGGTAGGGGGCGCGCCCTCCACCCTCGTGGAGCCATCGTGTCCTTCCCGGACTGCTACTTATTTTTCTATTTTTCTAAATATTCCAAAACGGAGAAATATTGCCTTAAAAGCTGTTTTGGAGTCGGTTTACTTACCATCCCACATACCTATTCCTTTTCGGAGTCTGAAACGTTCCAGAAAGTGTCCCTTATGTATTCCTCTGGGGTTACAGTTTCAATAACATTGGTTTCAACATTTATGGGATTACCTGAGATATAATGTTTGATTCTTTGACCGTTCACCACCTTCGGATTTGTGCCTTCGAAGTTGTTGATTTTTATGGCACCGGAACGATAGACCTCCTCGATAACGTAAGGACCTTCCCATCTAGAGAGAAGTTTTCCTTCAAAAAATCTTAAACGAGAGTTGTATAGCAATACATAATCACCTACATTAAACTCACACTTTTTTATCCTTTTGTCATGCCATCTTTTAACTTTTTCTTTAAACAACTTGGCATTTTCATAGGCTTGGGTTCTCCATTCATCAAGTGAGCTAATATCAAATAACCTCTTCTCACCGGCAAGTTTGAAATCATAATTGAGTTCTTTAATAGCCCAATATGCCTTGTGTTCTAGTTTGAGAGGCAAGTGACATGCTTTTCCAGAAACCATTTTATACGGAGACATACCCATAGGATTTTTATATGCAGCTCTATAGGCCCATAATGCATCATCAAGTTTCTTGGACCAATTCTTTCTAGATCTATTAACAGTCTTTTGCAAAATTAATTTGAGTTCTCTATTACTCAATTCTACTTGACCACTAGACTGAGGGTGATAAGGGGATGCAATTCTATGGTTAACATCATATTTAGCAAGCATTTTACGGAAAGCACCATGAATAAAATGTGAACCACCATCAGTCATTAAATATCTAGGGACTCCAAATCTTGGAAAAATAACTTCTTTAAGCATTTTAATAGAAGTGTTATAATCAGCACTACTAGTTGGAATAGCTTCTACCCACTTAGTAACGTAGTCAACAGCAACTAAAATATGTGTATATCCATTAGAGGAAGGAAAGTGTCCCATATAGTCAAAGCCCCAAACATCAAATGGTTCAATAACAAGTGAATAATTCATAGGCATTTCTTGACGTCTACTAATATTACCAATTCTTTGACATTCATCACAAGATAAGACAAACTTATGGGCATCCTTGAAGAGAGTAGGCCAATAAAAACCAGATTGCAATACCTTATGTGCAGTTCTATCTCCAGCATGGTGTCCTCCATAAGCTTCGGAGTGACACTTGCGTAGGATTTGTTCATGTTCATGCTCAGGTACACAACGTCTAATAACACCATCTACTCCTTCTTTATAAAGATGTGGGTCATCCCAAAAGTAATGCCTCAAATCATAGAAGAACCTTTTCTTTTGTTGGTATGTGAAACTAGGTGGTATAAACTTAGCAACAATGTAATTAGCATAATCAGCATACCATGGAGCAGTATGAGAAGCATTTATGACATTTAATTGCTCATCAGGAAAGCTATCATCAATAGGAAGTGGGTCATCAAGCACATTTTCTAACCTAGACAAGTTGTCTGCAACGGGGTTCTCAGCTCCCTTTCTATCAACAATATGCAAATCAAATTCTTGTAGCAAGAGAACCCATCTAATAATTCTAGGTTTAGCATCTTTCTTTTCCATAAGATATTTAATAGCAGCATGATCAATGTGAATAGTTACTTTAGAATCAACAATATAAGGTCTGAACTTATCACAAGCAAATACAACTGCTAAGAATTCTTTTTCAGTGGTAGCATAATTTATTTGAGCATTGTCTAGGGTTTTACTAGCATATTGAATAACGTTTAATTTCTTTTCAACTCTTTGTCCTAGAACAACACCTACAACACAATCACTAGCATCACACATAATTTCAAACGGTAAATTCCAATCAGGTGGCTGAACAATAGGTGCAGAGATCAATGCTTTCTTAAGTATTTCAAATGCTTCTACACAATCATCATAAAAAACAAATGGTATATCTTTTTGTAATAAATTAGTCAGAGGCCGAGAGATTTTTGAGAAGTCCTTAATAAACCTCCTATAAAATCCGGCATGGCCAAGGAAACTTCTTATACCTTTGATGTCCTTGGGACATGGCATCTTCTCAATAGCATCAACTTTGGCTTTATCAACTTCAATACCTCTTTCAGAAACTTTATGCCCCAAGACAATACCTTCATTGACCATAAAGTGGCACTTTTCCCAATTCAAGACAAGATTAGTTTCTTCACATCTCTGCAAAACTCGATCAAGGTTGCTCAAGCAATCATCAAAAGAAGATCCATAGACGGAAAAGTCGTCCATGAAAACCTCACAAATCTTTCCACAAAAGTCAGAGAATATAGCCATCATGCTTCTTTGAAAGGTAGCAGGTGCATTACATAAACCTAAAGGCATACGTCTATAAGCAAAATTACCAAAAGGGCATGTAAAAGTAGTCTTTGATTGATCTTTGGCTGAAACGAGTATTTGAGAGAAACCAGAATAACCATCTAGAAAGCAAAAATGTGTATGTTTGGATAATCTTTTTAGCATTTGATCGATAAAGGTAAGGGGTAATGATCCTTTTTAGTAGCCTTATTTAATTTGCGGAAATCAATTACCATCCTATAACTTGTAATAATTCTTTGAGGGATCAATTCATCTTTATCATTAGGAACAACATTAATACCTCCCTTCTTAGGGACACAATGGACAGGGCTTACCCACTGACTATCAGCAACGGGATAGATTATACCTGCCTCAAGGAGCTTTATTATTTCCTTTCTTACCACTTCTTTCATTTTAGGATTCAGCCAGCGTTGATGGTCACGAACTGTTTTAGCATCTTCTTCCAAATTAATTTTATGTTGACATAGAGTGGGAATAATGCCCTTAAGATCATCAAGAGTATACCCAATAGCAGCACTATGCTTCTTCAGAGTTTTCAATAATCTCTCCTCCTCATGCTCTGAAAGGTTAGCACTAATAATAACAGGATATATCTTTTTCTCATCAAGATAAGCATATTTAAGAGTATCAGGTAACGGTTTAAGCTCAAACACGGCATCACCCTTGGGTGGAGGAGGATCCCCTAGGATTTCAGCAGGTAAATTGTTTTTCAGAATATGTTCCTGTTTAAAGAATACTTCATCTAATTCCCTTCTCTCATTCATAAACATGTCATTTTCATGGTCTAGCAAGTATTGTTCTAAAGGATCACTAGGAGGTACGGCAATAGAAGCGAGACCAATAATTTCATCCTTGCTAGGTAATTCTTCTTCACGGTGTTGTCTACTAAATTTAGAGAAATTAAATTCATGAGTAATATCATCTAAACCGATAGTAACAACATCTCTTTTGCAATCTATGGTAGCATTAACAGTGTTTAAGAAGGGTCTACCAAATATAATGGGACAAAAGCTATCTTGTGGGGAACCAAGAACAAGAAAATCAGCAGGATATTTAGTTTTCCCACACAAGACTTCAACATCTCTAACAATTCCCATTGGTGAAATAGTATCTCTATTGGCAAGTTTAATTGTGACATCAACATCTTCCATTTCAGCAGGTGCAATATCATGCATAACTTCTTTGTATAAGGAATAAGGTATTGCACTAGCACTAGCACCCATATCACATAAGCCATGATAACAATGATCTCCTATTTTAACAGAAATAACAGGCATGCCTACCACAGGTCTAGGTTTGTCTTTAGCACACGGTTTAGCAATTCTAGCAGTTTCATCATAGAAATAAATAACATGCCCATCAATATTATCAGACAAGAGATCTTTAACAATAGCAATATTAGGTTCAACTTTAACTTGCTCAGGAGGTGTATATGTTTTAATGTTGCTTTTACGAACTACAGTTGAAACTCTAGCATGATCCTTTATCCTGACAGGGAAAGATGGTTTCTCAACATAAGTAGTAGGAACAATAGGATCATTATAAGTGACAATCTTTTCTTCAACTTTAATAGGTGCAGCTACTTTTACTTCCATGGGAGGATGATATTTAAACCACTTCTCCTTGGGGAGATCAACATAAGTAGCAAAAGATTCATAGAAAGAAGCTACTATCTCAGTGTCAAGTCCATATTTAGTGCTAAATTTACGAAAAATATCGGTATCCATAAAAGACTTAATAGTATCAAAACTAGGTGTTATACCTGACTCCTTACCTTTGTCGAGGTCCCAATCTTCAGAGTTGCGTTTAATTCTTTCCAATAAATCCCATTTGAATTCAATAGTCTTCATCATAAAAGAGCTAGAACAAGAAGTATCAAGCATGGTGCGATTGTTATCAGAAAGCCGAGCATAGAAATTTTGAATAATCATTTTTCTTGAGAGCTCATGATTGGGGCATGAATATAACATTGATTTAAGCCTCCCCCAAGCTTGAGCGATGCTTTCTCCTTCGCGAGGCCAAAAATTATATATGTAATTGCGATCACGATGAATAAGATGCATAGGATAAAACTTCTGATGAAATTCCAATTTCAATCATTTGTAATTCCAAGACCCCATATCATCACATAGCCTATACCATGTCGATGCATCTCCCTTCGAAGATAAAGGGAATACCTTCTTCTTAACAACATCTCGAGGTACACCTGCAAGCTTAAATAATCCACAAACTTCATCCACATATATTAGATGCTCATCAGGATGTTTTGTTCCATCTCCTAAAAAAGTATTAGCTAGCAGTTTTTCTATCATACTCGAAGGAATTTCAAAGCAGACATTTTAATTTTCATTTTAATTTTCAGTAGGTTGAGTAGGTTAGGGTGAAGATACCCCAAACAAGCCCATCAGAGGATTACTTTCCATAGTAACAAGTGACAGTAAATTTCAGCACACTATATAAAATTTTTCCTTACCAAATTCCACCTACCAAAGGCGCTTCACTCCACGGCAACGGCGCCAGAAAAGAGTCTTGATGACCCACAAGTATAGGGGATCTATTGTAGTCCTTTCAATAAGTAAGAGTGTCGAACCCAACGAGGAGCAGAAGGAAATGACAAGCAGTTTCCAGCAAGATATTCTCTGCAAGTACTGAAATAAGTGGTAACAGATAGTTTTATGATAGGATAGTTTGTAACGAGCAACAAGTAACAAAAGTAAATAAAGTGCAGCAAGGTGGCCCAATCCTTTTTGTAGCAAAGGACAAGCCTGGACAAACTCTTTTATAGAGAAAAGCGCTCCTGAGGACACATGGGAATATCGTCAAGCTATTTTTGATCACGCTCATATGATTCGTGTTCGGTACTTTGATAATTTGGTATGTGGGTGGACCGGTGCTTGGGTGCTGCCCTTACTTGGACAAGCATCCCACTTATGATTAACCTCTATTGCAAGCATCCGCAACTACAACAAAAGTATTAAGGTAAACCTAACCATAGCATGAAACATGTGGATCCAAATCAGCCCCTTACGAAGCAACGCATAAACTAGGGTTTAAGCTTCTGTCACTCTAGCAACCCATCATCTACTTATTACTTCCCAATGCCTTCCTCTAGGCCCAAATAATGGTGAAGTGTCATGTAGTCGACGTTCACATAACACCACTAGAGTGGAGACAACATACATCTCATCAAAATATCGAACGGATACCAAATTCACATGACTACTAATAGCAAGACTTCTCCCATGTCCTCAGGAACAAACGTAACTACTCACAAAGCATAAACATGTTCATAATCAGAGGGGTATTAATATGCATATAAGATCTGAACATATGATCTTCCACCAATTAAACCAACTAGCATCAACTACAAGGAGTAATTAACGCTACTAGCAACCTACTAGCACCAATCCTGGACTTGGAGACAAGAATTGGATACAAGAGATGAACTAGGGTTTTGAGAGGAGATGGTGCTGATGAAGATGTTGATGGAAATTGCCCTCTCCCGATGAGAGGAGCGTTGGTGATGACGATGTCGACGATTTCCCCCTCCGGGAGGGAAGTTTCCCGACAGAACAGCTCCGCCAGAACCCTAGATTGGTTCCGCCAAGGTTCCGCCTCGTGGCGGCGGAGTTTCGTCCGAGAAGATGGCTTGTTATTTTTTCCCATCGAAAGACTTCATATAGCAGAACATGGTCACCGGAGGGCCACCAGGGGGCCCACGAGGTAGGGGGCGCGCCCAGGGGGGTAGTGTTGGAAATATGCCCTAGAGGCAATAATAAAATGGTTATTATTATATTTCCTTGTTCATGATAATTGGCTATTGTTCATGCTATAATTGTGTTATCCAGAAATCATAATACATGTGTGAATACATAGACCACAACATGTCCCTAGTGAGCCTCTAGTTGACTAGCTCGTTGATCAATAGATGGTTACGGTTTCCTGACCATGGACATTGGATGTCATTGATAACGGGATCACATCATTAGGAGAATGATGTGATGGACAGGACCCAATCCTAAGCATAGCACAAGATCGTGTAGTTCGTCTGCTAGAGCTTTTCTAAGTGTCAAGTGTCATTTCCTTAGACCATGAGATTGTGCAACTCCCGGATACCGTAGGAGTGCTTTGGGTGTACCAAACGTCACAACGTAAATGGGTGGCTATAAAGGTACACTACAGGTATCTCCAAAAGTGTTCGTTGGGTTGGCATAAATCGAGACTGGGATTTGTCACTCCGTATGATAGAGAGGTATCTCTGGGCCCACTCGGTAATGCATCATCAAATGAGCTTGGTGTGACTAAGTAGTTGGTCACGGGATCATGCATTACGACACGAGTAAAGTGACTTGCCGGTAACAAGATTGAACTAGGTATTGGGATACCGACGATCGAATCTCGGTCAAGTAACGTACCGATTGACAAAGGGAATTGTATACGGGATTGCTTGAATCCTCGACATCGTGCTTTATCCGATGAGATCATCGTGGAACATGTGGGAGCCAACATGGGTATCCAGATCCCGCTGTTGGTTATTGGCCGGAGAGTTGTCTCGGTCATGTCTGCATGGTTCCTGAACCCGTAGGGTCTACACACTTAAGGTTCGATGACGCTAGGGTTATTAGGAAGACGTGTATGTGATTACCGAATGTTGTTCGGAGTCCCGGATGAGATCCCGGACGTCACAGGAGTTCCGGAATGGTCCGGAGGTGAAGATTTATATGTAGGAAGTTGTCATACGGTCACCGGAAAGGTTCGGGGGCATATCGGTATTGTACTGGGGCCATCAGAGGGGTTCCGGGGGTCCACCGGGAGGGGCCACCTCTCTCGGAGGGCCTAATGGGTCGTAGAGGAAAGGGAACCAGCCCTACATGGGCTCGGCGCATTCCCCCATTGGGCCCATGCGCCTAGGGTTGGGGGGGGACCCTAAGGGGGGCGCCCCCCTTGCTTGGGGGTCAAGTCCCCTCCCCTTGGCCGCCGCCCCCCTCTAGATCTCATCTAGAGGGGGCCAGCCCCCTTCCTCCTTCCCCTATATATAGAGGGGCAAGGGGAGGGCTGCACACACCATCCAAGGCGCAACCCCTCCCCTCCCCAACACCTCTCCTCCTCCGCAAGAGCTTGGCGAAGCCCTGCCGGAGTACTGCAGCTCCACCACCACCACGCTGTCATGCTGCTGTTGGAGCCCTCTTCCTCAACCTCTCCCTCCTCCTTACTGGATCAAGGAGCGGGAGACGTCCTCGCTCCGTACGTGTGTTGAACAGAGAGGTGTCGTCCGTTTGGCGCTAGGATCTTCGGTGATTTGGATCACGACGAGTACGACTCCATCAACCCCGTTCTCTTCAACGCTTCCGCTCGCGATCTACAAGGGTATGTAGATGCACTCCTCTCTCCTCGTTGCTAGATGACTCCATAGATTGATCTTGGTGATGCATAGAAAATTTTTAATTTCTGCTACGTTCCCCAACAGTGGCATCATGAGCTAGGTCTATGCGTAGTTTCTATGCACGAGTAGAACACAAGTTGTTGTGGGCGTCGATTTTGTCAATTTACTTGCCGTTACTAATCTTATCTTGATTCGGCGGCATCATGGGATGAAGCGGCCCGGACCGACCTTACACATACGCTTACGTGAGACTGGTTCCACCGACTGACATGCACTAGTTGCATAAGGTGGCTAGCGGGTGTCTGTCTCTCCCACTTTAGTCGGATCGGATTCGATGAAAAGGGTCCTTATGAAGGGTAAATAGAAATTGGCATATCACGTTGTGGTTTTGGCGTAGGTAAGAAACATTCTTGCTAGAAACCTATAGCAGCCACGTAAAAACTTGCAACAACAATTAGAGGACGTCTAACTTGTTTTTGCAGCATATGTCGTGTGATGTGATATGGCCAAAAGGATGTGATGAATGATATATGTGATGTATGAGATTGATCATGTTCTTGTAATAGGAATCACGACTTGCATGTCGATGAGTATGACAACCGACAGGAGCCATAGGAGTTGTCTTAATTTATTTATGACCTGTGTGTCAACTTATATGTCATGTAATTACTTTACTTTATCGCTAACCGTTAGCCATAGTAGTAGAAGTAATAGTTTATGAGACAACTTCATGAAGACACGATGATGGAGATCATGATGATGGAGATCATGGTGACATGCCAGTGACGACGATGATCATGGCGCCCCGAAGATGGAGATCAAAAGGAGCAAAATGATATTGGCCATATCATGTCACTATTTGATTGCATGTGATGTTTATCATGTTTTACATCTTATTTGCTTAGAACGACGGTAGCATAAATAAGATGATCCCTCGCAATAATTTCAAGAAAGTGTTCCCCCTAACTGTGCAGCGTTGCTAAGGTCCGTTGTTCCGAAGCACCACGTGATGATCGGGTGTGATAGGTTCTAACGTTCGCATACAACGGGTGTAAGCCAGATTTACACACGCAAAATACTTAGGTTGACTTGATGAGCCTAGCATGTACAGACATGGCCTCAGAACACGGAAGACCGAAAGGTCGAACATGAGTCGTATGGAAGATACGATCAACATGAAGATGTTCACCGATGATGACTAGTCCGTCTCACGTGATGATCGCACACGGCCTAGTTGAATCGGATCATGTATCACTTAGATGACTAGAGGGATGTCTATCTGAGTGGGAGTTCGTTAAATAATTTGATTAGTGAACTTAATTATCATGAACTTAGTCTAAAATCTTTACAATATGTCTTGTAGATCAAATGACCCACGCTAATGTTGTCCTCAACTTCAATGCGTTCCTAGAGAAAACCAAGCTGAAAGACGATGGTAGCAACTATATGGACTGGGTACGGAACTTGAGGATCATCCTCATAGCTGCCAAGAAAGCATATGTCCTTGAAGCACCGCTAGGTGAAGCACCACCCCCAGCAACCAAGATGTTATGAATGCTTGGCAGTCCCGTGCTGATGATTACTCCCTGGTTCAGTGCGGCATGCTTTACAGCTTAGAACCGGGGCTCCAGAAGCGTTTTGAGCAACACGGAGCATATGAGATGTTCCAAGAGCTGAAAATGGTTTTCCAAGCTCATGCCCGGGTCGAGAGATATGAAGTCTCCGACAAGTTCTACAATTGTAAGATGGAGGAGAATAGTTTCGTCAGCGAGCACATACTCAAAATGTATGGGTTGCACAACTGCCTGTCTCAGCTGGGAGTTAATCTCCCGGATGATGCGGTCGTTGACAGAATCCTTCAGTCGCTCCCACCTAGCTACAAGAGCTTTGTGATGAACTTCAATATGCAGGGGATGGAAAAGACCATTCCTGAGGTATATTCAATGCTGAAATCAGCGGAGGTGGAAATCAAAAAGGAACATCAAGTGTTGATGGTGAATAAAACCACTAAGTTCAAGAAGGGCAAGGGTAAAAAGAACTTCAAGAAGGACGGCAAGGGACTTGCCGCGCCCGGTAAGCAAGCTGTCGGGAAGAAGCCAAAGAATGGACCCAAGCCCGAGACTGAGTGTTTTTTATTGCAAGGGAAGTGGTCACTGGAAGCGGAACTGCCCCAAGTACTTAGCGGACAAGAAGGCCGACAACACCAAAGGTACATGTGATATACATGTTATTGATGTGTACCTTACCAGTACTCGTAGTAGCTCCTGGGTATTTGATACCAGTGCGGTTGCTCATATTTGTAACTCAAAATAGGAGTTATGGAATAAGCGGAGTACATGGCAGCCTCGGAGGCAGCACAAGAAGCAATCTGGGTGAAGGAGTTCATTACCGACGTAGGAGTTATTCCCAATGCGTCGGGCCCGATGACTCTCTTCTGTGACAACACTGGAGCTATTGCCCTTGCCAAGGAGCCCGGGTTTCACAGAAAGACCAGGCATATCAAGCGTCACTTCAACTCCATTCGTGAAAATGTTCAAAATGGAGACAGATATTTGTAAAGTGCATACGGACCTGAATGTCGCAGATCCGTTGACTAAACCTCTCCCTCGAGCAAAACATGATCAATACCAGAACTCTATGGGTGTTCGATTCATCACAATGTAACTAGATTATTGACTCTAGTGCAAGTGGGAGACTGTTGGAAATATGCCCTAGAGGCAATAATAAAATGCTTATTATTATATTTCCTTGTTCATGATAATTGTCTATTGTTCATGCTATAATTGTGTTATCCGGAAATCGTAATACATGTGTGAATACATAGACCACAACATGTCCCTAGTGAGCCTCTAGTTGACTAGCTCGTTGATCAATAGATGGTTACGGTTTCCTGACCATGGACATTGGATGTCATTGATAATGGGATCACATCATTAGGAGAATGATGTGATGGACAGGACCCAATCCTAAGCATAGCAC